>NC_136383.1:120772255-121372255 GCF_965140285.1 Lepidochelys kempii
TCTCTGGAACCTAGCTATAATTGCTGGAAGCTTGGCAATGGCAACCACCCATGGGTAGAGGAGTGATAACTTTGCAAACCTGCACTGCCACCAGCCTGACAGTGGTCTTCCCCACTCTGAAGTGGCTTGTGACTGATGGGTAGCTGTCCAGTATTGCAACTTCCAAAGGGCAATAGCCATCCACTTCTGCACCAATATGGGTCTTTGGAACCAAGTGTTCTGCTACTGTAGGGTGGAGGCCAGCTCCTCAAAGAGCTCCATGAACATCTGTTTCCACATTCTGAATTTCTGCAGCCACTGGTCATCATCCAAAGTTTCCAATATGATGTGATCCCTCCACACTGGGCACCCTCCACACCACACTATGCACCACGCCTGGTCCAGGAGTGGTGGTCCACCCATGGATATACAGTCACAACACCAGCAGTCTCCTGCATGCCTGTGTAATGGGACAGCAGTGGATCAGTCACTGCCCTGGTCACCTGTCTTTGGCTTATGAGATAGGACGAAGTCCTTTCACCCAAGAGTCTTGTTAGTTGTGTGCTGCTGTGCACACACATGGCTCCTGCAAGAAGGAGCAGAAGCAAAAACACATCATTAGGCACTTGCTCCATGTCTTCCACCAAGTTGTAAAGAGGGGTGAGCCGGAACTGCCATCAACAAATATGTGAAGATGGCGGACAGTACCAACAACACACTGCCAGGCAGTTCCTAGAGTGTCTCCTGTGATACACAGAACCCTGGGATACTGCCCCTGAAATCCTAATGCCAAACAACATTAATACCAAAAAGCAGCAGTGTGGATGTGTGAATATGCATGTATACAGTTTGTATCCATGTCCACCACAGTATATGTGCATACTCAGTGTGGGTATGGGGGTACATGTGAGATCATATCCATGGGTAAGTACCCAACTATGTGTGCCACTGTAGACATAGCCTAACTGTCATAAACAGAAGAACTGCAAACTCAAAGACGATCAGGTCTGAAATAGGTTAGTTCAAAGGCGTGCAGGGCTAGAAAGCAACACAAACCCTCCAGAAAGTTTTGGCCATTTATTTATTAAATTTATTTCTTCACATTAAAGGGTAAAAATCAGTTTACATAATTTATTTTCTAATGCTGCTGTCCATCAATGGTTTCAGTTTACTGAGAGGGAAGTCATTCTTTTTGGCTGACAGCTCAAGAGAGCATTGTTTTTGTTTTGGAGTACAGTGTAGAAAAAGATGATTAAGAAGCTGATAGATACAGCAAGATGTTCTAAACTGAAGAAGTTGGCACTTGATATGTTTGCATTTCTCCATAGAAATTTTCCACTGTCAGGCTTTAAAGCACTGTATTAAACTTATACAAGAGTTCAGGCTGTTCTTGCAAGTGTAATTAGTGCAGTGCAAAATCAGCTGATTCAAGGAGGAATTGAAGTGAGAGCCTATTTCAGTAGCTGAGGACATGTTGGAGTTCAGGATAGTCAACTTTATCTCAGCTGAAAAGGTAGAGGTGAAGTGGAAGATGCTAATGATGACCTCACAGGATCATCTGCAAATTAATCTTATCTGCAACAACTTTCAATATGTCGTCCAAATCTGCTAATGGGGAGAGGTTGAAAGTGAAACAACTTTTGCCCAAACAATATTTTGCAGTTTTGTGCAACCCAGCCTGGCAGAGTAACCAGTGTCATGTCATCTTAGTACTGGAGGAGTTCTTCATATGTCCCATTGTTAACTAGGAATACTGGTTGTGATGGGGTATACCAGGTCCAGAGGCCTCCTGCTGGAGGCCTGAGGGTCTTACAAAACCTAGGGTATGTCTACACTACAAAATTAGGTCAAATTTATAGAAGTCAGTTTTGTAGAAAGCGTTTTTATACAGTTGATTGTGTGTGTCCCCACAAAAATGCTCTAAGTGAATGTAGTCGGCAGAGTGTGTCCACAGTACTGAGGCAACCGTCGACTTCTAGAGCATTGCACTGTGGGTAGCTATCCCACAGTTCCCACAGTCTCCGCCACCCATTTGAATTCTGAGTAGAAATCCCAGTGCCTGATGGGGCTAAAACATTGTTGCATGTGGTTCTGGGTACATATCGTCAGGCCCCTCTTCCCTCCCTCCTTCCATGAAAGCAAGGGCAGACAATCGTTTTGCGCCTTTTTTCTTGAGTTACCTGGGCAGACGCCATATCACGGCAAGCATGGAGCCCGCTCAGCTAACCGTCACTGTATGTCTCCTGGGTGCTGGCAGACGTGGTACTGCATTGCTACACAGCAGCAGTTTATTGCCTTTTGGCAGCAAACAGTGCAGTATGACTTGTAGCCGTCGTCGACGTAGTCCTGAGTGCTCTTTTAACAGACCTCAATGAGGTCGGGGCACGTGGGCAAACATGGGAGTGACTCAGCCAGGTCATTTCCCTTTTAAGTTTCATCTCATGGCAATTGAGTCCTACCAGCAGTCTTTTAATCAGCAGCCAGCAGAAGACGATGGCTAGTAGTCATACTGCACCATCTTCTGCTGAGCACCCAGGAGATGACGATGACTAGCGGTCGTACTGCACAGTCTGCTGCCAGCAAGATGTATAAAGATAGATGAAGTGGCTCAAAACAAGAAATAGACAAGATGTGTTTTGTATTCATTTTTTCCTCCCTCCCTCCATGAAATCAACAGCCTGCTAAACCCAGTTTTGAGTTCTATCCTTGAGGTTTTGAGTTCTATCCTTGAGGGGGCCATTCAGTTTCTCGCAAAGCCACCCCCTTTGTTGATTTTAATTCCCTGTAAGCCAACCCTGTAAGCCATGTTGTCAGTCACCCCTCCCTCCATCAGGGCAACGGCAGACAATCGTTCCGCACTTTTTTTCTGTGCAGACGCCATACCATGGCAAGCATGGAGCCCGCTCAGATCACTTAGGAGCACATTAAACACCACGCGCATTATCCAGCAGTATATGCAGCACCAGAACCTGGTAAAGCGAAACCGGGCGAGTAGGCGACGTCAGCGCAGTGACGAGAGTGATAAGGGCATGGACACAGACTTCTCTCAAAGCACGGACCCTAGCAATGTGGGCATCATGGTGCTAATGGGGCAGGTTCATGCGGTGGAACGCCGATTCTGGGCTCGGGAAACAAACACAGACTGGTGGGACTGCATAGTGTTGCAGGTCTGGTACAATTTCCAGTGGCTGCGAAACTTTCGCATGCATAAGTGCACTTTCATGGAACTTTGTGACTTGCTTTCCCCTGCCCTGAGGCACAAGAATACCAAGATGAGAGCAGCCATCACAGTTGAGAAGCGAGTGGCGATAGCCCTGTGGAAGCTTGCAACGCCAGACAGCTGCCGGTCAGTCGGGAATCAATTTGGAGTGGGCAAATCTACTGCAGGGGCTGCTGTGATGCAAGTAGCTAACGCAATCAAAGATCTGCTGATATCAAGGGTAGTGACCCTGGGAAATCTGCAGGTCATAGTGGATGGCTTTGCTGCAATGGGATTCCCTAACTGTGGTGTGGCCATAGACGGAACCCATATCCCTATCTTGGCACCAGAGCACCAAGCCGGCGACTACATGAACCACAAGGGGTACTTTTCAATAGTGCTGCAAGCTCTGGTGGATCACAAGGGACGCTTCACCAACATCAACGTGGGAAGGCCGGGAAAGGTACATGACGCTCGCATCTTCAGGAACTCTGGTCTGTTTCAAAAGCTGCAGGAATGGACTTTCTTCCCAGACCAGAAAATAACCATTGGGGATGTTGAAATGCCTATAGTTATCCTTGGGGAATCAGCCTACCCCTTAATGCCATGGCTCATGAAGCCATACACAAGCAGCCTGGACAGTAGTCAGGAGCTGTTCAACTACAGGCTGAGCAAGTGCAGAATGGTGGTAGAATGTGCATTTGGACGTTTAAAAGCGTGCTGGTGCAGTTTACTGACTCGGTTAGACTTCAGCGAAACCAATATTCCCACCGTTATTACTGCTCTCTGTGTGCTGCACAATATCTGTGAGAGTAAGGGGGAGACGTTTATGGCAGGGTGGGAGGTTGAGGCAAATCGCCTGGCTGCTGGTTATGCACGGCCAGACACCAGGGCGGTTAGAAGAGCACAGGAGGACGCGGTGCGCATCAGAGAAGCTTTGAAAACCAGTTTCATGACTGGCCAGGCTACGATGTGAAAGTTCTGTTTGTTTCTCCTTGATGAAACCCCTTGCCCCTTGATTCACTCTACTTCCCTGTAAGCAAGCCACCCTCCCCTCCTCCCGTCGATCACCGCTTGCAGAGGCAATAGTCATTGTTGCTTCACATTCATGCATTCTTTATTAATTCATCACACAAATAGGGGGATAACCACCAAGGTAGCCCAGGAGGGATGGTGGAGGAGGGAAGCACCAGTAGGGATGGTGGAGGAGGGAAGGACAAGGCCACACAGCACTTTAAAAGTTTAAAACTTTAAAACTTATTGAATGCCAGCTTTCTGTTGCTTGGGCAATTCTCTGGGGTGGAGTGGTTGGGTGGCTGGAGGCCCCCCACCACGTTCTTGCGTGTCTGGGTGAGGAGGCTATGGAAATTGGGGAGGAGGGCGGTTGGTTACACAGGGGCTGTAGCGGAGGTCTGTGCTCCTGCTGCCTCTCCTGCAGCTCAACCTTACGCTGGAGCATATTAGTTTGATCCTCCAGCTGCGTCAGCATTGAGTCCTGCCTCCTCTCATCATGCTGCCGCCACCTTTCAGCTTCAGCCCTCTCTTCAGCCCGCCACCTCTCCTCCTGGTCATTTTGTGCTTTCCTGCACTCTGACATTATTTGCCTCCACGCATTTGTCTGTGCTCTGTCAGTGTGGGAGTACAGCATGAGCTCAGAGAACATTTCATCGCGAGTGCGTTTTTTTCGCCTTTCTGATCTTCACTAGCCTCTGGGAAGGAGAAGATCCTGTGATCCTTGAAATACACGCAGCTGGTGGAGAAAAAAAAGGGACAGTGGTATTTAAAAAGACACATTTTATAGAACAATGGGTACACTCTTTCACGGTAAACCTTGCTGTTAACATTACATACATAGCACATGTGCTTTTGTGCCAAGGTCGCATTTTGCCTCCCCCTAGCACATGGCTAGCACCTCTCCCCTCCCCCCTCCCTGTGGCTAACAGCGGGGAACATTTCTGTTCAGCCACAGGCAAACAGCCCAGCAGGAACGGGCACCTCTGAATGTCCCCTTAAGAAAAGCACCCTATTTCAACCAGGTGACCATGAATGATATCACTCTCCTGAGGATAACACAGAGAGATAAAGAACGGATGTTGTTTGAATGCCAGCAAACATACACTGCAATGCTTTGTTCCACAATGATTCCCGAGTACGTGCTACTGGCCTGGAGTGGTAAAGTGTCCTACCATGGTGGATGGAATAAGGCTGCCCTCCCCAGAAACCTTTTGCAAAGGCTTTGGGAGTACATCCAGGAGATCCGCGAATGCCAGGGCAAATTAATCATTAAACATGCTTGCTTTTAAACCATGTATAGTATTTTAAGGTACACTCACCAGAGGTCCCTTCTCTGCTTGGCTGGTCCGGGAGGCAGCCTTGAGTGGGTTCGGGGGGTACTGGCTCCAGGTCCAGGGTGAGAAACAGTTCCTGGCTGTCGGGAAAACCGGTTTCTCCACTTGCTTGCTGTGAGCTATCTACAACCTCATCATCATCATCTTCCTCATCCCCAAAACCTGCTTCCGTGTTGCCTCCATCTCCATTGAAGGAGTTAAACAACACGGCTGGGGTAGTGGTGGCTGAACCCCCTAAAATGGCATGCAGCTCATCATAGAAGCGGCATGTTTTGGGCTCTGACCCGAAGTGGCTGTTCGCTTCTCTGGTTTTCTTGTAGGTTTGCCTCAGCTCCTAAAGTTTCATGTGGCACTGCTTCGGGTCCCTGTTATGGCCTCTGTCCTTCATGCCCTGGGAGATTTTGACAAATGTTTTGGCATTTTGAAAACTGGAACGTAGTTCTGATAGCACGGATTCCTCTCCCCATACAGCGATCAGATCCCATACCTCCCATTCGGTCCATGCTGGAGCTCTTTTGCGATTCTGGGACTCCATCATGGTCACCTCTGCTGATGAGCTCTGCATGGTCACCTGCAGCTTGCCACACTGGCCAAACAGAAAATTGAAATTCAAAAGTTTGCGGGCCTTTTCCTGTCTACCTGGTCATTGCATCTGAGTTGAGAGTGCTGTCCAGAGCGGTCACAATGGAGCACTCTGGTATTGCTCACCGAGGCCAATACCATCTAATTGTGTCCACAGTACTCCAAATTTGACCCAGCAAGTCCGATTTCAGCGCTAGTCCCCTTGTCGGGGGTGGAGTAAGAAAATTGATTTTAAGAGCTCTTTAAGTCGGAAAAAAGGGCTTCGTCGTGTGGATGGGTGCAGGGTTAAATCGATTTAACGCTGCTAAATTTGACCTCAACTCCTAGTGTAGACCAGGGCCTAGTCCTAGAAAAGAGCAGTAGAGAGGTCCTCCAAGTGGCCTACAGTAGCTCCAGGGAAGCAGCCAATCAGGGCCCAGGAGGGCCATATAAAAAGAGCTGAAGAAGAGCGTCAATTCTTTGTTGGAGCCAGAGGAATGCAGATGGTGGTCCTACCTAGCCAAAGGGAACTGCAGAACCATGGACAGATAGGTTGCTGAAAGGGACCTGGGGAGCAAGAGGGAGCTCTTGGCTGGCTGCTGGGACTTGCTATATGCCCTACTGTGACGTTATTAATATAACCTGTGACCATATAGATCATTGTTGCAACCACTGTTATATGCTTGCAGCAAATATTGTACAAAGGTTGTGGTGTAAGGTGTCTATGGAAACGTCATAATTTGCTGGTTATGATTATGCTATCTGTACTGGTGTATCAGTTTTGTAGTTAAAGTTATGAATATTGGCTATGTACTTGTATCTCAATGTGTTTTGATTCTAAGATGCCTCAGTGAAGCATTTCGTCAGCTTCTTGAGAAGGGACTATTCTCAGTAAGTTCCCAATCAAAAAACACTTAAAGTACAATGGATCTTGGGGAGACTCCAATCCACATAAGAAGACTTCCTGGGAACGTTCAAGATAGCACATGAGCAATGGCTGCCACCTGTGAAGAACTGAGTCATTCATGGACATGTGACTTGCCCATGTGACTCCAAACTCCATTTTGCTGTAGTTTTACACAGTAAGAACAAAGAGGTGTCCTTACACCTGGAAGAGACTATAAAAGGCAGCTGCATCTCCTCCATGTTGTCTTCAATCCTGCTTCTTGCCTCTGGAGGTACTTTACTACAAACTGAAGCTCTGAACAACCCATCGTAGCTGTGGATGTACTCCAGAGACTTGATTTGAACCTGCAGTTTATTCCATTACTGCTACAAGCCTGAACCAAGAACTTTGTCATTGCTGTATGTAATTGATTACATTTAAGCAATTCTAACTCTTATCTATATCTTTTTCCTTTTATGAATAAACCTTTAGATTTTAGATTCTAGAGGACTGGCAACAGTGATTTGTGGGTAAGATCTGATTTGTATATTGACCTGGGTCTGGGCTTTGTCCTTTGGGATCGGGAGAACCTTTTTCTTTTACCGGGGTACTGGTTTTCATAACCATTCATCTTCATAACCACTCATCCCCATAACGAGTGGCACTGGTGGTGATACTGGAAAACGGGAGTATCTAAGGGGATTCCTGTGTGACTTATGGTTAGCCAGTGGGGTAAAACTGACGTCCTCTCTGTTTGGCTGGTTTGGTTTGCCTCGTTGTGCAAAGGAACTCCAACCTTGGGCTGTAACTGCCCTGCTTTAAGCAATTTGTCCTGAATTGACTCTCTCAGAAGAGTTCCACCAATGGCAGCATCATTACACATACGATATGAGGGAAGTGCATGTGAAGGTGAAGTGTCCATGGAGAAGTGGCCCAGGGAAACATCAGAATTGTGAGTGGTCAAAGGGATGCAGTGCATCGCTGCTATTCACAGGGACCCTAGACTGGCACCCAGAGTAAGGGGCAGGCCCGGGTCTCTCCTGGCCCCTGCAATTAGCCACTGGAGAAGTGGCCTGAATTTTGGACTTTGACACACACACCCTGGAAGGGGGCCTGAACTGTTAGTGGCCCAGCTGGGGCCAGAAGGGCCCAGAGAGGGTGCAACCATTGCCTCCGGGGAGGAAGCCCTGGGGGTATGGCTTGATGCCAGGGCTGGGACTGTGTGAAGACTGTCAGACTGCTTAAAGACTGAGAGGCGTTGTGATAGGCTGCTGTTGGAGTGTTTATCCTGGGAGGGGTTTTGTTTTGTTGAAAGCCCACAGAGTGTGTGAGAGACTTGGCCAGAGAGCTGAGTCACTGAAACCGTCTAAGAAGCCACTGATCAAGTTCCCCACAGACTGAGAAAGGTGCAGATGCACATCCAGCCTGGGGGTGCTCATGAGAGGTGAGTGCCCCCCATTACACTGGTGCAGTTTGAAATACTAGTGACAATTGGTGAATGAAAAGGATTAACCAAGGGACTAATTTATATCTTTTTTCATCACTTACATTTGTACAAAGTAGGTGTAAAATGCTACCAAAATTGGATGGTACAAGAGAGTGCCCCTAACGGGGTGGGGGACAGAAGCCTCTCCCAAAGACTGGGAAGGGGGAAGAGCCCAAGAGTCCCTCCTGTGAGGAGAACAAGGAGGAGATGGGTCTGGGCAACAGGCGCACCTGAGGAGGTAGTGCCCTCTTAGTTGTAGGGCCAAAGCTAGCCCAGGAGAAGAGGCTGAGAAAGGGAAGGACAATGGGAGGCCCATGGCCAAGGGGAGGCAAAGGGCTTTCTTCTGATGCCATGAAGAGGGCTATATAAAAAGGCAGTGCCCCCTTTGGAGAAGGCAGGATAAAAAAGGGGTGCCTGGGAGCTGGGCTGGTCAGAGACTTCCCAGAGGGATGTGGGAGTGATGACTGAGGACCCAGTGGGGAGCCATCTCCCACACCTAGCAGGCAGAAGTAGGGAACAGGTGCATAACAGGTTCCCTGATGGACAAGGGAACCCACATGGGAGCAGAACATGCCATGATAGGGACTCAGATCCTGGAGGAAGGAGGCAGATGGCTCCGCCTGGTGGAGAACCTGAGGCAGAAGAGGGATATCCTGCAAGCGCATCTGCATGAGTAGCAGGGAAGGTAGTTCTTCCCCACCCCCGGTGGTTGGTGTTAAGGGGGAGAGTGTGTGATGGGACATGTGCCCCATGCTGGCAGTAAAGGGGTAAAAAGCAGCCCTAGGGAGGCTGCATGGGAGGCAGCCAAACACAGAAGGGCTTACAGGAGCAGCCAATCAGGGCTGGGCCCTCCCCATATAAGAAGGGCTGCAGAGCAGACCAGAATCAGTCTCTCCCTGGAGCTTGAGAAGGGAGGAGGACTGGCTGCCTTGCAGGCAGAGGGTAGTAAGCACCCTGGACACAGCAGCCCTGCAGGCAGAGACCCTGATGCAAGGGTGAAAAGGGTGCTAGAGCCACGTGGGAAGTGGCTAGACTGTGGACTGCAGTTTGCCACTGTAGGAAGTGGCTAGAGAGACTGCATGTCTCTCCCGAAGTGGGGGAACATTGAGTGTAGCACAGCCAGAGGGCAGTGTCACTGAAGAGGATGCTGCAGTCCTGGGAGTGACATGGGTCCAGGACCAGAGGTGACAGCAGGTGAGGCACCACCAGAAAATAGTGCAGCGTTAATTCCCAGGACAACCAGCAGGAGGCGACGCAGTGGTGAGTCACACCCCATCACACCTACTCAATGTTTTTGTTTGTTTTTGGCTATACGTATATTGTAGGCCTTTGGGGGCAGGGTCTTGGTCATATATATATATATATATATATATGTGTGTGTGCTGTACATTGTATTCTATTATAGGCAGGGTGACTAGTACAACATGTTAAGGTTGCTCATTATAACACTGTCAGCTGTTCTGGGCCAGAGTGGGGCTGGGAACTGAAACTGAGGACAGGGAGTCCATCTCTCCTGTACTTTGTTTTCAACCCCCCTCCACCCTCCCGCCACTGGCACCCAAGCAGTGTGGGTCTGATGCAAAGGGGACAAAGTCCAGACTGAGGAGGAGGGAAAGGAGTAGATTGGGACAAGGAGTCTGAGACTGGGACCATAGATACTGAGAGAGAAACTGGGACTGTCTGGGCAAAGGGACTGAGATGGGGGAAAGGAAGCTGGGACTGGTTGGGTAAGGACACTGGAACTGGTGTGAGGAACCTGAGGAGGGGAGATTGGCGCTGGGTTGTTAAGGAGAATGGAACTGGTCAGGAGTAGGGAAGAGACAGAACCTGGACAGTTACAGATTGGAGGGAATTGAGCAGAAGTCAGACTTGAGCAGAAGAGTCTGTTCTCACTGCAGAACGCTCCCCTCCAGAGCCTAGAATTGATCAAGGTTCCCGCCTTGATCCCTCTTCCTCCACTGTCAGCAAAATCTGTTAAAATTTACTGACAAAGTGTGTGTCTCATCCCCCTGTAGTTCAGGTCCACACAGTAGGATGACAACCTACTGCTGCTATTAGTTACTCCATTAGCTCAAGTGGCAGAGATCTGTGTGGTAGATCAAAAGGTTCCAACCCTGCTGATGATCCATGTGGGTATCAATATAATAGGATTTCAGGTTTTTTCAGTTTGCTTTTTTAAAATCTAAGGTGTGTGTGTGTGTATGTATATGTGTGTGTGTGTATGTATGTATATATATATATATATATATATATATATATACACACACACCCCTGTGTTAAAAGAACATCATTATGGTTGCAAAGTCAAGCACTCAAAAGTTAGGAAATGCCAGAATTAATGTTGCCTGTGGAACCTCAATATGTCCCCCTTGTGAATACGTATTATGATACATCTTTAGTTTACAGTTACAGTCGGACAAAAGGGCAGATGTTCAGGGAGTGAAAATCAATAGTGAAAATCTAACTGAAAGGAGCTGAAGGAGGAGAAGAACGTATGTTGTTGCATAGGACCAGGCTTAAGTGGTAGCATTTAAAAAAAGAAAAGTGGTGAGGGGAATTTTAACTGTGAGGAAACCAGAGGAACACCTCCATTAGTAATCCTGTCACACTCCCAAATCGAGGGGATAAAGAAGATGGCACTATAAAAATACAGACAGTGAATTAATCTTTTTTTTTATAGAGATGCGTGATTTTTTTTTTTGGGGGGGGCAGCTTGTTCACCAAAAAATGCAGTTTGTGAAATTTGGTTAAATCTGGCAAATACCTCCACCTGCAAAAAAATGGGGAAATAAAAATTGAAACATTTTGTCTCAACACTTTCAAAATGAAAATTAGTGGGGGTTTTTTAGTTAAATTTAAAAACCCCACACAAGGGTAAAAATAACCCATGCTTAAAATTAAACATGTTTCTCGCTGAAATGAAAACCTGATAATTTTTGGTTTCGGGATGAACTGAAACACAAATTTATTTATCTTTTTTTCCAGAGTGTTCAGTTTGGCCAACAAACCAAAAAGTCAATTATTTACCCAGCTCTAATTTTTTGCATCTATTTACACTGTAAATTTGGTGGCCTCTTCTTCCTCTCTTATATATAGGGTTCAGCACACTTTTGATGTTTAATGTTTGGCACAGTTTATTTCATGACTTAAAAAAAAACCCTCAAACAGTTCGGTCTCTTCAAACCAATGGTCATTAGTTTAAAAGGAATGTTCTTAGATTAGCTAATTCCCTCAAAACATTTGAAATCTTTTGAATCCCATCTTTCACCGCTGTTATTGATTATGCTCATTATTTTTCATATGCACAGGAAATTTGAATATATTCAAATATCAGGTTTGTTGTTGTTTTTAAAAGGATCATTGTCAGGTATCTTCACCATGAATTGCCTGACAATCTTGTCCACAGTGGTAAAAGCTTAAACTATAATGACTTAGGGTTGAATAGTTCCCCGTGCAGATGTTTTGTCACTTAGACAGAAAACCCAGGGCCTGATTCTCCATTCCTCTGCACTTTGTCATTTATATACGAGGGTAAAGTGTGAGTAAAATACTACTACATCAGAAGACTAGCATTTTATACCCAGTTTACTCTATTTCAGACAGGTGTACATGACTAAACAGGATGCAGGATAGCGGAAAATCAGGCAGTCAGTGATTCTTCCTAAATGTTCAGAAATGGGGCATCCCCTTCCCTGCAACAGAATAAGCAGCTCTCCTATGCAGAAAGACAGCCATGTTAGCATAACGCTGATTAATCCCAGAATAGCATTACACGGTTCAGTCTCTGGGGAGGGTGTACAAATCCTGCAGAAATGCTCTCTTCTGGCCTCACCCCTTCTCCACTCATGGAGTCCCAACCTAACTGTATACCCATGAAGTATCCTTGGGAATGGAGGCAACAAGAGATGATGCCAAAAAGCCAGCGTTCTTTCCCATCCCTGCCTTGCATGCCCAGTCTAGATACCATCCTGGCTCAGAGGCAGAGGGAACAGAGCTCTTGATTTACTTCTCTTTTCAATGGGAGAAAAAATTGTAACCGCTGGAAGAAGTAGGGAGAAATTCAGAGAACTGGCTGCTCATTCAACGTGAGTCCTTGCTCGGAACCCAAGAACATTCACTGACTAGTTTATTCTCAAAATAAAACCAGATTGAAATTACTTTTGAGGATACATCTACACTGGAATAAAAGACCCAAGGTCTGGCTGCAGCTGGCCCGGGTCAGCTGACTTGAGTTCACAGGATTCAGACTGCAGGGCTACAAATTTGTCATGTAGACTTTGGGCTCAGGCTGGAGCCCGGATCTAGGACCCTCCCCATTGTGGGCTCCCAAGGCCCAGGCTCCAGCCCAAGGTTGAATATCTACATAGCAATTGTACAGCCCCACAGCCCAAGCCTGAGTTTGCTGACCCGGCCCAGCTGCAGGTGTTTAATTGCTGTGTGAGTGTAGGAAGTCTGACAATACAGATGCAGCACATTAATCCTCTGTTTTTTCACTGGATCTTTAATATACATTCTAAAAAATGTTCAGTCATAGAACTAATAATTGAATGTCATTACCTAAAGCTATTACAGAGCTAAAATATTGTATGGAACCACATAAATAAGTATAGATATTAGCAAGAATACTCTGTTCTAATTATTTAATTAGAGTTTGTAGTGAATAACAATCAATTATCTAGCATGGAATTATATATTCCCCGATTCTAGTCAGAAATAATTAGGTAAATTGGCTTAATTTTATAGACCACTGTTCCCAGGAAATAGAATGGAAATATTTCATTTTGACTGGCTTTAATATTTTCGTGTTGTCATGAGAGTTAAGAGAATTGAGATGTGGTGATTCTTAAATCAAATCTTTCATAATTTTAAGATTCTGAGAATTGTGATTAATATGAGAAGCTTTTTAAAAATATCTTCTCTCTTCAGTTTTTTATATGCCTTTTTTCTTCATATATTTCTGAGAAAAATGTTTTCTTTTAAAGTCTTGATAGCAGTATTCTGGAACTAGACCTTTATAACTGAATCTTGAACATACAGGAACCTCTGTGGCAGTATTGTGATACATTCTTAACTTGGAGGTGAGGAACTCCTTTTCTTTAAAAGTGTATTTTGCAAAGTGTTGCAAGGAACTTGTGTTAATTTTTTTCTTCATATAAATACTTACATTGTTATATTGGAGACAAACTTTAATTTACTAGCTTCTATGACTTTATGAAGTTGGGGGAGTTGTACCTTTACTCCATAATGCCACTTTCAAAGAACTGTGATAAATATTACAATGCACTTCATAATAACAAAGTAATCTGTCTTTATTTGGTCAATGAAGGCTTGTCTACAGTGCGTTAGAGAGTTATACATTCTAGTATGAATTAGCATGTGGTACACTACCTGGCCTATGTGGACCCTGTTGGCACTCACTAAGTGTTCCCTATGGTACATTACAGTAGTACTGATTGAAATGAGACTACATTAACACATCTTAGGAACTTGTAAGGGCATGCCAGCAGGATCCATCTAGGACAGTTAGTGTGCAAAATGCTAGCGTGTGCTAGAATTCACACCCCTCTAGTGCGGACTAACACATGGTGTAGATGTAGATAGATAAATAAGCTAAATCACAGCTAAGATACAAGACTCTTTATTGTGTATATAATAGTTATGAATGAAAATGACATTTAAAAACCCAGTGCCCTTGATTCCATTTATGATAAAACTGATGCAAGTTGTCTCAGAAATAACATGTATGCAGCACAGTTGTAGCTGTGTCGGTCTCAGGATATCAGCGAGACAAGGTGGGTGAGATCTTTTTATCAGAGCAGCTGCTGTTGGTGAGAGAGACCAGCTTTCAAGAGAACTTGTATGGCTCAAAAGCTTGTCTCTTTCTCCAACAGAAGTTGGTCCAATAAAATATATTGCCTCACCCACTTTGTCTCTCAAATAACATTACTTGCAGAAATATTCTTTCTAGAATCCACTTATTTATCTCTAGTAAGTTTTGTATGGTGTGCAATACCAGATCTATATCTCTGACTTCTGCTCTTGGTTCTACCACTGAGTTAGATGCCCTGGAGTGAGTCATTAGAAGCTTGGTGCCTCCATTTCCTCCGCTATAAAATAGGAATAATACTGATGCATCTTATGAGGCTTAATTTATTAATGATTCTAAGGACTAGTCAAGATCTACTCTGCTTTGAAATGGGAATAGGTTACTGTGCATTATGGACCTTGGTGTACATTAGTCTGCATGGACAGATAGTGCATGACACTAGTGTGCTGCAGATTTATACTCCAGCTTTCCCCTTACTAACTGGTCATCTAGACAAGCCCTAAGATGCTTCAAGACCTTCAGCTGGAAGGTGCTACAAAGCTGCAGAGTGTTTTATAGTGCCATTCTAGAATAAGAATGGAATAAATGCACCCATTGTACCCCACAGCTCTAGCATCTGGATCAATAGTTCAATAAAGGCCCTTATTCAGGAAAAATACCCTTTAGCCTTAATGACCATTTTGCCTGAATAAGTACTGTAGTATCTGACCCCAGATAGAAGTGTATTCTACTTAACAGCCATACTCCAAAGTCAGGAAGATATGAAGTAAGCATGCAACACTAGATGAATAGGATCAAGCCCAGTTGTGTAGCCAGTTTCCTGTTCCTCCTTCTGATTGTCCCACTCCCCCTACTTAAGGCAGGAGTTCAAGTTCCACCAGTTGGGGCACAGGGGTAGAGCATTCTATCCAAGCTGGGCTTCAAAGAGTCCCTGTTCTAGCTGATGCCAGTAAGCTGTCTGGTGGACAATTGGAGCATGGTGTTCCCCCTAGGGACCATGCAGACCTATGCTTGAGACTCATAGGTCATGACAGCCTGTAGGTGCCTAAGTTCATGTTGTTAAAGTTCCCTAGACCCCTATGTTTCTGCCTTTGAGCATATAAGACCTCAGCCTTACTGTAGGCATCTATCTCCTGCCTAAGCCCCAGAGCAATTTACAAATGAGGGAAGACAGGTTTCAGCTAGCTAAGCCGTGTACAGGGCCTGATTTGGCAGGCATGCTCAGAGGCCACTTACCCGATCAGGCCCTTCAGATGACTTCACCTAAAATAGATGGGCGGAGCAGGAGAGGAGGAGCAGGAGAGGAGGCAGACCTCCCTTATCAGCTTCACCCAAATGGTTAGGGTGGTTACCCCCACCCCAGTTAAAGTCCACCCTCTTTCTGAGAGGGAAAAGATATTGGAACAGGAATCTACCAACTCTTAAGCAAGTGCCTGAGCCACTAGGCCATAGAAACATTCTAGCACTTTTGCTGGCCCACTTCATATGTAATTACTAAATTATTTAATGTGGAACAACTTCAAAAGGAGAGAGTGAAGGAGCCCCACATCAGAATATCCCAGTAGATAGGGCTCTCAACCTGAGAGGGGATGGATCCCAGTTCAAATTCCTTTTCCCTCCCTCCAGAGGAGCGGGTAGTTGAACAGGGGTCTTTCAGATCCTAGTTGAGTATCCTGACCACAAGGTTAAAAGTTATGAGGGAGGTCTTCCTCTTCTCCCCCACCCCCTTTTTTGTTTTGGCCTCACATGTAAATTAGACATCCAAGCACCTATCTTTCCCCAGTTCTTGTACTACAAGCAGAGATTAGGAATTTCAGACCTGAACTTCATGAGAGGGCCAGGGCTTAGCACACACCCTCTGATTAGTATCTCCCACTGGCTGGCTTAGGTGGCTCTCCACCTAGCATGTCGTTTTTGTGGCTTTCATCCTAAGGCACCAACCTCTCTCTATTCATTATATAGGAGCCTAGTGCCTGACTCAGGCTTTGTGGATTGCAGTGTCATTCCTGTGAGTTTCAAGGCACCATGACACTCACCGTTGCAATGCCTATGTCCCTTTGTGGATCTGGCTTTGCTCTGTTCCAACACTGAACAGTATTATCGCTGATACTGCTCTGGTTGTCTCTTTTTGCTTCACAACAAGAGCTTCTTCCTGGAACCTCTTATAGCCCCTCTTACTACAGATTTAAAGAAACTGTATACAGCCTCACATTCAGGGCCTTCTGGGAGGTATTAGCACCTTCATTGCTCTCTGAAATCAGTAGGAGCTAAGGACCAGAGAAGAGGAATATAAGCCTCTCCAAACACCCAGCCCCACCATCTTTGGAGTGTGCTGCTGCTGAAAGGGTGGGTGCCTTGACCGTGGTCCCACCCTTGTTCTGCCCTGAGGCCCCACTCCTGCTTGTCCTCTTCCCTCCGAGGCTGCACCCTCCCTCCATCTCCCACTCTACCAGCATGAAGCCCTCATGGGAGGGGACAAAGAGGTGCACTAGAGGGGTGAGCAGCCAGCTGAAGGAGGGCATGAAGAAGCGTGAGCAATGGGTGGGGCTCAGGGAGGAGGCAAAGAGGCATGAGCAGTCAGTGGGTGGGCAGGAGGGACCTGAGGGAGATGAGTGGGGCCAGGGGTGGAGTGTGAGCAGGGCTTCAGAATGAGGAGGAGGCTGAGCAGGGCAGACTTTGGGGAGGGGTCGTGGTCCGGGCATGCCAACCTCCCCACACGCTGCCCATGCTGAGGACCTTGGATTTTCTCCACAGACAATGGAGCCCAATGTATCAGATGTTTCTTTTTAAAGTTCTCAGTATTTGTTCTTAAGGTTTCAGAATTCAAACTTTAGCTCCATTCAAAATTTAGTTAAAAAGTCCAGTTTAAAAAAATACAAAATCAGTGCGTACACTCCAGTAAAAAGTTTCTCCTTCCCTAACTGACTAGTTATTACTTTTAAAATCTATACAACATTTTAACTCTTTCAAGACCAATCTTGAAAACTTTAGTTTTCAGGTATGGCTGAGGAGCAAATAACTGATAACAAATAACATCTCCAGTGAATTAAGCCTCATTTCTTTGTGCAAGTTTTCCAGACCTCCTTAAGATTTCCTTCATTTATTCGTTGTTTGAAGATACTCAACAAAATGTCAATGAATAAGTCTTAGTTTGTGGATTGTTCATGAACAGTCAATTGTGGTTTATTCAACATAGAATGATATGGCTTAGCTTTGATTGAACACACACAATACGGAACACTATTTCAGTTTGCTTAATGGCTCAACGTAATTCTTACCAATCAGATTCATGAGGTGAAAATTTATGTTTGAGTTCAAAATTCATTTTCCACAGATATTCTCTAATAGTCACTTAACCATCAGGGTTTCAAACATTTCTGCCAGTAAACTAGCTTGCTATTATATTATTAGAAAGGAAACCCAAGAGGAGCCATCACATTACAGACCTTAGTGGAGACCTAGCAAGATTAAAGACTAACACAATGGAATTTGATTAATGTTACAAATACTATAGAATGCTGCTGACTAACAGAATGATTACTATGATTATCCCTAATACTACGAAAACTTCGTCCTTTTAGGGCCTAATCCAACACCCTTTGAAGACAATGGGAGTTTTTCCACTGATTTCTTTGGGCTTTGGATCAGGCCCTTAATAAGGCATTTATAGCTAGGGCCCTACCAAATTCATGGTCCATTTTGGTCAATTTCATAGTCATAGGATTTTTTAAATTGTAAATTTCATGATTTTAGCTATTTAAATCTGAAATTTCATGGTGCTGTAATTGTCGGGGTCCTTACCCAAAAAGGAGTTGTTGAGAGGTCGCAAGGTTATTGTAGGAGAGGTTGCAGTGCTGCTACCCTTATTTCTATGCTGCTGTTGGTGGCGGCATTGCCTTCAGAGCTGGGCAGATGGAGACCGGTTGGTGCCAGCCGGGGGCCCCACTCTGGAGGCATAGCCACTGCCAGCAGCAGCAGTGCAGAAGTAAGGGTGGCATGGTATGGTATTGCCACCCTTACTTCTGCACTGTTGCTGGCAGGGCACTGCCTTCAGAGCTGGGTGCCCGGCCAACAGCTGCCACTCTCCAGCTGCCCAGTTCTGAAGGTAGCACAGAACTAAGGATGGCAATACTGTGACCCTCCTAAAATAACATTGCAATCCCTCCCTCCTCCCCATAACTCCCTTTTGGGTCAGGACCCCCAATTTGAGAAACGCTGGTCTCCCCCATGAAATCTGTATAGTATTGTGTAAAAGCACCCAAAAGACCAGACTTCACCAGGGGGAGACCAGATTTCATGGTCCGTGACCCGTTTTGCATGGCCGTGAATTTGGGTAGGGCCCTATTAATAGCAAATGATTGGGTAATGATAATACCTAGCTTTTATATAAAGAAAAGGAGTACTTGTGGCACTTAGAGTACTTGTGGCACCTTAGAGACTAACCAATTTATTTGAGCATAAGCTTTCGCGATGAAGTGAGCTGTAGCTCACGAAAGCTTATGCTCAAATAAATTGGTTAGTCTCTAAGGTGCCACAAGTACTCTTTTTTGCGAATACAGACTAACACGGCTGTCACTCTGAAACCAGCTTTTATATAGTGCTTTTCATCCATAGCTCTCAAAGCATTTTACAAAGGAGGCCAGAATCATTATCAGTAGTATTATCTGGGTGTCAGGTGGCTCCTGGGTTCTTGGCTGAGGCACTAACTAATTGTAAGCAAGTCAATTGACCCTTCCTGCACTTCAGTCAATCAACTTGTACATCTCAGTACTGCATGTTGTAAAATCTCTCTGGACAAATCAGCCCAATTATTTAGGAGTAATGGATTTTCTATGGACCCTGTGTAATACAACTTACCTGGAACACTATACTTGGAGTTAAAAATGCCACATTTTTCTTTTCCTCACTGTTTCCGATATGCTTCTTTGGTTTACAAGTGCCAACAGACATTATATAGTACAAGGAAACCAGTGAGACAGATGGTCCAACTTTACCATTCAAACAGATGTACATGAGACTAGGCAGCCAACAGAAAATACATGGGCACTGAGGACAAGGATTCCCAGTTGTGAATGATAAAAACTGCTGATCCTGAACTTACAGTATTCTATAATCAATCCATCCATAAAGTAGATTACCAAAAAACAAACAAAAAACAAAACACTGAACAATTTCTGAGGCAGCATAAAATATTTTGACCTGCTTTAATTACCTACAATGCAGTATGTTAATGATGCATTCCTTTAGTTTCATTTCTATTGGAAATTTCAATGACACAAACTAGCAACTTCCTGCAGTCTGTCTGAATTTCAAGTGCATAGATAACCTAGTTGCATAAACCTGGTCTCCAACTTAGAATCATAGGACTGGAAGGGACCTCTGAGGTCATCTAGTCTGCATTCATGGCAGTATTAAGTACTAAGTATTCTCTAGACCATTCCTGAGAGGTGTTTGTCTAACCTGCTCTTACAAATCTCCAATGATGGAGATTCCACAACCTCCCTGGGCAATTTATTCCAGTGCTCAGCCACCCTGACAATTAGGCAGTTTTTCCTGATGTCCAACCTAAACCTCCCTAGCTGCAATTTCATCCGATTGCTTCTTATCCTATTCACAGAGGTGTTAAAACAATTTTTCTGCCTCTTCTTTGTAACAACCTTTTATATACTTGAAAACTGTTATGTCCCCTCTCAGTCTTCTCTTTTCCAGACTAAAGAAACCCAAATTTTTCAATCTTTTCTCATAGGTCATGTATTCTAGACCTTTAATAATTTTTGTTGCTCTTCTCTGGACTCTCTTCAATTTGTCCACATCTTTCCTGAAATGTGGAGCCCAGAACTGGACACAATACTCCGGTTGAGATCTAATCAGTGCGGAGTAGAGCAGAAGAATTACTTTTTGTGTCTGTCTTACAACACTCCTGCTAATACATCCCAGAATGGTGTTCGCCTTTTTTGCACCAGTGTTACAATGTCAAGTCACATTTAGCTTAGGGGCCACTATGACCTCCAGATCCCTTTCTGTGGTACTTCTTCCTTGGCAGTCATTCCCCATTTTGTATGTATGCAACTGATTGTTCCTTCCTAAATGGAGTACTTTGCATTTATCCCTATTGAATTTCATCCTATTTTACTTCAGACCATTTCTCCAGTTTGTCCAGGTCATTTTGAATTTTAATCCTATGCTCCAAAGCACTTGCAACCCCTCCCAGTTTGGTATCCTCTGCAAACTTTATAAGTGTACTCTTGATACCATTATCTAAATCACTGATGAAGATATTGGACAAAACTGGACCCAGGAATGATCCCTGTGGGCTCTCACTCGTTATGCCCTTCCAGCTTGACTGTGAACCACTGATTATTCTCTGGGACAGGTTTTCCACCAAGTTTTGCACCCACCTTATAATAGCTCCATCTAGGTTGCACTTCCCTAGTTTGTTTATGAGAAGACAGTTTCAAAAGCTTTACTAAAGTAAAGATATACCATGTGTACCACTTCCCCCCCCATCCACAAGGCTTCTTACCCTGTTAAAAAAAGCTATCGGGCTGGTTTGACACTTTGTTTTTGACAAATCCATGCGGACGGTATATCACCTTATTATCTTCTAGATGTTTGCAAATTGATTGCTTAATTGTTTGCTCTGTTATCTTTCCAGATACAGAAGTTAAGCTAACTGGTCTGTAATTACTGGGGTTGTCCTTATTTCCCTTTTTATAGATGGGCACTATATTTGCCCTTTTCCAGTCTTCAGGACTCTCTCCCGTCTTCCATGACTTTTCAAAGCTAATCACTAATGGTTCAGATATCTCCTCAGTCAGCTCCTTGAGTATTCTAGGATGCATTTCATCAGGCCCTGGCGACTTAAAGACATCTAACTTGTCTAAGTAATTTTTAACTTGTTCTTTTCCTATTTTAACCTCTGATCCTACCTCATTTTCACTGACATTTGCTATGTTAGATGTCAAATCACCCCCAACCTTCTTGGTGAAAACCAAAACAAAGAAGTCATAAGCGCCTCTGCCATTTCCACATTTTCTCATATTCTATTTCCCCCCATCATTGAGTAACGGGCCTACCCTGTCCTTTGTCTTCCTCTTGCTTCTAATGTATTTGTAGAATGTTTTCTTTTTACCCTTTATGTCTCTAGCTAGTTTGATCTTGTTTTATGCCTTGGACTTTCTAATTTTGTCCCTGCATACTTGTTATTTGTTTATATTCATCCTTTGTAATTTAACCTAGTTTCCACTTTTTGTAGGACTTTTTTGACTTTTAGATCATTGAAGATCTCCTGGTGAAGCCAGCATGGTCTCTTGCCATACTTCCTATCTTTCCTATGCAGTGGGATAGTTTGCTCTTGTGCTCTTAATGACTTTTTGAAAAACTGCCAACTGTCTTAAATTTTTTTTCCCCTTAGACTTGCGTCCCATGGAATCTTACCTACCAACTCCAAGTTTGCTAAAGTCTACCTTCTTGAAATCCATTGTCTTTATTTTGCTGTTCTCCCTCCTGCCATTCCTTAGAATCATGAACTCTACCATTTCATGACCACTTTCACCCACGCTGCCTTCCACGGTCAAATTCTCAACCAGTTCCTCCTTATTTGTCAAAATCAAATCTAGAACAGCCTCTTCCCTAGTAGCTTTCTCCACCTTCTGAAATAAAGTCTCCAATACATTCCAAGAACTTGGAAAATCTGTGCCATGCTATCTTATTTTCCCAAGAAGATGTCTGAGTAGTTGAAGTCCCTCATCACCACCAAGTCCTGTGCTTTGAATGATTTTGTTAGTTTGTTTTTTTTTTAAAAAAAAAACACCACCTCATTCACCTCTTCTTCCTGATTTGGTGATCTGTAGTAGACCCCTACCATGATATCACCCTTGTTTGTTTTTTACCCCCTTTTTCATTTTCTACTTCAAATCTGTATCCTATTTCCATCTCAACCTCCATCCAAGTGTATACATTTTTAATATATAAGGCAACACCTCTCTTCTTTTTTTCCCTGCCTGTCTTTCCTGAGCAAGCTGTACCCTCCTATACCAATATTCCAGTCATGAGTATTATCCCACCAGGTCTCTGTGGTGCCAACTATGTCATAGCTGTGTTTGTTTATTTGTTCTTCCTGCTTATTCCCCATACTTCTCACATTAGTATACAGACATCTAAGATACTGATTTGATTTCTTCCCCCCACCCTCAAGTTCTGTCTTGTCTCTCCTTCATCCCTGCTATAACAGCCCATGCTCCCCCCAAATTCCAACCCTTCTACCAGATCTCCATGTTTTTGACTTACCTGTTGGCTTTGGGCACCTGCCCCATTCAAACCTAGTTTAACTTGTTGACGGTAGACAGAAGTGATATTTAGTATAAAGATTGCCACATAATCCAGTTATCCAGGGAAAGAGTAAGAGGTAAGTGGCTCTCAACTGGTTATTTTAACAGTGGCAAGAAATAATTTCTTGGTTAATTATAACATCAATACTGATTCTCTTTAAATCTGTTAGGACATCTCCTTAATAAGATAGATAGCAGATGTGTTTCTAGTTCATTAATGTTGATCAGCTGATTTTCATGTCCTAATGCTCATAAAAAATTATCTACAGGAAAACCCAAGCTATGACTTGGCTTTTGTATCAGACAACCCTTCTTATCTTCTATCTAGACAGATTATTCATATTTGGATTTGGTGTTTTCTTTGCCCCCCCCAATTCACATGATCTCTTTTCTCTAATTCAATATTCTCTGGTATTTTCTCTGTGCATATAAACATCTTGCAAATACCTTTAAAATACTTTTTTATATAACATGGAGAGAAATTCATGAACAGAAATTATCTCAAGACCTTTTTCAGCTTGGTTTTATTTTACATATTAGACCTGAAATTGGCAATTTTGGCATTCTGTATCTATTCTATTGACTTTACTCTCCTGCATTGCATGATGCAATCAGGAATGTTATGATTTGCTTGCTCTCCCAATTTGAATATCTTAAATCATTTCTTTAACAAAGACCTCAGAATCTTAAATATCTCCAACAATCATGGGTTTTGCATTAGTGTCTAGCACCCTCCTATCCAAGTGCTGCATAAAATTCAAGAGTATAAACACCCAGAACTAAAAAATATAAATTGCTCTCCCTGTGTTGCTCCAGGAGAGAAAAAAAGTATTAATGTTGTTGAGGTGTCTTTGGACCAGTTTTTTAGGTCTTTAATTCAGGAAAGCACTTCTATTCAGGACAGCACTTAAGCACATGCTTAAATCTCATTAAGTTAATAGGACTTAAACACATACTTAATTTTAAGCATGTGCTTAAATAATTTCCTGACTAGAGATGCTTTCTTAAACTGAGGCTCTATGAGCATGAAGGCCCAGACCCACAAAGGGACTTAAGCACCTAGAAAATCACTGGAGCAACAATGGGAGCCACAGCCTGATTAGGTACCCAGACTCTCTAGACAATGCATGAAGAGAGACAGGCACTTGAGAATGTGATCCACAGAAGCCAGCATAGTAGACAGGGAGCAGTCTAAGCTAGACAGTAGGAGATGCCAATGAGAGCAATGTGTCCAAGTCCAGACTATAGGAAGGCACCTATCCCTGCTTGCAATGCAGAGCTGGGACCCCCATCTCCTGAGGTCAGACACCTTAGGTACCAAAAGTTTCTTGTGAGAATATCTCTGCCTAGCTCCATACAAAATAAATAGGTGGGAAAGGAGGAACTGTTCCCTTTAGCCTAGTGGTTAGGATATGGACTCAGTGTAAAGGCAATCATAGGTTCCTTCTCTGTCTGATAAAAAGAAGGGATTGGAAGAGAGGTTACCCACTTCTGAGATGAGTGTCCCAACCACTAGACTTCCCATACCCTTATTCTTCAGTTCTGTGGTATAGCAGACTTACTTTCTGAATCTATGACCACCATGCACTGTCCTTGTATCTTTTCCATGACTTAGAGCAGATGTTGGCAAACTATGGCCCAGGGGCCACATCTGGCCCTTCAGAGGTTTTAATCCATCCCTCAAGCTCCTGCCGGGTAGCAGGATCTGGGGTTTGCCTCGAGGGCTTGTCCTGCTCTGCACATGCTGTGACTCCACGTGGCTCCCGAAGGCAGTGGCACATCCCCCTCCCCTCCAATTCCTAAACATAGGGGCAGCAAGGGGGCTCTGCAAACTGTCCCTGTCCCAAGCACCACCCCTGCAGCTCCCATTGGCTGGGAACTGAGGCCAATGGGATCTGTGGGGGTGGCACCTGCGGACAGGGCAGTGTACAGAGCCGCCTGGCCAGGTCTCTGCATAGGAGCCAGAGGGGGGACATACCACTGCTTCTGGGAGCTGCTTGAGGTAAGCGCCACCTGGATTTTGCACCCCTAACCCACTCCCACACCCCAGACCCCTATCCCAGCCCTTATTCCCTCCTCCCATGCTCTAAACCCCTCAGTCCCAGCCCAGAGCACCCTCCTGCACCCCCAACCCCACCCCATAGCCCACACCTCCAGCCAGAGCCCTCGCCCCCCACGAACCCAAGCCCGGAGCCCCTCCTGTACCCTGAAGTCCTCATTTTTGGCTCCACCCCAGAGCCTGTACACACAGCCAGAGCCCTTACCGCCTCCCACACACCAACCTTTGCACTTATCTTTAATATTTTCAATATGGTCCCTCCAAGTGAGCTTGTTGTCAAATTTCACACCTAAGAATATGTAATTTTTCACTATATCTTATCATTCATAGACGAAGAATTTGAAACCCCACCTGTTTCCCCATTCTGCACTTCTCTTAAGTGCATCTTTGATTTTTTTTCAGTGGTGCTTTCAAGGTTTCAGATTTTGGTCCACAAGGCACAATCATCAGCAAATAATGTGATCCCTGTTCTTGCAGTCATCTCCTTAGAGAGGCAATTTATTGTGATGTTAAAGAAGCTAAGGCTAATTGCACTCCATTGTGGACTTCCATTTGCAATTGAATATACTTTGGAAAAAGCTTTCCCTATTCAGACTTGTATAGTTCTCCTGCTTAAGGAGTCCCTTATTCATCTGTACATTCTTCCTATAATACCCATGGTTGCTACTTTATGAAGTAACCCCTCTCTCCAAAGCAGATCATAGGCTTCGTCTGTATCCAGGAAGGTTATTATCATGAATTCTGTGGTTCTCATGCTTTGTGCTTCTGTCTCTATCCTTACAACACAGTGAATCACATTCCTACCTCTTCTGAACACACTGTGTTCCACCTATGAACCTATTTCTTTTTGTGTGTTCTACTAATCTCTCCATTACCATTCTTTCCATGGTTTTACTTAAACATGCTGTGAAGGCAATTGGTCTGTATGCCTCAGGTCTTGAGTGCCGGTTACCTGCCTACCTCACTGGGACAGTAATCACGTTTCCACTCCTCAGGTAAATCACCTTTTCCCCATATGTTGTTGTATAATTTTAGTGTCACTTGTAAGCTTCCTTCCCTTCCGTGCATACGCATTTCAAAGGTTATTTCGTTGTTGCCTGGTGCAGTGCTTTCACTCATCGCTTTTTGTAGTTCTTATACTAAAGTTTTCATTTAAAATGTCCACATTCTCCTCCCACTTCTTCACTGTCTCATAATTATCCTTAATGAATTTACTTTTCCTCTCCCTAATTTCTGTCCTCTGATCCTCATCATTACTGGCTTCTTGAAACATGGTGTCCAGAATTTCTGCTTTTTCTTTGTTGGAGCTTATTTCTCCATGCCCTGAACTGCAAGGCTTGGTATTATGTGGCTCTTACTCTTTCTTCTATTCATTTTCCTTATCTTTTTATGTACCTCTGCTGTATTGGTATCTTTATTTACTTTCCCACAGGATGTTCTCCAGCTTTCTCTTTGTGTCCTTTTTTATAGCCTTTTTGTGCAACTGCCTTTTTTAATATTTCATTTAGTCCTCTTTTTTTTATAGGACTTTTTTTTGCTGCCTATATGCCTTATTTCTTTCCCTAATTACCTTGTTCCACATGGACCACTTTTCCTATCTTTAACTAGTGCTGATATCCTAGTAATAGCCAGGCTTGGGCATCTTTATGATTCTCTTAGTAACATTATTATAGAATTCTTCAATATCTTCTTTTATATATTGCTCATTCACACATTCCTCACCTTTTTGTTTCTAAAGAGTTTCCAATTTGCTCTTTTTAGATTCCAAATAGGGATATTATCTTCATCTTCAATATTTCCTTTTGCTTGATACATAATTACTGTCAGGAAGTGGTCACCACTCATTCCCTCCTCTCTATAAATTTCCTAGCTGCATTTACTTGCTATGGTGCTAGAAGCAATTCCTAGATCCAGGCATGAGAAGCTTCCATGAGCTGTCTTGAACCTAGTAGGTGCTCCCTCATTTAATATTACTCAATTATTCTTTTCAAAGAATTGCTCTAAACTTTTTCCTTTATATAATTTTTCTTACTTCCCCAATCTGTTGTGAATATTCAGATCACCACAGATAATGAATGGGCATGTGACATCTGCAATTAATTCTTTCAGGTCCATAACTACTAGTTTTCTGCATGGGTTATAGACCTTATAAAGACTTAGAGACAGAATGGTTTTGTATCGGTATCTCAATAGCAGTATACCTGATATTTAGCTTTTTAACTTCTAGTTCAGGTTCTTCCCTGCCCTTTCCTATTTCTTTAGCTTGTCTATATATGCCATATTCCAGGATTTTATAGTCTAGTCTTCTATTAACCAAGTCTTCTGCATGCATATTGTATCAGGCTTCGTTTTCATATCCATAATACTTTAATTCCTGCCCATGTGCTAGTAAGCTATGGGCATTCCAGCTGAAAATAATTACCATTCTTTTAACCTTCAATATGTCCTTCACTTGAGGAAAGTATGAAGTCATTCCCCTGAGAGGTTGCTTGCCTGTAGATACTTTTCAGCAGCTTTAATTATAATTCTCATTTTCTGTTTTCTTTCCTGTTTGAGACATACAATTTATTACTTCAGTCATAAACACATTCAATCTCTTTGTTTCTATAAGTAGAATGTCATCTCCTTTTAGCCCAGTGTCACTCATTACTTCCTTCCCAGTAATTTGTTGCTGGCTATTCTCTTTCCCCATATCTGGTTTCATTTTTTTCCTCTTCTTCCCCCCCCCCCTTAGAAATCTCCTAGCAGCTTCTGAATATGTGATGTTAGTAATTTGTTTTTTAATATTTCTCTGGCTTGCTTTGGCTCAGTACCTCCTCCATATGCTTAGCTGTCTTCTTCCTCAATTGCAACATTTTTTATTCTTTCCCTTCCTCAAAATTATCTCCATGAATGTTTACCTCCACAATTACTGCACCTTAGTTTTCCTTTGCAATTATTTGCTACATGAACAAATCTTTGGCACCCATAGTATCTCACAGGAGAAGGAACACAGGGCTTAGTCCAGAATGCATCCGATGAAGTGAGCTGTAGCTCATGAAAGCTTGTGCTCAAATAAATTTGTTAGTCTCTAAGGTGACACAAGTACCCCTTTTCTTTTTGCGAATACAGACTAACATGGCTGCTACTCTGAATCCAGAATATCTGATACTCTGAAGTCACTTTATCTGGTAACATTCTTCCCAGTTGTCAAGGGCTTGCTAACACCTTCTCTTCAGCTAAGTAGCATCTTAGCAGTTATCACCTTACCTTCACCTATTCCTTGCTTTATTTCCTCTTCTGACACTTCAGATGGCACTTCAGGTACTTACCCCTCTTGTTTCTGTGAGGAATTTGAGTACCTGACAGATTATTTTTATTTTGCCTAGCACACTTGTTCTTTGTTTCTACATTCCACTAACAAGTCTCCACCAGGTAGTTTCTTAGCTCTTACTATATCTCCCACTTTTTTTTTTTTTTGAGCCACTCTGCAACCTTCAAGGGGTTGATATCCCTGTCTTTAGGTTCTTACCTAGGGATTTTACTATTATGTAATTTTTCCCATTTCCTGCCCTCCTGTTTGGTCCATCTTCTGGTTCCCGAAAAATCTACCCTTTTCTTTTTTCTTGTTTGCATCCTGTCTTCCTCAAAGCTTCACCTATCCTCCATTGTTGAGCCTGGCTTCAGTTTCATTTGTTCTCTCTGCCATCTCACTGTGCCTAGCCTGTCAGCCAAAGCCTTTCTCAGCCATCCAGCCCTTCCCATATTTGATTGGGTCTCCCACCTATTGAAATTGTTCCACTTTAATTAAATTGAATAATTAAACACTAATTGGACCAGAGAGTGTAAAGCAGTCTCTAGTCCAGTGGTTATGACACTCACCTGAGAGGCCTACTCCTCTCTCCCCAGCCTCTGTTTTATGTACACCTACCAGATTGGGCCTCACAGCCAAAATAAGCAGAGGAGTGTCTCCCCCAGGGTTGTGGATCATGCTGCAGCTCAGGCAGGAGATAGTTGTCTAAATGCCTGGAGAGAGGATGCAGCAGTGCACATGCCCAAAAGCAGGAATTTTTACAGTGAATGTTTTTCAACTTTGGTTTTGTTTTATATGCTACACCTGAGCGAGGTTTGGTGCCTACAAGGCTGGATGGCAACCGAGCAGGGATTTTGTGGGTTGCTCTAGCTAGGGTTGCCAAATTTCTAATAGCACAAAACCGAACACCTTTGTCCCACCGCTTCCCTGAGACCCTACCCCTGCCTTGCCCCTTCTCCAAGGGCTGGGGCAGGAGGTTGGGGTGCAGGAGGGGGTGAGGGCTCCAGCTTGGGGTGTGGGCTCCGGGGTGGGGCCAGAAATGAGGGACTTGAAGTGCAGGAGGGGGCTCCAGGCTGGAGTTCAAAGCGTGGGGGGGGTATGAGCTCTGGGAGGGAGTTTGGGTGTGGGAGGGGACTCGGGGTTGGGGGGCAGGTTCTGGGAGGGAGTTAGGGTATGTAAGGGGGTTCCAGGTTGGGGTGCAGCAGAGGGTGCAGTCTCCAGACAGCACTTAACATCAGGTGGCTCCTGGAAGCAGCTGGCATGTCTGTCTCCTAGGCAGAGGGGCAAGAGGGCTCTGCATGCTGCCTGCAGGCATCACCCCTTCAGCTCCCATTGGCTGCGGTTCCCAGCTAATTGGAGCTGTGGAGCTGGCACTCAGGGCAGGGGCAGCATGCAGAGACCCCATGGCTGCCCAATCATCTAGGAGCTGGACATGCTGGCAGCTTCTGGGAGCTGCTCAGCACTTGGCAGGGAGCTTGCCTTAGCCCCGCTGTGCCACCAACTAGGCTTTTAGCAGCCCACTCAGCACTGCTGGCTGGAGTCTCCAGGGTCCCTTTTCAACCCAGCATTCTGGTTGAAACTGGACATGTGGCAAAAACTGGGACTTGGGCCTAAGTACCTTTGTGAATCTGGGCCAATTGCTGGAAAATCTTGTGATGAGGTGCATAGACACCATCCCTGGGCTGGCAGTGAAGGGGTTAACCCTTTAGTTCTCGGAGCATCTGTGGATGACTTTAATCAGGGTTATAACCCCATAACAGTTGAAGGATCGCATGATCTGAGATAAAAGGTAGGATCTCTGCCTTGGGACAAGGAAGCTAGGTTCTAACAATGTTGGGGGGTGGGGGAGGTCTTCTAGAGAGGCTCAAGGTGTGGAGTGGTGATGGCAGAGCTCCCCTACTGGAGGAAACTCCAGAAACAGAGCTGAGAACCTGAAGCGCTGAGGTAGAAATCAAATATCCTTGTTTCAGGCCTTCACACATATGAAGTGGGAGCTCTGACACCAGGGCCTGAAAAGACTATTTGAAGGGGAAATACATGAATTTAAGGGGACACAGGCCAGGATATAGAGTGCCAGGATTTGGTGGCCTGTAGTAGAGTGTGAATTAGGTCATCTTCCCCCTCCCTCCACCCGCCCAAATGCTAGCAGGGAAGATGGTGTGTGATTCTCCCTTTCCCCTCACCACCGCCACCACTAATATGAGTGGTAAGAGACTATTGAGCCAAGAGACTAGCTGAAAACCCAGTATGAGGCTGCTCAATGACTCTCTGTTTTGCTGGATTCTGTTTACCCCCAGCCATTATGATTTGTCTGGACGGCTAAAGCATTGAAAAGTATGGGAATCAATCCATGCAATAGCAGGAGACTGAAGTGTCAGGAGCAAGAAGATGGGAAACTGAGGCCAGGAGGATAAAGTACGAAGATGAGGTGGGGCGATCCAATCACAGAAGGTTTTATCAAAATAATTCCTCTAAATCACACCAACCCTTAAGTATACCACTCAAACATTGCTTTCTACTAGTTCTATGGTGTATGTAGCTATATGACTGTCAATTTTCTGTATACTGCACCCTTACCACCAAAGTAGCGAGAGAGTTCAAGACAGTCTTACACACACACACTCCCTCCCCTCATGGGGTTCTTTATATAATCTTTCTTTATTCTCTTCATAGTCTACTCCATGGCTGTTCATACAGCACTTAGCACAATAGGGCATCAGTCATGATGACAGTCTCTGAATGCTAATATAATATCAATACTTATTACTCAGGTTATTTGAGGTACTGGGTCAGTTGGGATTGTGTGTCTGGGGACTGTTTGAGCCTTTGTTCCCTGGATCATCCTTGATCAGCCTTGAAGAGGTAGATGAGGCTTTGTTAAAAGAACTAAGAAAATCATCCAAAGCACAGGACTTGGTGGTGATGGGGGACTTCAACTAATCAGACATCTGCTGGAAAAATAAAACAACAAGGCACAGATTATCCAACAAGTTTTTGGAATGTATTAGAGACTTTTTTTATTTCAGAAGGTGGAGAAAGCTACTAGGGAAGAGGCTGTTCTAGATTTGATTTTGACAAATAGGGAGGAACTGGTTGAGAATTTGACAGTGGAAGGCAGCTTGGGTGAATGTGATCATGAAATGGTAGAGTTTATGATTCTCAGGAATGGTGGGAGGGAGAACAACAAAATAAAGACAATGAATTTCAGGAAGGCAAACTTTAGCAAACTTGGGGAGTTGGTAGGTAAGATTCCATAGGAAGCAAGTTTAAAGGGAAAACAATTGAAGACAGTTTGAAAAACTGCCAAGAGACATTATTAAGGGCACAAGAGCAAACTATCCCACTGTGTAGGAAAGATAGGAAGTATGGCAAGAGACCACCCTGGCTTAACCACAAGATCTTCAATATAAACAAATTAGACAAGTATGTAAGGACAAAATTTGAAAGGCCAAGGCACAAAATGAGCACAAACTAGCTAGAGACATAAAGGGGAAACAAGAAAACATACAAATATATTCAAAGCAAGAGGAAGACAAAGGACTGGGCAGGCCGGGGGGGGAGGGGGAGGGAAACAATAACAGAAAATGTGGAAATGGCAGAGGTGATTAATGTCTTCTTTGTTTTGGTTTACACCAAGAAGGTTGGTGGTGATTGAACGTCTAACATAGCAAATGTCAGTGAAAATGAGGTAAGATCAGAGGTTAAAATAGGAAAATAACAAGTTAAAAATTACTTAGACAAGTTAAATGTCTTCAAGTCACCAGGGCCTGCCTGATGAAATGCATCCTAGAATGCTCAAGGAGCTGACTGAGGAGATATCTGAACCATTAGCAATTATCTCTGAAAAGTCATGGAAGACAGGAGAGATTCCAGAAGACTAGAAAAGGGCAAATATAGTGCCCATCTATAAAAAGGGAAATAAGGGCAACCTGAGGAATTACAGACCAGTCAGCTTAACCTCTGTGCCCGGAAAGATAATGGAGCAAATAATTAAGCAATCAATTTTCAAACATCTAGAAGATAAGGTGATAAACAGTCAGCATGGCTTTATCAAGAACAAATCATGTCAAACCAACCTGGTAGCTTTCTTTGATAGAGTAACAAGCCTTGTGGAGGGGGGTAGGGGAAACAGTATACATAGTATATCTTGACTTTATTAAAGATTGATACTGTCTTACATGACCTTCTCATAAACAAACTAGGAAAATGCAACTAGATGGAACTACTATAAGGTGGGTGCAAAACTGATTGGAAAACTGTTCCCGGAGAGTAGTTATCAGTGGTTTAGTCATGCTGGAAGGGCATAACGAGTGGGGTCCTGCAGGGATCCATTCTGGGTCTGGTACTTCATCAGTGATTTAGATAATGGTATAGAGAGTACACTTATAAAGTTTGCAGATGATAGCAAGCTGGGAGGGATTGCAAGTGCCTTGGAGGGTAGGAGTAAAATTCAAAATGATCTGGACAAACTGGAGAAAGTCTGCAGTAAACAGGATGAAATTCAATAAGGACTAATGGAAAAGTACTCAATTTAGGAAGGAACAATCAGTTGCACACATATGAAATGGGAAATTACTTCCTAGGAAGGAGTACGGTGGAAAGATCTGCAGTGTCATAGTGGACCATAAGCTAAATGAGTCAACAGTGTAATACTGTTGCAAAAAAAGCAAACTGGGATGTACTAGGAGTGTTGTAAGTAAGACACAAGAAGTAATTATTCCACTCTGATAAGACCTCAACTGGAGTATTGTGTCCAGTTCTGGATGCCACATTTCAGGAAAGATGTGGAGAAAATTGAAGAAATTCCAGAGAAGAGCAACAAAAATTAAAGGTATCAAAACCATGACTATGAGGGAAGAATGAAAAAATTGGGTTTGCTGAGTCCAGAAAAGAGAAGACTGAGAGGGGACATAACAGTTTTCAAGTACATAAAAGGTTGTTACAGGGAGGAGGGAGAAGAATTGTTTTTTAACCTCTCAGGATAGGAAGAGAAGCAATGGACTTAAATTGCAGCAAGGGCAGTTTGGGTTGGACATTAGGAAAAACTTCCTAACTGTCAGAGTGGTTAAGCACTGGAATAAATTGCCTAGGGAGGTGGTGGAATCTCCATCATTGGAGATTTTTAAAAGCTGGTAAGACAAACCCCTGTCAGGGATGGTCTAGATAATACTTGGTCCTGCCATGAGCGCAGGGGACTAGACTAACGGACCTCTCACAGTCCCTTCCAGTCCTGTGATTCTACGACTCTGTTTGTTTGCTCTCCATGGGAAAACATAATAGATGGACATAAAGGGAAAAATAATAGGCAAACCTAGGAAAAATTGCTCCTCTAATGCTGCACCAGGCAGCATAGCAAGAGGAAGACCATATCTCCTATTGCCTCCTTCCGTGGATTCCAATTGTTCTATAGCTGATAGGAAGGAATAAAAGCAGCTGAGAAATTCCATGGCTGCAAGATTTCTATTCCCTTTATAGGAAAAGTGTACTTCAGTTACACTAAGAAATAAAAGTGGTGCAGGAAGGTCATCTTATACACGGGACCCTGAGAAAGCTTCTGACACTGCCAGTGGTGAAAAACACCTGTGAAATTGCATCGTTTGAAGATCAGTTCCATAGCCCTGGAGCATCACTTAGTAACCTTGACTTTCTTGCCCAGCAGGTGATTGATTTACAGCAAATAAAGAAAAGTCAGGGTGCAGGGAAAAGTCTAAAGATAAACATTTCAGATAGTCTGCTTCCTCTGTAAGCATTCTCTCCAAAGGATTTCGCTTTTTTAGTTTGTAGCCAGATTCATAAATGTTTGTTAATTACTTTGTCAGTGCATTCAAGGGTACTGTACAAATGTTACTTAATTCACAACACCCCAATGAAGTGTGTAAACATCTTCATGTTACTGATAGGCAAACTGAGGAGTTAGGGGATGATGAAGACCACAGGAGCTCGAATTCACTAATTCTAACTAGATGGTCAAAATACTTTAGACATAATTACATTGTGACAAATCAGCCTATTCCAATGAATCAGTTTAACAGTTTGAGAATGACAGTCAGACTCCATTCTGTAGCCTACTGCTATGAGCATGGGATGTGGGGATCCAAATTCAAGTCCCTGCCCTGCCTGATTTAGGGTGAGCTGCGGTGAAAAACTCTCTGCTCTGAATCAGGCAGAGCAGGGATTTAAACCTGGGTCTTCTACATTCCAGGCTATACCCTAACTACCAGAGGAGGGATGGATACATGTTCGCTGAATCTAAAAGATCAGGTTTTGATCCAAAAATGACCATTTTGGCACAGTTCTATTTGTGAAAATGGCTGAAAGGTTTTGATTTCGTTCTAATGCAGAACAAAACCAAACTTGCCAGAAAATGGAATTCTCATTGTCTGGTCAGCTGTAGTTCTGACCCTGTCCCCTTCCCCTATGTTCATATCTTGACATCAGGTGAGTATGTGCAGAACTTCTCTAATGTAGCTCTCTCATAAGAGCAGTGGAAATATAGGGTTCAGAAGCCACATGGGTTATATGCCACCTCCAAAATCTTATATCCCTGTGGTCAGTATCTTGAGCTAGTTCCACACCACAGAGCCTAATAAATAATTAAGTTGTATGTTCAGCAGCTTCTTAATTTCACTTAAGCCTTTTCACAACCATATACATTTTAACAGCCTCATACTGAGAGCTAAAACATCTTGCCTTGTGTGACTAATCACAAACTATTCTCCAAAGGTCAGAAGCCTTCATGGCTTATTTGTTCTCCTTTGGTCTGGAGAACAGACAAGAAATATGTCAGATACCTCATTCTGCCTGGCTTCAGAAAAGTTGAAAATAGTACTATGCAAAATGCCTTATTCTGAAGTAGTTTAGTATCTGCACTTCTGGTCTCTACTACAGCCAGGAAGCACAGAGGAACATGAACATCACATACAAAATTGAAAGTTAACGTTGTTGGAGCACAAAGCTCTGGATTCAGTTTGTTTTATCTTGTTGTATCTGAAGACTTCCTTTATTTTAAGGAGAACATCCTATTAATTCCTGGAGCTATGCAGAGTCTTGTGGCAGGGTTTCATATGAATATTTTCCTTTATTCCACTTTCTTTGTGTAACCATGTCTTGTTCTCCCCTTACCCGGGACTACAGTCCCTCTTTAATATTTAGATTCAGAAGAGACTGGGTTCTCATCTTGTCTTCCAGATTCAGCTCTGCAGAGACTATTTGAAAACAGTAATAAAGTTACACTAAGAATCAAATAAGCACAACATGTGATTAACCCTTAATATAATATGCAATCAATATATATAAATGCAATCAAACTCATTCAATGAGTTTCTTTGTTTTACAGGATACCCCATCTAAGCAAACTATCAATGTTCTAAGACCCAAAAGCCATACCACCCAGTCACGAGTGGGGGACTGTATGTATATGGTGCTTGGCAAACAATGCCTCAGTCTGTCAGGGGCAGCTGCACTGTTCATCTCTATGTAATCTCAGTCCCCATGAATAAGAGGTAGCAGCCACCCTCTGGTAATAGTTCCTTGTTCTGGTACCAATTAATGAAGCCTGCTCAATACAGCAACAGTTACAATAAATATTTAGGGAGCCAATCAATCAAATTCTTAAATATTTACAATTTAATGTTGAATTTTTACCAACAATTCCATTCTAATCCAACTCCCTTTCCTTCTAGTGTGGACCTCTAATTCATCTTGCACTGCTGGTATAATGCATGACGTGTATTAACATTTTTAGCTCAATTTCCCTTTATGACTTCAGGTTTTTCTTCGGAAAAACTTTGTTTTCATTATAACTTTTAAAATGACAATCAAACTCTTATAAAATCACTCTTCTAAATATTCCCCTTAAGTATTTTCTTCAGCATTAACAGGAACGAGCACACAAAATTAAACAGACACACACATGCTTCTGGTTGGCAGTTTCTCTATCGCTAATTAACACTTAACCCCCTCCTTTAACCCAGACATAATCTAATCACTCACTAGAAACCATTCAGTTTTAACACAGTTTTGAGTTCCTCAATGATTATAAATTGTCAGGCCAGAAAAGACCACTGTGATTATCTAGTCTGCCCTCCTGTTTAGCACAGGCCATAGAACTTCCTCCAAAACAATTCCTGGAACATATCTTTTAGAAAAAAATCCATCTTGATTTAAAAATTGAGTGATAAAGAATTCATAAATTTTTTCCAATGGCTAATTGCCCCCACTGTCAAAATTACCCCTACCTCATTTCCAGTCTGAATTTCTCTTCAACTTCCAGCCATTGGATAGTGTTATACCTGTCTCTACTACATTGAAGAGCCCATTATTAGATATTTGTTCCCCATAGAGGCACTTATAGACTGTAATCAAGTCACCCCTTAACCTTCTCTTTGTTAAGCCAAATAGATAGACTCAAGGAGTTCAATTACTATAAGGTATGTTTTCTAACCCTTTAATCGTTCTCATGGATTCTCTGCACCCTCTCCAGTTTATCACCATCCTTCCTGAATTGTGGGCACCAGAACTGGACACAGTATTCTAATGCCAAATACAGAGGTAAAATAACCTCTCTTCTCCTTAAGATTCCCCTGTTTATGCATCCCAGGATCGCATTAGCTCTTTCGGACACAGCATCACACTGGGAGCACATGTTCAGCTAATTATCCACCATAACCGCTGTCAACTCTGAACTCTAGGGTACAGATATGGGGACCTGCATGAAAACCTCCTAAGCTTACTTTTACCAGCTTAGGTTAAAACTTCCCCAAGGTACAAATTATTTTATCCTTTGCCCTTGGATTTCCACTACCATCACCAAACTTTATCTGGGTTCCTGAAAAAACAGTTTGGACATGTCTTTTCCCCCAAAATCCTCCCAACCCTTGCACCCCACTTCCTGGGGAAGGTTTGGTAAAAATCCTCACCAATTTGCATAGGTGACCACAGACCCAAACCCTTGGATCTTAGAACAATGAAAAAAACATTCAGTTTTCTTACAAAAAGACTTTTAATAGAAGTAAAGGAATCACCTCTGTAAAATCAGGATGGTAGATACCTTACAGGGTAATTAGATTCAAAACATAGAGAATCCCTCTAGGCAAAACCTTAAGTTACAAAAAAGACACACAGACAGGAATATTCATTCTATTCAGCACAGCTATTTTCTCAGCCATTTAAAGGAATCATAATCTAACACATATCTAGCTAGATTACTTACTAAATTCTAAGACTCCATTCCTGTTCTGTCCCCGGTAAAAGCATCAGACAGACACAGACCCTTTGTTTTTCTTCCTCCTCCCAGCTTTTGAAAGTATCTTGTCTCCTCATTGGTCATTTTGGTCAGGTGCCGGCGAGGTTACCTTTAGCTTCTTAGCCCTTTACAGGTGAGAGGATTTTTCCTCTGGCCAGGAGGGATTTTAAAGGGGTTTACCCTTCCCTTTATATTTATGACAACCCCCAACTCTTTTTCAGAGTAACTGCTTCCCGGGTTAAAGTCGTCCCTGTCCCCCCCACCATCCTGTAAGTATGGCCTACGTTCTTTGTTCCCAGATGTATACATTTTCATTTTATGGTACTAAAATGCATATTGTTTGCTTGCATCCAGTTTACCAAGCAATCTAGGTCACTCTGAATCAGTGACCTGTCCTCTTCATTATTTACCACTGCCACAATGTTTAGATCATCTGCAAACTTTATCAGGGATTTTGTTTTCGTCCAGGTCATTGATAAAGATGCTAAATAGCGTAGGGCCAAGAATAGACTCCTGTGGGACCCCGCTGTAAACAGACACCCTCAATGACTATTCCCCATTATCAGTTGCATTTTGAGACCAATCAGTTAGCCAGTTTTAAATCCCTTTAATGCATGTCATGTTTTTTAATCAAAATGTTGAGTGGTACCAAGTCAAACACCATACAGAAGTATAAGTCAACACTATTACCTTTACCAACCAAACCTGTAATCTCATCCAAAAAAATAAGGTAGTTTGACAGGACCTATTATCCTTCTTTAATTCTTTATTAATAGAGTCCTGTATCAACCATCCAATATCTTGCTCAGAATCAACATCAGCCTGACAGGCCTATAATTACTTGGGTCATTCTGTTTATCCTTTCAAAAATTGGCACATTAGCATTCTTCCAGTCTTCTGGAATTTTCCCAGTACTCCAAGACTTACTGAAAATCACTATCAATGGTCCAGCATTCTCCTCAGGCAGTTCTTTTTAAATTATTGGATGAAGATTATCTGGACCTGTTGATTTAAACATGTCTGACTTTAGTAGCTTCTGTTTAACATTCTCCAGAAATACTAGTGGAATGGAAAGTGCAGCATCATTTCTGCCCCCCCTAACCCAGAATGAATGTTTATGCCTTTTCTGCTTTGTTGATTCTACCATTTCCATCTAGTAATGGACTAATAGCATTGTCAGGATTCTTCTTGTTCCTAATATATTTTTAAAAGTCCTTCTTATTGTTGTTGTTAACCCTGCTGGCCATTGATTTCTCCTTCTGTCCTGTGGCTTCCTCACTAATTTTCTACAATTCCTAACTTCTGACTTATATTAATTAATATCAATTTCCCCTTTCTTCCATTGTTACACTGTTGTATTTTCTACAGCTTCTTTCACTTCCCCTTTAAATCATGTTGAATTTTTAACTTTCATTTTTAACAGTCTTCTTTCTTAAATGTTGGATTATGACTTTTGGGGCATCTAGTAGGGTGTTCTTAAATGATTCCCAATTATCATTCACATTCTTCTGATTAAATTCCTCCTCATAGCCTCCTAATTCTGCCTCTATAATTGTTTTCAGTTTTGTGAAATTGGCCTTCTTAATGTACTGTGGGGTGTGTGTGTGTGTGTGTGTGTGTGTATATATATATATATATATAAATTTTACTAGTCTGGACTTTATTCTGCTGCACATTATAAATGTGATCAAGTCATGATCACTTGTACCTCAACTGTTAACTTTTAGTTCTGTGATCAGTTTCCTCTCTCCTTGTTAGGACAAGGTCTAATATAGAATTCTCCCATGTTGGCTGCAACACTTTTTGAGTTAGGAAATTTTGTCATGTATGATGTTTAGAAATTACCAGGATGTCTTAATACTGGCAGCATGAGACCTCCAGTCTATCATTCAAATTGAAATCTCTCATGATCAGGGTCTTTTTTCCTATTTTATAGATAAGTACGTAAGAAGGCAGTTATCCTGTTCCCTAGCATGACACCAATTGGAACCCCATCTTGTGCTTCATCTATTAGGACACTGATCCTTAAGAATTCAAGATCCATTCTCTTCTGAGTTATCCGTAACTTGGAAACAGGTAATGCCATCTGTGACGTAGAGTGCGATTCCTCATCCCCTTTTGCCTACTTGACACTTCCTAAATAGGTTATAAGCATTGGTTTTAACGTTCTAATTGTGCAGATCATCCCGTCAGGTTTCAGTAATACCAACTAGATTGAATTTAGGCTTATAAATGAGCAATTCCAGTCCTCCTTGCTATGAGCCTGGGTAACAAACATTAGTGTGCAGGCAATTCGAGAATCTTTTTCTCTTCACTTTGTTTGGGTTCCTTGGCTGATTTTGTTCTCAAAATCTCAATTTTGTACCGAAAGTGCATATCTTCCCTCCTTTTCACTCTCTTTTTGCTATTAGCTTAACCCTCCCCTGACGATACTAGCCAGCTTGTTCCTAAGGAGTTTTGTGCCCCTTCTACTGAGGTGGAGGCCGTCAAAGCTATACAGCCCTCTGGTCCACCTTTTATGGGGAGAATGTTTCCCCAAACCAAATCCCTCCACCACTTACCTAGCCAGCACTTCACTTCCAGAATCTTCTCCCTTCTATCTTCCTATGCTTTTGGGACATGAAGAATCTCAGACGATAGCCAAGAGCTCTGCTCAAGCATTTTCCCTCCACAACGTAATGGAAAATTACTTTCATTTGATGGAATTCCATAGAGAGGATCTGCAAACTTCTCAGACCTCCCTCAACTTAATGGCTTTTGACTCATCTATAAAATTCATAGAGCCCTTTTAGGAATTGTCTTTAAGGAGTAGGAGTACTTGTGGCACCTTAGAGACTAACCAATTTATTTGAGCATGAGCTTTCGTGAGCTACAGCTCACTTCATCAGATGCATGCCGTGGAAACTGCAGCAGACTTTATATATACACAGAGAATATGAAAAAATACCTCCTCCCACCCCACTGTCCTGCTGGTAATAGCTTATCTAAAGTGATCAAGGTGATGATCACTTTAGATAAGCTATTACCAGCAGGACAGTGGGGTGGGAGGAGGTATTTTTTCATATTCTCTGTGTATATATAAAGTCTGCTGCAGTTTCCACGGCATGCATCTGATGAAGTGAGCTGTAGCTCACGAAAGCTCATGCTCAAATAAATTGGTTAGTCTCTAAGGTGCCACAAGTACTCCTTTTCTTTTTGCAAATACAGACTAACACGGCTGTTACTCTGAAACCTGTCTTTAAAGAGTGAATCTCCTTTCAAGTGTTAAATTTGATTCCAAAGGACTCCAACTGAAAATTATTAGGTTTCACATGGTTTTGACACCTAATCCACAAAGGTAGGCTTGCTCAAAATTGGGCTTATGTCCACATGAAAGGTTTGCAGTCCACTTGGGCTCTTTTGATGAGCCCACAGGCCTACTTCAAAATTTGAGTGTGATTCAAGTCAGGAAAATTCCTCAAGATTGCAATGATCATTTCAGATAGTCAGGAATAAGGACTGTCACAATGTTGTCTTAAAAAGAGATGTGTACTGTCATGTTACTATAGCATCCTTGGTGGTCAATATAATACCTGAACCCTACCTGCCTATATATCACAGTATTCTTCATAGACAAAGGATGGTCTTGTGGTTAAGATGCTAGCCTAACAACTGAGAGATATGGGTTTGCTTCTTGCCTCTGCCACAAACTTCCTCTTTGACAGATCAGTGGAGCAAAGACAGCTTATCAGCTGAGGATCTTCCCCTTAAATCTGTGTGCCTCTGTTTTCCCATCTCTCCAACATTTATCTGTCTCTTCTCCTCCTTGAATGATTGTAAGGTCTTTGGGACAGGGGCTGTCTATAAATGTGTGTATAAACTCTACTATTGTACCAACGTATAACTTTGCTTGAAATATATTGGCATTTCATTGTTTTAATTTTGTCAACTGCTATTGGGTATCTTGCAAACATCACACCTACTTCAATCAATCAGCAGGCATATGGGTTTTTTTATTTCCCTGTACATCCCATCTTGGATAGCTTAACTTCCTTATCTGATGCACAAAAAACTAAATCAAGTAACATCACAGGTTTTTTCTTAAACTTGTAACAGCTGGACAATTAATTTCAATTTTCTTACTGTTCTTGTTTGCTGTTAAACTACAAGTCGGGACTGTTCCCTGAACACATTTGGGCATCTCCCCAGTGCATGAGGATTCAACCATTTTTCAGCAAAGTGAGCTGATTCACTTTGCTAAGCTTGTGCAACTCCATTCTGAACTTTGCATGTTACACATTACAGTTTTCATTACCCAATGCTTAAAACTGCTAATGAGGTTTGACTTTCCATCGGATAGAGTGACGGGATTGCTTTGGCTGTTCAAAACAGGCCTTTAGAAATCTCTTTTCAGAAGACGTGATTCTGGTTTGTTTTTTTTTCCCCCCTCTGGTCTGCTAATGTGTAGGTGGGTTTGGTTTTTTCCAACAACCAACATTGTGCACACCTGTAGCACATTAACTATTTTTTCCTGAGGTTACATATGCCAGCATAGTATCACAGAACCCACAACTGTATTCACACAGGTGAAAGAAAAATGCCCCAGGGTGGGAATGATAGGTGGAGATTGAACTTAGGACACCTAAATCAAAAAGCAGGAGCCTGCTATCTGAACTAAAGAACCCAACCTAGTAGCTTAGAACCAGCAGAAGATTCATAAGCCTTTATACATGACCTACCCACTAGATGGGCATAAAGAACAGCACTGTGTTGTTGGTTATACCCAAGGCAGAGCTCGTTGCAAATTCTAGGCCTAAAGCATTTGACTTCAAACATACCTTTTTTTTTTAATTATTATTCCTCTGAATACAAGCAGACTGGCTATGTTCAGACCATGTTACTTGAATGAGACCATTTGCCAATTGATAAAGCTGCTTAGGGATATCGACATACTTTGTATAATGACATTTCACAATTCTTTGCAAAATCTATCTGGTAATAATTAAAAGAAATGCAGCTCTAAATGTAACAACCCTGACCTCTTTTTAACCATATCAGAGTAAAGCAATACATAAACATCTCTGATTCCATTGCTGCACAGTACGCTGTGTTTGGTTGGATTAGACCAGTGATACTCAGACCTCAGTGGTTCAGGAGCTGTATTAACAATCAGCATTACCCGAAAGAGCCCCAGTAGCGTGAATTCATTGTTTCATTTACTATTTTTACATATAATATAATATTCTCAAAGCAAAATGACTGACTAAGTATTCTACAATTGGTTAATAATATAGTAAAGGCGTCCTGATTGGTTAATAACTTAGATTTGTTAATAATGAATCACACCAGTGTTTTAATATCATGTGCTGCAAAGAGCCGCAGGAGACACATTAAAGAGCCACTTGCGGCTCCCGAGCCTCCGTCCGAGTATCATTGGATTACAGTAACAACCACTACCCCAGTGGTTCTCAAACTTTTGTACTGGTGACCCCTTTCACACAGCAAGCCTCTGAGTAAGACCCCTCCCCCCCTTATAAATTAAAACTATTTTTATATATATTTAACACCATTAGAAATGCTGGAGGTGACACAGGATTCAGGGTGGAGGCTGACAGCTTGTGACCCCCCACGTAATAACCTTGTGACCTCCTGAGGCATCACACCCCCCAGTTTGAGAACCCCTGTACTACAATAATGTAGGTACATCCTTTGCTTCATAACACAGTAAAGGGCTTCTGTCAAGAGATGTATGATGGCCCTTAGGGCTAGTAAAGAATCTAACATCTATCTGAACTCTCCTAGAGAATGCCTGCTGAGGAACAAGGTATATTCCATATTTGTATTGAAGAAAACAAAAAGGCTTTTCATGAAGTGAGTAAAAACTTCAAAACACAAAAAAGCCCTGGGCACAGAAGGCATCATGAGGAACAGCAGAAGTGAGCCTGAGATTCTTAGGCATCCAGATTTCCTTTACACACCCTAGCCATAGCTTTCCCATCCATTCCACACCTGACAAATCTGTCTCAGGCAGTCTTCAAAGTATTTCACTATGATGAAAGGTTTTACAATGTGTGGCTTTTTAAAAAACAAATCTGACTTGTTTAAACTGCCTGTGCTCATGAGCTCTGAAACTTTAGGGGAACACAAAGCCTTGAAAACCCCATCCACTGTTTTTTTCCTTCCACTACTGACCCTACACAATCTGACAAGCATACGTTAGCTATATGACAACAGGGCCATTGAGTAAAAGCATTGCAACAAAATGATATGAAACTAAAGCGACATTAGCAGTCTTGAGGCAATGAATGTAATAGCACAGCTGTGATCAAGCAGATCTGATTAGTTTGTAAAGCTCAGCAGATGTGGTATCAAAGTTATTTCAGTTCTTAAACACATGTTGACTTTGAAATAAAACTACTCTAGCTGAGGCATTTAAGGAAAAAAGATTGACAATAGTTTGCATATTAAAAGAAAAAACATAAAGGTAAATTTTCTATAGAGTGTACCACCCTTATAATTCTGCTTGAAGTTTCCATGGAACTAATCTACTAAGTAAATCAAGTAGAATGCCACTACTGACTTGCACAACATTAGAGAATGAAGCAAATTAATAGCTGATTCTAGCAGCGGTAAACTATCCCCCAGTACAGGTGGCCCAGCGATCTTCCTATAACTTCTAAATCAGATGCTTTAGCTCCCTGTGTGTTGACATGAATTCAGTGGAAATGCATTTTCTACTGAAAGGTACCATAGTGGATTTTTGGTTTGTTATATAAAAACTCTGTCTGAATTAGCTCAAACTCACCTTTAGGTTATACTTTGAAATGACTTTTCCTGGTAATTGAATAATTTCTCCATTAACCAGGTTACCTTAATTGTTTTTCCTTGTTGTTTTATACACTAGAGCCATTCTAACCACAGTACATTGGTAATGCTGCAAACACTGTATGTCATGCAAAACTAATAGATTAAAAATGGCAGAGGCTGGTGGACAGACTTTAAGGGCCTGATTAACACTCATTGAAGTTAATGGGAGTTTGCCTAGTGGCTTCAATGAATATCGGTTCAGGCAGGGGGATGGGGAAATGGTAGCTTTCACTTAACTCAAGTGACACTGTATTTCCAGCACAGAAGAAGCTGGAGGTCTGAAACAAATGAAATGAATGTGTATTGTCATATACTTTAAATATGTACAAGCAAGCCAATTAAGGTGGGATTTTCAAACTAATTAAGGTGGTGGGATATAATTGGTTAAATAATCATGTTACAATATGTTAGGATTGGTTAGTTAAATTTCAGTAAAATGATTGGTTACTGTATAGCTAAGCAGGACTCAAGTTTTACTATATAGTCTGCAGTCAATCAGGAAGTAAGGGGGGGAATGGGAACAGGGAATGGAGGTCGGGAAATTGGAATCATGTTTTGCTAAGGGGGGGAATGGGAACAGGGACACAGGTAAGGCTCTGGTGTCAGCTGAGAAAGGGGACACTAAGGAAGGAAACTGGAATCATGCTTGCTGGAAGTTCACCCCAATAAACATCAATTGTTTGCACCTTTGGACTTTGGGTATTGTTGATATCTGTTCATGCGAGAAGGACCAGGGAAGTAAGCGGGTGAAGGAATAAGCCCCTAACACCCTGCATAAGAAGCCATGTGGAAGACGACTGAGACATGGACAAGAGGGTGCTAGACTGGTGCTGTAGTGGAGGAGAGAGAGGCAATATAAGGTACAGGAGCAGACAAGTAGGGAAATGGTAAATTGTCAAGGGCTGTGAAGGTTGAGGAAAGAATTTTGGGTTTGATAAGGTGCAGGAAGAGAAGCCAGTGGACTGATTCAGAGATGGAAAATCCATCTTTGAATCAACTTCTATGATTCAAGTAATTTTAAGCATCACTGTCAACACAAAATTCTACTATACTGTTTTGTCCATCAACATGTCCGTAACTACAGTGTAACCCAAAGCTTGCTGCTCAGATAAGAAATGAGTAAGGCTAGTTTGATGTGATATGTTTACCATTATTATTGACCCAGTTGTAAGAGAGGACTCTTAACCTACAGCAGAGAATGTTTATGAGCCTAACCTAAATCATTAAAATGTACATGCAATATTTATGTTTCATACGCTTCTCTTTATTATGAAAACCAAGTCAAGTTCATGTAATGCACTAGTGCCTGAAGGAAAAGTCTATACTGAATGTACTGTACTTTAGTGTTTTAAAAGGACTCCTCCCCTTTATGAATTAATAAAGATCCCCAAAAGAGGACATTCTCTGATGTCCTACATAGAATATTTCACCTACTTGAATCATGCTTACTTCCTCAGTCACTTGGGAAGGGAGAGGTGATAGCACAGGGTTTATTACTTGTATTAATATGTACTGCATACCTATGTCCTTTGCTAGAAAGAATCCTTTCACTACACACATGTAACTCCAGTTATGTGCAATGAGGGACACTCCCAACAGCAAAACCAGGAACTGTATTGATGCGTTTTTCAGAATCTAGCTTCCAAACTGCCCTAGACTCATGAGTCAGTGGAGCGGTTGTAACAATAATATGTGACTGCAGGCAATGTATCACTATTAATGATCAGGCTCACGGATTTGATTGTCTGAAGGTCCTAGTTTAAAACATGAAAGAATGAAAGCTCACCTGCAGACCAACTATTTTTTAGGAGACCCACTGTATTAAATAAAAATATCTCTGCTCAGGCATAACTAATCAGTCGTAGAAGCACAGGAAAGAAACAAATTGACCACACCCTATTTTGCACCCTCTCCATATCATCATCCCCGCCTCACCCTCCCACAAAAAAAAAAAAATCAGCAATGTGGGAACTCGCCCTGCAGCTCTACAGTAGAAATGAACTATCATATTCACTGAGGAGTCCATTTGCCGGCTCAGACTGAATTCCTGTTGTCATGCACTTTAGAAAGGTTTCAGAGTAACAGCTGTCTTAGTCTGTATTCGCAAAAAGAAAAGGAATACTTGTGGCACCTTAGAAACTAACCAATTTATTTGAGCATAAGCTTTCGTGAGCTACAGCTCACTTCATCGGATGCATACTGTGGAAAGTGTAGAAGATCTTTTTATACAAACAAAGCATGAAAAAATACCTCCCCCCACCCCACTCTCCTGCTGGTAATAGCTTATCTAAAGTGATCATTCTCCTTACAGTGTGTATGATAATCAAGTTGGGGCATTTCCAGCACAAATCCAGGGTTTAAACAAGAACGTCTGAGGGGGGGGGTAGGAAAAAACAAGGGGAAATAGGTTACCTTGCATAATGACTTAGCCACTCCCAGTCTTTATTCAAGCCTAAGTTGATTGTATCCAATTTGCAAATGAATTCCAATTCAACAGTCTCTCGCTGGAGTCTGGTTTGGAAGTTTTTTTGTTGTAATATCGCAACTTTCATGTCTGTAATTGCGTGACCAGAGAGATTGAAGTGTTCTGTGACTGGTTTATGAATGTTATAATTCTGGACATCTGATTTGTGTCCATTTATTCTTTTATGTAAAGACTGTCCAGTTTGACCAATGTACATGGCAGAGGGGCATTGCTGGCACATGATGGCATATATCACATTGGTGGATGTGCAGGTGAACAAGCCTCTGATAGTGTGGCTGATGTTGTTAGGCCCTGTGATGGTGTCCCCTGAATAGATATGTGGGCCCAGTTGGCAACGGGCTTTGTTGCAAGTATAGGTTCCTGGGTTAGTGGTTCTGTTGTGTGGTATGTGGTTGCTGGTGTGTATTTGCTTCAGGTTGCGGGGCTGTCTGTAGGCAAGGACTGGCCTGTCTCCCAAGATTTGTGAGAGCATTAGGTCATCCTTCAGGATAGGTTGTAGATCCTTAATAATGCGTTGGAGGGGTTTTAGTTGGGGGCTGAAGGTGACGGCTAGTGGCGTTCTGTTGTTTTCTTTGTTAGGCCTGTCCTGTAGTAGGTGACTTCTGGGAACTCTTCTGGCTCTATCAATCTGTTTGTTCACTTCCGCAGGTGGGTATTGTAGTTGTAAGAATGCTTGATAGAGATCTTGTAGGTGTCTGTCTGTCTGAGGGGTTGGAGCAAATGCGGTTGTATCGCAGAGCTTGGCTGTAGACAATGGATCGTGTGGTGTGGTCAGGCATGTAGGTAGGAAAGCTGGAGGCATGTAGGTAGGAATAGCGGTCAGTAGGTTTCTGGTATAGGGTGGTGTTTATGTGACCATTGTTTATTAGCACTGTAGTGTCCAGGAAGTGGATCTCTTGTGTGGACTGGACCAGGCTGAGGTTGATGGTGGGATGGAAATTGTTGAAATCATGGTGGAATTCCTCAAGGGCTTCTTTTCCATGGGTCCAGATGATGTCATCAGTATAGCGCAAGTAGAGTAGGGGCGTTAAGGGATGAGAGCTGAGGAAGCGTTGTTCTAAGTCAGCCATAAAAATGTTGGCATACTGTGGGGCCATGTGGGTACCCATAGCAGTGCCACTGATTTGAAGGTATACATTGTCCCCAAATGTAAAAATAATTATGGGTAAGGACGAAGTCAAAGTTCAGCCGCCAGGTTAGCCGTGATATTATCTGGGATAGTGTTCTTGACGACTTGTAGTCCATCTTTGTGTGGAATGTTGGTGTAGAGGGCTTCTACATCCATAGTGGCCAGGATGGTGTTATCAGGAAGATCACCGATGGATTGTAGTTTCCTCAGGAAGTCAGTGGTGTCTTGAAGGTAGCTGGGAGTGCTGGTAGTGTAGGGCCTGAGGAGGGAGTCTACATAGCCAGACAATTCTGCTGTCAGGGTGCCAATGCCTGAGATGATGGGGCGCCCAGGATTTCCAGGTTTATGGATCTTGGGTAGTAGATAGAATATCCCAGGCCAGGGTTCCAGGGGTGTATCTGTGCGGATTTGATCTTGTGCTTTTTCAGGGAGTTTCTTGAGCAAATGCTGTGGTTTCTTTTGGTAACTCTCAGTGGGATCAGAGGGTAATGGCTTGTAGAAAGTGGTGTTGGAGAGCTGCTGAGCAGCCTCTTGTTCAAATCAGCGGCACTGCTATGGGTACTCGCATGGCCCCACAGTATGCTAACATTTTTACGGCTGACTTAGGGGATGAGAGCTGAGGAAGCGTTGTTCTAACGTCCCTACTCTACTTGTGCTATATTGATGAGCTCTTCATCATCTGGACCCATGGAAAAGAAGCCCTTGAGGAATTCCACCAGGATTTCAACAATTTCCATCCCACCATCAACCTCAGCCTGGTCCAGTCCACACAAGAGATCCACTTCCTGGACACTATAGTGCTAATAAACGATGGTCACATAAACACCACCCTATACTGGAAACCTACTAACTGCTATTCCTACCTACATGCCTCCAGCTTTCACCCTGACCACACCACACGATCCATTGTCTACAGCCAAGCTCTGCGATACAACCACATTTGCTCCAACTCCTCAGACAGAGACAAACACACACCTACAAGATCTCTATCAAGCATTCTTACAACTACAATACCCACCTGCGGAAGTGAAGAAACAGATTGATAGAGCCAGAAGAGTTCCCAGAAGTCACCTACTACAGGACAGGCCTAACAAAGAAAATAACAAAACGCCACTAGCTGTCACCTTCAGCCCCCAACTAAAACCCCTCCAATGCATTATTAAGGATCTACAACCTATCCTGAAGGATGACCTAACACTCTTTCAAATCTTGGGAGACAGGCCAGTCCTTGCCTACAGACAGCCCCGCAACCTGAAGCAAATACACACCAGCAACCACATACCACACAACAGAACCACTAACCCAGGAACCTATACTTGCAACAAAGCCCGTTGCCAACTGGGCCCACATATCTATTCAGGGGACACCATCACAGGGCCTAACAACATCAGCCACACTATCAGAGGCTCGTTCACCTGCACATCCACCAATGTGATATATGCCATCATGTGCCAGCAATGCCCCTCTGCCATGTACATTGGTCAAACTGGACAGTCTCTACATAAAAGAATAAATGGACACAAATCAGATGTCCAGAATTATAACATTCATAAACCAGTCGGAGAACACTTCAATCTCTCTGGTCACACGATTACAGACATGAAAGTTGCGATATTACAACAAAAAACTTCCAAAGCAGACTCCAGCGAGAAACTGTTGAATTGGAATTCATTTGCAAATTGGATACAATTAACTTAGGTTACCTTGCATAATGACTTAGCCACTCCCAGTCTCTATTCAAGCCTATTTCCCCTTGTTTTTTCCTCCCCCCCCCCGGACATTCTTGTTAAACCCTGGATTTGTGCTGGAAATGGCCCACCTTGATTATCATACACATTGTAAGGAGAGTGGTCACTTTAGATAAGATTTTACCAGTAGGAGAGTGGGATGGGGGGAGGTATTTTTTCATGCTTTGTTTGTATAAAAAGATCTTCTACACTTTCCATAGTATGCATCCGATGAAGTGAGCTGTAGCTCACGAAAGCTTATGCTCAAATAAATTGGTTAGTCTAAGATGCCACATGCACTTTAGAGTCATCATTTAAAAAAAGTCACTCCCTGAAACTTGGTATTTTCTTGTTGAAGACAATCTGTTTCACTATCTTTATCTTACACAATTGCCAAGAAATAGAAGCTTTGGTATCTTGCCATGCCACAGCATCTTTATTTATTTTTGTGTAATTGAAAATTTTCAAACTACTAATCATCTGCTCCCCATGGTGTCATTCAAGCTTTGCCTCTAGCTTTGCCTCTTCCTGAGGTTTTACTTTATACACACATGACAGGGAAAGCTACACTTGAATAGCCATCCCATCTTTCCCCATTATCTTTCTCATTTCCCCTATCTGTGCTCTAAGCTATCTTTAGCTATAATTAGTCACTGGGAAGATAACACATCTACTCAATCTTTGCATATAATGTATTGTAGTCAGTCTTATGGGGTAAATGGGAATGCAATGATCCCTTTAAAGGATATTGGCTCTTTTAAATTAAATGGAGCAGGTGGCATATTCAGAGTGACTGAAAAGAATCTATATTTTGCTTATCTGTCACTTTTTTATTTTTTTTTGCCGATACTTATTTTCAGTAACATGTCAAATAGGGGGGCACTTTCCAGAAAATACAATACTACAAAGAAAAACAGTGCACTAGTACCTAAAATGTGCTAGGAGCTAGAGGAAGATACAATCCCTGCCCCTCAGAGCATATAATCTAAAAAAGACAAAGACAGACAAGAGGGGATGGCAGAGGGATGTAACATACAAATGAAGTGTTCAGCATCAACCATTACATAGTGTTACTTTTTCAAATTAAGTGTGTTAAATTCCCCTTCTCTCCCATCATTCTCCCACACTGATTCTCCAGATTTAGTGTCCTTACACCCCTTCCAAAATTCAACCCCCTCTTTTCATGCACATGATTGATTAGTATGGTTTCTTCGAGGCATCACAATTGGTTGCCTTTTTGTTGCCTTAATGGAGGCAACATTTGAGTTTGAAAGACAGCCGTTAACAGCTGTAACCAAACAGCAGCCACTCAAGACCCCCCTCTTCAGCATCTACATGAGACTGCCCAATGAGACTCCACAGGGAGAGAAGTATATAGATGACCCTCATCTGCATGTCTCCTTCTCAGGCACTGTCATCATGTCATCCTAGTGCCTGAAAGAAATAAGTAGATAGGTGAAGAGGGATATTAAACAAATTACTTTAGGTAGAGGGGAAGGGAAGCTGAGGAAGTCACCAATGCTCCAACCATCCCATCAATCAAAGGCATTAGAACACAGATCATCCATTCATCCTAGACTCTGTTACTGGACTTACATGGAATGATTTTCGTTATACAGAGGCAAATGCTGCCAAATTAGAATTGTAGCATTTTAAACCCCCTTTCCTTTGCATAGGTGAAAATGACTGACTGCACCAAGGTGCAAGGCAAGGGAGACCCACGCCTGGAGATTGCTGCCAGGGTGATCAATGATTTATTCCGTCCTGCGTTGGAAGAATCTGGATCATCAGAGCCTATATTGCATTTCTACAGTGGGGATTCATTGGAGCCATGCTACCAAAGAGTGAGGAGAGCAGGATGGGGACAGAAGCCTTTCCGTGCTGCTAGCTCTGACCCCTCTCTGAACCCTGGAAATTTCAGGATTTAGGAGCTTATTCCATGAAAGGAATGCTCCCTCTCCCCATCAGAGTGGTTGGGGGTAAATCTATGCAGATTGTGCCTGGAAGAGAGCAGTCACAGAATCCTAGAATATCAGAGTTGGAAGGGACCTCAAGAGGTCATCTAGTCCAACCCCCAGCTCAAAGCAGGACCAATCCCCAATTTTTCCCCAGATGGCCCCTCAAGGATAGAGCTCACAATCCTGGGTTTAGCAGGCCAATGTTCAAACCACTGAGCTATCCCTCCCCCAAAGTCAGGCCCATTGACTTTGGTGGAATGATGCCATGGATGGATTTGGCCTGTAGCGTGTAGTGTGGTCGTGGTCTGCTTGGGTTTTTTTGCCATGCATTCCTAAATGCAGTCTTCATTTAGAAGCCAGGCATTCTGTAAAATGACAGGGAATAAACTTACAAATCTCTCCAGTTCCTTCTAAACTGGCCAAAGACAAAGATGGCCAGGTGAGACAAGGTAGAACATCTCTTCCTCCTCTGCATGCTGTGGCCATTTGTTCCTGCACTAGTTGGAAGAGAGAACGTCAGCTCTGCTGCACACTGATTACTTCCCTGCCAGAGTTCTTAAATCCTGCCCTCTGATGGAAAGTTTCATTAATTACAACAGTTTTGACATAGCCACTGGAATAATGCTCCTGGTGACGGAGACACCATCAAGTCATCAATTTGCTCAAGAATTGTTGCCCTGATGGCAGATACTGCTTCTGTAATCCATGACTTGAAGCCTTCACTGAAACCATGTGCTACAATATATGCCAAGTTCTGACTCATGATTTCTCTCCCTGCTCCTGTTAAAAACGGTATGATGTAAACAGAATTGGTCTTGCTCACTTGGACTCTAGAAAGACAGCACTGCATCAGCACCTCCTTGTCTTTTCAGTGCAGGCCACCTGTCTAATTCTAAACTGTGACCCGAGACCTTTCTCATTATCTCTAGACTGGGGCAGTCCTGAATAAAGCAGAACAGGTGAACATAGTGGACAAGATCAGGCTGCTGTAACGTAGCTGATTGATTGCCATCTAATGATGGGGGGTGGGGGGGATGACAGGGAGAGCTGGCTATTTCCACAACTTGTCTTTCTCAAGAACCCTATTCCTTAACTTCTTTTTTTCTTACTCATCCCATTAACCACATTAAATGGCAAGATCTCCAAGCCAATCACATATAACATTCCTATTTCAAGCCTGAACAGATAGATGGGTTATTCATTGTATACTTGCCTTTGTTGGGAGCACAAAGATCATCTAGAGCTGCATGGGGAAAAAAAAATTTCTCAACACCTGTGAAAACAACAAAATTGCCACAGGCTTTCAGTTAACTATTTTTGTGAAACACCAGAGACAGTTTTCCACTGACAGAAGACTTTAATTTCACAGAGAGCTGTCTCTTCTGTGTTTCCATCTGTGGAAAAGTCACTTTTTTTTTTTTAAACCAGGGATTTTAATACCATCAGTTTTATTACAGAAGGATTATTTGCTGTTATGGATATCCAAATTTAACTGTGCATCATCTTTGTTAAAACAGCTGTTTCTTCCTGTGAATACTCATAGCAAAAATCAGTGGCTTTTGACAACTCCACTCCTATCTTGTACCACCAAAACTCCTTACTCTCTCACTATTCATGCTTCAGAAAACTCTAAGGTTTAGGTTTTTAAGCTTCAACAGTTTATATATACTTTATTTTCAGAAGTGCAACTAAATATTTAGAGAATGAGGAAAGACTGGAGAGAGAATTTTCTCCTAAGGCTCATGTATGGTGCCATGGTATCTGCTTTTCCGCATTCCAGTGTCCTAGGGCCAGATTCCACCATATTTACATTTAATGCCTTATTGATTTCACTGGGACTTTTCATAGAGTAGGGTACTCCTCAACATGAGTAAGAGACACATAAATTGGCTATGAATCTTGATTTTTTTCTTTATTTGCTTTTTCCATTTCTGCAGGTGCATCCCTTTTCAGTAGTTTTTTTAATACTACTATCCTCATCTGTGTATTTGGTGCAAATTATTAAAGATGTAATTGCAAGATGAATATCAGTTTTGTTTGCTAAACTGCAAATTTCTTTCACTATTCCCCTAGGACCCCAACAGCCTGTTAGCATAATTGCCATAATACATTTCTATAGTTGCTTTAGAGCTTGTCTCATATTACCCCTTGATGCAATTTTTTCCTGCCTCAGTAAGAATCCTAAGCATATTCCCTACTTAATTTGCAGCAGGAAGAGTGCAGCACAGATGGAAACCCCGTACAATCCTCTCTTTGAGGAAGTGTGTATGTTTGGTAATCTGTACCTAATAACACCAAAGAGAACAACAGTAGAAACATGGCTGCTGGTTGCATACTCCACTAACTCTGTTTCATCTGATAAACCACAATTTGCAACAGCTTGGGGGTGGGCAGAATCTAGCAAGATGACTTTGGGTAATTTTTAAAGTTTGTGCTAAATCTTCCTTCATTTATCTGAGATTAGGGACTTGGAGCTTTATTCATATGGCATACAAACTCATATATCAGGTATAAAACGGGGACAAAACAGTCACAATAATGTTTTTTAAAAGTTGTATTGATACATTACCTACCTGCTTGTTATGTTAACAACTTGACTGGCCGGGTAACTTGGTCATTTATAACATAGTTGTGACAGACAGTACACCACCTGCAAGAACTCCGATTTGACAGAATTAAGAATTACAGGGAAATACAGGAACTTTATAATTCACATCAGTGGTGTGGAATCTTCTATCACTGAAAGCAAAGGTAGCGAACAATCCCCCTGCTGGGAACAAAACTGCCTGCCTGCAAATCTACTTTATTCTAACCAAGCTGTTTACAGAAAGGTTCTGACATCCATTAACATCAATCCAGGTTCAAAGCAATCTTTGAAGTAGCAAATATTAAGTAACAGGACATGGAAAAACAAACTGTGTACCCAACAAAGTGGAATTCTCTTTAATAATTAATAGAACTGGCCCATCCACTGGAAAGGGAATATTAATTTCAAGGATCATTGTACAAACAACATTTAGCTAGTAGTTACAAGGTAATGAACGATGAATATGCACACAAGGATCAAAGAGAGATAATTCTGATGACAGAAGCCCTGCTTCAGCAAGATACATAAGCAGATATGACTCATCCTATTGAGGTAGATCCTCAGCTGATGTAAATTGTCTCATCGATTTCAAAGCATTGATCCCATGCTGAAAGTCATATACATGTGAAAATACCTTGCTGAGTGAGGCCTAAATGAGAAGATAATGAGTTGGTGGATGAGAGAAGGGAGGGTGTCAAAGTTCCTCCCCCACTCTGAACTCTAGGGTACAGATGTGGGGACCTGCATGAAAAACCTCCTAAGCTTATCTTTACCAGCTTAGGTCAAAACTTCCCCAAGGTACAAAATATTCCACCCTTTGTCCTTGGATTGGCCGCTACCACCACCAAACTAATACTGGGGAAGAGCTGTTTGGACGCGTCTTTCCCCCCAAAATACTTCCCAAAACCTTGCGCCCCACTTCCTGGACAAGGTTTGGTAAAAAGCCTCACCAATTTGCCTAGGTGACTACAGACCCAGACCCTTGGATCTTAAGAACAATGAACAATCCTCCCAACACTTGCACCCCCCCTTTCCTGGGAAATGTTGGATAAAAAGCCTCACCAATTTGCATAGGTGACCACAGACCCAAACCCTTGGATCTGAGAACAATGAAAAAGCATTCAGTTTTCTTACAAGAAGACTTTTAATAAAAATAGAAGTAAATAGAAATAAAGAAATCCCCCCTGTAAAATCAGGATGATAGATATCTTACAGGGTAATTAGATTCAAAACATAGAGAACCCCTCTAGGCAAAACCTTAAGTTACAAAAAAGATACACAGACAGAAATAGTTATTCTATTCAGCACAATTCTTTTCTCGGCCATTTAAAGAAATCATAATCTAACACATACCTAGCTAGATTACTTACTAAAAGTTCTAAGGCTCCATTCCTGGTCTATCCCCGACACAGACAGACTATAGACAGACCCACAGACCCTTTGTTTCTCTCCCTCCTCCCAGCTTTTGAAAGTATCTTGTCTCCTCATTGGTCATTTTGGTCAGGTGCCAGCGTGGTTACCTTTAGCTTCTTAACCCTTTACAGGTGAGAGGAGCTTTCCCCTGGCCAGGAGGGATTTCAAAGGGGTTTACCCTTCCCTTTATATTTATGACAGAGGGTGTTCCAATCCTAAAGAATGGCATGAACAAAAGACTCCCATGCTCATGGGAGTAAAAAATGAATAGGGATAGTATGGTTGATATCATTAGTGGACAGAAGGTGGTCATGTGATAAGTGAGAAGGCTGGACAAGTAGGAAAGGGGAAGAATTATGTAGGAAGGAAGAACAAGTTTAAATCCGATACAGTATTGAAGGGAGAGGAAGTGGAAAGGTTCAGAGGAGGTGCAGATTGACAGGCAGAAAGATGATCATGTTGATTAAGATGCAGCCATGTTTTGGATTGACTGAGTGGAGGCAATGAAAGTCTTATGGCTTACATCTATATGACAAAAAAAGCCCTGTATCAGCAAGTCTCAGTGCCCAAGTCTACAGCTTTGGGCTTAAGCAGCTATGGTGCTAAAAACAGCTGTGTAGGTATTCTGTCTTAGGCTGGAGCTTGGGCTCTGAAGCACAGGGAGAAGGCTAGGTTTCAGAACCAAGCTCCAGCCTGAGATGGAACATCTACATGGCTATTTTTAGCACTGTAGCACAAGGCCAAGTCTGTAGATTCAGCCCCTGAGACTTGCTCTTGTAGGTTTTTTATGTGTTTGCTCTGTAGACATATGGATTCCTGGGAACAGGAGATAAGGGTTCATCCATGACTTACCCACTGAACCCCAGTGCCAGGCCAGGCAAGGCATGCCTCTCATTATTTCCTGATCTATAAATTTGGAACAATCCTATTTATCTACCTCAGAGAATATTTGTGAATCATAACTGCACACTTTTGGTAAAGTTCTAAGTGTAACCAGTGATAAGCTGCCAAAATCTTAACAGGTTCCCTCCTCACCCCACGAGGTGGTCGTTGCCCACCCCCACCCCCGGGACTCCTGCCCCATCCAACACCCCCATGTTCCTTGTGCTGCCAGCCCTGCAGCTGCAGTTTCATGGCTATTGTGATTCAAACTGGCTCAAGTATGTCCACATCTTCTGCAGTCAGATCCAGGTTACAGTGTAGACATATCCTCAGTCTCTGAGCTCCTTTACACAATTTGGTAAACAAACTCTTTCCTCCAGCCATAAAATATTTTGTGATTACTTTTTCACCTAGAAACAATGAAACATTGTTACTGATTGAAGTGTCAAAAGAGGAGATGCCGAAACAAACTCATCATTTAAAGAGCAACAAGTTACCAAGAGCACATGCTATACATCCAGCAGGACTGAAGGATCTTAATCAAGCAGTTTAGCTGCTAGCTACAACATGCAATCTCTCACTGAAATCTGCTACCAGACTAGAAATCTGGGGAGTAGCAAATCTTGTAGGTAACTTTAAAAAAGGCTTTGGGCTGATTGAGAATTACAGATGAGTGAGACTTACTTCACTAATAAGTGAATTGGTTGAAGCAATAATTAAAAGCAGAATAATAAAACACCTGATGAACAAAATACAAATGGGTGAAAAGATATGAACCATTCAATTTACAGCAGAGATTAATAATATCACATAGTGAATAGAACACAAAGTGAATTGGACACTCCCATTTACCCTTTGTGGTAATAAAAGAACAAGGAGACATTCAATGAAATTGCAAGGCAACACATTTGAAAAAGATAAAAGGAAATTACTAAAATGGATAATTAACCTGTGGAACTCAGTGCCACAAAATATCATTAAGGTCCAGAGTTTAGCAGGATTCAAAAAGGATTAGATATCTGTATGAGAACATCTACTGTTATGGTTAAATTTATATGCCTTCTATAAGAGATAAGCCCTCTTGCTTCAGGGCATATGCCAGCTACTAACCAATCTGGTTTAGAAAGAAAACTTTGAGTAGGTTACCTATATTGTCCTCTATTGAGTTTATTACACCTTCCTCTGGAGTGCCTGGAACTTGCCCCTGTCTGAAATGAGATACTGGACTAGTTGGTTCACAAATCTGATCCTACATGGCCATTCCTATGTTTGTATGAAAGATGCATAAGAACCAGAATAAACTGTTGTCATATTTAAACGTTCAGAAAATATTGATCACTTGTGTAATTTTCTCTTGCATGTTTTATTATGACAAAATATTGGTCTTGATTGACAAAAATGCTCTTTCATCTCAGCTAAGGCCAGGGAGAATCTTAACTAGAGGCCTTTTATTGTAGTTGCTATGGATTTGGGGATTGTTTGGGGATTTTTCCACATTTTATCATGGAGTCTGTACTCCCAGCTCTCAGTTATGTCTCCTTTAGCAAATCCCTGACTCTACAATTATCTTTATGGATAGTGCTATGTGCCCTATCCAAGCAGAGTCGTAATGCACTAAATTATAATTTATAGAAGTCCCCATAGCAATGAACTCAAACTTAATGTTTATTGTGTAAACTGAGGCTTTATTAGCACTGGGGACTTTAGGGAGTCAATGAACAGACCATTGTAAAGAAGAATATCACAACAAAGAGCCTAATTGTCTACCAATGATAGCAAACAAAAATCCACAGCTTTCATGAAGGTACAAGGGTCAAAGATTTTTTTTCCAAAATTGTTTCCTATAGGGCTGTCTAAGTTGTTGGACTCTTTTTAGGGTGGACAGAGGTAGCAAAATGTCAAGTATTCTTCTGTTAGGACTATTAAGCTCTGGAAAATGTGAATAGCAAAAATGGTGAATTTCACCCATCTCTAATTGAGCTATAAAACCGAGCAATTCCAGATCACTCAATTTAATAAATCTTCACGCTCTCAAACAAGAAAAGGACCTTCTGATGCTGTACATGAATTGACACGCATTCTAGAAACAATTTGGCTTGTCACGTATAATGGAACTTCTGCAATCAAACTGCTTTCCCACTGGGGATGAAAATAATGTTAAATACTATAAGAATGCCAGATGAGTTTCATTTCAGAAACAGACAAATCCGGAATGCTAAGTAGAGAGATAAATGGCTTGTTTGAAATACCTTTACTAGCATGGTACTGTCTGTCTATAATTAAAAATAATTTTCTACTGCTTACCAACCATGACTAGAAATTGTCTTCTCTGACACAAAATGAGTAGTAATTCACTGAAATAGTGTTTCATGTGACTCACTAGGCAATTTCTTTTCCAGAAATATATTGGCTTCTTGAGCAATAATGAATAGATTTGACTCTACAAGTCTTGTAACTGCACTTTTCTTTGTACCTAAAAATGTCATATTTTAAAAGAATAAACAATGTGAAAATTGCTGTGGAATTGAAGTATGTTTGGAAGTTGGATTCTGCCATGAAACGTGTGACAAGAGATGTAAAAAAATCTCTACAGCTCAATCACCTTAACAGTCAGACGAAAAAAACCCCTCAACTCTCTAGTACAGATCTCTGAGCCTGAAAATTCTAATGCTTTGGGCTGAATAGACAATAAGGGAGTGTGATAACGGTAAATTAAATTAGTAGATTAGTATGTGGAGCAACGCTTCTCAGGGCCAGCGCTGATTCTGTCTCAGCAAATGAAGTTTATATTAGTACTTTCAAACTGCATTTTAGCCACTCAAAACAAAAGGAAGAAGTCTATATAATACCAAGCATCCTTATTAATACAGAGCTAAATCCTATTTCAAATTGATGAGCATTTTGCCTGAGTACAAAGTGCAGTAGGTGTTCTTTGGTGTCAGCATTGGTTTGGGTATAGGATTTTAATCAGTATTAGGAAATCAAACAGCAATTTCAAAGGTACATACAGAAGTAATTTAAACCAGTGAATACTCTGACATAGTTACCCAACTGCTATGGATCTGTTCTGCAGGTTTTTCTTTCCATGGCTTAATAATTATCTCCTTGATCCACCCCCACCAGAGGCAAAAGTAATATAGAGTTTCACTTCACCTTATCTGAGGAAAACTGTATCCATCCAAAGCTCAAGTCTCTTGCTCTGAGATCCATTCACACTGCTCTGATGGCATAAGGGGATAGAAACAGTCCCCAGGGAATATCCAGTGTTCTATCATTGGCATTGAGTGGGCAGAATGGCCATCCTCCAACCCGTTCTTAAACTCTGTTCCAAAAAAATAAATTAAGCCAATGTATTTTTGAACATGACAAATTGCCCTAGAAGTCCAAGGAACCACTTAACAGTACACTACTGCAAAAAAGGAACAAGGAGAGTAAAACAAAAAATGAAGAGTGGAAAGTAAAAAGGAAGAAGATGTTAGTTCCCCAAAGTATCTCAGCTAACATCTTCCTTTTACTTTCCACTTTTTGGTTTTTGTTTTACTCTCCTTGTTCCTTTTTTAGTGTACTGTTAAGTGGTTCCTGGGATTTCTAGGGCAATTTGTCATTTTCATAAATATATTGGCTTAATTTGTTTTTTGGAACAGAGTTTAAGAAAATGTTTTAACAAATTTATATTTGTAAGTTTACAAAATAGCAGAAGAGTAAATTTTCCTTATTACTGATGTAGTGATGCGTGAATTCTTGGCTTCTTTTCCTTGCTATATTTTGTTATTACTGCAAAAAATTAACTAGAAAACAAGCACAAGTGCCCTTTTTGTCCAGAGGCGGGGAGATAGATACAGACTTAATCTAGGAACTCAGGGGCTGAGTTGCCTGAGATTCAAAGAAGAAAAATCTTACCATACATTGTAAACTAAAAAATAATGATCCTGATTCAGCCCCTAGAAATATCAGACACCGAGGTCATTCAATACAATTTAGACTGGCACACCTAATTATTTTGCTTTCTAATGATTACATAAAATATCTTTCATAGACTTAAGTCTCTTTCATCCAGGAGCATTAGTTTGGTTCTCACTTGTCATGCCTGATAACATGTAGTACAAATCTCTAGCACAGTCCAGTCTTATATCCTGTTCTTTATTGATCAGTATAATAAACTCCTCTGTTTATGAGAGAGCAGTGGTAGCCCTTCCTCCTAGCATATAGCTCCCACTCCAGTCTCTGGGCTTGATTCTTTTCCTTATGCTGATGTAATTCCATTGGTTTCAGTGAAGTTACTCCCAGGGCCGGACCACAACATTTTGGTACCTGAGGCAGGGAGCTCAAATGACACTTTCATGCCCCCTCGCTTGGGCCAAAACTTTGACAGATCACAGTTCTGCCTTCTTCCTGTTCTACTCCTCTCATGTTACTGCTCTGCTACCTACCCCAATAAAGGAGAACTAACAATTTAAAATGTCTTGTCAAAAATTTTAAGTAACACTTAACTTTCAAATGCCTGAACAGGAAATGTAACTTTTCTTGTCTGCGTAGTAAACACTGGCATTTTTATCTGTTTGAATAATCAAAGTGGTGCTTTCTGTGCCTTCTTGGTTGCAAAGATTTGAACTGCTTCCTGCTGAAGGTCCACAGTCTGGGCCAGCTCATGCTCTATTGAGATGGTCACAAGGCTGACCAGCCTCTCCTGTGTCATTGTGGAGCGTAGATGTGTTTTTTATTAACTTCAGCTTGGAGACGCTGCATTCTCCACTGGCAACTGTTACAGAAACGGTTAGAAGTATGTGCAGAGCAACAAAAGCATTTGGAAAGAGGGTGGTCATCTTATTTGTGCACATATATTCCAGAACAGCCTTTGGAGTTGATCCTGCTGAAATGTATCTTGAAAGGGCTTTCAGTTCATCACCTAAATGACTCGCATCAATATCGTGCATGTCATCATGTGTCAACACTGTCTCTGCATTGCTGGTGTAGGTCTTCTTCAGGTATAGTGCGGAGTTTTGGAATATCATACAACATCCGAAATATACTGCTGTGTTCCTTGAGCTTCATTAAACTTTCTTCAACTGACTGCATTGCACAATCTGGCACCTGGTTAAAGAATTCAACTTTGAATTCTTGTTTGGGGTCTCTTATAGGATTATCCCATGCCTCATAATCAAAATGTCTTCTTTGACTCTTGTATTCTTGAATGGGTGAGAAAATAGCTTCAGTGTGAAGTTCCTCTGCCAACTTCTGTGCACCCTTCAGAACGTTCTGAAATCCCTCATCTGACCAGTAAGACTGTAGGTATGACTTTACTTTGTCCCGTTGTTCCATTGCTCCAGATATATCAAGATCAACAGTTGGAGTCTCTTGCTTACAACATTTATTTCAAACAGTATGTCATGCCACAACACTAAGCCACACAGAAATTTGAAGTTGTGTGTGTTTCTGGTGATTCCATTTCCCTCTGCCATGGTTCTCCCACAAACAGTTCCTGTCATAGCATTATCCTCCATAATGGCAACTATGGCATCATCTATCTTCCCAATTTCGTGGTTGATAGGCTTTATCGCCTCCACTCGACTTTCCCATTGTGTGGCACTCTGGTTTCAGTGTCAGACAGGATGTTCCCAGATGTTGCTTCAAAATTTGTCATCGATGAGTTGATGCAGAGAAAAATACATAGATGCTTTGAATTACATTAAAAAATTCAGCAGCCTCACTAGAAGCTGATGCTGTGTCACTGACCACCAAGTTCAATGAATGAGAACTGCATGGGACAAAAAAAGCTCGAAGGTTTAACTCTCGGATCCATGTCTGTAGTCCTCTCTTCCTTCCCTCTCATGTTGGCACCATTATCGTAGCCCTGATCTCTCATGTCAGCTATTGCAATTCCCGTATCTTCCAGCTTTTTAAGAAGCACATTTGTCATACCAGCTCCTGTAGTATCATCAATGTCAATAAATTGTAGAAAATGCTCTCTGACAGTCACCATTGCAGGGACATTTTCACTAGGTTCTGTTGTTACAAAATGCACCATTAAAGTCATTTCTTCCATATGGCTGGTGTCAGGTCTGCAGTCCAGATGCTCCTGGAGTACAGCATCAAACTCAGCCATGAGCTCCACAATTTTAAGGAAGTTTCCATTGTTTGGCACATACAGCTGATCTGAAGTGCCACACAATGCTAGGTTTTGGGTAGCAAATATTCTCACAATGGCAATGAGCCTTTTCAGAACATTTTGCCAGTAAAGAGACTCTGATGCAATTGTCTCTTGATGCTGATCATCTATGGTGGCCTTTAACTTTAGTCTCATCTTAAGTTCTTTCCACCTATGGAATGCTCTCTGGTGATTTGCTGCCTTCTCATGGCATGCCAGATTTCTCGCCAGATTTTTCCAATCCTCTGTTCCTGTAGAGCCCAATGTGGCTGGAACATTAGATTGGAAGAGTTTGCAACAAAAACAGTATGCATCATTCTGGGTTTTTGAGTACATAAGCCATGGCTTCTCCACTTTGTCACCATTGGAGATTTCATGCCAGTAATGTGTTGGATGGAAACTTCTATTTTCATTGTCTTTGGGGAACATGAAGTTTTTCACTTGCTGTGGCCCATCATGCAGTACAAGTCAGTCCCTCAGGCTACTGCACAAGTGGGTCCACAGTCCTGCATCATCTAGACTTAAGGAACTAAACTCAGCAGCAGCTGTCTCTTGCACCTCCACCACACTCTTCTCTGATCTACGCTTTTCTTCAGGAATGTGCATGGTTAATCCATTTGAGATGGAGATATGGATTCTGCAGTAGCTGCCAGGTCACCTGCACTCTGACTAATTGGAAGATCAGTCATCTCCTCACCGCTCACATCCTCACTGGGGCCCTGGAAGGCTCACCGTGAACATTTGTGTCTATGTATCTCAGGAGAGCTCCTGCCTGCTTAGATAGAAAAGCTTCCTTTACTTTCTTTCTTCTGAATGCTGCCCCAGAGGGGTGTTTTCTTCTTTCACTCATGACTGCTGTTCTGTGCCAGCTATAGTGGCTCTCAACACTCAGTTGGAGGGGACAAATAAGCAGGCTGGTAGCAGGGCCTGAGTGAGGGAAGATATCAGCATCTTAAGGGCCTAACTGGCTCCTACTACTTCAGTTGCCTGCCTGTTCTCCTCAAGAGGGTTCAGGGAAGTAGCAGGAAACAGGCAGCTCCCTGAGAAGCTGGTGTTAATCAGTCCAGGCTCCTGGGGGTGCTAAAGAGGTACATAAGAGGCTTCTCCTCTTCTCTCTCCCTCCAGCTTCTGCTGCTTTGTTATTCCCTCTCACCTTTTCTCCTGCCTGCCTGTTATGTCTCTTGTGCCCTCCTTCCTCCAGCACAGCACTCCACCATCTCTGTGCATCTAGAGCAGAGAGAAGACATATGCACCAGCAGCGGACACAATTTTCTACACTCTGGGTTCTAGTGGCACCCCCCACTCCCACCCCCCACAGTCTGGCACCTGAGGCAGCTGCCTCAGTTCCCCTCATGGTAAGGCCAGCCCTGGTTACTCCTGATTTATACCAGGGTAAGTTAGAGCAGAATCAGGTCTTCTGAGTTTTAGGAAAAGAGCTCTCTTTTTTTCAATACTTGATTGTGTTGGTTTTAGCAATCTGTCCAGCAACAAGCTCCTCAAACGTTCCCTCAGTTAACTTTACAGTCTTCAGTCTAAATGAAGCAGCTGTAAATGGTGGTTTTACTTGCACAGTAGATGTGAGGTGGTAATAAAATTAGCATACGTGACTGGAAGTGGCAGAACAGCATTACTTGTACCAGCCTGAGTCAGTGGGTCAAATACTTCTCACTTACTGGCTTTATACCATTTACCTCTGCGGACAATATTTTGCCCAGTGACTACTTCTACTGTTTAGATATTGATGAAGGCTAAATTCAGCCCTGGAATAAGGGGGGCATGAGTCCCATTTAAATCGATAAGAGCTGTGCTTGCTGATGCAGGCCTATAAGACATACTTTTATAGAACTGTGAAAGCGGCAGAGTCCTGTGGCACCTTATAGACTAATTGGAGCATAAACTTTCATGGGTGAATACTCACTTTGTTGGATGCATGTAGTGGAAATTTCTAGAGGCAGGTATAAATATGCAAGCATGCACTACATGCATCCACTACGTGCATCCCACGAAAGCTTATGCTCCAATACATCTGTTAGTCTATAAGGTGCCACAGGATTCTCTGCCGCTTTACAGATCCAGACTAACACGGCTACCCCTCTGATTCTATAGAACTATAAATCAATCATACAAAGAATATGACTGGCTCATTGAATTTCAAAGGGCTATAACCGCCTAACTCCCTTAGGTTCTTTTGAAAATCCCAGTACACAACAAGATATTTGTAACTGGCAATAACACATTTACAAATGATTTCAGACTGAAGCTCAAACTTTGATTCTGAGTTGATACATAATAATAGGAAATATGCATTCAGACCTTTAAACCTTTCTGACACTGAAGATATAGATTCCTTTTTCCACTGTCTCATTAGGCATGTTCTTGCTACTCACATAATTTTTTTGTCTAATATAATTTTTTCAACAGTCTTTAAAAGGCAAACATCTGCATTAAATCAACCAAAGGCATCCTGCCAATCTTGTATACGCTCAGTAAATGTTGACCAGAATTTTGCAACCTTTCTACATTTTCAAACCTTATAGTCAAACAATCACCTGGATGCTATTTTTCACATCTTCCAAATAAAATTATACATCATATTCCTGTGTACTGGTCCAATACATGTCCTGTGCTGACATTTAAATATTATCATCCTAGGTTTGATGTTTATTACGAAGCAGAAGACTGCAAATAAAGACAGAAATGTGGCTAGTGACTAATTAACCACATCTTTTATTAAGAACAAATATAGAACTGAATTTAACACTGGGAAAGCAGTCCTTGCCAAACCTGACCCAGGCCAGCATGAACTGATGATGCAGAACTAGTTCCACTGCTAACAGTTCAACATAGTACATTGGACATTCACACAGCAGATTTACCAAGACCACCCTAAATTTTACCCTACTGATGCTAGTGAGTAATAGCCCCCAACCCTCCAAGTGCATTAGCACCTAGAGGAGGAGTCACTTGATACAGCTGCTCTCCTGACTCATGCTTTATTGGCAAGGTCTGCCTGCTTGGAGACATGGGAACTATGGGAACACACAAGCTGTGCCACAAATATATGGATGTGAAACATCCCAGGAACACCAAGGAATGGGAAAATTCACTTGAGGCCAAACCCTAACATTATAGAATCAAAGGTTGGTAGAAAATTGCACTGGAAAATTCCTTCTTGTCCTCAAAGGTAGTTGGAGCTAGACCCCAGGGTCAATGGGGAAAATCACACACAATAAGCAATGACCCAGCAGCATATAACTGAGCAACTTCACCAGAAATGGCAACGACCCCCAAAGATGCCACATCGTAAAGGTAACTTTGTGTGTGTCATAAATATAAAGGGAAGGGTAAACCCCTTTGAAATCCCTCCTGGCCAGGGGAAAGCTCCTCTCACCTGTAAAGGGTTAAGAAGCTAAAGGTAACCTCGCTGGCACCTGACCAAAAGGACCAATGAGGAGACAAGATACTTTCAAAAGCTGGGAGGAGGGAGAGAAACAAAGGGTCTGTGTCTGTCTATATGCTGCTTTTGCCAGGGACAGAACAGGAATGGAGTCTTAGAACTTTTAGTAAGTAATCTAGCTAGGTATGTGTTAGATTACAATTTCTTTAAATGGCTGAGAAAAGAATTGTGCTGAATAGAATAACTATTTCTGTCTGTGTATCTTTTTTGTAACTTAAGGTTTTGCCTAGAGGGGTTCTCTATGTTTTTGAATCTAATTACCCTGTAAGATATCTACCATCCTGATTTTACAGGGGGGATTTCTTTATTTCTATTTACTTCTATTTTTTATTAAAAGTCTTCTTGTAAAAAACTGAATGCTTTTTCATTGTTCTCAGATCCAAGGGTTTGGGTCTGTGGTCACCTATGCAAAGTGGTGAGGCTTTTTATCCAACATTTCCCAGGAAAGGGGGGGTGCAAGTGTTGGGAGGATTGTTCATTGTTCTTAAGATCCAAGGGTCTGGGTCTGTAGTCACCTAGGCAAATTGGTGAGGCTTTTTACCAAACCTTGTCCAGGAAGTGGGGTGCAAGGTTTTCGGAAGTATTTTGGGGGGAAAGACGCGTCCAAACAGCTCTTCCCCAGTAACCAGTATTAGTTTGGTGGTGGTAGCGGCCAGTCCAAGGACAATGGGGGGAATATTTTGTACCTTGGGGAAGTTTTGACCTAAGCTGGTAAAGATAAGCTTAGGAGGTTTTTTCATGCAGGTCCCCACATCTGCACCCTAGAGTTCAGAGTGGGGGAGGAACCTTGACATGGTGGCACAGTGGTGGGATTAACCTGAAATCATTTTGAGATCCAGTTGAGATTTTTTGAACTAGAAATACAGATTTTAAAAAGGAAATTTTTTTTTCCTTTGGAAAGGAAGTCCAGAAAGCAGCTGAAACTGAAAGCTGAAACTGTGGCCAAGCAGAGACAAAAGGGGATTATCTTTGTGAAGTGTAGGTTTTCTTTGCCTGGAGGCAGGGTACTTAACTCCTGCAGGGAAATTCACAGTCTTCCAACCCAGAGTTTTTTTTTCTTTTCTTCCTAAAAGTAAATAGGGGGTGGGTGTTCTACCCATTTGCTTTTTCTTTGGGCTGGGTAAGCAGGTTTCCAAGTAGTTGGAGGTTTTTTGCTTTAATTTGGGCCCAGAGCAGAGACAAGGAAATTGTCTTTTTCTGTAGGCTGACAATCACTATCAGAGAATAGGTATTCTATTCCAGCACAGCAAAATTTTACAGCCAAGTTTTGTTTGTTTATTTCTAAACCTAGAGTGTAAAGTTAGTTAAAAACAGAGAGGTTAGAATGGCAAAATCCACGGCTCGACTACAGCTCGAATTAGCCAAATTTCAGGCTGAGGAAAGACAAAGGGAACATGAAAGACAGATAGAACTCATGCAGCTGAAGAAGGAACAAGAAAGGGAGGCAGCGAGAGAAGCAGAACAACACCAAGCGGCTGCTCACAGGAGAGCTATGGAAGCAAGGGACAAAGAACTGGAGGAGAAGGAAAAAGAGAGGAAGTATGTGGAGGAGATGAAGATAAAGGCTCAGCAGAATATCCCAACAAACCCTAGTAATCCTTCTCCAAGTACCACTTCCCATCCCAGAAAGTTCCCCACCTACAAGGCAGGCGATGATACTGAGGCCTTCCTAGAAAACTTTGAAAGGGCCTGCCTTGGGTACAACATCTCTACTGACCAATACATGGTAGAGCTGAGGCCGCAGCTCAGTGGACCCTTAGCTGAGGTGGCAGCTGAAATGCCTAAAGAACACATGAACAAGTATGAACTGTTTAAATCCAAGGCGAGAGTCAGAATGGGGATAACACCCGAGCAGTCTCGTCGGAGGTTCAGAGCCCTAAGGTGGAAACCAGACATGTCATTTACCCGACATGCCTACCACATTGTGAAACATTGGGATGCCTGGATATCAGGAGCAAGTGTTGAATCTCCAGTAAATTTGCCCTTCCTAATGCAAATGGAACAATTCTTAGAGGGTGTTCCTGAGGAAATAGAAAGATACATCCTAGATGGGAAACCCAAAACTGTAATTGAGGCAGGAGAGATTGGAGCCAGATGGGTGGAGGTGGCAGAGAAGAAGAAAACTGGTCGCAGTTGGAGCGGAGACCAGAAGGGACCACCCCAGACCACACCCTATTACCGGGGGCCGCCCCAAGCCCCACCTACCTCCCAAAGAAATCCCCCCTGTAAAATCAGGATGGTAGATATCTTACAGGGTAATTAGATTCAAAAACATAGAGAACCCCTCTAGGCAAAACCTTAAGTTACAAAAAAGATACACAGACAGAAATAGTTATTCTATTCAGCACAATTCTTTTCTCAGCCATTTAAAGAAATCATAATCTAACACATACCTAGCTAGATTACTTACTAAAAGTTCTAAGACTCCATTCCTGTTCTGTCCCTGGCAAAAGCAGCATACAGACAGACACAGACCCTTTGTTTCTCTCCCTCCTCCCAGCTTTTGAAAGTATCTTGTCTCCTCATTGGTCCTTTTGGTCAGGTGCCAGCGAGGTTACCTTTAGCTTCTTAACCCTTTACAGGTGAGAGGAGCTTTCCCCTGGCCAGGAGGGATTTCAAAGGGGTTTACCCTTCCCTTTATATTTATGACAGTGTGGAAGACAACACCACATGGAGACATAACCATACGTGATGTAAACAAGAGCCAGATTACTGCCATATACTTGTGATGGGGTATATTCCCCACACTGGCCCTACAAGAGCTGAATTGGGCCAGGTGGGCCCAATCAGCCAATTAAGCTGCCAATGGGGGGGCTCTAGGCTGTTTGGAGGGAGCTAATTAGAAGGAAGTTCCCTTGTAAGGGAACAGGTGAGGCTTCTGTAAAGCCAGGAGGCTGGCAGCAGCATGGGGGACAGCATGGAGGAAGCCTGCAGTCTCTCTCCCTGAGGTAAGGGAGAAGACATATGGTAGGAAGGAGTCCAGAGGTGAGAGCAGTAAGGTTAGTGTAGCTATACACCTTAACTGTTCACTGCAGGGCCCTGAACTGGAACCCCCAGTAGAGTGTGGGCCTGCGTTCCCCTACCATCCATTGCAGCGTGGCATTGCTAAGGGCAGCAAATAGGAAGACTGCCAGAGTCACTGTGGGACTGACATAGTCAGGGCCGCTGGCATGAGACCTGCCTGTCACTGTTTGTGGAGAGAGACTTTGAAAGACCACCCCAGAAGGGGAAACTGCTCAGTGACCTGGCCGGAGGGCTGGGTCACAAAGAGAAAGCAGCAGCTCCTGGAGTGACAGAAGGGCTGCAGACAAAGATAGAGTGACATCTGGAAGGGGCATCAGCCTGGCAGAAAGAATCACCAGAACTGCCATCCAGCAGTGAGTAGAGTGCCCCATCACAATACCATTTGCTTTATGGGTGTGCAAAAGGAAGGGACAGGACAAGAAGCTGTTAACCTCAGATGTGCACACACACTGTTAAAACCAGGATGTAGGTGGTCTGGCCTAGTGATCAGAGCAGGCATCCAGTCTAGTGGGCAGCACATGCATTCAGGTCCGAGAACGAAAGCAGGTATCTGAGACAGAGTCACCTGCCAAGTACAAGAGCCATGGGTTGAGCTGGAGTCAGGACCAGGAATTGAAGCTGAGGATTAGAGCCAGGGTCAGATACCAAGTGCCAAAGCCAATGGTTGAGCCAAACTCAAAAGTTGGAGCCAAGGTCAGAACCAGGATTAGTAGCTGATGGTCAGGAGCAGGGTGAAAGAGCAGAAACCAGAGAGAGGCAAGGATCAGGCATGGAGCAGGAGCAAGGTGGGAACTAGGAGTAAAGAGCAGGTCAGGAGCAGATCAGGAAGAGGGCTGAATTAGGATTGCAGGAGGCAAGCAAGAGCAGGGTCTGATTTGGCAGCAACAGGAAGCCTGCACAATGGCTCAGACAGTCCACCCAGGTCATTTCCTGGCTTAAGTAGCGGGTGTGAAGATCTCAGACAGCTGCAGGCCTTGGGTGCTCTGGTAGAACATCCTGTGAGGTGAGACGCTACTTTGCCCATCTCCCTTAGTGGGGATGAGGCAGTCTCAAAGATCCAGGGCCTCCACAGCCCTGGCTTCTAGACCTGCACCCTCACATCCTTACACCAATACCCCCTTAACGCATGGACCCCTCTGGGATGGTGCTAGGTCTGGCTTGTTGGGCTGAGTCTGGTGAAATTTCTTCTCTAGCTGTGGGTTGTGGGTTCCCAGGATAGCTGCTCAGGAGGATAGCATTCCCAGTTAGAGGTATTGGGGGGGCAACCTTATTGCAGACAAGAGTCAAGAACCTCATGCACTGTATATTCTTTGTGACCCTGAATCTGAACTGGTGGAAAGAGTAGGTGAGACGAGTCCAAGGAAGGGATTCTCTGTGTAGCGCTTGAGGAGTGATACATGGAATACTGGGTGGATGGAGCAGAACCTGGGAAGTTGCAACTTGAATGCAATTGGATTGACCTGTTTGCAGATTTGGAAGGGACTGAGAAACCAGTGGTATAACTTCTGGAAAGGCCAGCATGTCCTGAGGTATTTTGTGGCAAGCCAGACCTTCTGGCCCATGACAAGCAGGGTGCACACCTGGCAGTCTGCAAATCGATGGTCTGCAGACCACTTGTAGGCTTCTTTAGCCTCCTGTATATGCCTCTCAAGTTCATCTTGGATCAGGTGAATTTGCTGGACCCAGTTTATGGCTGACAGGTTTGGGGAGTCTATGGGTAATGCAGGGTGGAAATGGGGATGACAGCTATGGTTTGAGAAGTGGCTCTGCACTGTGGAGATGTGATACGCATTACTGTAGGAGAACTCAGCTTATGGTAACAAGGATACCCAGTTGTCCTGGTGGAAATTAATGAAGTAGTGTAAGTACTGTTCCAACACTTGGCCAGTTCAGACTGCCCATCTGTCTAGGAGTGATATGCAGTGGAAGTGGTTGCACAAACATCAGTTAGGCAGAGAGTCTCCTGCGCAAAGCAGGAGACACACTCTAGTCCTCAGGCAGAGACTGTTTTGTCTGGGAGTCTATGGAGACAGGCAATATGCATCACCAATAGCTAAGCCATCACCTCAGGTGAAGATAGGTGGTCACTGGCTAAATTGGGACATTTTAAGTTAGTGGGTCTATAACTGTGAACGCTAAGGTGTGGCCCTCACAACTTGGGAGTTCCACAGTGAAGTCCAGAGTGATTGAGATCCAGGGCCTGGCCAGAGTCTCCAGGACTATTAGGATAACCAGGGTCTTCACACAAGGCATCTTAGTGTGAACACATGTGGGACAGGAGTTTACACAAGTCCAGACTTCAGCATTCATACCAGGCCACCAGAAAAATGGGTGATAATACAAAAAGGCTTAAGGTGACCAAAGTGACCCATGAACGGGCTGTCATGGTATAAATGTAATATTTCTAACTGTGCATACCCCTGCAGAACTTATATGCACCAATGATGTTCATTATCTCATCCCATGTGGACTGTTGCATCTTAGTCATTCCCTTCTCAGGTGGAGACTCCCTGGAAGAAGTACCTTTCTGATTGGCTGTCTGAAGAAGGGTCATCAAGTCTAGGCAGGTCACAGTTTTGATGAAGTTGTGATGTTTCAGAACACTGGGTGATTCCAGGTTGGGCTTCTTGTTCCCTAGTAATACTCTCCTTTGCATGACAAGGCCTTTCCATTTCTGGTCCCCTGACAGTAGGAGATGAATCAGGAGATGAAATAGTGCCCACCTGAGCTGTCTTTGGCTTAGTGTCTGAGCCTTCGGAGGATAGTCAAGATTTTATGGTCAATGAAGATCTTTATTGGGTGTGAGGCCACTTCCCAATAGTGTTCCTACTCCTCAAAAGCTGATTGGTAAGCAGTTTTCTGTAGTATCTTATAATTCCTCTCCACAGGTGTGAGCTTATATAAACAATACACACAAGGGTATTGTATCAATTGAGGCCTGAACTTTTGGGACAGGACAGCTCCAAGAGCCTCATGAGAAGCATCTGCCTCTACCATGAATGGCTGAGTGGGGTCTGAGTGGGCCAATAGGGGGGCGGCTGCAAAGATGATCTTGAGGTGATGAAAGGCTGGCTGTGCCTTGGGGTACAAGACTAACTTGACAGACTTGCAGAGAAGGCAGTTCAAAGGAGTGATTTGCTCCAATAAATTTGAAATGAATCTTTGATAAAAGTTTGCAAATTCCAGAAAACACTGCAACTCCTGGGCGTGGGACAGGGTGCTGCCAGTTGTGAATTGCTTCAACCTTACAAGGGTCCATTTGGATACCCCGTGGGGAGATAATATACCTCAAGAGCTCAGTGGATGGCTGGGCAAATGTGCTTTCTTCTAGCTTGATATACAGTTCATACTTCTGTAGTCTTCCCAGGATCAACCGGAAATGGTCTTTATGTTGATTGTGATTCTTGGAAAATATTAATATATCATCAAGGTAGATGATTACAAATTGATTGAGGATGTCTCTGAATACACCATTTACAAAGCAGTCATTCATTCGCCTCCCACCTGAATCTGCACCAAATTATATTTCACACTAAAATCTAATTTAGTGAAGATCACACTCGGTTCAATAGCTTTGAGATTAAGGGCGGGGGTAACAGTTTTGGATGGCTACCTGGTTCAAAGCTTGATGATCTATACAGACACACAGTGTCCCATCTTCTTTTTTACATAAAGGACCAGGTCCCCTGCTCGGGAGGTGAATTTCCATAGAAAGGCTTTGCCAGGTTTTCTTTGATGTAGTCCTGAAGGGCTTTCAGTTCTGGTTCTGACATAGAGAATACCCACCTGCAGGGAACCTTGACCCTAAGTTGGAGGTCTATCAGGCCATCCTAATCCTGATGTGGGGGTAGGATGTCTGCGTGTTTAATTTTGAAGATGCCTGCGTAGCCTTGATATAGCCTGCATAGCCTAGGGAGCTGGGTTACCCTTTCTGATGGCCCCTGAGGACTGGTCATCTTCCCCAAGTGTCATAATCCCAGGCTAGAGCCCCAGACCTGGGGCTGAGGAATGGGGCTCAGTGGGCTGCAGGCAAAACCTTTGACAGTACTTGGAGGAAAAGTTGGTTGTCCTCTCCCACCAGGAAATAATGAGGTCATGAGTCACTATCCAAGTAATACCAAGAATAAGTATGATGAATGGATTGCATTAAGTTGCATAACATCCTGATGCCCCTGAAGAATGACCTCGAAGAATATTGATCACCAGACCTGAAGACCGGAGGGATCCACTGATAGTTTCAACAAGATCCAGTGTTCTCTTGGGCTGGTGGAAAGGAATGTGCAAGACATGGTCTACCTTGACATCAATAAAACTGTCTGCAGCCCCAGAGCCAATTACAGCCCATTGGAGGGGGATAGGCATGGCCGGATTCAGGGTGCATATCTGTATTGGAAATGTGGGGCAGCCCCTTGGATCACAGTATGTGCCTGGTAGTAGGTCAGGAGGCGGAGGTGAGGTGGGGAAAACGAATAGTGCCCATCCTGCTCCCCTTACCATGCATAGGACCCTGAGTTTTCTGGCAGTTTTCTGACTGGGCAGAAAGTGAGGGTGTGTTTGGGAGCCCATACGTTTTCTCAGTGTCATTGTGTTCTTTCCTCTGGGGTCAGGCAGCCGCTTAGGACAATCTGCATTGGCTGTTGGGTTGGTACAGAGGGCTTGGCTTCAGCATGTAGTCATGGGGGTGTTCCACACCCTTCTCCTCCTTTCTCTCTTGTAGTTGGGTATCAATGCAGAGAGTTAAGTTGCAAGTATCTAGTTGGGAGGGACTGTCAAAGCAGGCTAGCTTGTCCCTCACCTCTTTGCTCAGGCCCTCCTGGAACTGGTGTAATAGGGCCTCCTCATTCTATTCCACATCCACTGCCAGTCACTGAAAGCGAGCAGCATATGTGGTGGGGGGTCCCTGTCCCTGCCGAAGCTTCCACAGTGCCCCTTCAGTGGTACGGACTCTATGAAGGTCATTGAATATAGTAGAGAAGGCTTGTAAGAATGCTTCTCAGTTGGTCAAGATGGGGCTACCCTGCTCCAGGACAGTTGAGGCCCAGTCCAATGCTTCCTCTGAGTGTAGGCTCACCACCCAGCCCACCTTTGCCTAGTTTCTGAGGTAAGTACAAGGATTGAATAAGAAAAGCAAATGGCACCGGTTCAAAAATTCCCTAAATATTCAGTGATTGCTGTCAAAGTGTTAATGTAGGTGTAGGGGATGGGAGGAGCCTGCTCGGATGAGGGAGGTCCCCAGTGAGGCTGGAGTATGATCACTTCTCCCTGGGAGTGAGCCAATTATTCGTGGAGGGACCTCACTTCAGCTGAGCCACTTGAGTCTGCATTGCTGGAGTTGGTTAATTTGTTCCTGCAGTTCTAGTACCAAGGGGAAACCAGTGGGTAGCAGCAAGCCAACCTACTCCATTCCAGTATGCAAGAAGGGGTGGGGGGGAGAAAGCATCTGAGCAAATTGCTGGAATGAGGATGTAGGCAGTCTTTCCTAATGGGCAGAGCAGATATTTCTGGTCAGGGAACGGAAGCGGGGTCAGAGCCTGAGTCAACTGCTAAGTACCAGAACCAGAGTCAGGACTAGGAATCAGAGCTGAAGATTGGAGCCGGGGTCAGACACCAAATGCCAGAGCCAAGGCGTAAGCCAGGTTCAAAGTCAGCTGGGGGTCAGAGCCAGGAGTGGTCGCCGGTGATTAGGAGCAGAATGAAAGGGCAGAAAGCAGAGGATTTGGGAGGTTATAATTCCTTTAAAAATTTTCTTGGTCCTAGTAAGGCTTTTAGGTGCTGATCCAGGACAGAATATAACACCTATCAAACAAGCTTAATTTCCAGTCTCTTAAAAATACCTAATATGCACTTGCATACTAAACCAAAGAATTTTAAGTACATATGTACAGAATCAGTTTAACAATCTGCATTTAAGGAGCTTTTAGAACATGGATTAGCAGGGCTTTTGAAAACACACTGTGTAAGGAGGATCACATTCACCACTTCGTCCCCAATTTCTTGTCACTGTCTTCAGTGCACCTCATTCTGCCATGGCTTTGCAGATGCCTGATCCTACAGTATTAACATCTGCTGTAATATCCAAACACAATAGGAGAAGTTAAGGATAAATATCCTTGCTTTTGTTGGGTCCTGGAGCAACGTTAATACTATTTGAACACAGCTATTTGTGTTTAACAGAACTACATTCAAGTCTACCATAGGATTAGCACTTGGTGCGTATGGATTCTAGGGATTTGCATGATATCCCTCTAAATTATTCCTTACTAACCGAGTTGCAAGACAGACACATTGCACTGACCCAATTTCTGCTCTGTTGTTGCATTTGCTGACTAACAGTAATTAGAAGGGGTGAGGGAAGCCAGCCACCCAAAAGGTTCATATCTAAATTAGTGTGGACACGGTCTCTGAGCCCTTTGGTGGAATACAAGAGGACATAGGGAGCGAGGGCTAACCTGCATCCCTTTCCATGAGCAAAGTGTCTACCACAGGTGTCTGCCATCTTTCAAGGAAAGAATGAGGTTGGGCTCAGCTGGTGAGAATTCCTTTGTCAGGCAAGCCTTTGTGGCTCTATGAAAGGAGAAACATTTAGGGTAGGTCTGCAAGACTGCTTTGTTGTCCTTCATTCATTTTAACCCTGCCTCTGAAGAATCCTTTAGATTTCATTTATTTTAATTCCAAACACATGGATTAATTCCCCTTTCCCAACACATGGCTTACTCGACCTGTCAAGAGACAAATCCAAAGCTTGTTCGCTAATACCCATTTGAGACTGGCAAAATCATACCCAGTTAGCAGTGAAGGAGTTAAATCCTTTCATTGGAGTGAAAGAAACCTTGTCCCTGGATATTTGGACTGCATTAGCTGCCAGGCTGGCAGTTAGGGCTTTCAGCTGTGGCTTGTTAAAAGGAAGCCATGAAGACATTGTTTCTGGCAGCCACCGTACCTGTTACACTAATATAAGAACAGTGGCATGTGGGGGGCTCAGGATAGCACATGTGGCAGAGGGACTCTCTGTAAAAAGGGCAGTTACATTTTCTGACTTATTTTTGTTAAACAAAATGCAAAGATTCAGTTTCCTGGTGACAGAACAGGTGATGGGCTGTGGGTCTGGCAATCTCTGCAGAGAGAAGGGAAGTGTGCATGGAGATTGAGATGATTATTAGGGCCCTGCACTGATAAAAAATGTGTCCCTGCATCCGATGCGCAAAAATTATCCTCTGATATCCACAGATTTGCAGGGCTCTAACAATTGTGTGATCTGGAGCCAAGACCAGTGAGCCTCTAATCACCCTTCCTCAAGCAAAAGGATGATCCACACTGCCTGTCATCCTACTGAGAAGTACAGGTCTGACTTGTTTAGAGGAATGGCCAGAATCAACTAGTAACATGGGTTTTTTGATCATCCTGTTTCTGGAGGGGATCAGAGCCAGAAAAAATAGCTGAAGGGGATCTGACAAGCTTCTAAATTTGAGGAAGTGTCTGTCTACTAAATGAGTGTAATCTGATATCTGAAGTGCCCATCCTCTGTCAGTGTTTGCAACACACTGGCAAAGGTTCTTTCCATTATGACCAGAAGTGTTTGTGCTCCATGCTATGGTAAGAAGTATTATTGAATTATATAGGTTGCAGTTATAGCTGGTTGGGAAATGGCTTTCCATCCCATGAGAATTTTCAAGAATTTGAAAAGATTTTTCCCATCCTAAACAGGGAGAAAGTCAAAATCTCCAATTTTCACAAACTGATACTCTTCAAATTCAAATAAGGTAAACCTAAACGTTTTGCTAATTTTGAAACCTTTGGTTTCAATTTAAATCTTTTAAATGTTTTACATGTTTTCTTACTATAAAGTAACTCACATTTTAAAAAATGTGTTTCAAACTAATAAATAGAACTTTTTCGCTATTATATTTTGGACACACTGAGGACAGGAGAATGTGCACCAGCAAAACTCCAATGCTTGGGAAAGCTTTCTGATGAGCGTATTCCCGTTGAACTCCCAGAGTTAGGCATTTTTAGCAAACTGATAATTTAATGAATCTAGTACATTAAAGGGGTGTGTGTGTGTGTGTGTGTGTGTGAGAGAGAGAGAGAGAGAGAGACCTGCATATATAAGACTGTCATACTGGGTCAGGCAAGGTCCATCTTGCCGAGTGTCCAGACTCTAAGTGGCCTGTGACAGATTCAGAAGAATGTACAGAACAGGGCAAGTATGAAGTGATCCACCCCTATATTCCACTCCCAGCTTCTGGTAGTCAGAGGTTGGGTCACCCTAAGCATTGGGTTGCCCCCCTGACCATCTTGGCTAATAGCCATTGAAGGTGCTATCCTCCATGACCTTATCCAGTTCTTTATTGAACAAAGTTACTTTTGACTATCACAACATACCATGGCAAAGAGTTCCACAGGGAGTTGTTCATTGTGTGGAAAAAGTACTTCCTCTTGTTTGTATTAGACCTGCTCCATATTAATTTCTTCAAGTGACCCTGTTGTTTTTGTATTGTATGAAAGGGAAAATAAGATTTTCCTGTTCACTTTTTCCATACCATTCATGATTTTATAGACCTGTCACGTCCCCCCCACCCCCCGGGTTGTTTCTTTTCTAAGATGAACAGCCCTAATCTTTTTTGGTTCTCCAAGTATGGAAGCCATTCCATCCACTTGATCATCTTTGTTGCCCTTCTCTGAACTTTGTCCAGTTCCACTATATCCTTTTTGAGATGGGGTGACCAGAACTGGATACTATTCAAGATATAGCTGTACCATGGATTTATATAGTTGGATTATGATATTTTCTATCTTCTTCTGTCTTCCTAATAGTTGTTAACATACAGTTAGCCTTTTTGATCACTGCCGTGCATTGAGCTGAAATTTTCATAGAACTATTCATGGTGAATCTAAGATCTTTCTTGGGTGGTAACAGCCATGTTAGAACCCATCTTTGCATATGTATAGATGGGATTTGTGACATTCCCCAGGGTGCAAGCGCTGGCCTGCTATGTCCCCATAGCTCTCCAGCCTGTGATGCCTTTTACACTGCTTTGCTGGTCAACAGCAATTCCTCCAGGCTCTGCTCACACACAGCCACTAACATGTAAAATCACTCCCATCTAAATACAAAAATGCAGTGCCCAGCCTTTCATGAATTATATACAAGATGACACCTGTATATCCCCAGTCCCAGCCTTGCTCTCCAGAAATATGCATCTTGCACTGCTCAGTAGCCCTCTGGACAGTACAAGCTCATAGTTTCTCATTCCAACACTGGGTAATGATTATGCACCAACCTTATTGACCTAAGTAAAGATTCCCAAATATTTCAATCAAAATGCATTGGTTTAGCTAAAACAAGTTTAACTACTAGACAGAGATGGATTTTAAGTGATTACAAGTGATAAGGCATAAAAGTTAGATTCGGTTACAAAAGAAAGAAAAGGATAAATACACAAGCTAATTCCTACACTTTACCAAGGCTAATAGGTTTGAAAGTGAAAATAAGAGTTTTCTCACTAAGCTGCAGTACATTCCACAGTCTGCGTCTCTTTCCAGCCTGGGACTCCTCCCCCTTTGATCAGTGTTCTTCAGATATTCATTGCTCTCAGGAGCAGAGAGATAGAAGGTGGAGAGGGGAGGTGGAGGTATGGCCTCCTATTTTTGTATCCTGTTCCTCTCTTTGTCTGCACCCCATGAGGGGTAAGCCTCAAAGAGACTCCTGTGTGTCCAAGGTTTGAAACATTTCTGGGATGAAATGGAAAGTCTTTGTGTATATCTCTTCCCATGCTGGTGGATGGCCAGTTAAGCAGATAATCACCCTTTGGCACCTTGTTTGCATGCTGGTGGTTTTGTCTCTGAAAAAATGGGTGCTACCCAGAACTACAACATTTCAGTAACAAGCATAGAGCAAAATCTCATAATTTTACATGCAGTGATGTTACACACATTTCATTGGGAGGATAATCAGCAGATTGAGTTTTCACACAATACCTCAAGGCATACTTTGTACAAAATATATCATCTTATAAAAGTGGTAAACACAGCATACAGGGTGTCAAAGGATTATTTTTTCTGGTGTGCATTAGTTTGCACTTATCAGTGTTGACTTTCATCTGCCATTTTGTTGCCCAGTCAGCCAGTTTTGTGAGATCCATCTGTAACTCCTTGCACTCTGCTTTGGACTTAAAGCACTTCAGTGTTCATCCCCTTTTCCAAATTATTCATGAAGATGTTGAACAGAACAGGTCCCAGTACAGATCCTTAGGATACCCCGCTGTTTACCTCTCTTCCATTGTGAAAACTGACCAATTATTCCTACCCAGGTACTGATCCACGAGAAAACCTTCCCTCTTATCCCATGGCTACTTAGTTTCCTTATGAGCCTGTCAAGGTTCCTCCCCCACTGTGAACTCTAGGGTACAGATGTGGGGACCTGCATGAAAAACCTCCTAAGCTTATCTTTACCAGCTTAGGTCAAAACTTCCCCAAGGTACAAAATATTACACCCGTTATCCTTGGACTGGCCGCTACCACCACCAAACTAATACTGGTTACTGGGGAAGAGCTGTTTGGACGCATCCTTCCCCCCAAAATACTTCCCAAAACCTTGCACCCCACTTCCTGGACAAGGTTTGGTAAAAAGCCTCACCAATTTGCCTAGGTGACTACAGACCCAGACCCTTGGATCTTAAGAACAATGAACAATCCTCCCAACACTTGCATCCCCCCTTTCCTGGGAAATGTTGGATAAAAAGCCTCACCAATTTGCATAGGTGACCACAGACCCAAACCCTTGGATCTGAGAACAATGAACAATCCTCCCAACACTTGCATCCCCCCTTTCCTGGGAAATGTTGGATAAAAAGCCTCACCAATTTGCATAGGTGACCACAGACCCAAACCCTTGGATCTGAGAACAATGAAAAAGCATTCAGTGTTTTACAAGAAGACTTTTAATAAAAAATAGAAGTAAATAGAAATAAAGAAATCCCCCCTGTAAAATCAGGATGGTAGATATCTTACAGGGTAATTAGATTCAAAAACATAGAGAACCCCTCTAGGCAAAACCTTAAGTTACAAAAAAGATACACAGACAGAAATAGTTATTCTATTCAGCACAATTCTTTTCTCAGCCATTTAAAGAAATTGTAATCTAACACATACCTAGCTAGATTACTTACTAAAAGTTCTAAGGCTCCATTCCTGGTCTATCCCTGGCAGAAACCAGCATATCGACAGACACAGACCCTTTGTTTCTCTCCCTCCTCCCAGCTTTTGAAAGTATCTTGTCTCCTCATTGGTCCTTTTGGTCAGGTGCCAGCGAGGTTACCTTTAGCTTCTTAACCCTTTACAGGTGAGAGGAGCTTTCCCCTGGCCAGGAGGGATTTCAAATGGGTTTACCCTTCCCTTTATTTTTATGACAGAGCCTTTCATGAGGGACCTTGTAAAAGGCTTTCTGTAAATCCCAGTACAGTCGGGCCTCAACTTACATGGTATTTTTTGCACAGTTTCAGTTATGCACAGTCAAAAATAAGGGGTCACAATTTTTTGTACATGGTATGGATTCACTTTTACATGGTGCCACACAGTCACCAAGATGTGCAGATCAGTGGCGTAGCCAGGGCGGGACATTTGGGTGAGCCCCGACTTTGGGTGGGTGGGCAATGACGGGGGAAGGGAGGCAGGAGGGATGGGACATGAGGGATTGGGACACCTCCCATCACCACCTCCACCTGGCCTTGTGGGGGGCAATGGACACTCTGGCCAGACCCTCCCCCAGGGTCCCCAGTCACAAACTTGGGGAGTGGGGTCGGGACGCAGGGTCTTGCCCTGCTCTGCCCGCCCAGCACTCCAGCCAGGGAGCAGAGTCGGAGGCTTGCCACGCTCCGCCCACCGGCCTAGCACTCCAGCTGGGGAGCAGGGTCGGGGCACGGGGGTTTGCCCACACCTTGGCTCATATGCCGGGTGGGTGGAGTGGGGTTAGCCCCTGCACCCTGACCCACTCCCCAGTAGGAGCACTGGGCGGGTGGAAAGGGGCAAGCCTCCGACCCTGCTCCCTTTCAGGAGCGCTGAGCGGGTGGGCAGAGTGGGGTGAGCTCTAGGGCTGGAGCAGAGGCGGGGCTGGGGGTGTGGCCCTGGCTATGCCCCTGGTGCAGATGCATCTAGAATAAGATTGTCATTCTCCCCCCGTTCCCCCCATGTTGCTCTCTGTGTGTGATCAGATATTGTCTCCGTGACATTGCACTCCATACGATTTTATGAAAATATGCTAATAAGTGTGAATATAATGTAACTGGAATGTGCTTCATGCAAAAGGTCTCTTGTAAGGTGGTATTACAAAGCTTATAATCTGAGTGTGGTCATCCTATTTGTATAAATGTATCACTCTTGTATCTGAAACTAGAAATATGAAATATTGTAATTATGCAAAGTGTGGGCCATTAATGGTGGCCTGGAATCTTGATGGCTCCCATCAACTAGGACAACTGACTGTGGATGGCTCTGTTTGCTTGCAGGCCTTCCTGTGAGTCAGGCTGGGAAGAATGAAGGTTTGGGGTCTCAGGACATGTGACCATGTCACCTGGTACTGGAATACAGCTTAAACCTGGGGCTTTTCCATTTAAAAGAAGGGGTGGGAACCAAAGAGACAAAAGATTCCCGCCTTGTGCCAAAGCTATAAAAGGGGGTGGAACAGAACAAAGGGTGCTGCAGTAATGAGAAATCCCCTAGCTACCACCTGAGCTGGAACAAGGGCTGTACCAGGGGAAAGGATTGGGCCCAGACTAGAAAGCCATCCAGTCTGTGAAAGAAGCTTACTGAATCATCTCTGAGGGTCAGAGTTGATCTGTATTCAGTTTTCTACTGTATTAGGCTTAGACTTGCCTATTTTATTTTGCTTGGTAATTTAATTTGTTCTGTCTGTTATTACTTGGAACCACTTAAATCCAACTTTTTAATTTAATAAAATCACTTTTTACTTATTAATTAACCCAGAGCAAGTATTAATTCCTGGGGGAGCAAACAGAGATATGCACTGCTATCAGTGTTATAGAGGGTGAACAATTGATGAGTTAACCCTGTATAAGCTTTATACGGGGTAAAATGGATTTATTTGGGGTTTGGACCCCATTGGGAGCTGGTATCTGAATGCTGGAGACAGCAACACTTCTTAAACTGTTTTCAATTAAGCCTGCAGCTTGTGCGGGACTTGGTTCAGATTTGGATCTGTGTTTGCAGCAGACAAGCGTGTCTGGCTCAAACAAGGCAAGGTGCTGAAGTCCCACACTGGCAGGGAAAACGGGCTCAGAGGTAGTCTAAGCACATCAGGTGGCAGTCCCAGAAAGGTTTCTGTGACCGAACCCATCACAGTCTCATAAACATTACATTGTCCGCTTGCTTTTACCACTATTTATTGCCCTTAATAAGTGTTTACCATGAGCTCAAAGACAAAATTGAGAGCAAGTGGCTCAAAAAGTGATATGTCACCTGTGAAGAAGCAGAAAAGTGTTTGACTTTAGTACAGAAAGTGGAAATGTTGAATAGGCTCACAAAGGGTGAAGGTGTATTGGATAAATTAGGGAGGCCATCTTGTGAGCCTGGAACACCCTTATTTCCCATACACCCTTATTTCCCATATACCCTTGCTGTCTTTTTACACGATTTCTGTTTGCACAGTGTTTTTTCAAGAATGTAACCACCATGTAAATTGAGGCCTGACTGTACACTATATTGACTGGATCACCCTTATCCACATGCTTATTGACTCCCTCAAAGCATTTCTATAGATTGGTGAGGAATGACTCCCTTTACACAAGCCTTGTTGTCTCTTCCCCAAAAAATCGTGTGTGTGATCATTCTGTTCTTTACTATAATTTCTACCAATTTGCCTGGTACCGAAGTTAGACTCACTGGCCTGTAACTCCCAGGATCACCTCTGGAGTCCTTTTTAAAAATTGGTGTTATTTAGCTATCCTCTAGTCATTTGGTACAAAGGTCTTGTAGCTTTATAAGTGGGTTCAGCCACAAGAAAATAAAATATAAACATTTAAAAGTCAAAAGAATCTTCTCATGCTGTTTGTAAATAATGAGTAAGGTCGTCCATATTCAGTTAGTCTTTACTCTTCGTGAAGAAACTGATGGATGATTCACATCATACTCAAGATAAGTTAAATCAGATCCAGACTGTTAAAATCACTGCCATCAAATATTAATCAACTGAGAGAAGTTAGAAAGTAAAATAAGCTCCTAAAATATTGATAACATTAGACTTGTGTTGAACACACGGGTCTTTCTTTAGGTCCATTTGACGTTTTCTCTGTTTACTATTCCTTCTGTTTGTTCAGAAATACATTTAGGTCTTGTAAACAATTTTGAAAATCCATAATGTGTGCTGCACTTCACATACGGGTAGATGCATTGAGAGAACCCTTTTTTCCCCCTCCCAATTTTCTATTTAGTTCCTTTTTTCCTTTTGGTTCTCCTTGAAGGCAAAGAGTTCACTTTGATCAATGTATAGTCTTTTCAGAATGAAAATGCCTCTTTTAAATCTCTCGGTGCTATCCTCTTGCACAGTTAGATTCCCTAATCTTTACATTAAATTAAAAATGTTTGGAGATCTGTTATTATTTTAGTTGTTGAAAACTGCAAATCCTAGTGTCCTCCCCTCACTCTGTCAACCTAGACACGTGGTACCAAATCATTAGGTGAAGTCTAGTACATACCTTAGCAATGGTATCTATCTCAATTGATTTATGCCACTATGTGTTCTAGCAATGCAGGGGCCTCTTCCATTATAGCAGAATGTGCAGCAACAAAATGAACAATATCTCTTTTTTTCAAAAATACAGTAACTCCTCACTTAAAGTTGTCCCGGTTAATGTTGTTTCGTTGCTGATCAATTAGAGAACATGCTTGTTTAAAGTTGTGCAATGCTCCCTTATAACATTGTTTGGCAGCCGCCTGCTTTGTCCACTGCTTGCAGAAAGAGCAGCCCTTTGCAGCTAGCTGGTGTGGGCTTGAAACCAGGGTGGACCGGCAGCCCACGTATCAGCTAACCACTCCCCTAAGCTCCCTGTGTGGCAGCCACCCAGCAGGCTACTGATTGCCAGCAGTTCAGCTGTCCCTCCCCCCCACTGCCATGCGCTGCTTCTGCCCTCTGCCTTGGAGCTGCTCCCCGGAGCCTCCTGCTTGCTGTGCTCGGGGGTGGAAGGAAGAGGGGGGTTAATGGCAGAGTGTCCCTCTCCCACTTGTTCCTGCCCCCATTTACCCCATCTCTATAGAGCAGGGGGGGACATGACAGGGCTCAGGACAGGGGGAACTTGCTGGCAGCAGCTGCTGTCTCAACTTGCTGATCTACTTAAAAAGGCAATGTACTTAGAGTGGGTTCAGCATCCTTAAAGGGGCAATGCGCCTCTCTCTCACACACACACACACACACACGGTGTGTCTCTGTCTGCCATGCTGTCTCCCCTCCCTCCATTTGTGCTGCCTTGTAGAGTGTGAGGCTGCATTAACAATGAGTTAACCCTTGAGGGCTCAGCCGAGTGCTAGTTCATCATTTAGCAGTAAGGCATCCCCTGGGAAATATCCCACCCTCTTCCATCCTCTGACTTCACCACCTCAACCAAGCTTCACAATCATCATTGCTGTGAATAGTATTACATTTTTGTTTAAAACTTAAACACATATATAATATAGTCTTTTGTCTGGTGAAAAAAATTTCCCTGGAACCAACCCCCCCATTTACATTAATTCTTATGGGGAAATTGGATTTGCTTAGCATTGTTTTGCTTAAAGTTGCATTTTTCAGGAACATAACTACAACTTTAAGCAAGGACTTACTGTATGCAATATCACTGTGGATGAAAATAGCCTTGCATTTAAAGAGCATTTTTCATCTAAATGGACCTCAAAACACTTTAGAAACTGTTTGCACTGCATATCCGACAAGAATCCCTCAGCGGCCGCTGGAGTGCAGACTAAGTGCAGGTTGTGGAGGAAAAAGGCAGTGCTGCCCCATCCGATGATGATTCAAAGGCTGCTGTAAATTTCCTCCCAACTGGTTTCCTGCAACTGAGCCTCCAGAGTAGGCTCTGGCTATCAAAGGGTACAAGCTTAACGGTGGGAAAGGCAGCTTGGTCCCATTGACTAATCATGGGATTAACAGCCAGAGTCATCTATTTCCAACTCTGACATGGACTCCCTTTGAGCAGGGATGGAGCAGCTCCTGCAGGCCCTAAACTATGTCATGTGTAAGAGGCCCCATATCATAATAAAAATAATTTATTATTTCCACAGAAAGGACATTGAATATATAAACATGAAAGCTTTATATTTGCATATATACAAAGGCAAAGTTCTAAAAATAGAATAATCATCTAACTAAAACACATCTTGCAATATGTTTGTTTGCATTATAGTTTCAAATTAACATATGTCATCTATGATTTCTTAATTAGTAGATATGAAAATTTTATATCTACAGGAACACAAAAGCAGTTGCAGTTACACAGACCTGCAGTATGTCTGCATGCACATCACGTTAATTTTAACACTAAACTTTAAAACATTTTCTTTCCTAATTTTTGGAGAGCAAAGTCATTGATGTTCTCAAATGATAAGCTACAGAGTTTGTCACTTTCGATGCACAGAATGCTTAGAGCAGATAGTTTTTCTTGAAGCATTTTCTAGGCAGACGTCTCTCTTTGTGTTCGCTTCTCTATTTTCTGTCTCCCCCAGGACCACTAATTAATCTTGAGTAAACACCTGGGAGACTGTGACAACAAGCTATATGCATGAAAAAGAGAGAATTTACCAGAAAAAAAGACTGGTAATCTCTACAGAGGCATTGAGAGAGTGGATGAAAATAGCCTATATTCAAGTAAATATAATGAATATTAAAGACTTTAATAGCCTATAAATCATATATGCATATAGTTTGAAATAATTTGCTCACCAAGTACTCAGAATATTTTGATATATATGTATATCTTCCTTCACTTCTTTCAAAACCCTCTATTTATCCTTTCGTCAGCACTCTCTGGTATTTACTGTGAAGGTTCTTGAAACTGATGGAGAGAAGCCAACACAAATTTATCCTCCTCAAGGTCCATTCAACCCATAAGATGATCACGTGCAAACTCAATCATGTGAAGTATGGATAGCGCATGAAGCAGAAAGCAATGTGTGCACTAAAATACACAATTGTCCATATGTACGATCAAAAGAAGAAAGAACACACTAATGCTTAAGAAAAACAGGAGCAAAGGCACTATACGACTGAGCGTGCTGGACCATAAACAAAAGATGGCGGCCTTTCGGCTATTACCAGCCAAGGGGGATACTATAGATGATGTCACTCCTTGGACAAGTGCCATACAAGTAGGAACTTGGCAGTATTGCTTCATGACACTGCCATCTCTGACCTCACATATTTCCCATTATAAAGGCACGGTCAGAATTTTACCAGTAGTAGCTGGCCAAAAAAATGGTGCCTTAGGAGATTGATAGCAGACTTACTCATAGAAATATTAATTTTACAAGTGCAATTATCGTTTTTTCTCAGCCCCGGGCCTCCCGCCTGTCAATAATGAACAATTAGTGAAGGGTAAGGATAAGGTAAGGGTATTTGTGTAGCCAGATGTGTATATTTGTCATATTTGAACAAAAATGTCTGTATTTAGAGAGAATCTTCTTTTTCCCATATCTCCTCTATCAACCAATTTTGATAAAATTTGAAATGGAGTCAGTTTTTTCTTGTGTAGAGGCCCCTCATACTGTGAGTCCCTAAGCTGTAGCTTAGTTAGTTTATGCCTTAATCCGGCCCTCAGCTCCTGCACTTCTCAGGGTGTAAAAGCTTAAGTTCTGCCTGGCCCTTATATGAGCCACACAAAGAGAAGATTTCTTGCATCCACGCCCCAGTAATGTACCAACACCAAAGCTAGGCTGAATCTGGGGTCCTTGTGTCTGCCTGGCCAACAATCTATCTCTCATTTTACTGTGAAACCATGCATGTTTATGGCACCCTATAAATACTACTCTTGTCTCTTTTATTCCAATTATCTCAACAGAAGAAGGGAATGAGCTAGTGTGACTCCTTTACTGTGAACAGAACGGTTCTGTGTTCTTTTTTCACATTGCTTGTATGGCCAGATCCCTGTCATCTAGGGCAGTGTAGATTTTCTGGCAACAGTAAACATCATTAGTGAGAGACTGAGCACAAAACATAGTTCCCTTCATTTCGTTGATAGGCAGAGTTCTGTTTTGAAAACCTATCTAAGTCAAAATGCTTAATACACTAGATGTTTCGAACAGGGCTGTATAATAAGTATACAGTATATAACTACAGCTGGGTTCGGATTCTGCACTTTCACCTCATTCCATCCAGCTGTCTTCTGTGGAGTTACACAGCACGTAAGTTACTGCAGAATGTGACCCGAGACAGTTTCATTCATCCAGGCAAAACTGAATAATTTCTGAGTTTGTTGCCATTGTCAGCAAAGGTCGGGCAGAGATTTTTGTGTGTGGGTCCCCCCTCCCCTTGCCCTGCCCTTCTCTTTTGTACTTTTTTGAAGGTTGTTGGAAACAGAATGCTTATATAAAGGATATCTGGAGCCAAACAGAAGAACTAAACCATTGTTTCATTGGACTAAAGAGGTGGTGACAAAAGTCATCTTTATCCTGACCTTGATGCTGTGCCTTTGTCAGTCATTACTTTTTGTTGTTGTTGGTTGTTTTCCCATTTGGGATTCCTTTTATTAGCAGGTAGATGCAAATGGAGTCTAGAACTTTAAAGTCACAGGAAATAAATAGTTTACAGGGTACCAGAGCTGAAGCGAAGCCCCATTTTATGTTCTAGGACAAGAATGAGTCATGACAACAGAATTGCTACATGGTCTTACTGAGGCAATACTGTTAGCATAGGTCTTGTATCAACCAAGAAAGTGCTGAAAGTGTAGCCCAACTTGTGCAGCCTAACTTGTATGCTGGTAAGGAAATAGCAACATGGCATTTTACAGCCTCTAATATAAACACTGACAGATTTATTTTGTCCTCGGGTAAAAAGCCCATTTGAAAAATACTGATTTTCTAATTTATGATAGACTCCAATATGAAGACAAAAACTACTTTGTGCACAGAAATGATAGAGTATGTTACCATGTAGCAGCAAAGCTCTATATCTTCCTGAATATCACTGCTAGGGTATATTGATCAGCCCAAACTGGCACATCTAACCTTGCCCCCTCATCTCTTCTACCAGATTTTGGTGAAGATGATACCAAAATCTAAACATCAGATGTGAGTTGATCTCTAGTCATAATGGGATTCTTAGAACAGCAAAAGTTAACAGCTCATTCATATCATTGCGGTACAGCCCTGAAAAAGGAACAGCACAGAATCTGTGATCTAAAAAAAAATAGACACGTCACCAAAGAAGCCCCTCCTAGCAGTACCTTCCTTAGTGACTTCCTGGCTAATACTAACCCAGTGAAGGGTTCTCCTTTTATAAGATCTCATTTTCCAGCATGCATTTCAGAAGTTGGCCCTTTACTGAGCCCGAAAGGGGCCATTTTGTGGCCAGAAGCTGCTAGCTGTGTATTTCTTCTTTCAGGTAGTGTCTGTTACCCTTTTGTATTGCTGAGAAGATGGCAAGTTGTAACAGAGCCAAAATACATGAGGGGAAGCTCCAGATGGGTCTGTGCTTCAGTAAATGAAGGATGAGTGTGAATGTTTAATCAGGCTTCCGCTGATTGATGGAGAGCATGTCCCTATCTCCTCCACATTCTCTTTGGTGCTAGTATGACACTAGGTGTTAGCAGAAAACAGGCTATTTGCTCAGGGAAGCTCTTGTGACTGTATCTGACCCTTGCACAAGCAGTTCAAGATGAAAAAAGTCTCCTTCTGCCCTGCCCCACTGCACCTTTATGTATTATAGAAGGATCAAGTCCACTCTAGCCCTGAGTGAGCTCTAGGGGAAACATATTGCTGAGCTGAACAATTGTATAGCAAATGTGCCAACAGAACTGCAAGAAAGGTTTGAATCAGAACATTCAACATAGGAGGAATTGTACCAAAAAAAGCTGCTTTTTTACATATCAAACGGCAGCGTCTGAAGAAAAGACTGCAAACAAGGGGAATTCTTCAGTAGTTATGATCTGTAATCTGAGAGACCAGGGAAAACACTTTTACTTCTAATATCTTAATTTCCCCACCCATAAAATGAGGATAATACCTACTGGCCTACTTCAAAGGTATTGTGATAATCAGATAGTAAGCAATGTTTCAGCAGGGACAAGGTCTTATGTGTTTGTACAATGGAACCCTGATCAAGAACATAAGAACACAAGAATGGCCATACTGGGTCAGACCAATGGCCCATGTAGCCCAGTATCATGTCTTCCAACAGTTGCCAATGCTAGATATTTTAGACTGAAGCAAAGAGAACAGATCTATCATCAAGTGATCCATCTTTTGTCATCCAGTCCCAGCATCTGGCAGTCAGAAGCTTAGGGACACCCAGAGCATAGGGTTGCACCCCTGACCATCTTGGACCTATTCTATGTGATCAGAAGTTGTAGGTGCTGCTGCAATACAAATCATAAGTAATAGTAATGAATGGTAGACTGTGCTAATCTATTCTATGACATACTTCTCACTCAGGGATTGAGCATTTTATCATGATGTACCAGGGACAACTACAGGCTTAGTACTTGAGTTTCCAGTGTCAACACCTTGAAGATGTATAACAAGAAAATGTTAAACGTTTGAAGTTGCTCCCATGGAAACCAATGGCAAAGTTTATTGTTCAGTATATTTAACAAAGAAAGGACCTGAGCTTCAAATAGAAGAAACCCTCCAAGAGGTGCATCTTCCATTCGCTGCATGAGGGATGGAGAGTCTTTGCTTTCCTGAAGCCAGGTCCCTCCCCACTGCATGTGTGCCCCTCCACATGTGGGCCACAGTTCTATACTGGAACAACTAAAATTCAGTCATCAAATACTAATACATTACAGGAAGCTGAGACTTAGCTATAGTTGCTGATTAAACAATATGTAAACTCCTAATTCAGTGAATTATAGGATATGGTCCAATTACATGTAGATAAAACATATCATGCATATAGAGTAACATTGTCAGATATTTTTAGTAATTTTATATGCCATGTCCTGACTTTCTTTCTGTAAACTGTACTCAGAACCCAAACATAATAGCATATAAAAAATACTGTCACGTGTTTCTTCTTCAAGTCCTACAGAATGTCTTAAGGTAGTTGTTCACATGGGTATCAATTGAAAAGCAGATTTCATTAGCACATTGTCTATGACAGTGGTTCTCAAACGTATTTGATCGTGCCCCCTCCCTTCTTTGTATCTGTGGTTATTTATGCCACCCCAGGGACCCAGCCAGGAGCCATTGCTCTCCAGCCACCCAGCTCTGAAGATCAGTGCCGCCTTCAACAGCTGCAGAGAAATAAGGGTGGCAATGCCTTACCATGCAACCCTTACTTCTGTGCGACTGCTGGTGGCACCACTTCCTTCAGAGCTGGGGGCCCAGCCAGCAGCCGCCGCCGCTCTCTGGCCACCCAGCTCTGAACATTCACAGTTAGTCGCTGCTTCCCTCCCCGCCCCAAAGCCCCAAAAATACATTCTGTGCCCCCCATTTGAGAACCTCTGGTCTAAGATGCTCTTTTTTTTTCCTCCTCCCAAAAAAGAAAAAGTGTGTGTGTGTATTTATATATTGCAGTCCACTATACACACAGACTATTTGTAATATCTTTCCAAAAACTGTGTATGGCCTGATGTTTAAAAATACACTTTATGTAATGTGTTTCTTTTAGAATTATTCAAAAAATAAAACATTTGTTTTGAAATACATGCTTATGTATCTCTGCAAACATTTTCATGCTCCAACTCATTAGGCTATGGTTTCTCATTAATTTTTGAATTCTGTAAACAAACAGGCAAAAGCCAGTGATCATAACTGAGCCAAACAACCTACCTACAAGTATTAAGATTAATTTCACAGGAAGTCATCCTTCTGTCTTTTGCATTTTGTTTGCTAGGATGTTTTGATTGCAAACTACAATAATGTAAAAACACAGCTGGTTAAAATTCAACATTTTATAATAGTGTTTCATTTTTTAAAGCATACGTGTAAAACTAAAACCTATCTGCCTCTTACAAAGTAAAATCCTAATATTGCACTACAGTAAAGAGTGGCCACATTAGGACTTTTGCAAATTTTACAAATAGTGGTCTGTATCCTATAAATACTTCAATATGTATAACCAGTCATAAGATAAGAGGGAAGGTCCTCTCGTGGATCCCTAACTGGTTAAAACCTAGCAAACAAAGGGTAGGAATAAATAGTCAGTTTTCATAATTACTTTACACCTTAGTCCATCCCGTGCTTTGCTGCACATTGGGCTACCCACATTTGCCATCCTTGCCTGTCAACTGCCCTTCTCTCCAAATCTTCCCATTTCATGTTGAGGTGCTTGATGTCGTTCAGAACTGTTCATTTCCATGTTATTCGCAGTCTTCCTCTCTTCTTGCATTTTCTGGCTTCCATTCAAGGGCGGTATTTGGTAAGCATTCTTTTTCCATTCTCAGCACATGTCCCAGCCACTGATGTCTTCTTTTCTAGATTATTTGTGAAAGGGTACCTTGTCCAGTAATTTTTCTGACTTCTTCATTTGTCTTCCTATCTCTACATGTTATTCCCAATATTCTTCTCAGACATTTGTGATGAAATGCATCCAGCTTTTGCATATCTTTCTTGGTAAGTTGCTGTGTCTCACTGCTATATGTTGTGATGGCGATAACAATTGCTTTGTACACATTCAGTTTTGTCTTGAAGGAGATGTTTTTGAGTTCCCAGATGTTTGAGTCTCCCAAATACAGCGTTTGCCTTCCCGATTCTTCTTCTTTCCTCGGCACTAGTACCCTCTTGGCTGATGGTACTTCCAATATACATAAAATTGTCTACCTTTTCCAGTTTCTCCTCTTCAATTTTGATTTCTGTCCCTATAGTCCCCATTAACATGACTTTACATTTCTTTGCATTGTATCTCAAACCTATCTTCTCCATTACTTTTTTTACTTGGTTTGTGCATTTTTGTAGTCCATTGGCATCTTCACTGATCAGAGTGATGTCGTCAGCAAAGTCTAGATCAAATAGCCTTGAATTGTTCCATTTTAGGCCATATGTATCACTGTCGCATTGTTTTTAATCCATAGTCGATGACTAGCATAAACAAAAAAGGAGACAGGATGCACCCCAGCCTTACACCTGTCTTGATGCTGAATGGCTTACTCAATCCATTTTCCATTTTAATGCAGTATTTTGAGTAGGCATAGAATGCTTTCATAATGTTAATTTTGTTGGAATTCCATATTGTTCCACAATTTTCCACATTGTTTCTGTTTACACTATTGAATGCCTTCTGAAAGTCCACAAAACTGATGGCAAGACTGCCTTGGAATTCAACTGTGTTCTCAATAATCTATCTCACAGTGAAAATGTCTGTGTACAATCTCCCTTGTCTAAATCCAGACTGTTGTTCACATAGGATGGTATCCATCTTTCTTTTCATTCAGTTGTTCAGATTGGAGGGGAGTAACACTTCTGTCTGTCACAGGAAAAGTTTTAGCAGCAGTCCTCCTGAACAGAATGAAAAAAAGTTTTCATAATGGAGAGAGGTAATCTGTAATGGCACCAGTACTGTTCAACAAATTCGTAGGTGATTTGAAATATGGGGTGTCATAAATATAAAGGGAAGGCTAACCACCTTTCTGTATACAGTGCTATAAAATCCCTCCTGGCCAGAGGCAAAACCCTTTCACCTGTAAAGGGTTAAGAAGCTCAGGTAACCTTGCTGGCACCACACCCAAAATGACCAATGAGGGGACAAGATACTTTCAAATCTGGAGCGAGGGAAAAGTTTTTTGTCTGCCTGTGTGATACCTTTGCCGGGAACAGATCAAGGATGCAAGCTCTCCAACTCCTGTAAAGTTAGTAAGTAATCTAGCTACAAAATGCGTTAGGTTTTCTTTGTGTTTTTGGCTTGTAAATTCGCTGTGCTGGAGGGAATGTATATTCCTGTTTGTGTCTCTTTGTAACTTAAGGTTTTGCCTGGAGGGATTCTCTGTTTTGAATCTGATTACCCTGTAAAGTATTTACCATCCTGATTTTACAGAGGTGATTCTTTTACCTTTTCTTTAAATAAAATTCTTCTTTTAATAACCTGATTGCCTTTTCATTTTTCTTAAGATCCAAGGGTTTGGGTCTGTGTTCACCTGTATCAGTTGGTGAGGATATTATTATCAAGCCAAGGAAAGGGGGCGTAAGGGCTTGGGGCGATAATTTGGGGAAATAGGAACTCCAGTGGTCCTTTTCCCTGGTTCTTTGTTAAAGCACTTGGTGGTGGCAGTGTTTTACCTAATCCAAGGGCAAAGACTTTGTGCCTTGGGGGGAAGTTTTAACCTAAGCTGGTAGAAATAAGCTTAGGAGTCTTTCATGCAGGTCCCTGCATCTGTACCCTAGATTTCAGAGTGGGGAAGGAACCTTGACATGGGGTAAACAATTAGGTGGCAAAGTTTGTAGATTTTACACAATTATTCAAGTACAAAGAAGACTGCGAAGAGTTACAAAGCTCAGTTTTACCAAAAAAGTTGGGATGTCTGGGGCAGGGCTTCAAAAGCGGAGTGTCCTGGCCAAAACGGGACATATGGTCACCCTAGACCGTAGTAAGAGCTGCCGGGCAGCTGTAGGGAGCCCCGGTCCCTCCACCTGCACTGGGCGAGGAGCCAGGTTGCCTGAGAGCAGCCCCCAACCCATTTCCTGCCCCCCAGGGCACGCCATCCAAGACAGCTGGAGGGTCCAGGACTCCCCAGAGCAGCCCAGGCTCCCTGGGCAGCTCTTACCATGGCCCAACTTCCAGCCAGGCCAGGAGGTAGGGCCGTGAGGGGAAGGGTAGGAACACGGGGCAGGGTCCCATGATGGTGGGGGACAATGTTCTTTGTGCTCAGGGTCCCAATAAATCTTTATCTGCCTCTGCACAAATCACCTAGCTTAAGGGTGCCAGAATTTCTTTGGGGTTTGTGCTTCTTTTGGAGGAGTCTGGGTTATTGCTGTTTTTTGTGTTTGCAACGAATGTGCAATTTTTTTGGTGCCAGTGCAACTTTTGTGACCATACTTCAAAATGCTGACCCAGCAGCCAATAGAGTTGTTTTTTTTTAAATGCAGTTGCAATAGCCATGTGACATCTTACATATCAATCCAGTTACACCTCCCTTATACATTCCAGTTCTTAAGGTTCTTGTTGACCTTTTGTTAGTGGCACTTTCATTGTTTCCTTTGATGGAGCTAAAGATGTCCAGATTTATTTGTTGAAGCTAATGTTCTTTCGTTATCCAGGTGAGATGGTCTAGGAAACCTAGAAAGACAGTCTCACTGATTTATAAAAGGCTCCAGCTCCAATTGTTATAAACTGTAATGAGATGAGTGGCTATGGGATCAAACGCATATTTAAACTCAACCTAGTACTAATTATTCAATTACATTATTCCCATGAGAGATGGTCTGAAATTTCTCATTTAAAAAAAATTGTCCTTTTCTTTTTCACCAGCTGTAATACCCACACAGATATTAGCTGCCAGGATAAATGAATACACTGATATGAATGTAAAGGACTCTTTAGTGCTAGTATGTGGAACTTGTCTCTCTCTAAAGTTCAGTGAAACTCTCTCTTTTGGATGGGGTGCAGTATATGAAACTGAGGATGGATATAAAATCTACACTGTGGAGTAGAGAGGAATTATTACCTTTGTTCCATTAGTTGAGTTGTTTTCATAGACCAAGATTTTCAAAAGAACTAATAATTCTGATATTTTGGGGTGCCCAACATGGAACACCTTAAAATGGGCCTAATGGTCAGCACTTTCTGAAAATCACATCCATTCAAGATGTTTCAAGTTGGGCAACAGTTGCTTCTGAAAATCTTGACCCAGATCTTTAAATGGCCTCTGTTTGCTTTTATCTATCTGTTTATTCCTAGTTTTATGATGTGTCTATGCACAATGATGGAGGTCAGGGGTCACTGAGCTCCATGATGCAGGATACGGCCCAACATGAGTAACCTCCCCAGTGTGGAATAGAGATAAGAATTGTACCTTGGTGTTGTATATTCTAGTTCCATTGTGTGTGTTGTTTTTCCAAAAGTTATATGGCATCTATGAGCTTTTATCTGTCATAGCGCATTTATCATTGCTGTATCTATGTGCAATTTATATCTATGTTGTGCCCTTCTGAAGAATATCACCTATTTTAAAACAGTTTAAAATTTTTTTCTTCACTCTTGTCGTGCTTTCTCAGAAGCTTGACAATAAATCGTCTTTTCCTATCAAGTTTTTAATTTTTCATCTTGGAAACTTGCCACAGTGTTACAGTGGATATTTAATTATAATAACATGTAATCAATCCAGTACCTCCTAATTAAAAGGTCTGAATTGGCATGTTTCTCTTAATTTGCTACTTTAAGCCCAGGTATCATCAATGACATAGCCAAACAGCTTTCAGAAGAGCTCACACTGGTGGAGGGGGAGAGTGAATTGTGGGGGGACTGGGGATGGTCTAACAAAAAAGCATGGAATGTGTTATTTTTTAACATGGATTAAAACAAATCAAAATCCAGAGAGCATTCCTTCCCAAAGTACAGCATCAGTTAACCAAGACTTCCTGTTAACTGGATTTGGGTTGTTCTGGTAACTGGAAATGTCCCAAACCATGGCTCCACTGAAAAGCCAGCCAACCCTCTTCAGGTATGGGAAATGTACTCAGTGTAACAGCTAAATACAAGGTGGAACAGATTATTTAGCATAAGTAGTTAACACATTTCAAGAGACCATTCAAGGTGAAGGTTTCGGAGTAGCAGCCATGTTAGTCTGTATCCGCAAAAAGAACAGGAGTACTTGTGGCACCTTAGAGACTAACGAATTTATTTGAGCATAAGCTTTCATGGGCTACAGCAGTGGCATGTTAACACCCCTCCAGTCTCAGAGGGGAAAGGAAAGCAGGGGGAAAAGCAGGTGCGGGGGGGCATTTGTTAGTGTGTTAGATTGTTGTAATAAACCATAAATCCAGTGTCTCTCTTCAGTCCATGATTTTTAATGTCTAAAGTTTCCCAGACCTGAAGAACTCCTCTGTGAAGCTTGAAAGCTTGTCTCTTTCACCGGCAGGTGTTGGTCCAATAAGAGATATTACCTCACCCACCCTGTCTCTCTAATATCCTGGGACCAATACAGCTACAACATCACTGCATTAATGAAGAGTGGTGGTTATACCCCTTGGTTTCAAAGAAGGGGTAACCCAACCCATAACAATACTATAGCCCAAAAACACGTCACATTATTAAATAGTTCTGTAAGGCAATAGCACTCCCAGTCTATTCCAAACACACACACTGTAGATATAGTCTGAATATATCCTCTTCCTGAGATTTATTTTACAGTTAAATGTAATACCAAATATGAAATTGTCAGGTTTCCATCAAAGTGAGCATGGCTGTTGCTAGGACTTCTTCCTGTGGACAGTTCTCCTTTCCTCCTTTTTTTTCTTGTCTCAGTCATACTTTCTGTTGTATACTGTTAACAGGGTGGCACCCCCCTCTCATGAGCACCCTTTCTGGTCAGGTACAGCTGCAGTTTTTAAACAATCCTAGTCCTGGTACCAGGCCGTATCCCCAGGGCATTGATTTTGTCCTCTCTGGGCCCTTCTGGCCCTAACTCAGCCACTAATTAGTTTAGATCCCTCTTCTGGGGGTGAATCGCTGTCCAGTTATAAGACACTTCCCCAGTGGCTTATGAGGGGATCCTGGCCCACCCACTACTCCTGGTCCTACTCAGGGACCCTAAGGGTATGTCTACACTATGAAATTAGGTCGAATTTTTAGAAGTCATTTATTTAGAAATCGGTTTTATATAGTCAATTGTGTGTCCCCACACAAAATACTCCTAAGTGCATTAACTCGGCGGAGTGCTTCCACAGTACTGAGGCAAGCGTCGACTTCCGGAGCATTGCACTGTGGGTAGCTATCCCACAGTTCCTGCAGTCTCTGCCACCCATTGGATTTCTGGGTTGAGATCCCAATGCCTGATGGGGCAAAAAACATTGTTGCGGGTGGTTCTGGATACATGTCGTCAGGCCCTCCCTCCCTCCGTGAAAGCAAGGGCAGACAATCGTTTTGCGCCTTTTTTTCTGAGTTACCTGTGCAGATGCCATACCATGGCAAGCATGGAGCCCGCTCAGCCCACTGTCACCGTACGTCTCCTGGGTGCTGGCAGACATGGTACTGCATTGCTACACAGCAGCAGCAACCCATTGCCTTGTAGCAGCAGACGGTACAATAGGGCTGATAACCATCATCATCGTGTCCAAGGTGCTCCTGGCTGCCTCGGTAAGGTCGGTCAGGAGCACCTGGACAGACATGGGTGCAGGGACTAAATTAGGAGCGACTCGACCAGGTCATTCTCTTTAGTCCTGCCAGCAGTCCTATTGCACCATCTTCTGCCGAGCAGCCAGGAGATGTGGATGGCTAGCAGTCCTACTGCACTGTCTGCTGCCAGCCAAAGATGTAAAAGATAGATGGAGTGGATCAAAACAAGAAATAGACCAGATTTGTTTTGTATTCATTTGCTCCCCGCTCCCTCCCTCCATGAAAACAATGGCCGACAATCGTTTCGGTAAGGTCTGTCAGGGGCACCTTGAAAAGTTTCATGGAGATTCAGTCCTGCCTGAAATACCCGGTGGAGGGATAGCTCAGTGGGTTGAGCATTGGGTTGAGCTTTGGCCTGCTAAACCCAGGGTTTTGAGTTCTATCTTTGAGGGGGTCATTCTGTGTGACAGTTGTTTTTGTTTCTCCTTGATGTAAAGCCACCCCCTTTGTTCATTTTAATTCCCTGTAAACCAACCCTGTAAGCCATGTCATCAGTCGCCCCTCCCTCCGTCAGACCAATGGCAGACAATCATTGCGCACCTTTTTTCTGTGCAGACACCATACCACGGCAAGCATGGAGCCCGCTCAGATCACTTTGGCAATGAGGAGCACATTAAACACCACATGCATTATCCAGCAGTATATGCAGCACTAGAACCTGACAAAATGAAAACGGGCGAGTAGGCGACATCAGCGTGGTGATGAGTGATGAGGACATGGACACAGACTTCTCTCAAAGCAGGGACCCTGGCAATGTGGGCATCATGGTGCTAATGGGGCAGGTTCATGTGGTGGCACGCAGATTCTGGGCCTGGGAAACAACCACAGACTGGTGGGACCACATAGTGTTGCAGGTCTGGGACGATTCCCAGTGGCTGTGAAACTTTTGCATGCGAAATGTGGCTGCGAAACTTTTGGGCATAAGGGCACTTTCATGGAACTTTGTGACTTGCTTTCCCCTGGCCTGAGGCACAAGAATACCAAGATGAGAGCAGCCATCACAGTTGAGAAGCGAGTGGCGATAGCCCTGTGGAAGCTTGCAACGCCAGACAGCTACCAGTCAGTCGGGAATCAATTTGGAGTGGGCAAATCTACTGTGGGGGCTGCTGTGATGCAAGTAGCCAACGCAATCAAAGATCTGCTGATATCAAGGGTAGTGACCCTGGGAAATGTGCAGGTCATAGTGGATGGCTTTGCTGCAACGGGATTCCCTAACTGTGGTGGGGCCATAGACGGAACCCATATCCCTATCTTGGCACCGGAGCACCAAGCCAGCGACTACATGAACCACAAGGGGTACTTTTCAATAGTGCTGCAAGCACTGGTGGATCACAGGGGACATTTCAACAACATCAACGTGGGAAGGCTGGGAAAGGTACATGACACTCGCATCTTCAGGAACTCTTGTCTGTTTCAAAAGCTGCAGGAATGGACTTTCTTCCCAGACCAGAAAATAACCGTTGGGGATATTGAAATGCCTATAGTTATCCTTGGGGAATCAGCCTACCCCTTAATGCCATGGCTCCTGAAGCCGTACACAGGCAGCCTGGACAGTAGTCAGGAGCTGTTCAACTACAGGCTGAGCAAGTGCAGAATGGTGGTAGAATGTGCATTTGGACGTTTAAAAGCGTGCTGGTGCAGTTTACTGACTCGGTTAGACTTCAGCGAAACCAATATTCCCACTGTTATTACTGCTTGCTGTGCACTCCACAATATCCGTGAGAGTAAGGGGGAAGACATTTATGGCAGGGTGGGAGGTTGAGGCAAATCACCTGGCCACTGGTCACAAGCAGCCAGACACCAGGGCGGTTAGAAGAGCACAGGAGGGTGTGGTGTGCATCAGAGAAGCTTTGAAAACCAGTTTCATGACTGGCCAGGCCACGGTGTGAAAGTTCTGTTGTTTCTCCTTGACGAAACCTCTCCCACCCCCTTGGTTCACTCTACTTCCCTGTAAGCTAACCACCCTCCCCTCCTCCCTTCAATCACCACTTGCAGAGGCAATAAAGTCATTGTTGCTTCATGTTCATGCATTCTTTATTAATTCATCACACAATTAGGGGGATAACTGCCAAGGTAGCCCAGGAGGGGTGGTGGAGGAGGGAAGGACAAGGCCACACAGCACTTTAAAAGTTTAAAACTTTAAAGCTTATTGAATGCCAGCCTTCTGTTGTTTGGGCAATCCTCTGGGGTGGAGTGGCTTGGTGGCCGGAGGCCCCCCCACCACATTCTTGGGCGTCTGTGTGAGGAGGCTATGGAACTTGGGGAGGAGGGTGGTTGGTAACACAGGGGCTGTAGCAGCGGTCTGTGCTCCTGCTGCCTTTCCTGCAGCTCAACCATAAGCTGGAGCTTATTAGTTTGATCCTCCAGCAGCCTCAGCATTGCATCCTGCCTCCTCTCATCATGCTGCCGCCACCTTTCAGCTTCAGCCCTCTCTTCAGGCCACCACTTACTCTCTTCAGCCTGCCACCTCTCCTCCCAATCATTTTGTGCTTTTCTGCACTCTGACATTGTCTGAATCCACGCATTCATTTGTGCTCTGTCAGTGTGGGAGGATAGCATGAGCTCAGAGAACATTTCATTGCAAGTGCATTTTTTTCGCCTTCTAATCTTCACTAGCCTCTGGGAAGGAGAAGATCCTGTGATCCTTGAAACACATGCAGCTGGTGGAGAAAACAAAAGGGACAGTGGTATTTAAAAAGACACATTTTATAGAACAATGGGTACACTCTTTCACAGTAAACCTTGCTGTTAACATTACATACATAGCACATGTGCTTTCGTTACAAGGTCACATTTTGCCTCCCCCCACCACATGGCTACCCCCTCACTCCTCCCCCCTCCCCATGACTAACAGCGGGGAACATTTCTGTTCAGCCACAGGCAAACAGCCCAGCAGGAATGGATACCTCTGAATGTCCCCTTAAAAAAAGCACCCTGTTTCAACCAGGTGACCATGAATGATATCACTCTCCTGAGGATAACACAAGGAGATAAAGAACGGATGTTGTTTGAACGCCAGCAAACATACACTGCAATGCTTTGTTCCACAATGATTCCCGAGTACATGCTACTGGCCTGGTGTGGTAAAGTGTCCTACCATGGTGGATGGAATAAGGCTGCCCTTCCCAGAAACCTTTTGCAAAGGCTTTGGGAGTACATCCAGGAGATCCGCGAATGCCAGGGCAAATTAATCATTAAACATACTTGCTTTTAAACCATGTATACTATTTAAAAAGGTACACTCACCAGAGGTCCCTTCTCTGCCTGGCGGGTCTGGGAGGCAGCCTTGGGTGGGTTTGGGTGGTACTGGCTCCAGATCCAGGGTGAGAAATAGTTCCTGGCTGTTGGGAAAACTGGTTTCTCTGCTTGCTTGCTGTGAGCTATCTACAACCTCAACCTCATCATCATCATCTTCCTCGTCCCCAAAACCTGCTTCCGTGTTGCCTCCATCTCCATTGAAGGAGTCAAACAACATGGTTGGGGTAGTGGTCACTGAACCCCCTAAAATGGCATGCAGCTCATCATAGAAGCGGCATGTTTGGGACTCTGACCCGGAGCAGCCGTTTGCCCCTCTGGTTTTCTTGTAGGATTGCCTCAGCTCCTTAAGTTTCATGTGGCACTGCTTCGGGTCCCTGTTTTGGCCTCTGTCTTTCATGCCCCGGGAGATTTTGACAAATGTTTTGGCATTTCGAAAACTGGAACGTAGTTCTGATAGCACGGATTCCTCTCCCCATACAGCAATCAGATCCCATCCCTCCTGTTCAGTTCATGCTGGAGCTCTTTTGCAGTTCTGGGACTCCATCATAATCACCTCTGCTGATGAACTCTGCACTCACCTGCAGCTTGCCACTCTGGCAAACAGGAAATTAAATTCAAAAGTTCGCGGTTCTTTTCCTGTCTACCTGGCCAGTGCATCTGAGTTGAGAGTGCTGTCCCGAGCGGTCACAATGGAGCACTCTAGGATAGCTCTCGGAGGCCAATAACATCTAATTGCATCCACAGTACCCCACATTCGACCCAGTAAGGCCGATTTCAGCACTAATCCCCTTGTCGGGGGTGGAGTAAGGAATTCGATTTCAAGAGCCCTTTAAGTCAAAAAAACGGGCTTCGTCGTGTGGATGGGTGCAGGGTTAAATCAATTTAACCCTGCTAAATTCGACCTCAACTCCTAGTGTAGACCAGGGCTAAGAATAGCAGCCGTGCACCACCATGTCCCTTTAATAAAACTGCTTTCAGTTCCCTGGGCCACTTCTCCACAGCCCCACCCTTCACCAAAGCTTCACCCTTACATCAGGGCTCTTTTATGTTCAGGCCCAGCAGCCATCCAGGAGCTCTCTTGCTTCTCTCGTCCCTGCCAGCACTGAGCTCTCCATGGTGCTGCAGTTTTATTTGGCCAGCCAGGAGCACCAACTGCATTCTTCTGGTTCTAGCAAGGAACTGACTTGTGCTAGCTCTGCAATTCCTTTTATATTAGCCTGCAAGCCCCTGACTGGCTAGCTCCTTGCAGCTCCCTCTGATTGGATTGAGATCCATTGCTCCTTTCCCGAGATGGGTGTGGATGGACCCTGAGGCTTCTAGCAGGAAGCCTCTTGGCCTTGTCCATCCCATTACATACACTCTTAGGTTGGAGCTAATAAGGCATACATCATCTGGTTGCCAGAGTGAGTCAGTGAAAAGCTCTGCCTTACAATATAGGGTGCTAGAACCTGACATTCTATCCAAGTACAATGACAGATATATATAAAGCATCACAACACAGAGAGTAAGAAAGGAGATGTATGCAATATTTTCAGATGAATAATAATAAAATGATGGAAGGTTGAGGAGGTAGTGAGAAAAACAGGAAGGTCGTGTGTGGTGGGTGCTACAGTGAAAATAGTTCACAAACCAAGGCTGATAAGGTTGTATTGAGGTGCAGAGTGCAAGCCAGTACTAGCCAAGTGGAGAGGAAGCAGCTCAAGATACACAGTCCGCAAAGTAGCCTGGAACAAGTCCATGGAAGGATTTGAAAAGGAAATGGGCACATCTGACCTTGATCAATGATTGGTAACTTTTTGTTTGTGTCTTGTAGCCTTAATGATGAACTGGAATACAAATAATAGAAAATTGCAAAATGTAAACAGTGATGCACAGAGATCCAGATTCTCCAGTCTGCTAAGGCCATCATGTGCCACAGGGAGTAGGCACAAAATGCCCCTTAAAGTTCCCTCTTGCAAGGGGAATATCAGGGACATTTCAAGGGAAGGGCATAAAGGGAAGATGACCCAGGGTCCCTAATAATAGCAGCCATGCACCACCATGTCCCTTTAACAAAACTGCTTTCAGTTTTGGAATTTTGATACACCTAATTGTCCATCAGAACCAGTTGTGGAAGATACTCCTAATTTCCACCATGGTGGCCAGAGAGCTGCACCAACTCCCTGCAGCTGCTCTTCTCCACTGCATCCAAGCTGGTGCTGTGAAGTATTTTTAGGTCCCTACCTGCACTTATAATATTAAACTTCTTTAGTAGCTCTATAAAGTTTATTTGCAAATTTGCTATCTCATGCAGCAACTAAGTGTATTGCTGACAAGCCAGAAATATACAAAAAACCAAGCATGCAAAATGTTACTGTCAGGAGCGTAATGATGTCATCAATCTATGTTCATCCCCAGGTGCACTTGTGTGTTGTAATGACAAATTAGTGGCATGGAGTGAGTTGATTGTGGTATTTAAGTATCTTCCCAGAGAGAAAATAGCAGGAGCAATAGAGCCCTTTAATCTAGCAGAGAAGGCATAGCAAAAACCAATGGCTGGCTGGAAGTCAGACCAATTCTAATCAGAAATAAGGCACAGATTTTTAACAGTGAGGATGATTGACCATTGGGACAAACTATCAAGGGAAATGGTGGATTTCAATCTCTTGATGTCTTCAGATTAAGAGTGGATGCCTTTCTGGAAGATATGCTACAGTCAAACACAGGTCATTGGGCTCAGTGCTGGGCTAACTGGGTAAAATTCTATGGCCTGTGTTATACAGGACTAGACTAGATGACCTAATGATCCCTTCTTTTCATGGATGTCAAACTTTTTTTTTCCAAATTTTTTCCTTTGGGGTCAAACTTTCTTATGCTTAGTTTAGCCCTAAAAATTATTCTGGTGGGAAAATGTCAGAATAAATATAACGTCAGCAGTTGTTGCATAATGTGCATATTAAAAATAATGCATGTTTAAGGAGATTTAAAAAAAATTTCTTTCCTTTATTTTCATTTTTGTGTCCGTCCAGAAAACTCAAAGGTAGGATTGATTTGAAACTTCAGGCTTAGACTATATGTATTCCTGAATTATAAAGGTAAGCTTTGCAAAATTTTGGGGAAAAAGAGTTTGAAATAATTTTTGAAGCTTCAAAATGATATTACACACATACACAGTATTTTGTTTTGCTGATTAACAGTTGTCATGAATATAAAGGGAAGGGTAAACACCTTTAAATCCCTCTTGGCCAGAGGAAAAACCCTTTCACCTACATTCGGGCTGCGGAATGCACCCTCCACCTTCCAAAGACTTGTAGATGGTCTCCTAGCGGGATTAGGAGAATATGCAGTCGCCTACCTTGACGATGTGGCCATATTTTCGGATTCCTGGGCAGACCACCTGGAACATCTACAAAAAGTCCTTGAGCGCATAAGGGAGGCAGGACTAACTGTTAAGGCTAAGAAGTGTCAAATAGACCTATACAGAGTGACTTACCTTGGACACCAGGTGGGTCAAGGAACTATCAATCCCCTACAGGCCAAAGTGGATGCTATACAAAAGTGGCCTGTCCCAAAGTCAAAGAAACAGGTCCAATCCTTCTTAGGCTTGGCTGGATATTACAGGCGATTTGTACTGCAATACAGCCAAATCGCCGCCCCACTGACAGACCTAACCAAAAAGAAACAGCCAAATGCCATTCAGTGGACCAAAGAGTGTCAAAGGCCTTTAACCAGCTTAAAGCGACATTCATGTCTGACCCTGTACTAAGGGCCCCAGACTTTGACAAACCGTTCCTAGTAACCACATATGCATCCGAGCGTGGTGTGGGAGCAGTTTTAATGCAGGAAGGACCGGATCAAGAATTCCACCCTGTAGTGTTTCTCAGCAAGAAGCTGTCTGAGAGGGAAAGCAACTGGTCAGTAAGTGAAAAAGCACGTTACGCCATTGTCTACGCTCTGGAAAAGCTATGCCCATACATTTGGGGACGGCGTTTCCACCTGCAAACCGACCATGCTGCGCTACTGTGGCTTCATACCACCACGGAAAATAACAAAAAACTTATTCGGTGGAGTTTAGCTCTCCAAGGTTTTGATTTCGACATCCAATGCATCTCAGGAGCTTCTAACCAAGTGGCTGATGCACTCTCCCATGAAAGCTTCCCAGAATCAACTGGTTAAAATCGTCCTTGAAATGTGAAAAATATTGTTAGTCTTGGTAGTATATTTAGAGGTGCACGTGTCTTATTAATTCTGTTTTCTCCTAGAGCTCCAGGAAGAAATCACAGCCAGCGTTTCACCCTATCTGTGATTTCGGGGGCGTGTCATAAATATAAAGGGAAGGGTAAACACCTTTAAATCCCTCCTGGCCAGAGGAAAAACGCTTTCACCTGTAAAGGGGTAAGAACCTAACACAACCTCGCTGGCACCTGACCAAAATGACCAATGAGGAGACAAGATACTTTCAAAGCTGGAGGTGTGGGGGGGAAACAAAGGGTTCTCTGTTGTCTGTGTGTTGTTTTTGCCGGGACCAAAGCAGGAATGCAGGTCAGAACTCCTGTAAAAGGTCAGTAAGCAATCTAGTTAAATTCTGTTTTGTTTAAATGGCTGATAAAATAAGTTGTGCTGAATGGAATGTATATTCCTGTTTTTGTGACTTTTTGTAACATAAGGTTTGGCCTAGAGGGATTCTCTATGTTTTGAATCTGATTACCCTGTAAGGTATTTATCATCCTGATTTTACAGAGGTGATTCTTTTACTTTTTCTTCAATTAAAATTCTTCTTTTAAGAACCTGATTGCTTTTTCATTGTTCTTAAGATCCCAGGGTTTGGGTCTGTGCTCACCTATGCAAATTGGTGAGGATTTTTATCAGGCCTTCCCCAGGAAAGGGGGTGTAGGGCTTGGGGGGATTTTGGGGTGAAAGAGGTTTCCAAGTGGGCTCTTTCCCTGTTTTATTTGTTAGACGCTTGGTGGTGGCAGCAATAAAGTCCAGGGACAAAAGGTAAAATAGCTTGTACCTTGGGGAAGTTTTAACCTAAGCTGGTAAAAATAAGCTTAGGGGGTTTTTCATGCAGGTCCCCACATCTGTACCCTGGAGTTCAGAGTGGGGAAGGAACCTTGACAACAGTATCTGCACATTGTGATATGTTATGATAGTAATAATAATGCAATGTCTGTCAATGGGATTATAGTCCTGAACCCTCAATGCAGCTAACAAAGGCTGTTTTGTATGCTTCATGGAGGATGTGTTCAGACTGAAGAACAACTGACCTTTTAACTCCAACAGCATTTATGTAAAAAGAATTTCTCATTTACCTTTTGGTAATCAGATTTGCACTGAAACATAGCAAAATAGTTGGATTTTATATGCAAGTAAAACTCACTTTGTAGAAAATAAGGCTTGCGTAAATAAAGGGGCTCAGTCAGTTTCAGTATAACTATACAGCAGGCCAAGGCTGTTTAAAGATTCTGGACACAGACCATCTGAAATGACAAGGGTCATCTTAAGTGGAAGTTGCGTTGCTAGGAGACTGAAGCCATGGAGTATCATGATAATATGTAGTCTTCTGGTTTAAATAAGAGATGTTGACAGTGAACCTACTCACCAGACTGTGCTACATTTTCACCTGGTCTGCACAATCTTACAGGGGAATAACTGGGAGCACAACCACTCCTTACTGCTCTACCTGGGCTACCCAATCCTTGGGTCCAAGCACACAAGGGTAAGGGGAACCTGCATGCAGCCTTACTTCCTCCTGGAGTGGGTAATGGATCGAGCCTGGGCACTACCCCACCCAATCCACCAGCTGATGGTAATACCAGAGGTGATAATAGGCAAGCAATAAAATTTCTACCCACTCCCCACCTTAGCAGCAGTGAGAGAAACATGACTCCCAGAGCTGCTCCTGGGCCAGTACTATTATACTAAAGGCTGTGTCCTAGAATAGAATCTAGCTCATGATGAAAAAAGGTGTTTGTTATAATAGCAAAGACTGTATTAAATAAAACAATTGAAATAAAAGTGTTCAAGACAAACCCTGCCAAAGTGTCTCATAACAACTAAATGGCCACAGAGACTTGTTTACTGCTTGATTGCAAAGTCAAAGGAGTGATACCAGCATAAGTGAAATAAGAATAATTAGAAAGAATAAACAGGTACTGATATATAGAAAGGGGAAAGATTTATGCAGCTGTGCCAAGGTAAGGCTGCTGGAGAATGGATGGTTCAAGTGACTCTGTTTGACTGATGGACTGATTAAATATGTTTCAAAAATAGCAAAGAATGCAGAGACGTTTATAAAGTCTAGAAAACTTCAAAAGGGTGACTCAGTATCAGAAAAGAATGGGGCAAAGTCATGCAAAGTTACCCAAGGAGGTTACACCATGGAACAGAGTACCTCATGGAAGTTTCCAAAGCCTGCAGAGCTATGTATGGCAAAACACAAGACCCTAGAAAAATGCTCAGACTACAGGTATTCATCAATGGCCAAATAGTTTAAAATACCACTTTGAACTAAACTTACCTTGAATTGAGCTGAACTTTCTCTCTCTCTCTCTTGAAAGGCTAATCAGTGTGGACTGACAAGCTGAACTGAACAATTTAGCTATATATCTGTTTCTCTTGATAAGTGACAATGACTTATACATGCATTTTCTTCTAACCAAGTAACATTCTGGTTATTCTAAATTAAATACTTCCCAGAGTGTTTGTAGCTAAATAAGGGAGCCTATAAACAACTTAAAACTATAACTGGAATTTGTGTTTCACTAACACGTTTCAACATAGCAATCTAGAAATAAATGGTTAGGAAGGTTGACACTAGAAAATTTGTTATACTATGCAGCATAACCCTACTTTAACAGGAAAGTGTTTTGCAGGCAGAGAACCAAGATATGAGTGAAACCGTGCACACCTAGAGCAATTTCAGCCTATCATCTTTAGATAATGCATGAATTGTGATGTTAAGCAAAACTGACAGCAAATTCACAGAAGGTGGAATTACTGCATTATATACTAAAGCATTTAACTTTGTTTAAACACATAGTTAGGATAGTCCAGAACCTAACAAGAAACCAGCTTTTGGTTACAGATTACCTGTGGTTACAGCTAGTAGTCAAAGTAGATTAAAACAGGAGAAAAAACTCTCCTCACAAGAGGCAAGGTGAGTTGCTCCGCCAAACCAAAAGGAGACCTGCTTATGGCCCCACGTGAATTGCTAGGGAAAATAGGAGTGTATACCAGGGGTTATTGTGTGTGATATTTGCATGTCTATGAAAGGAAAAGGCTTGGCCATGGATTAACATTATCTGAAAAGGCAATTTTAAATTTTATTGACATTTTAGTAGTTGTTTGAATGTCTACATTTCTAACTTTAGAGTTACTTTCAGCTGAACTGTCATATTTTTTCACTGGCACAGAAAGCTTGATCAGCAAGTTAATAAGGACCTTTATTATGATCAACAGTTTCAGCTTCACATCAAAATCATCTCCTCAGAACTGTATAGAATTGAATAATACTTAGATTTGATGTGATTTCATTCATTACATCTACGTTTTTCACATCCCATGATATATGTATTCTTCATTTAAACTTTGTAAACACTATTAAAACACAACACTCTACTCAGCACTGGTGAGGCCTTAGCTGGAGTACTGTGTCCAATTCTGGCAACCACACTTAAGGAAAGAGGTGGGCAAATTAGAGAGAGTTCAGAGGAGAGCAACAAAAATGATAAAAGGTTTAGAAAACCTGACTTATGAGGAAAGGTTAAAAAAGTGGGCATGTTTATCTTGAGAAGACTGAGGGGGGACCTGATAAGTCTTCAAATATATTAAGGACTGTTATAAAGCGGATGGTGATGACTTATTCTCCATGTCCACTGAAGGTAAGAGAAGACGTAAGGGGCTTAATCTGCAGCAAGGGAAGTTTTAGGTTAGATATTATGAAAAACTTTCTAACCATAAGGATAATTAAGATCTGGAATAGGCATCCAAGGAAGGATGTGGAATCTCCATCACTGGAGGTTTTTAAGAACAGGTTGGACAAAAAAAAATGTCAGCGATGGCCTAGATTTACTCAATCCTGCTTCAGACCAGAGGGCTGGATTTAATGACCTTTAGAGCCCTGTATGTCTGATTCTATGACTATTTCACTTTCTTTTGGACCCTCACCTGTCAATTTCATCACTTTATTACGTTTAAAGAGGAATATGATATGCTGCAATTTCATTTTCAATGTTCAAATCTGACATATAAGGGTCTTTGGGGATATGAATTATTAAAAACAAACCCAATGTTTAGTTCATTTTTAAGGGACCTACACTAAATAGATCAGTACCAATTAGTGTTCTGCTTCATGGGATCTAAGCTAAACACGCAGAGTTTGAAAACCCCTTGGCTGGCCAATCTGAGAGGCGACTGTTGCTTTGCATGATGGCTTTGTATTCATGCTGTGTTTTGGTTTCCTGGTGATACTGTGTCTGAAGATTTTCCATTTGGCAAGGAGGGCAATGCTAAATGTCATGTCCATCCATCATCTTCATGGCTTTTAATCTCAAGATCATATGCCCATTGTTTGGTTCCTTCTTGAGGGTCATGATAATGAAAAAACTCTGAGTAGGAATAAAATAAGTCTGAGATTGAGAGGGGGAGAGAGAGAGAGATGTGGCTATGATTTATCTAATCAATTCTCCAGCACTGCACAGGCCATAGGATATTACTAATGATTCTTGTGTGTAGCCCAACAACCTGGGGTTCAGTTTTTTTATATCGCTGTCATTCTGTACTCATGGATTTGTTTTGTATCATCATCTCCTTAGCTCTCTTTGAGCATGATCCTACTCCCACTAAGTGAAGGAAAAACTCCCACTGAAATCAATGGGAGCAACATCAGGGTCTTTATAAATCTTCCCTCATGCTTATTCTCACTGATGTTTTCTGAAGGAACAGAAATGGACACCAAGTAGAGTCAAGCACGAGGGTTTATTACGCAGAGTGCTGGCGGAGTGTCACTTTGCTGATTAGGCTCAGTGAGACACTGCTAAACAATTGATTACAATAGATTATATAGGGTGCCAATGGGCGGAGAGAAGCGATGGGGTGGGACTTCCTGAGCCCCTGGATAGGTTCTAGCAGCAGGACCAGATTAGCACAATAAGCCAATGGTCTAAAAGATAACCTGAGCTATGGACGGAGCCATTATGTAAACATGTTGCTAATACACAGGTGTTTTCCCTCAAACTGTTCCTTTTGCAATGTGTAGGTTAAATTCTGATTTTTGGATCCATAGGAATGAGGTAGCACTTCCGGTTGGCCACCAGGTACATTCCTGGGGGTTTAAAGCAAAAAGACAGTGAAAAGTACACAGCAATATCAATTGTTTTAGGATTCACCATTGTGTTTCTGAGAACTAGAAGTGGCATCTGTGAGGGACGCTATATCTGTGGCAGGGAGGGTGTCATATCTCATACTGACATGTTAGGCCTCTCCCTGGACTCTGGTTGGCATTTGGGGAGTGTGTCCGCATCTCCTTCCTGCACCGGGGAGTAGACTTTGAGGCTCCTCTCAGTGCATTGTGTGCCTGTAACTCATGATAAGGACTCCCAATTACTTCTCCCCGTCTGGAATTATGCTGACTCCGCTTATCTAGTTGAAACAAAACAAGGTTGTCTTCTGTTCACCCAGCTTTCCCTTAGCCATATATTGTCTATTGTTAGCCAGGCCTCATGCCTCACACCAGGCCATGAAGTTTGGGCCTGTGAGAGAGATTTTTTTTTAACAGACACTGTAGTCAAGATCTTACATACATACGACTGGGATTTTGGCCCTTCATTTTTTATTCCCATCCTATCTCCCCTTCTTCTTTCCTCTCTGCATTAAATGCAGCCAGAACCATGCAGCATTATTGTTATTAGGATCTGGTCCTCATTGGGCTGAGCACTAGCCAGATACATACCAACAGACAGTCCCTGCCCCAAACAGTTTACAGTCTCAGATGAGACACAAATGGCTTCAGCAAACTAATCTAGGCAGGGCTCGGATAATACTGATGGGAACATTTTTTACACCGTTGAGCTGTGTGCAGAACTAGTAGAGTCCCCAATATAAACAGGAAATACTACAGTCAGTTATTACAAATACCTCATGGGTTAATGAATTTTCGTCGGTGGATATGTGATCAGTGGTGTTCCCTGCATTGCCAGTCATTATTCTACCAGACCTTAATTATTACACATGCTGAAAAGATTAATGAGGCATTTGTTCTCAGGGAATTACCTTGTTAGGAAGATACATTTTTTCCAGTGAGTTGTGCAGATTAATTAATAGCAAATGACTTTATTTATGCAAGGATAATTTGTGTATTCCATCTCAATACTGCCCTAGCAGTTCGTATGCTGGTGATAGAATGACACAATAATTATGGTAAATTAAATGCTCTGAGAACAGTACAGCCCTGACTCTTTGCAAGAGGACTAAGAGCTTTGTGCCTTGAGTAGGAGACTTTTACAAAGCCAAAGCCCCACTTTTGACATGGAGAGTGCAGGACAGAAAGAAACCGTAAAAGGTTTACTTTGGTCGCAGGACTCAACTTAGCCATGGCAGGACAAGTAGCTGACTAGGTCACTATTTTTCAGTGATTATTGTGGCTCAGATAGAGAACTTCCAGAGCAGAATGAGAAAGTGCAGTCCAAAGATATTTGCCACCAGGGAGCTCATCCTTAAAATGCAGGCAGAGGGAGATGTCCATCTGGTGAGAAGATAAGTTACCCAACTGAAGGTTGCGGGGAGAGAGATGAGGCCTCCAGAGAAGCAAGGAGGGTGAAAAAAAGACAGGGACCTCGCTAGAAATAGTCCTCACAAAAGAACTATAAGCTATGGACACCAGGGAGCTATTTTTCAGTGTGTGTTATGTATTCCCTGCTCTTGGTTGGACCACAGAAATATGAGTCTGCTACTGATGCTAGCTGGTGTATTTAGTCTATGGCTCAAGCTGTAACATCTTGTGCTTTAGCTACAGAGGCCTGACATTCATCCCTGGTGATGACTAAGGCGACAGTTATTGCAAGTGCACCTAAGACTCAACTGAACAGGCCTCAACGAAAATATTAAGTAGTAGAACTGCATATTAAATGATTTTCCTGTCCTGTGAAACACTTCAAAGATTTCAAATATTGTTCCTGTTCTGCAGCAGGATGAAACCAAGGCCTTTTGACCTTTTTCATGAAAGCATGCCTACTTGAGAATAGCCAGTAGCCTGGTGGTTTGGGTAGTGAGCTGGGTTGTGGGAGACCAGCCCTCAAGCCCCTACTCTGTGTTATGCAGAACAGGGACTTGAACATGGGTCTTCCGCATCCCATGTGAGGACCCTAATCACCTGGCTAAGGGCTATTCTGGCATGGGGGAGCTCTCTGTTTCTTCTATTGGAGCTGTTCCAGTTTGCATAAATAATGAATTATCCTTTGGGCCAGAGACTCTAGTGCCTGGTGGTCATGGCACTTGAGCCTAGGAAATGGCAGACCCCGGGACGTGAACCCGAGAAACCTTCCCTGATTAAAGTTTTATCGTAACTGGAACCTTCTCAAGAAAAGTTTTGGTTTTGACAAATCCACATTTTCCAACAAAAAAGGTTCTATCACAAAATTCCTAATTAGCTCTAATAAGAAGCCATTTCCAAAAAATAGGGGAGGTTAGTCGGAGAAGTGTGTAAGGATGTCTATTTTCCCCCTGCTGTCAGGAATCAGGCTGTGCAGCAGAGTTAGTCTCCAGGCAATCTAATGAGTACAGCTGGTCTGTAGTAGGCTGCCTGATTGACTACACTGGTTGGAGGAATCAGGAGACCAACTCTTAGGCCCAGCAGCAGCAATTCATTGCTATTCAAAGTATTTGCCCCCAGCTGTAAGAACTCCTGCCTTGGACCCAGACCTGTCCCTGCATTGCCTCACTGTAGGTAACTTGAGTCCTCACTTCTGATGCTGGCTCTGGCATGTGATCCCTGACTCTCGTTCTGACCCTGATTCCTGGCTAGTAACTCCTGCCCTGACCATTAGGCCTGATTCCTGCTCCAGCCTCCGGGCATGTCTTTCCATATCATGTGACACCCGTTTTCCAGAAAGGGCTTTTCAGGGAGGAATATTGATGAACTCTACCATCTTCACTCCAACCTGTGAAAAAACAAAACTGAAATGTAGCTTGGCTGCAATAACAGTATCTGGAGCCCTAGCTCCATCAAAATAAATGGAGGCCCTGGGTGCACCCCCGCCCTGATGAAATTTCCGTATAGAACTTAATGGACAATTGTATCAGCAACAGATAATCTTTCTGTTGCTTTTAGGGTTATATCATCTCTATCCTATTCTATAAGAAGGCTTAAAACCACTAGAATGGAAATAGTTCTACATTAAAGTCTAGCAATCTCTGGAATGATCCCTCTCAAACCTTTATTAAGAATCTATAAAACATTATTGGTTCCATCCCTGATGAATGAGAGAAACTGCAGGGTGCTTATCTGAAGGAAACCATTTGATATTCACTTATTGCTACTAATCATGTTACCAGCAGTGTTACAAGGCCAACAATCCCCCACCCATCCCATAGCTGATTGTGTGCTCCTGCCTGATCATCAGGGATGAGATCCCAGAGAGCAGTGCGGATCCTCTTCTGTCGTTGGGTTCATAAGATTGAAGGTCTGGAGCAACAGATAACGACCCTGCATTGCATACGAGAAACTGAGGATTTTCTGGACAAAACTCAGGATAGGCTTCTAGGGGCACAAAGCTCTAAAGATATAGAGCAGGTTGCACAGAGGAGCCAAGAGGCCAGTGAAGACGCTTGGCAACATGTGACCTCCAAAAGAGGTAAGCGGAATGTCCGGGTTCCAGTAACACAGACACAGGTAACTAACCGCTTTCATGTTCTCTCCACAGGTACCGTTGCGGAGAGTGGACCAGATGATATGTCTGGGGCGAGGAAGCAGAAGGAGACTCCGCTGGTTGGAAGGCATGAGATGCGATGTCCTGAGGTTGGGGGTTCCACGACCACCACTCCCAAGAGGAGAAGGCGGGTGGTGGTGGTCGGGGACTCTCTCCTCCGGGGGACTGAGTCATCTATCTGCCGCCCTGACCGGGAAAACCGAGAAGTCTGCTGCTTGCCAGGGGCTAAGATTCGCGATGTGACGGAGAGACTGCCGAGACTCATCAAGCCCTCGGATCGCTACCCCTTCCTGCTTCTCCACGTGGGCACCAATGATACTGCCAAGAATGACCTTGAGCGGATCACTGTGGACTATGTGGCTCTGGGAAGAAGGATAAAGGAGTTGGAGGCGCAAGTGGTGTTCTCGTCCATCCTCCCCGTGGAAGGAAAAGGCCTGGGTAGGGACCGTCGAATCGTGGAAGTCAACGAATGGCTACGCAGGTGGTGTCGGAGAGAAGGCTCTGGATTCTTTGACCATGGGATGGTGTTCCATGAAGGAGGAGTGCTGGGCAGAGACGGGCTCCATCTTACGAAGAGAGGGAAGAGCATCTTTGCGAGCAGGCTGGCTAACCTAGTGAGGAGGGCTTTAAACTAGGTTCACCGGGGGAAGGAGACCAAAGCCCTGAGGTAAGTGGGAAAGCGGGATACCGGGAGGAAGCTCACACAGGAATGTCTGTGAGGGGAGGGCTCCTGCCTCATACTGAGAATGAGGGGCAATCAACAGGTTATCTCAAGTGCTTATATACAAATGCACAAAGCCTTGGAAACAAGCAGGGAGAACTGGAGGTCCTGGTGATGTCAAGGAACTATGACGTGATTGGAATAACAGAGACTTGGTGGGATAACTCACATGACTGGAGTACTGTCATGGATGGTTATAAACTGTTCAGGAAGGACAGGCAGGGCAGAAAAGGTGGGGGAGTAGCACTGTATGTAAGGGAGCAGTATGACTGCTCAGAGCTCCGGTACGAAACTGTAGAAAAACCTGAGTGTCTCTGGATTAAGTTTAGAAGTGTGTGCAACAAGAGTGATGTAGTGGTGGGAGTCTGCTATAGACCACCGGACCACGGGGATGAGGCAGATGAGGCTTTCTTCCAGCAGCTCACGGAAGCTACTAGATCGCATGCCCTGATTCTCATGGGTGACTTTAATTTTCCTGATATCTGCTGGGAGAGCAATACAGCGGTGCATAGACAATCCAGGAAGTTTTTGGAAAGCGTAGGGGACAATTTCCTGGTGCAAGTGCTAGAGGAGCCAACTAGGGGGGGCGCTTTTCTTGACCTGCTGCTCACAAACCGGGTAGAATTAGTGGGGGAAGCAAAAGTGGATGGGAATCTGGGAGGCAGTGACCATGAGTTGGTTGAGTTCAGGATCCTGACGCAGGGAAGAAAGGTAAGCAGCAGGATACGGACCCTGGACTTCAGGAAAGCAGACTTCGACTCCCTCAGGGAACGGATGGCCAGGATCCCCTGGGGGACTAACTTGAAGGGGAAAGGAGTCCAGGAGAGCTGGCTGTATTTCAAGGAATCCCTGTTGAGGTTACAGGGACAAACCATCCCAATGAGTCGAAAGAATAGTAAATATGGCAGGCGACCAGCTTGGCTTAATGGTGAAATCCTAGCGGGTCTTAAACATAAAAAAGAAGCTTACAAGAAGTGGAAGGTTGGACATATGACCAGGGAAGAGTATAAAAATATTGCTCGGGCATGTAGGAATGATATCAGGAGGGCCAAATCGCACCTGGAGCTGCAGCTAGCGAGAGATGTCAAGAGTAACAAGAAGGGTTTCTTCAGGTATGTTGGCAACAAGAAGAAAGCCAACGAAAGTGTGGGCCCCTTACTGAATGAGGGAGGCAACCTAGTGACAGAGGATGTGGAAAAAGCTAATGTACTCAATGCTTTTTTTGCGTCTGTCTTCACTAACAAGGTCAGCTCCCAGACTGCTGGACTGGGCATCACAAAATGCGGAAGAGATGGCCAGCCCTCTGTGGAGACAGAGGTGGTTAGGGACTATTTAGAAAAGCTGGACGTGCACAAGTCCATGGGGCCGGACGAGTTGCATCCGAGAGTGCTGAAGGAATTGGCGGCTGTGATTGCAGAGCCATTGGCCATTATCTTTGAAAACTCGTGGCGAACCGGGGAAGTCCCGGATGACTGGAAAAAGGCTAATGTAGTGCCAATCTTTAAAAAAGGGAAGAAGGAGGATCCTGGGAACTACAGGCCAGTCAGCCTCACCTCAGTCCCTGGAAAAATCATGGAGCAGGTCCTCAAAGAATCAATCCTGATGCACTTGCATGAGAGGAAAGTGATCAGGAACAGCCAGCATGGATTCACCAAGGGAAGGTCATGCCTGACTAATCTAATCGCCTTTTATGATGAGATTACTGGTTCTGTGGATGAAGGGAAAGCAGTGGATGTATTGTTTCTTGACTTTAGCAAAGCTTTTGACACGGTCTCCCACAGTATTCTTGTCAGCAAGTTAAGGAAGTATGGGCTGGATGAATGCACTATAAGATGGGTAGAAAGCTGGCTAGATTGTCGGGCTCAACGGGTAGTGATCAATGGCTCCATGTCTAGTTGGCAGCCAGTATCAAGTGGAGTGCCCCAAGGGTCGGTCCTGGGGCCGGTTTTGTTCAATATCTTCATAAATGATCTGGAGGATGGTGTGGATTGCACTCTCAGCAAATTTGCAGATGATACTAAACTGGGAGGAGTGGTAGATACACTGGAGGGGAGGGATAGGATACAGAAGGACCTAGACAAATTGGAGGATTGGGCCAAAAGAAATCTGATGAGGTTCAACAAGGGTAAGTACAGGGTCCTGCACTTAGGATGGAAGAATCCCATGCACCGCTACAGACTAGGGACCGAATGGCTAGGCAGCAGTTCTGCGGAAAAGGACCTAGGGGTGACAGTGGACGAGAAGCTGGATATGAGTCAGCAGTGTGCCCTTGTTGCCAAGAAGGCCAATGGCATTTTGGGATGTATAAGTAGGGGCATAGCGAGCAGATCGAGGGACGTGATCGTTCCCCTCTATTCAACATTGGTGAGGCCTCATCTGGAGTACTGTGTCCAGTTTTGGGCCCCACACTACAAGAAGGATGTGGATAAATTGGAGAGAGTCCAGCGAAGGGCAACAAAAATGATTAGGGGACTGGAACACATGAGTTATGAGGAGAGGCTGAGGGAGCTGGGATTGTTTAGCCTGCAGAAGAGAAGAATGAGGGGGGATTTGATAGCTGCTTTCAACTACCTGAAAGGGGGTTCCAAAGAGGATGGCTCTAGACTGTTCTCAATGGTAGCAGATGACAGAACGAGGAGTAATGGTCTCAAGTTGCAGTGGGGGAGGTTTAGATTGGATATTAGGAAAAACTTTTTCACTAAGAGGGTGGTGAAACACTGGAATGCGTTACCTAGGGAGGTGGTAGAATCTCCTTCCTTAGAGGTTTTTAAGGTCAGGCTTGACAAAGCCCTGGCTGGGATGATTTAACTGGGAATTGGTCCTGCTTCGAGCAGGGGGTTGGACTAGATGACCTTCAGGGGTCCCTTCCAACCCTGATATTCTATGATTCTATGATCCTCTTTCCAAATCTTTTTTTCTGGGGATGGTTTTGCAGTGTGCATAGCAAGTCTGCTTGTCACTTTCTTTTTGCTTCCCACACTCCATAATGGTCTCCAGAGCATGGGTCATCAGCCGCAGTAAAATGATCAGCCTCCTCCAGCCCTTGCCTATGGATGGCTCTTAGAGCTCAGGCTCACAGCTGGCCTTGATAGTGCTCTATTTCAAGCATGAGCCAGATCATCCTCAAGGCTGTTGTGGAGAAGCCAGAATGCCATTCTAACTCAATCACTTTCTGTCAAGAAGAAAAAGCACTTACAAGATCTTTTGACACTCAATTCCCCATTCACATCTCCCTCACTTGGTCTTATTGTGATTCACATCTTGGTTCACATATATCTCAGCCATAATTACAATCAGAGTGAGATCATGGTACATAAACTCATTCTGTCCTTACCTGATATTCCCTGCAAGGTCACTGGCTCACACATGAGGATCAACTTTAAATGGTCTGGCTCTTCAGCAGCTCAGTATCAAGATTTTTGACCCACTATGGTAGTAAGTTTTAGGGGTTTGTGTGTGTGTGTGTGGTGTGCATGCACGCACGCATGCATTAGATTCTGTCAAACAGCTCAGCACAGCTGTTTACTTAACACTCCTTTGATGTGTATTTTCTAATTTATCAGTGCTCAATTATCTTAAGTAAGACTGCAGTGGGAATACCCTGAACTACCACATTGGTCATCTCACTTTAATGAACAGCTGTATAGACCTATTTAAGAGGGAAACAAACTATGGAGATTTAATAAGCGTAGGTACTGTAGAGGATTGAAAAATGAATGATTGTTGGTTACATTATACTACAGGCAAAAATGGCTTTCCTTCTTGAGAAATAACTATACATGTTTATATCTGATGATTCCAGTAAAGTAGCTTGTTTGAAGTGATTGGGAAGAGTTTTGCAAAAATAAACTTGACTATTTTTTTTAGTGAACAAACATGCTGGATATTGGTTGCTAATAGAATGATTAAGAATGACAACTCCAGTGTGTGTATTTTTACTCCTGGGCGTAAGGGACCTGATTCTTCTCTTATATCAATGACGGCAGATTTTTCTTAATGCAGTTACTCCTGCTTTGCATTTATAAAAATATTTTTTTCTTTCACTATGTCCAGTTTAAGAACATAAGAATGGCCATACTGGGTCAGACCAAAGGTCCATCTAGCCCAGTATCCTGTCTTCCGACAGTGGCCAATGCCAGGTGCCCCAGAGCGAATGAACAGAATAGGTAATCATCAAGTGATCCACCCCTGTTGCCCATTCCCAGCTTCAGGCAAACAGAGCCTAGGGACACCATCCCTGCCCATCCTGGCTAAGCCATTGATGGACCTATCCTCCATGAACTTATCTAGCTCTTTTTTGAACCCTGTTATAGTCTTGGGCTAGTCTGGCAAAGAGGATGAAAAAAGAGGATAAAAAGCTGAGCAAATATGTTTTGACTATTGCTGAACCTCACAGAATTTCTCATATAGTCAAATAACTTTTTCATCATTCCACTTGCTCTAGTGTATATACAGAGCTACAAAAGATGTTAAATTTAGGACTCTGAATTTCAAGAATGGTTAGGCAAATACTGAGGGTGACCATGAGCAATATCCCATCTGGAGTCAAGACCCACCCACTTCTTATGGTTTTGGCTGAAACACATTCTCAGGGTAGTGCATGGAAAATTATATTATATTTTCAGCATATTACAACCTTGTTGGCAACCCCAATGTTGGTTGGAGCCTCCATTGCCAAGCCCTGTACTAATACATAGAAAGACTGTTCCCTGCCCAAAAAAACTCACAATATAAACAGAGAAGATCTGCAGCATGTGGGAGGCAAAATAGACATAGAGAGGCAAAGTGACTTACCAAAGGTCACGCAGCAGGCCAGTGACTGGGAAGAGAGGCCAGGTCTTCAGACTCCCTAGTCTAGTGCCCTATCCAAGACCATACTGCCAAATGTTCTAATTGGTCTACCCACCCATTAGATTTTATACAGCCATGAATGGTATGGGTTCAACTTGCAAGTAGCATCCCAAAGCTCCCACAGCACTTCCAGAAATGAGGACCCTGATCCTGCAGTCGGGGCAAAGCCTGGGAATTGTGGTTTAGGTGAGGGGACAGACCAAAGCACAGCCAGAGAAGAAATTGTATTTGATTTTTCCAATCTGCTCTGAATCCAATCATTTTTTGTCCATGCAATATATAGAAGATGCCTCACAGTAAGCAGTAATCCATTTTTTTCCCCTGAGTGGAGGCAGCCTGGATTCACGTAGGCTGTCCACCACCCAGAATATCCATATTATTCAACATCTGTATTACGGCTATTGGAAGAGCAGGTGAGATGACACAGGCTGAAGTGCTACAAGTAGACAACACCCAACCGTACATCTTCTTTACATTAAACATAAACAGCTCCAACTCCTGACATTCTCAATGTCCATCGTACTAACTCTTCTCCACCCTAATAATCCCATACATGAAGGTCTTTTCCCTCCGATAGTTTTTTTTTTTTGTTCTGTGCAGCCACATAGCCACAGCAATAGAAAACATCAACTTTCTCCTAAACATAGCCAGAAGATAAGATTGGATACAGGTGGACAGCAATCTGGAACAAAGGAATGAAACGTCCTGCCTTGCAGAATCTCCATCTGCTTCTTAATGCAGCAGCCCAACTGTTCAGCAAGATAGGCTACTGGGAACACGTAACCCCAATTTGCAATTGACTCCACATTAAACACGGGATCAGGAACTGGTTTGAGGCTACAGTCCTGATATTCCAAGCCCTCCATGCCATTGGCCCTAGCTATCTGAAAGACACACTGTTTCCATGACCATGTTTTTAAACAAAGGCTAAGTTTCTCTGGAACAAAACCATTGACCACAGGAAACAGAACCTTCTCAGGAGCAGGACCAAACTACAAAACTGACCACATATGCATTGACTGAATGAGGCAGGGGTTTTGTGAGGAAAGAGTAGTATGTGATCTTATAATTAAAGACTGTACAAACTATTTTGTTTCCTAATTTTCAATAACTTACATCACTTATCAAGAAAAAATTACAGTGGAATATATTTCTTAATCAATGAGGGTTCTTTCCAACATAAATCTTATTTCCAGGGGTGCCACCTAAGGATTGTCCACAAGCTTCTAAGGCTTGTCACCCACTGAGCTTAAACTGAGTCAAGAAACAAAATAGCCTCTGATTTTTTGCTCCCGTCTTTCACAGACTCATGAAACTTCCCCAGATGGCCATGTATAGGAAAGTGTTAATGTGATAAGGGTTTACAGTGCACATGCACGATAGAGTTCACTGTTGTCCATCCCTAAAGGAGATGTCTCCTTAGATAACTGACAATAGTAGCACCAACTGACCAGCTACACTGAGCCCCATGGAATAATGAGCCGAATTCTTCCTCTACTGGAGAAAATGTGGTTACTCCCTGGAGGGATGTGATCCAATATTTCATGCTAAAATGTGAAATCTGAAAAAGTGTTACACCTTCATGGGCATAGGCATAGAAGGAAATAATATAATTAAATTAAATCATCTTCAGTATTTTAGTCGGTAGCCAAATATCTAGAGGGTGGTGTATTTTGGATGACAAAAAATACTAAATGTCGCTTTTGGCTGAATTGACAACACCAAAAATAAAAATAAACTTACAACTGGGAATGTGGATGAAACTATAGGAGCCAATTTCAGGCTCTAGTGAATAACATAACTAGTTCATAGAGGTGGAAAACTTCATTAACCTAAGCTGTCTACCGTAGGCTTGTTCTCTTCAGAGGTCACTGTGGAGCCCACCAATGTGGTCCTGCATCTGAGGAGTTCTTATGTCTAATCCAGTGAGTAAGGAAACCAGATCCACATTTTCCAGAGAAGATCATGGTTCATTAATTCTGTTCAATAATTCCTAAAGTAATTTACTGAAATATTTGTACAAAACCATCTGCAGTAATATCTCTTAGACAGGCAGTGCATCATGTGAGACATCAGAAATGATCCTCAGCAAAAAGGTTTCAAATTATTGGCAGTATACTAGATTTCCAGTTTCCAATGCTTGTCAGTGCTGAAACATAGTCTGGCAAGTTTTGTTGACATACCTGATGTAATTAATATCATTATCCATACCCAAAGCTAATGCATTTTGAAAATGTAATCCTTTCTTCTCTTGTGTCCTACTTATAAAGCACCTCAATATATTTGAGAGCATAAATAATCTTACATGATCTCTCAAATGTCTGTCTCAAATCAAGATTTTGCTTAATTTTTTTAGATTTTTTTAGAACAAAAGACTCCAATCCGGTTCTCTCAGATCCATTGTGAGGTTTGCCATGCATGTCCATCCAGAAGTTAATTCTGATTGAGCTAGTAAGCATTTTACCACTCTCTGATGATTCAACAAAGTCAGCAAGTACAAGTGACAGGAGCTTCAGTGTAATGGAAAGCCTGTGCATGTTGTCCCTATCAGGACCCAGCGGGTCATATTCCTGGAAGAAATAGACAAATGACTCTTACATTCCTATGCTTATTTAATATTTGTAAAGGCAAAAATCATTATACTATTAATCCTTCAAAAATATTAATCAATCCATCCATCCATCCTTGCAGCTATCCTGAGGGCACGCTTTTCTTCATCACCGCTAGAGTCTCTCAGTTGAAGGCTAGAAAATAGAACAGGCATCTGGTTAGCAGAGCCCCCATCAACTGGCTGTGCACGTTTCCCCCTGCACGTTATGGCAGCAGAGATTTGATCTGCGATCCTTATAACCCAAAGGTAACAGCTCCACCAGGTGAACTTGCCCACAAGCTGTGAGAACTAGGCTCACCTGGAAGTGACTCCAGACATATTTTACATACTAGCAGTGAGAGGGAACAGCAATGTAATGAGATTAACACCGATTACCACAAATACCACTTTCTAGTGAGATTACCGTGTATAAGACACTACAATTGCCTTATTTATGCTATCAATGTTTGCAATTCTGTACAATCCTGACATTCGTGTATTGATTTACTTAAAAGCATGCAATTGGCTAGGTATTTGAAACCTAAAGACTCTCTGACTGAGCAATATTTACTGCAATGATAGCTGGAAAAGAGGGTCCCCCCTCTTTTGTCTTAAAAGCTTGTGGGTTTAAAACATCATCACTATTGCTTTGTATTATACAGTGTTAGCAACAGTTACTGGGATTGATTAAAATGGCCAGAACAAAGCCACAGAGTTTATCCAATCTCAAAAGCTGTTTATTAGAATTACAAAGCAACAGAGATTCTCTCTATTATACAACATGCCATAACATGGGAAAGAAGGTTTAGCAGGTTTGGGGGGAATGGGACCCTGTGTGTGTCTGTGGGCCTGCGTGCACCTCCTGGGCCTGCTAAACCTTTGTGTGTATGTAAGCAGTGTCAGGATGAGCTCCACCCTGACATCTGGTGGTGAGGTGTGGCAAGTTGTGGAAAAGAACTTCAGGGGCCGATCTCATTTGCATAGGCACACCCACCACGCCTAGAATGAGACCATAGCTGCCCAAATGGTCACTTTGGCTGCTGTGGGATCCCCAGTGTCTCTGTTATTGGGGCAGGAAGAATAAATTGTTATTACCCTGATTATGGGAACTGTGCTTGGAACTGTACGTGGCCTTTTGTTATGATGGAGGGATTCACCATCAACTAAGTAGCACTCGCTAGGCAAGGGTCATGGGTTCCAAAACTGTGTGAATGGAGAGAGGCTGGGGACAAGTAGTAGTACTTGGTGGCATGGGCCCCTTGGTGAGGGCCTTACATGCTGATTGCACTTCCTCCTCTCTCCACTGTGGAATATCAGAGCTAATTTTGATTTCATTAGAAGTCTAGTTATAGGCTGCTGAGCTCACTTTGGGCTGACAGTGCACCAGCACTGGGGCTCCCCTACTATAAGCTGAATTCACCTAAGAGCTGAAATCACTGAATGTTGTGTTAAGTAGTGGGGGAGCCTGAAGATATATTGTGGAGCAGTTTGCGGGACGGCTGGTGAAGCAGTTCGACGCGGAGCAGTGTGTGGATGACAGGAGCTGCTTGTGGGCCGTGGAGCTGAGTGAAGGAGTTCGTGGGGCAGCTGAGCGAAGGAGTTCGTGGGGCGGCTGGCGGAGCGGAGCGCAGCTGAGCGAAGGAGTTCGTGGGGCGGCTGGCGGAGCAGAGCGCAGCTGAGCGAAGGAGTTCGTGGGGCGGCTGGCGGAGCGCCGCTATGGAGCTATGGGGCGGTCCGCTTCAGATCACGTAAGGTGCCTCTTACCCCCGTCCCATTTCCACCCAGGTTGGGAGGTAAAGCTCCGCCGATAAACTTTCGAACTCTGGGGCTGCCCTGACCAGGGACAGAGACTTTTGGGGCATTGGACTTTTGGGACTTTGGGTGATTTGGGGTTGCTGGACTCAAGAACCAAAGGGAAAAGGGCATGCCCCAATTTGCCTGGGGTGGGGTTGTTTTTGCTCATGGGTTGTGTTATGAATCCTGTTGGTGGTGTTTCCCCAACATAATGCCATATTGTTTCTCTCTGTTATTAAAAGACTTTTGCTACACTCAGACTATGTGCTTGCGAGAGGGAAAGTATTGCCTCTTGGAGGCGCCCAGCGGGGGTGGTATATATTTTTCCCAGGTCACTGGGTGGGGGCTCGAGCCGGTTTGCATTGTGTTATTGGAATGGAACCCCTAGATATTGAACCCGGCCCTTGTTGCTGCCAACTCTGACGGGCAGAAGGGTTACATGTATGGTACCATGTGTTATTTAAGGGGCACAATTGAATGGCTGTGCAGAAAGCTGGTTTTATTTTTGCACCAGTCCTATGGTTCGGCTTTATGCTGCTTCAGGAATGATCTTTGTCAGATTAGTGAAAAGAGTAAAGTTTATATTTTTATTTTTAAGGATCAGAATTCCAACCCATTTGTAAAATGCAACTATAATTATAGAAATGGAAAGGGTCGAACATCAAGGCTTGTCCACTGATGCTGACTTGGTGCAAACCCCCAGTTTACACTCTCATTCCAAATACCAGTACTAGTCCTAAGAGTGCCAGAACTTGCTTCTGGTACTATTACTCACATGTAAGTGTGATAGTACTGGACTACTAGCTCCTTAAAAAAGTGCGGGAATAACTTGAGCCCTGTTTTCAACCCTGCCCCAGCAGGGTAATTGGATAATGCCCCCTTTATTGTTTGTGGTATATTGTATCTCTTCAGTTCTCCTTTGAACAATGTATCCATATTTCAAAGGTCATGTCCTGTTGTCCTCTTCTGAAAAATAAAGACCCAGTGCCTGATTCTTCTGATACTTTCTCCTGCGTAAGTCCACTGACTTCAGTAGCAGCCCTCCTTATGCCATTGGAAATCAGTAAGGCCAGAGTCAGCCCCCTAATTTCTGCAGCCTTGTTAGATGAATGTGTTCCCCAACTCCCTGAACATTTCTGGTCACCTTACAGTCTTTCCAGCTACAATATCATCTTTGCAAGAAGACAAATAGAAATGAATGCAGAAATGGCCTCAACAGCCATTCATACAGTGCTAAAACAATGGCCTCTAGTTCCTAGTGAATGCCTCTATTAAGAGTAGTTCCTGGAATTGAGGTAGTTACAGTTTGGCATGGCCCCACATAACAATATGTTCAGAGCTGCTACTGAAAGCACAGAGCAGATCCTGTTTCTTGGGCTCCATGTGTCATATCATGCATGCCTAATAAAATGAATGGAAACAATAAGCCCCTGCTCTGAAAGACCCAGTGTTAAAATATTAAATGTTTATTAATATCTTTCATTTGTCTAGTGTTTCCAAGGAATCCCAAGGGCCGTACAAACAATACAATATTGTACACTGGACTTACTCTGCCATCCACTACAATGAAAACACTTCGGGACAGAAATGTAGCAACTGATCCTCTATCGTTTTGAAATATTAATTTTTCTTCATGAAGCCCATTATTATTCTTGATCTCTGTTCCCTTTCTGAGCTTCTTGAATCTCCTACTTTACGGTCGTGTGTTTTGGTTTGGTTTTTTGTTTTGTTTTCCTGTCCCCTTTTTAATGGTACAGCGCCGGGGGCGGGGAGGTAGGAAATACTGTCAGTAGGAAATATCCCTTTAATTCTAAGTAGAGAAATCTTGTCTTCTAAGTTAACAATCTTACTACTCTGTGTTCAGTTATTTCTGTGGTGAGGAAGCAATAACAATTCCTCCATATAGCTATGAAGAGAGTAACTGTAGTTGCTTGACAGAGATTTTTAAAGGATAGTGTTTTGTCTGTCCTGCCTGAGGGCTTTTTTGTATCTTTTGACTTTAGGCCAACACTTTCTAAAGTCAAAGTGAAATATCACAGGGGAAAAAAAAGTAAGTTAATCTAGAGCAACCTACACTACGATTCCATGTTATTTACCAAGAAATGCAATACATGCAGCAAAGTTAAACTGTATAAGGAGAGACTCAATACATTATGTATGTCAATGTACTATTTTATTCTTATTTATTATTTGTAATATGGTAGCACCTTGAGGTCTCAATCAGGATCAGGGCCCCATTGTGCTAAGTGGTGTATACACATGTGAGAGTTGGTACCTGCTCTGAAGACCTTACGGTATAAATAGAGATATTTATTTTGTTTTTGAAAATGTTCTTATCAGTGTGAATGGAATAAGCCAGACTTGCCATTCATGTGGCCACCTGGAGGTGTTTCGCAGCTTGCCAATCAGTACTTATAGTTAGGGTGGCCAAAAACTGGAAGCTGCATCTAGACCAAACCAGGACATGCTCCTTCCCCAACCAAAGATGCCTTTTGGTGGGTAGTACATCCTAGTGCACCTCATACTCAGAAATAACCCAAGCCAAATTTGAAATAGCCCTAGCTGGACCAGAGAATTATTTTCCAATCACACTGCTATGAGGAAGTGAGCAGGTGCCCTAGTTCACTAGAGATATTTACAGAAAAGATGCCAATCAGCCCAAAGGAAGATGAAACTTGGGGCCAATCATTCACCCCTGAGAGAGCCCTACAGGGAAAAGGAGACCATCTGGTCACCTCAGAAGAAACTTAGAGGGTGATTCCAGGATACTGACGACTTTGAAGACACCTTACTAAGCTGGTCTCCCATGTTTAAGAAGGATGAATTCAAACTGGAACAGGTACAGAGAAGGGCTACTAGTATGATCTGAGGAATGGAAAACCTGTCTTATGAAAGGAGACTCAAGGAGCTTGGCTTGTTTAACCTACCCAAACAAAGGCTGAGAGGAGATATGATTGCTCTCTATAAATATATCAGAGGAATAAATACCAGAGAGGGAGAGGAATTATTTAAGCTCAGTACCAATGTGGACACAAGAACAAATGGATATAAACTGGCCATCAGGAAGTTTAGAGTCGAAATTAGATGAAGGTTTCTAACCATCAGAGGAGTGAAGTTCTGGAACAGCCTCCCAAGGGAAGCAGTGGGGGCAAAAGACCTATCTGGCTTCAAGATTAAACTCGATAAGTTTATGGAGGAGATGGTATAATGGGATAACATGATTTTGGCAATTAATTGATCTTTAACTATTCATGGTAAATAGGCCAAATGGCCTGTGATGGGATGTTAGATGGGGTGGGATCTGAGTTACTACAGAGAATTCTTTCCTGGGTACCTGGCTGGTGAATCTTGCCCACATGCTCAGGGTTCAGCTGATCACCATATCTGGGGTCAGGAAGGAATTTTCCTCCAGGACAGATTGGAAGAGGCCCTGGGGGTTTTTTGCCTTCCTCTGCAGCGTGGGGCACGGGTCACTTCCTGGAGGATTCTCTGCACCTTGAAGTTTTTAAACCATGATTTGAGGACTTCAGTAGCTCAGACATAGGTGAGAGGTTTATGGCAGGAGTGGGTGGGTGAGATTCTGTGGCCTGCGTTGTGCAGGAGGTCAGACTAGATGATCATAATGGTCCCTTCTGACCTTAATATCTATGAGTCTATAGGTCAGATCCTGCCCCGGTTGATGTCAGTGGGAATTTTGGCATTGATTTCAGTAGAAACAGGATTGGGCCCCCACTGATTTTTTTTACTTTGCTGAAACAGGCAGGATGTGCTTATGTCAATAAGTGTCTGAATAAGACAGCTGTTAATTGTAATAAACTAATCTCATCATGGAAGTTCCTACGACTGGTGGTTCTTTGAGTCCGTTCACAATTTTTTTTCTTCCTTTTTAATTAAAGGGCAACTTCCTATAGCCAGAAGTAAATAACCCAATCATACCATTTTAAAGCAATCTGAATTGATTGGGAAAGGGGTGAAAGATGTTATTTTTAATACAAATAATTTGATTTCTGAGATAATGATTGGATTAAAAAAGCATCGTGTTGGAGTGATTCAGTTAACTGAAAGTGACCATAAATACCAAAACAAAGCAAAGTGCTCTGGTTAAAATGTCCTGCCTTCACTAAAATGTCTTCTGTTTCTACAGCTTCTAACGCTACTATTATTATTTGTATTATTTTAGAACGTAAGGCCCTAGTCATGGACCAGACCCCATTACACCAGGCACTGTACAAACACAGAGAAAGAAGATGGTCCCTACCCCAAAGAGTTTATAATCTAAGTATAAAACAAGACACAATGGGTGGATACAGACAGGGGAGTACAAGAAAGAAATTAGACAGGTTTGGTCGGCCTGATGGGCCATGGTCTCAGCACTCAACACATAGCCTAACCATTGTCCAGTTTTTTATAGGTATCACCACAAAGGAGAGTTCTCAGGAGAGATTGGAAGGTGAATTATGAGGTAGCTACTGGATTTTTACAAGGAGCTCCTCCCAAACAGAGTGGGAGCATGGGAGAAGCTTGGTTGTTTGAAGATGGAACAAGAGGGAAAGCGGCATCATGGGCTGATCGGAAGCAGGAGTCAACATCTTGATGGTGAATGAGAAATGATAGGCAGACTTTATCTTATGTTTGACGCAATACAGAAGGGGGAACCAGAGGAGGGATGCAAAGAAATGGGTGACGTGGTCAAATCAACAGGCCAAGAGAATGATCTTTTCATTTTTCACACTTGCTATCTGGTCACCCTAGGTATGAGTGGGACAAGATATCATTTGCCAAAACAGAGAAAAGGATGTTGTGGTAATTGAGGCATGAAATGAGACCCTGGACAAGAGTTTTAGTTGCATGGCCGGAAAGGAAAGGTCCTATTTTAGTGATGTTATGCTAGATTTAGATATAATAATCTGAATGTTAGGACACAGAGAGAGATCTGAATAGAAGATGATGCCCAGGTTATGGGACTGAGTGACAGGCAGGATAATGGTGTTGTATACATTGATCAAGAAAGGAGATCGATCTTCATATCAGCTGCAAATTTTATCAGCAGTGATTTTATATTTACATCAAGATCATTGATGAAAATGTTGAATAGTGCCGGCCTAGAACTGCTCCCTGTGGAGCCCCACAATAAACATTTCCCTTTGTTGATGATGATTCCCCGTTAATGACTAATCAGTCAGATAATCCCTTTAACATGTGCTTTATTGATACTGTTTTAGACAAAAAATCCCAGAAGCTAAAGGACAAATACCACAAACAGTATAGCAAGGCACACATGGAGGTCAAACGCCTTCTGAGAGCAGACAAACAACATCATATTGATAATCTGGCAACACAAACAGAGGATGTAGCTGCTCATGGTGAACAAGGAACAGTCTACAAAATGCTGCGGCTTATCAGTGGTAAATAGCAGACACCAACAAACACTCTCATCAGGGATAAACAAGGCCACCTCCTAACAACAGAAAAAGAACAAGAAATGTGCTGGACAGAGCATTTCAAAGAATTGCTGAACAGGGAGCCACCTAAAGAGGAAGCAAACATCCAGGAGGCAGAAGATCTTGATATCAACACAGATACCCCAACTAAGGAAGAGATCATTCAAGCCATCAAATCCTTAAAAAACGCAAAAGCTCCTGGCAAGAATAACTTGAATGCAGAATTGTTCAAGATCAATCTTGAGTTAGCAGCATCTATCCTAACCCCTCTATTTACATCAGTCTGGGAAAGGGAAAAAGTGCCAGATGAATGGACCAATGGGATTATAGTGAAGATACCAAAGAAAGAAACTCTCAGTGATTGTAATAACTGGCGTGGTATCACAATTTTATCTGTGCCAGGCAAAGTATCGTGTAAGATCATAGTCCAGCATATATCATATCCAGGCAATCGATAGCATTCTCAGAAAAGAGCAAGCCGGTTTTCAGAAAGGGTGTGGATGCACAGACCAGATCTTCACTGTATGAAACATAATAGAACAGTGCTTAGAATGGCAATGGCAACTCTACGTAAATTTCATAGACTTTGAGAAGGCTTTTGATAGCATTCACAGGACCAGCCTATGGCACACTCCGTGGGCATATGGAATCCCTCTCTGTATAATCAACATCATCAAAAGCTTCTATTTCAACTTTACATGCAGTGTTGATCACAGTGAGCTCAGTTTTGAAGTCAAAACAGGAGTATGTCAAGGGTGTGTCATGTCTGCAATCCTCTTCAACATTGCCATCAACTGGATAATGCAGTGTACAACTAAAGACATGCCAAAAGGCATTAAATGGACACCATTCTCATCCCTTGAAGACATGGACTTTGCAGGTGATCTCGCTCTTCTATAACATACCCAACACCATATACAAGGAAAAACAACTCGACTCAACACATTCAGCCAGAAAATTGGACTGAAAATCAACTGCAATAAGACAGATATCATAACCTTTAATATTGCCTCACCATCACCAGTACAGATAGAGGATTATGTTCTGACCGACGTAGAAACATTCACATACTTGGGCAGCACCATTAGCCAGGATGGTGGAACAAGCCAGGACATCCGGAACAAAATCAATAAAGTCAAGAACACCTTCAGGAGCTTAAATACAGCCTGGAAATCATCAAAATACAACACTAAAACCAAACTCAAGATTTATCAGAGCTGTGTACTTTCAACACTACTTTACAGTGCAGAATGCTAGGGAATGAAAAAGTATGACATGTTGTCAGGGTTCCTTCCTCGCTCTGAACTCTTGGATACAGATGTGGGGACCCGCATGAAAGCCCCCTAAGCTTAGTTCTACCAGCTTAGGTTAAAACCTGGTATGCTGCCACCACCAAACGATTTTAAAAAGGATCAGGAAGAGACCACTTGGAGACATCTTCCCCCAAAATATCCCCCCAAGCCTTAAACACCCCCTTTCCTGGGGAGGCTTGAGAATAATATCCTAACCAATTGGTTACAACATGATCACAGACCCAAACCCCTGGGTCTTGGAACAATGGAAAAATCAGTCAGGTTCTTAAAAGAAGGATTTTATTAAAAGAAAGATAAAAATAATCTCTGTAAAATCAGGATGGAAAATACTTTACAGGGTATTCAGATTCAAAACTCAGAGGATCCCCCTCTGGGCAAAACCTTAAAGTTACAGAAAACAGGAATAAACCTCCCTCTTAACACAGGGAGAATTCACATAAAAGATAAACTAATCCGCCTTGCCTGGCTTACCTATACTGGTTGCAATATTGGAGACTTGCTTTAGGATGGGTTGGAGAAGATGGATTTCTGTCTGGCCCCTCTCAGTCCCAAGAGAGAACAACCACGTAAACAAAGAGCACAAAGAAAAGCCTTTTCCCTCCCTCCCCCCCCACCCCGCAAGATTTAAAAGTATCTTGTCCCCTTATTGGTCCTTTGGGTCAGGTGCCAGCCAGGTTACCTGAGCTTCTTAACCCTTTACAGGTAACAGGATGTTGCCTCTGGCCAGGAGGGATTTTATAGTATTGTATACAGGAAGATGGTTATCCTTCCCTTTATATTTATGACACATGTGCAAACTGTCTTCATTCCATACAACCTGCCTCAGAAAAATCCTCCATATCTTTTGGCCCAGAACAATCTCAAACCAAAATCCATTGACACAGTGCAGCCAAGAGGATATGAGCACCATCATTGCCAGGAGGTGTTGGAGATGAATTGGCCATGTGCTTCGGATGGAAATTGATTCCATCACCAGAGTAGCAATAAGATGGACACCTGAAGGCAAGTGAAAACGAGGCCACCCGAAAACAACATGGTGAAGAGTTGTGGAAGCCGAGCTGAAAAACCAGGGGCACAGCTGGGGAACCATTGAAAGACTTGCCAGAAACAGACAGGAGTGGAGGAGCTTTGTCACTGCCCTAACCACCAGAGGCATAAAGGCAACATGATTATGATTATTGATATTGTACAGTGCTAATTTTTTAATCAGAATGCCTAAGTACCACATGGCAAACCTCTTCAAGTCTAAATCTATTACAGCTACACAGTCAACTTTTATCAACCAAACTTGTAATCTCATCAAAGCATGAAAGCAGGTTTGTTTAACAAGATCTATTTTCTGTAAAACTTTGTTGACATGTTAACTGTTGTATTCCTATCCTTTCATTCTTTATTAATTGAAATTCCATATAATCTTTTCTATTATTTTGCCTGGGACTAATGTCAGCCTAACCCAGCTCACCTCACTTGCCTTTTTTGAAGATTCTATAACATTAGCACGCTTTCAGTATTCTGGAATTTCCCCAGTATTTGAAGATTTATTAAAAATTAACATCAGTGGCTAGAGAACTCCTCAGCAAGCTCTTTTAGGATTCTTGATTGCAAGTCATCTGAGCCTGATAATTTAAAATTGTTCAAACTGTTTAACATCCTCCCTGCTTACTAGCGGACTGGGAAGTATTTTATCATTCCATGTGATACAACACATTGTCCAGCTTCTTCCAAATGGAGAACTAAAATATTTATTGAACACTTCTGTCTTTGTTGCATCATTATTAACAGTTTTACCATCTCTAGATTGTAATGGGCCCATACCATTGCTAGGATCACTTGTTCCTAACGTACTGTAAAAACTATCGTCCTTAGCCTGCCCGTCATGGATTTTTCCCTGTCTTTTAACTTCTCTTTTCCATTTTCTAGACTTCATAGTTTCTAGTTTATATAGATTGCTGCCTCTTCCCCTTTCTTCCATTTCGATTATATTGTTTTTTTATTTCTAATTGCTGCCATTGCTTCACCACTGAACCAGAATGGCCTTTTAGCCAAAGTTCTCCTCTTTTTCAATTGTGGAATCATGGCTTTTTGGCCATCGAATAAAAACTTCTTTAAAGAACTCCCAATTTTCATTCATATTTTTCTGTCTCAATTTTTGCTCCCAGTCAATTTTGCTCACAATTCTCCTCAATTTTGGGAAATTAGCTCTTCTGAAGCAGCAAATATATATGTTATTGTTTGAGCCTGTCTTCTGACTGTCCATATTGAATGCAATCAGGTCACCATCACTGGTCCCTAGGCAACTACCAACTTCCAGTCCAGTGATTAATCCATCTTTATGTATCACAGTGAGATACAAAATAGTTATCTTGTGTTGGGTACAATACCTCTTGTGTTAGATCATCATCTGTAATTTTTAGGAACTCAAGTGATGTTTTACTACTGGCTGTATGGGACCTCCATCATACGTCTCCCAATGTGAAGTTCCCCCATAGCAAAAATTTTTCTTTCCACATATTACAGCTAGGTGCTTAAGGAGTAATTCATCCTGTTCTCTGGCTTGATTTGGTGGTCTGTAACAAACCCCACCCCTGCCTCCTTCAGAGCTTTGTTAGTTAGCACACTGATCCATATGCATGCAAGATCCTGTGGTTCTGATTTATCAATAACTCTAAGACTTTGTCACCTCAAGATTAGACTATTGCATTGCACTCTACATGGAGCTACACTTTAAAACCTGTCAGTGATTGAAGCTGATGCAGGATTCAGTGTCTGGCTTATTGAGGGTGCATTCACACTGGGATCACATGACAATAGTGCTCTGGGATCTGCAGTGGCTGCCCATTGATCTCAGGTGGAGTTTAAGATGTTGTCTGCGAGTGATAAAGACCTAAATGGCCTGGGACTAGATTACCTGAGAGATCACCTCTGTCCTTGGTGTAGTAATTAAGACCCCAAAACTATGAGTTATTACTACTTAAAAATTGCCCAGACATCAAGGCCTTTTACAAAACGTAGACTGTATGGTTGCCGACTGTCTAATCACACAAACCCAAACACCTTTGCCCCACCCCTTCCCCGAGGCCACACCCCTTCCATGAGGACCCACCCCTTATCTGAGGAGCCGCCCCTTCTCACTCCATTCCCCCTCTCTCCATCGCTCACTCTCCCCCACCCTCATTCACTTTCACTGGGCTGGAGCAGGAGGTTGGGTTGCAGGAGGGGGTGCAGGGTGCAAGCTCTGGGAGGGAGTTTGGGTGCAGGAGGGGGCTCAGGGATGGAGCAGGGGTTTGGGGTGCAGGAGGTGGTGCAGGCTCTGGGAGGGAGATTGGGTGTGGGAGGGGGCTCAGGGCTGGGGCAGGTGGTTGGAGTGTGGGAGGGGGTTTGGGATGCTGGCTCCAGGAAGGGGCTCAGGGCTGAGGCAGAGGGTGCGGGGTACGTACCCTGGGAGGGAGTTTGGGTGCAGGAGGGGGCTCTGAGATGGGGTTGGGGTGAAGGAGGGGGTGAGGGGTATAGCCTCCAGCCAGGCAGCACTTACCTCGGGCTACTCCTGGGTGGTAGGCAGCGGGGGGCTCAGGCACGCTCTCTGCCTGCCCTGGCCCCATGCTGCTCATGGAAGCAGCCAACATGTCCCTGCAGGGGAGGAGGGCAGGGGTCTCCGCATGCTGCCCCTGCCTGCAAGCACCTCCCCCACAGCTCCCACTGGCCACAGTTTAGAGACTGGCAGATGAGTAGAACTTTATGTCCAGATAAGCCCAGTTTTTCACCATCTTTCTCCCTAGGTGTTGATGTGTTAACTAGGGAGTGTGTTACCCTGGAATGTGTTACCTAGGGAGGTGGTAGAATCTCCTTCCTTAGAAGTTTTTAAGGTCAGGCTTGACAAAGCCCTGGCGGGGATGATTTAATTGGGGATTGGTCCTGCTTTGAGCAGGGGGTTGGACTAGATGACCTCCTGAGGTCCCTTCCAACCCTGATATTCTATGATTCTATGATGTGAGAGTGCTTTATCCAGCTCACACTGCCTCCCCTCTGTAAGGTGATGAATCCCTCTTGGGGGAGAGGGTGGTAGAGCCCTTAAATCTAGAAAGCACCTACACATTGTGGGAGATACTAGAGATCAGGGGTGTGGAGCAATTTGTATAGTGGAGGTGCTGAGATCCATTGAACCAAACCATAAACCTCTGTATATGATGGAAACCTCTTCAAGTCAGGGGGTGCAGCAGCACCCCTAGTTCCAGCACCTATCCTAGAGATTGATGATAGAGGTGCAAACTAAATGTATACCCCAAATAAAAAAAAAACAATAAGAGGACCAGAAAAATGCCACCATGGCTAAAGAGCAGTATGAAAGAGACAGTTAGACACACGCACAAAAAACATCCTTTAAAAACTGGAAATCAAATCCTACCAAGGAAAACAGAAAGGAGCATAAACTCTGTCAAGTCAAGTGTAGAAGTATAATTAAACAAGCCAAAAAGAATATGAAGAGTAACTAGCAAACACACAGAAACTAACATCAAAATTTTTGAAGTACATCAGAAGCAGGAAGCCTGCCAAACAATCAGTAGGACCACTGAGCGATCCAGATGCTAAAGGAGCACTGAAGGAAGACAAGGCAATAGCACAAAAACTAAATGATTTTTTTTTGCATCAGTCTTCACTGCAGAGGATGTAAGGGAAATTCCCACATATAAGCTATTCTTTTTGGTGACAAATCTGGGGAAGTGTCCCAGATTGGGGTGTCAAGAGAGGAGATTTTGGAACAAATTGATAAATTAAACAATAAATCACCAGGGACTGTTAATCTTAGAAGAGAGACCACTAAGGGGGGGATATGATAGAGGTCTATAAAATTATGAATGGTGTGGAGAAGGTGAATAAGGAAGTGTTATTCACCCAGTGCTAAATTTGCAATGAAAGTGGTGCCAGGGCTCAAGCAATGATTTAATTTTAAACTTGTTATGGCTTTGAATGTGCGGGGGTATTATTGTCACTACCAAAAACTGATGGTCGTTGTGTGAAGCATTGACACGAGTGCATCTCGCAAGCAGCAGCGCAATGCTCCAGGGTCATTCCTCTGGTAGCTGAATGACATGTCAGTGGAGATGGAGTGTTGGGCTGCTGCTGGTTGAATCTCCTACGCTCACAAAAGAACTTGCAGAATGGATAGGTAAGGGCGGCATAGTATGATATTCCTACCCTTACTTCTGCCTTGCTGCTGGCAGCAGCACGGCCTTCCGAGGTGGGTGGCAGCTGGCTGGGAGCCCAGAGGTGCTGGGACTATGAACTGCCAAGCCTAGAGTTGCCAGGGCCCAGCACAAATTAAGCACTGTATTCACCCCTTCACACAATACACAAACCAGGGGTCACCCAATGAAATTATTAGGCTACAGGTTTAAAACAAACATAAGGAACTACTTATTCACACAACACAGTCAACTTGCCAGGGAATGTTTCCAGGGAATGTTGTGAAGGACATAAGTATAACTGGGTTCAAAAAATAATTAGACAAGTTTATGGAGGATAGGTCCATCAGTGGCTATTAGGCAAGATGGCCAGGGATGCAGCCCCATGCTCTGGGTGTCCCCTAAGCCTCTGACTGCCAGAAGCTGGGACTGTACAACAGGGATTGGATCACTCAGTAATTGCCCTGTTCTGTTCATTCCCTCTGAAGTATCGGGCACTGGGCACTGTTGGAAGACAGTATACTGGGCTAGATGGATTACAGGTTTGATCCAGTATGGTCTTTTTATGTTCTTATAATAATTAATAATACTAATCACATAATGGCCAATATTGGTAACTTAAGAGAATTCAACCATCTTACTTGAGGCCATTGGTTGATCACTTCTGAGATCAGGAAGGCTCCCTAAGCACCTGTGTCTATGCATAATTGCTTAGATGCATTATGGAAACTTTCCACCATCATCAGAAACAATAGATACAGGCAACTGCGGAGGGCATGATATCAAACTTGATGGATTAGTAGCCTGAATTTGTAGGGGATTTCTATGTTTCTGAATTTTCTAGTTGACTTATTGTATGGGTGAGTGTTGATCCACGTTGGGTTTGCTGTCTTAATTAATCGGTATGATCTTGAGCTACATATCATAAAATAAGTGTAAGGGCCTAAGACTCTCACTCGTTGTGCAAATAGAAAATTATATATTTTATAGTTATTTTTGCTTTGCTTTGAGAATGATGCCTATCTACCTCATGATTTTAGTGAAATCCTAATGCATTATTTGCAACATCACAAGTCACTTCACTAGAAATGATTTTGCCATCACTCTACACTGGAAATAACACCCATCATCCACTGCCCTGAAAATGATTCTGCCGTGAGTGAACTAGGCAGGAACAGCTAACTAATTAGACTTTCTTTGGACTTGGATCTCAGGAATTCTTAATCAGCAATGAGAAAAGGAAACACAGAAAAGACCATGTAATTTAATTTAAAAGATTGTGTTAAACAATGTAATGACCGATTCTACTCCCATTTACATCAGAGTAAATTCAGAGTAACTTCATTGATAGTCACTGATTTTACACCAAATTGGGAATAAATGATAGCGGAATCATGCTCAATATTTGTAGTTAAAATAAAATAAAGTCTGACTATGAGGTCCGGACATATAACATTTATAGCTGTCACATCCATTTTTGTCTATATCAGCATCTCACTACTCTCGTCAGTTCTTCTGATTTCTTTCTTGATTGTACCTTGATTTGCTTTGCATAGTTCTCTTGTTTGGAATATACTGGTCTTGTGTATTTTATTACCCACTGTTGCTTGATATTGCTTTGTAGCATATGCTTTTTAATCGCGTTAGAATTGGTCTCTGCAAAAACAGTTTTTTTAATTCTGCATCAGTCAGTTTTGATTTTCAGGATATATCATGCTCATCCATATTATTGTCTATGTACTGCACTGGATTTTTTGCAGTATTTCATGTTTGGTTTTATTGCTTTGGCCATTGTTTATGGTCAGAGAGAGTCATAGACAGTTCCCTTGCAGAGTGCCTGATGGCTCATTTTAAGATGCAGTTACATCTAGCACTGTTACAATTTGTTCACCATAGATTTGAACTAGACCCTCCTCTTCCCCAAGCTTGTAAATTCAGGCTCTTAATGGCTAGAAAACACAATGCCACAGATGCTGCATCAACCGGACAATGAATCAGAATTACTGGACATCATAAATTGACAGCTGAATGCTTTGCTTGTGGTTCTTTTTATTTGGAAAAAACATTGCACACACAGTACATGTCACATTTCAGACAATCCTTGGGAATTCTGAGGGCCAAATTTCAACTGGTGTAAATTAGTACAACTCCATTGACTTCAATGGGTTTGACTAGTCTTTGTCCATCTCTCATCTTTGAAATCAATGGAGCTGTGCCAGTTTGCACCAGCAGAGAATCTGGCCCTCAAAATGTACAGTCATTGCATAGCTCGTGTCAGTGAAGTTGCTTGTATGCTGAGTTCTACAGTTAAACAGAACAATGATCGAAGGCTTGTTAACATTTTTATGACAAAGTTCTGTTTGTAACATTCTAACAGATAGAAGATCCTACAAGGCATTGCTATAAGTCCCAAGGTTTTGCTTATGACTCCTCATTCGGCCAGAATTTAACAGTGGACTGTGTCTTCTCATATATTGCATGATAACTGTGGTAAGTAAAATGTATTTGGATTGTATTCTCTCGTAAATGGGGGAAAACCCTCCTTCAGGAACCATGTTGCCCCAAAGAGGAAAGTTCATTGAGTAGTGGGCCATTGATTTATGCTTCACATTCCTCATGGCATTTAGGGGTGTAATGCTGTGGAAACCAACTCATGCCACTGAGCCCACTGGAAATAGCTCACAAAAGCTTATGCTCAAATAAACTGGTTAGTCTCTAAGGTGCCACAAGTCCTCCTTTTCTTTTTGTGTTCCTAGAGAGGTTTCCCACTGGCTATGGGGAAGTAGGTAGAATGCTTGGAGCTGTAACAGCCCCCTTCCGGGCCCATCCTCAATCAAAGACTCTGCCAATCTGGCACCCATCTGCGTCCCATCAGCCCAAGGAATTATTAGGACTTTGTATTTGCTCACATAAATGTAATGAAATAGAAGATATAAATAGGGAAATTTAAATATTTGGAACAAAGGTGATTAAGAAAATGAGAGCATTTCCACTGCAGACATTTCTAGTGTATGTAATCAGATTTTGTCACCAGTGCAACTTTTGGAAAAGGGATGGCTACTTCAATAACTAACTAGGAATGTTAATAATTGCACCACAACTAACGCTGCTATAAATGATATAGATGGCAACGTAAGCTTGCCAGAACAGGTCTAAAAAGTGAGTCAGAGAGAAAGAAAGAATATCCATGGTGTGGAAGTGCAAATATCATAGTCTGATCTTGATTCAAACGTTGGGATAAGCCACCTACTGGCAAGGCTTTTAGGAGGAGAATTGCCCTAACACCAGCAGATCAGACTGCAGCCAGCCAGCCAGCAGTTAATTTTATCAGCATCAATCAGTGAGAACACATGGCCAGGGAATTCAGCACATCCCCCTGCCAGTCTTTGGTGGGGGGGCTAGTTAACACTGCCTATCTTTCCCAGGTGTGAATGCTCTTCCTGGGACACAACTATCCCATGACAGGCCCAAGGTGAAATGAGACTACCATATATCTCACGGACATCCCAATGCTGAGGCTGTTAGCAGCTGAAAGTTGTCATTTGAAAAAAAAATCACAAATGGAGGAGTCCCTAAAGAGAGAAGTGTTTTACTGTTCTTGTCTATAGTGAAACTGGCATTGAAGAAGCGTATATTATTACACAGTTTATCATTGACCTTATACTGGTATACAATTTATTTCCATTTGAGCTAGACTGGATGTCATAAATAAGGCTAAAGGCCCTTCTGTGACAGCTCTAAGTATTTATGTAAGCAGTTTAGCCAAAATAATAATTTGTAACAGGTAGAAATTACATCCAAAATTGCTTGCACAGTTTTCCCTGTTCAATGACTTCCCATCATCGTATATGTTGCCGCTTTGCCCTCAAGTGCTGCACAACCCAAATGGGAGACAAGGAGGATAGATGATGTGTTCTTCTCAAGCAGATGAAATACATCTCTTCTGAAAAGAAAAGGTTAGACTGTTTTCTGCAAATGTCACAGAATAAGTCATTGTTGTCCAGAGGCAGCATTAACTGATGCTCTGTTCATTTTACATAGCTATTTACTAAACCAGTCAGTAAAGTAAATAAGTATATAAAGCTGAACTCTACCCTAACAAACGCTGAATAATATAGCGCTATACATCCATAAGCCCTGTGGTCTGAATCCTTAGAGAGTAAAGAGCTCTCTATTGTCATCTGTTGGTGAAATGGGAAAAAGCAGCCCAGAGTTGCTTAAGAACTGCAGAAGAGTTGGGGCTCCATTGGGAAGGGAGTTCTCTGGTGACCTGTGGTGGAGAGCTACGAGAATAGACTGAATGGGCCACAGCATATTTACATTTTAGTTATGTGACAATATGGGGCATTTTGGTTAAAATACAGTTAAATTTTCAGTTTGGGGACAATAAAACACATTTGATCTTGCTGGGAAATACAAAGATAAAATGATGACATGCCTGGGATCACACAGAGCATTACTGCTGTCAGGCACAGCTGAGCATGGAAACCTGAAATCACTCCAGCTGGGTGAGGTTGTAGAGCCCCCAGAGCAACCTAGGTAGCTGTGGCCTGCTAGAATCCTTAGATTTCTTTAACCCGGGACAGTTAACTGTGAGTGGAGAGCTGGGGAAGAAGGACCATATCAATCTTAAGGCCCTATGGGGTGGGGGAATATTACTGCATAGAATTTGTTGATGTAATAATTGCTGATTTCCCCAAGTTTATTATATTGTCCTCCCCACTTCTCTTTCTTTTAAACCCTGGACTCAGTGCTTGGAAGTGAAGAAGTATTGCCCTTCAGAGGCACCCAGGGTGGTAGATATAGTTTCGAGCTTGAGCTGGTGTCATAAATATAAAGGGAAGGGTAAACCCCTTTGAAATCCCTCCTGGCCAGGGGAAAGCTCCTCTCACCTGTAAAGGGTTAAGAAGCTAAAGGTAACCTCGCTGGCACCTGACCAAAATGACCAATGAGGAGACAAGATACTTTCAAAAGCTGGGAGGAGGGAGAGAAACAAAGGGTCTGGGTCTGTCTGTAGTCGTCTTGGCCAGGGACAGAACAGGAATGGAGTCTTAGAACTTTTAGTAAGTAATCTAGCTAGGTATGTGTTAGATTATGATTTCTTTAAATGGCTGAGAAAAGAATTGTGCTGAATAGAATAACTATTTCTGTCTGTGTATCTTTTTTGTAACTTAAGGTTTTGCCTAGAGGGGTTCTCTATGTTTTTGAATCTAATTACCCTGTAAGATATCTACCATCCTGATTTTACAGGGGGGATTTCTTTACTTCTATTTACTTCTATTTTTTATTAAAAGTCTTCTTGTAAAACACTGAATGCTTTTTCATTGTTCTCAGATCCAAGGGTTTGGGTCTGTGGTCACCTATGCAAATTGGTGAGGCTTTTTATCCAACATTTCCCAGGAAAGGGGGGGTGCAAGTGTTGGGAGGATTGTTCATTGTTCTTAAGATCCAAGGGTCTGGGTCTGTAGTCACCTAGGCAAATTGGTGAGGCTTTTTACCAAACCTTGTCCAGGAAGTGGGGTGCAAGGTTTTGGGAAGTATTTTGGGGGGAAGGATGCGTCCAAACAGCTCTTCCCCAGTAACCAGTATTAGTTTGGTGGTGGTAGCGGCCAGTCCAAGGATAATGGGTGTAATATTTTGTACCTTGGGGAAGTTTTGACCTAAGCCGGTAAAGATAAGCTTAGGAGGTTTTTCATGCAGGTCCCCACATCTGCACCCTAGAGTTCAGAGTGGGGGAGGAACCTTGACATGGTGGCACAGTGGTGGGATTAACCTGAAATCATTTGAGATCCAGTTGAGATTTTTTGAACTAGAAATACAGATTTTAAAAAGGAAATTTTTTTTCTTTGGAAAGAAAGTCCAGAAAGCAGCTTTGAAACTGAAAGCAGCTTGGTTTCTCTCTGCTTTGTGGCCAAGCAGAGACAAAAGGGGATTATCTTGTGAATTGCAGGTTTTCTTTGCCTGGAGGCAGGGTACTTAACTCCTGCAGGGAAATTCACAGTCTTCCAACCCAGAGGTTTTTTTTTCTTTTCTTCCTAAAAGTAAATAGGGGGGGGTGTGCTCTACCCATTTGCCTGGAGACAAAAGTGGCAGGGTTTTTTTTAGGATTTTGATTTTTTTTTTTTTTGTTTTACAAGGAGCACAGGTTTGAAAAGAATTTTTTTTTTCTTTGGGCTGGGTAAGCAGGTTTCCAAGTAGTTGGAGGTTTTTTGCTTTAATTTGGGCCCAGAGCAGAGACAAGGGAATTGTCTTTTTCTGTAGGCTGACAATCACTATCAGAGAATAGGTATTCTATTCCAGCACAGCAAAATTTTACAGCCAAGTTTTGTTTGTTTATTTCTAAACCTCAGGTGTAAAGTTAGTTAAAAACAGAGAGGTTAGAATGGCCAAATCCTCAGCTCGACGACAGCTGGAGTTAGCCAAATTTCAGGCTGAGGAAAAACAAAGGGAACATGAAAGACAGATAGAACTCATGCAGCTGAAGAAGGAACAAGAAAGGGAGGCAGAACAACACCAAGAGGCTGCCCAGAAGAGGGAAATGGAGGCAAGGAAGCATGTGGAGGAGAAGAGGGAAAAAGAGAGGAAGCATGTGGAGGAGGAGAAGGAAAAAGAGAGGAAGCATGTGGAGGAGATGGAGAGGATAAAGGCCCAGCAGAATATACCAACAAACCCTAGCAATCCTTCTCCAGGTACCACTTCCCATCCCAGAAAGTTCCCCACCTACAAGGCAGGTGATGATACTGAGGCCTTCTTAGAAAACTTCGAAAGGGCCTGCCTTGGGTACAACATCTCTACTGACCAATACATGGTAGAGCTGAGGCCGCAGCTCAGTGGACCCTTAGCTGAGGTGGCAGCTGAAATGCCTAAAGAACATATGAACAAGTATGAACTGTTTAAATCCAAGGCGAGAGTCAGAATGGGGATAACACCCGAGCAGTCTCGTCGGAGGTTCAGAGCCCTAAGGTGGAAACCAGACATGTCATTTACCCGACATGCCTACCACATTGTGAAACATTGGGATGCCTGGATATCAGGAGCAAGTGTTGAATCTCCAGTAAATTTGCCCTTCCTAATGCAAATGGAACAATTCTTAGAGGGTGTTCCTGAGGAAATAGAAAGATACATCCTAGATGGGAAACCCAAAACTGTAATCGAGGCAGGAGAGATTGGAGCCAGATGGGTGGAGGTGGCAGAGAAGAAGAAACCTGGTCGCAGTTGGAGCGGAGACCAGAAGGGACCACCCCAGACCACACCCTATTACCGGGGGCCGCCCAAAGCCCCACCTACCTCCCAAAGAACCCTCCAGACCCCTTATCGTCCCACCACCCCGTTCTCCAGCAACCCTCCTCGCCCCAGTGACCCGTCAGCTGGACGATGTTTTAAGTGTAACGAGCTGGGGCATGTAAAGGCCAACTGCCCCAAGAACCCCAACAGATTACAGTTCATTGCACCGGAATCACACCAGAGGTCCACAGGCCCAGATACCTCCCAGATACCCTTGGAGCGGAGGGAAACTGTGAGTGTGGGCGGGAAGAAGGTCACCGCGTGGAGGGACACCGGAGCACAAGTGTCAGCTATCCATGCTTCCTTAGTGGACCCCAATTTAATCAACCCAGAGATCCAAGTGACGATTCAACCCTTCAAGTCCAATTCTTTCAATTTGCCTACAGCCAAGTTGCCTGTCCAGTACAAGGGCTGGTCAGGAATGTGGACTTTTGCAGTCTATGATGATTATCCCATCCCCATGCTGTTGGGGGAAGACTTGGCCAATCATGTGAAGCAGGCCAAGAGGGTGGGAATGGTCACCCGCAGCCAGGCTAAACAAGCCGTGAGGCCTAGCTCTGTTCCGGAAACTTCTATCAGGACCCAGTCAGAGGTGATGGACCTGGACCCCAGGCCAATGTCTGCAACAGCAGTAGTGGATCCAGTCCCAGAGACCCAGACGGAACCAGTCCCAGAACCAGCCGAACAACCAACACCAGACCCCGTGTCAGCACTGAATCCAGTACTTGCAACCTCAACACCAGAGGGCCCCACCGAACCTGAACTGGCAGCAGCCGATAACCCTACACAAGAGGCTCAGCCGGAGCCTGAATCCCAACATAGTGCACCAGCGGAGAGCAGTTCACAGTCAACAGAAACAGCTCCATCCCCTATATCGCTTCCAGAGGGACCAAGCCTAGGTCCACAATCCCATGAGGAACTGGTGTCTCCAGCATCAAGGGAACAGTTCCAGACCGAAGAGGAAGCAGATGAAAGCCTCCAGAGAGCTTGGACGGCGGCACGGAGCAACCCACCGCCTCTCAGCTCTTCTAATCGATCCAGGTTTGTTGTAGAAAGAGGACTTTTATACAAGGAAACTCTTTCTGGTGGACACCAGGAAGACTGGCATCCTCAGAGACAGTTGGTAGTTCCAACTAAATACCGGGCCAAGCTCTTGAGCTTAGCCCATGATCACCCTAGTGGCCATGCTGGGGTGAACAGGACCAAAGACCGTTTGGGGGGATCATTCCACTGGGAGGGAATGGGCAAGGATGTTTCTACCTATGTCCAGTCTTGTGAGGTGTGCCAAAGAGTGGGAAAACCCCAAGACCAGGTCAAAGCCCCTCTCCAGCCACTCCCCATCATTGAAGTTCCATTTCAGCGAGTAGCTGTGGATATTCTGGGTCCTTTTCCAAAAAAGACAGCCAGAGGAAAGCAGTACATACTGACTTTCATGGATTTTGCCACCCGATGGCCGGAAGCAGTAGCTCTAAGCAACACCAGGGCTAAAAGTGTGTGTCAGGCACTAGCAGACATTTTTGCCAGGGTAGGTTGGCCCTCCGACATCCTCACAGATGCAGGAACTAATTTCCTGGCAGGAACTATGAAAAACCTTTGGGAAGCTCATGGGGTAAATCACTTGGTTGCCACTCCTTACCACCATCAAACAAATGGCATGGTGGAGAAGTTTAATGGAACTTTGGGGGCCATGATACGTAAATTCGTAAATGAGCACTCCAATGATTGGGACCTAGTATTGCAGCAGTTGCTCTTTGCCTACAGAGGTGTACCACATCCCAGTTTAGGGTTTTCCCCATTTGAACTTGTATATGGCCGTGAGGTTAAGGGGCCATTGCAGTTGGTGAAGCAGCAATGGGAGGGATTTACACCTTCTCCAGGAACTAACATTCTGGACTTTGTAAACAACCTACAAAACACCCTCCGAACCTCTTTAGCCCTTGCTAGAGAAAACTTACAGGATGCTCAAAAAGAGCAAAAAGCCTGGTATGATAAACATGCCAGAGAGCGTTCCTTCAAAGTAGGAGACCAGGTCATGGTCTTAAAGGCGCTCCAGGCCCATAAAATGGAAGCATCGTGGGAAGGGCCATTCACGGTCCAGGAGCGCCTGGGAGCTGTTAATTATCTCATAGCATTCCCCACCTCCAACCGAAAGCCTAAGGTGTACCATATTAATTCTCTAAAGCCCTTTTATTCCAGAGAATTAAAGGTTTGTCAGTTTACAGCCCAGGGAGGAGACGACGCTGAGTGGCCTGAAGGTGTTTACTACGAAGGGAAATGTGCTGGTGGTGTGGAAGAGGTGAACCTCTCCATGACCCTTGGGCGTATGCAGCGACAGCAGATCCAGGAGCTGTGCACTAGCTACGCGCCAACGTTCTCAGCTACCCCAGGACTGACTGAACGGGCATACCACTCCATTGACACAGGTAATGCTCACCCAATTAGGGTCCAACCTTACCGGGTGTCTCCTCAAGCTAAAACTGCTATAGAACGGGAGATCCAGGATATGTTACAGATGGGTGTAATCCGCCCCTCTGAAAGTGCATGGGCATCTCCAGTGGTTCTAGTTCCCAAACCAGATGGGGAAATACGTTTTTGCGTGGACTACCGTAAGCTAAATGCTGTAACTCGCCCAGACAACTATCCAATGCCACGCACAGATGAACTATTAGAGAAACTGGGACGGGCCCAGTTCATCTCTACCTTGGACTTAACCAAGGGGTACTGGCAGGTACCGCTAGATGAATCTGCCAAGGAAAGGTCAGCCTTCATCACACCTCTCGGGCTGTATGAATTTAATGTACTCCCTTTCGGGCTGCGAAATGCACCCGCCACTTTCCAAAGACTTGTAGATGGTCTCCTAGCGGGATTAGGAGAATATGCAGTCGCCTACCTTGACGATGTGGCCATATTTTCGGATTCCTGGGCAGACCACCTGGAACATCTACAAAAAGTCCTTGAGCGCATAAGGGAGGCAGGACTAACTGTTAAGGCTAAGAAGTGTCAAATAGGCCTAAACAGAGTGACTTACCTTGGACACCAGGTGGGTCAAGGAACTATCAGCCCCCTACAGGCCAAAGTGGATGCTATCCAAAAGTGGCCTGTCCCAAAGTCAAAGAAACAGGTTCAATCCTTCTTAGGCTTGGCCGGTTATTACAGACGATTTGTACCGCACTACAGCCAAATCGCTGCCCCACTGACAGACCTAACCAAAAAGAAACAGCCAAATGCTGTTCAGTGGACCGGAAAGTGTCAGAAGGCCTTTAACAAGCTTAAAGCGACACTCATGTCTGACCCTGTACTAAGGGCCCCAGACTTTGACAAACCGTTCCTAGTAACCACAGATGCATCCGAGCATGGTGTGGGAGCAGTTTTAATGCAGAAAGGACCTGATCAAGAATTCCACCCCGTAGTGGTTCTCAGCAAAAAACTGTCTGAGAGGGAAAGCAACTGGTCAGTCAGTGAAAAAGAATGTTATGCCATTGTCTACGCTCTGGAAAAGCTACGCCCATATGTTTGGGGACGGCGTTTCCACCTGCAAACCGACCATGCTGCACTAAAGTGGCTTCACACCGTCAAAGAAACTAACAAAAAACTTCTTCGGTGGAGTTTAGCTCTCCAAGATTTTGATTTCGACATGCAACACATCTCAGGAGCTTCTAACAAAGTGGCTGATGCACTCTCCCGTGAAAGTTTCCCAGAATCAACTGGTTAAAATCGTCCTTGAGATGTGGAAAATATTGTTAGTCTTTATGTACTTGGTAGTATATTTAGAGATGCATGTGTCTTATTAACTCTGTTTTCCTAGAGCTCCAGGAAGAAATCCCAGCCAGTGTTTCACCCTAGCTGAGATTTGGGGGGCGTGTCATAAATATAAAGGGAAGAGTAAACCCCTTTGAAATCCCTCCTGGCCAGGGGAAAGCTCCTCTCACCTGTAAAGAGTTAAGAAGCTAAAGGTAACCTCGCTGGCACCTGACCAAAATGACCAATGAGGAGACAAGATACTTTCAAAAGCTGGGAGGAGGGAGAGAAACAAAGGGTCTGGGTCTGTCTGTAGTCGTCTTGGCCAGGGACAGAACAGGAATGGAGTCTTAGAACTTTTAGTAAGTAATCTAGCTAGGTATGTGTTAGATTATGATTTCTTTAAATGGCTGAGAAAAGAATTGTGCTGAATAGAATAACTATTTCTGTCTGTGTATCTTTTTTGTAACTTAAGGTTTTGCCTAGAGGGGTTCTCTATGTTTTTGAATCTAATTACCCTGTAAGATATCTACCATCCTGATTTTACAGGGGGGATTTCTTTACTTCTATTTACTTCTATTTTTTATTAAAAGTCTTCTTGTAAAACACTGAATGCTTTTTCATTGTTCTCAGATCCAAGGGTTTGGGTCTGTGGTCACCTATGCAAATTGGTGAGGCTTTTTATCCAACATTTCCCAGGAAAGGGGGGGTGCAAGTGTTGGGAGGATTGTTCATTGTTCTTAAGATCCAAGGGTCTGGGTCTGTAGTCACCTAGGCAAATTGGTGAGGCTTTTTACCAAACCTTGTCCAGGAAGTGGGGTGCAAGGTTTTGGGAAGTATTTTGGGGGGAAGGACGCGTCCAAACAGCTCTTCCCCAGTAACCAGTATTAGTTTGGTGGTGGTAGCGGCCAGTCCAAGGATAATGGGTGTAATATTTTGTACCTTGGGGAAGTTTTGACCTAAGCCGGTAAAGATAAGCTTAGGAGGTTTTTCATGCAGGTCCCCACATCTGCACCCTAGAGTTCAGAGTGGGGGAGGAACCTTGACAGCTGGTATTAGTTAAGCCTTTAAGGAAACCCCTAGAAAACCAAGCATGGCCCTTTTTGCTGCTGTCAACACCTGACAGAAGATTACACATATGTTTGTATATATGTCATACACTTATGGAGCCAAATTTTGATCTCCGTTACAACAGTGAAAAAACAGTGTGAACTTCAAATGAGTTATTCTGGATTTACACCAGTTTATATAACGACCATGCTATATAGATACAATTAACTTAGACATAATGAAATCTTGTATATTATATTATTTTTGTTTATTTTTGGTATTACAGTAAGGCTTAGAGACCCCAGCCAACATCAGAGCCCCATTTTGCTAAGCACTGTATGAATAGTAATACATAGTAAGAGTCTGTCTCTGTCCCAGAGATCTTGTAATCTAAATAGACAAGACAAAGAGTGGGAGAGGCAGTCCCAGAGAGAAATGAATTGCCCCAGGTTATCCAATAGGTCATTGGTAGAGCTGAGAAGTGGTCTCCTGAGTAGCAGTCCACCGGTCCACGCTGCCTCTGTATAACATAAGATAAATAAAATGCAAAAATGTTAACTCCAAGATCTACAACACTATTCTAAAATAGTAATAATTACTAGTAGGGATGGGTGAACCTAAAGTAGTTTTGGGGGTTGGGAACCTCTCTGATAATTTTGGGGGGTGCAGGATTTGCAAGCCTTTTGATACGAGCCCGTCACTTGAGAGTGGTCCACACCTCACAGGATCAGATCCTACACAGAAAAAGCTTGTACATATAATTCAAACATGACATATCCAGGAGGTCAGAACATGAATTTATTACACAGCAAGACAGTTGTTGTGAGTGTTTTGATACCATAACAATACTTCCATGCTCAATAAGTTAATGTATATAGGTCTTGCAGGATATGTATTTTAAGAAAGAATTTGAATAAAGAGAGTGAATGTAGGAATTGCCATATGGATCATACCAGTGGTCCATCTAGTCCAGTGCCCCTGTATGACAGTGGCCAAGACCAGAAGTTTCAGAAGAAGGTACAAGCAGGTAGTTAAAATAACCTGCACTCAAGGAAAGTTTCTTTCCAAACTTCTAATGTTAACAGTTAGCTTAAGCCCTATTTTTTAACTCTCAATGGACCAGTCATGTTCCATTACAACTTTGGGGCCATGATCAAATTTTTCTTAAGAAAAGCAAAAGAGGAAAATAAATCATAGAGACAGAGGGTATTATGATCAGCTGCAACGTATTTGTGTGTTAACATCTCCAGTACACTCTTGTTCAGCCTCCTCCCCCCCACCCGTGTAACAGCAACCCTCCTTGACTCTTCGTCTTTACATAAATAACAGTAGCCTCAGCTCTTCACCTCTTATATCCTCAGATCAGAATTTTCAAATTAAAGCTGCTTCATGTTGTGAAGTATAGATTTGTTCAAAGAGCTTCTGTTCTGATGCAACTAGCTTATTTATCCTACTCCAGTACATATTCTACCAGTAGTCTGACCTGACTTGCAGCTGTGTGTACTTTTGTAAAACTAATATTAAAAATAAATAACAGAGTTAGAGTGTCCTGGCAAGAATAAATGGAGCTAGACTGGAAGGGGCATTGGTCCAGATTTAGGAAGTTTGCTACCATACAGTACATTTCTCAATATCATATGAAGGACATTTTATAACTCTTAGGCCTTGTCTACACTTAAAACTTAGTTTGAAAGCTAGGGTGGTCAGGGATGTGAAAAATCCACACCCCTGAGCAACGTAGCTATTGCGGCGAGTGTAGACACAGCTAGGTCGATGGAAGAATGTCCCCATTAACCTAGCAGCCATCACTCAGGGACGTGATGTTCCTACACCAACAGAAAAACCCCTTCTATGTGTGTCTACATTGTGGGGTTCTATTGGTATAGCTGCACCCTGTAACTATACTGGCATAGTCCGTATAGTGTAGACATAGCCTAAGTCTATGTGATCCTAGACTGAATTATTCTGGTGTAGTTGCATGACCCTGGCATTGGGGTTTATGACAAAACTAACAGCTCTTGTCACACGTTGATGGTAAAAAATATCAGAAAATGTGGCTTTTTTCTAATTTTGGACAGGATCTTTATTGGAATAAAAAAATAGCATTATCCCAAAAGATGAATAGATTTTAAGGCCAGAAGAAACCACTATTCCTAGGTAAGTTGTTCCAGTGGTTCATTGCCCTAACTCTTAAAAAATTGTGCCTTATTTCTAGTCTGAACTTGTCCAACTTCAGCTTCCAGCCATAGATTTTGTTTATCCCCCATCTCTGCTAGATTTAAGAGCCCTTACTGTCAGAAATCTTCCTGCGCAGGTACTTAGAGAATTCAATCAAGTCACCTCTTAACCTTTTCTTGGATAAACTAAATAGATTGAGCTTCTTGATTCTCTCACCATAAGGTAGTGTGATGCAGTATATTTTTTTAAAGGGGAATATGAGTGAATTATGGTACATGAGCTTGTTAGATTTATAGCCAGGAACTCAGCAGTCAGAATCACAGTTAGAACTAGAAGCCAGTCTAACTCAAGTTGATGATCCCATCACAGGGCTCTTGTGGAACAGTGCACTGGCTGCCAAACACTTCTGTAATTGAGTCCAACATATGACAAAATCCTCCCAAGGGCTTTATTAAGTTGATGTCAAATACAGTGTACAGAAATATCTGTAAAATGAGATGAGAAGCCTGAGGTGCATGCAGGATGCAGTGGCTGTTCATTTTAGCGTTGCAGATAAAACATATGCGGGAGAAAGTTGCGCTGCGCTGACCATCATGGAGGTTATGGGATCCTACAGTGAGGGCGCTGAGAGCCATTGAGCCAAACCATAAACCCTGTATATAATGAAACCCACTTTAAGTCAGGGGGTGCTGTACTCCCCGCACTCCAGCACCTGTGAAGCTGGTGTGATATTGCTTGCATCCTCAGTGACTTGGTCGGCTACATGAGGCAATTTTGTGATGACTAAAAATATAAATCATCTTTCTTTAAAAGATTTCCACTGCGCCATCGATGTTACTTGCGGGATGGCATTTTTAAGGTGGAATTGAAAATCTCTCTTGTTGTTCAAAATGCTCTTGACTATATATTGCAGTGAGCTGTGAAAGGGTCTAATCCAGCTCCCATTGAAATCAACAGAAGGAGGCTTGTAAATGAGCAGGAGCTCATGCAAATGTTGTTCTTCTGTGCTGGGTGCATTTGGGCCCTGATCCAGCAAAATGGTCAGGTACGTACTAAAGTCCATCTCTGTTCCGGGCAGCACTTAAGCATGTAAGTTGGATATTAGGAAAAACTTTTTCACTAAGAGGGTGGTGAAACACTGGAATGCGTTACCTAGGGAGGTGGTAGAATCTCCTTCCTTAGAGGTTTTTAAGGTCAGGCTTGACAAAGCCCTGGCTGGGATGATTTAACTGGGAATTGATCCTGCTTTGAGCAGGGGGTTGGACTAGATGACCTTCTGGGGTCCCTTCCAACCCTGATATTCTATGATTCTATGTGTTTAACTTTAGGAATGAGTGTAAGTCCTGCTTAAGTGCTATCATGAAACAGAGTCTCTCAACGGAGTTAAAAATCATACCAAATGTAAAGAAAAGCAGATAGTTTTCTCTCCTTGCTAACAAATATATTCATTTGCTGATTGAAAAATGGCTTCTTTTTTTCAAAATGAAAACTTGCTGTGAAAAATGGTCATTTCTTCCAAAATTTTCCAGTTGTTCAAGAACAAAAAACCCAAAACCTGATTTATTTTTTTTAAGTTTTCAGTTTTTCCATCAAAAGTCCACAAAATTTTCAGAAAATTTTGGAATCTTTCACAGAAAATACTCACCATTTTCCAACCAGCGCAGCTTCTTGTTATTGTCTGAATAGTGTCTGGCATGATGGGGTCCTGATCTTTGATTGGGTTACTAGGTAATGCTGTAATAAAAATGCTAAATAATAACAACTCTACTTCATGTTCCTTTGTGTGTGGCTTAAGATTACATATTTATCCATTATCCAAATCTAGTAAATTGTGGTTTTCTACTACTACTTCATTTGTTAGCCTGAAAACTAACTCCACATTCTGCCCATAGATGCATTCACACATAACCTGTTAGTGCTAAACACTATACATGTGATGTCAGATGGGCTCCATTATGGCCCATAAAGCCCTAGTCATTATTCATCATAACTGCAGCTAAAAGTGCCAGCTCATTCTCATTGTGGAGGGCTATGTATGACATTTTAAAATAACAATTGCACAGGACATTTGGGTCCCTGACTCCCTGTGTGGGAATGTAATGCATCTGTTGTAATATTTATACATTAATTTTGCACCCTCTTCATGGAGAAATCTTTGTTATGGCTCTGTCAGCCTATTGTAACTGAAAGTGGTAATGTTAGAATCAAGTCAAGTATAACAGGCTGCCACACAGGAATTGGGAAATGGTTTCAGAGAAGCTTCTCTCATTAAAAAGAAAAGGAGTCCTTGTGGCATCTTAGAGACTAACAAATGTATGAAGTGAGCTGTAGCTCACGAAAGCTTATGCTCAAATAAATTTGTTAGTCTCTAAGATGCCACAAGTACTCCTTTTCTTTTTGCGGATACAAACTAACACGGCTGCTACTCTGAATTCCCTCATTAAGTTTCTCTTTATGTAATAAAATATGTTTCTTATATGTATATAAAGCCTGTAAAACACCAGCACTCTCAACAGCACTATAGGTTGTTTCTAAAAGCTACTGACACTCTATTCGTTAAGCCCTTCCCTCTACACTAAATAAACTCTGCTGGCAGGGAAAGTATCAGAGGGGTAGCCGTGTTAGTCTGTATCCACAAAAACAACAAGCACCTTAAAGACTAACAGATTTATTTATGCCTAAATTTATGCCTAAATAAATCTGTTAGTCTTTAAGGTGCCACCAAACTCCTGGTTGTTTTTTTTGGCAGGGAAAGGTTTTCCTATGGAAACACCTCATTGGCCTCATTCAAACTGGAAATGTAACAATATTATCATGGTCATAGGGATTTTAAGACAATTTTTATTTCTGGAATTTGCAGGCCCTTGTGAGAAAGAATAGAACTTCAACGTTCAAATATGATCAGTCAAAATATCATTTCACTAGAGTCTTGTTCGGTGAGAGTCGTTACTCTTTATGGTGGTTCTACACAGGGGGGATAGATTTATGTACCACTGCGATCATTGTATTGTGCTCTTAAATTTGCAGAGTCTCCTGGGAAATTGGAACATTCTTGCAGGCTTCTGTGTTTCAGTGTTCATTTATAGGGCAGACTGTTGTAGCTGAGGTTTCAGGGGTGAAATCCTGGCTCTGTTTAAGTCAGTGCGAGTTTTGCCATTGACTTCAATGGGGGCAGGATTTCACCCTTGGCCTCTTTTTGGAAAGGAGCAGAGAGAGCGGCAGGCCTTACCAAAGTTGAGAAATGGGCATGTATGACTGACAGTCATATTAAAGGCCTAAGAATGGTTGGTTACAGATTTTCAAACAAACACCGTGGGCCAAATTTTTACTAATAATTCTGGGCACCCTCCTTTAGTTGCCCGGTGCATATTTTTCAGGTGCCCAAAAAAACTTAACTTGCATGTACAAATGAGGAAGTCAGTGATATCTTTGGTTTGCACTGGCAAACGCTGTCTGCTCACAGAAACTTAGTTTCTGAGTGCCTAAAAACATAGACACCTAAAGTAGGCTGCCCAGAAATAGAGGCTTCTGAAATTACTGCCTGAAACCACTTTCAACCAAATCTGTATATGGTCGTAGGATCATATTTGCATCCCCTATGCAAGACTGTAGTTAATCTCAGGGAATTATATTTGAATTGTAATAAAATAAATCATTTAATTCTTACATGAGATGCTAAGGAAGACCTAACTCTTTATAATTTGGTCTTTAACAGGCATAAGATATTTTGAATGTCAGACTTTTTATGTGAGCAGTTTAGTTTCCAGGATATGTAGATATCATCTCATTTTGATGAAGCCTACTGCTCTCAGACCTCCAAAAAGAGAACCCATCCTAACCAAAAATCAAGATGGTCCATGGAAAGGAACTGTGCTGCCCCTGTTTTGACTTACAGTGGTTTATATAGAACCAGTGGGGCAGGGGTAGTCAATAGGCAGCCCTTTTCAGCAGACCATGGGAAGCACGCTGGGACTTGGGGCTTCAGCCATTTTATCTCCCATTTACTTTAAAGGAATATGCAAGTGCTCAGTCCCCCTGAAAATCAGCCCCCTAACTTGTGTTTAGCAGTCTAAGTGGGGATTTTGGAGCCTAACTTTAGCTACCCGGGTGTTTTTTTAAATTTTGGCTTGTATAACAAGCTCATCTTTTCCAGGTGAGGTCAGAGCAGGGTGAATTATCAATGTTTTCTGGACCTGAGGTAGAAGCGTGGACTGTGGCTGGACTTAGATATCTATGCTTTATTTTTGTCCTTTGCAAAGTGTAAAATACCTATCGCTCCTTAAGAAGTAAAGGGAGACTTCTTTCCTATTAGTCAGAGATTCTGGTGTCTCTGTGGCGAAGCAAACAGCATGGATGTATTGTATAAATAATGCTAAAGAGAAAACCTATAGTGCTGCATGGTAACTAAATGGGGATTGGTTTCAGAGTAACAGCCGTGTTAGTCTGTATTCGCAAAAAGAAAAGGAGTACTTGTGGCACCTTAGAGACTAACCAATTTATTTGAGCATGAGCTTTCGTGAGCTACAGCTCACTTCATCAGATGCATACCGTGGAAACTGCAGCAGACTTTATATACACACAGAGAATATAATCTCTGGTAATCCAGCAGGACAGTGGGGTGGGAGGAGGTATTGTTTCATATTCTCTGTGTGTATATAAAGTCTGCTGCAGTTTCCACGGTATGCATCCGATGAAGTGAGCTGTAGCTCACGAACGCTCATGCTCAAATAAATTGGTTAGTCTCTAAGGTGCCACAAGTACTCCTTTTCTTTTTGTAAATGGGGATTGAACACCTCCTAACACTCTCAAGCAGCTGTCAGTACAGTGACAGGGAAACACTTTCATAGTTAATTCTTTTACAAATTACCCAGATAAATGAAGTTGCAGACACTCAACCTGGATTTTTTTTATGAGGGGAAAACATAATTATTAATTTTGAAATGCTACTATGATTTGAATGAAATGTATTATCTTTGCATTAAGAAATGGATACCACATTTTGCAATGGATCCCTGTGAGAAATTAGGATTCAGTACACAGTGCGGAGACAAATCTCTCACCTGAGAGGCAAATGGCAGTATTTGAAATTGCATTTGTGCACCTATAATTTTGGCAACCTTCAAAATGAAGAGTGAAAAAAAATCTAGAAAAATGGTCAGATCCTCAGATGGTGCAAATTGTTATTAACTCTGCTGAAGTCAATAGCACTATGATGCTTTATATCAACTGATATCTGGTCCAGAAGGTTCTCATTTGTGCACGTACATTTCATTTTTTGCTGCTTTCCTTTTCTGGTGCAGAAGTTGCTCACAGATTCAGAAAACTGATTGACTCAGAAATGTAGCATATTCTTCTACTTGGAGTAAAATGTTGCTTTGTTCTGTGTTAGTATAGAGACTCTGAGCATAAGACACCTGCCAGACTGTTCTGAATTTAGAGTACTTTCTATAAAACTGTCTTCATCAAGACTTATAATGGTCACCTTTTTTAAAAAAATCAACACTTATCAACAGCTATCACATCGGGGCCAGAGAGATTATGCAATTGTCCTCTCCATAGTGGCTCTTGTTACTGCTATGTAATTAGGTTGTGTTTACATAGACTGAAACACAACTTCAAATTCATTTATCAATTTCCTTCTGTGTTCCCACTGAGATAGACTGTAGTTATGGTCTAAACTGCCATTTACTGAAAATATTAATGGGTGAATATGCAAACACAACCCAGATGTTTTCGGGGTTACTACATAGCCATTTAAGTTTGAATTCAAATATTAAATTGCAGTTCTGTCACATTTTTTTTTTCTTTCTTCTCACTTAAGCTAGAAAATTCTAGCTGTGATGGCAAAGAGGGATCCTGAAAAGATTACAATTGGCAAACTTAATTCGGTTGACATAGTATGTTTGTTTTTCAGTTAGGCATTTGACTTAGTACCGTACAACATTCTACTCTTAAAAATTAGCACTGTACAAAATCAATGTGGCACATATGAAATGAATTATAAACTGGCTAACAGATCTTAAGATCATGAAGGTTAATAGAGATTTACTAATAAGTAGTAGATATTTGTAGTAAAGGCACAAAGGGACTGGATATTATTCAACATTTTTATCAATAATCCAGAAGAAAATGTAAAATCATTGATGATAAAGTTTGCAGGTGACAGTTTTAATAATCATCAAGTTGACTCAAATAGGACTGACGAACAACATATTTAGTAACCAGCAAACCAGAAAAAAATATTTATTTTTGACTTATCAATAAGACAATTGGTGTAAACTTAGATGGTGCTTGAGCAGAAATTCTATGTCAGTCATGATGTGGTTTATAGCAACCATTCTGACTTTAAGAAGTGGGCATTATTGTGCTTTTACTGTTTCATCGTGAATGACTGACAGGCAGTAGAGTGGGCCAGAGGGCTATAAAACCACTAGCCATCTTTGAGCAATGTTCAGTGCGCTGTGGCTGTGAATGCTCACTGGAGATACACAGGATGTGCAATACCTCTGTGAGTGCAGAATGAGTCTGCACTCTTCTTCTTTTCCTCTCTCGTTTTCCTCACCCTCACCCATAGCTCCCCCATTCCATCATTTTTAGGAAGTACAAAACTGGCAGTTTGCAGAGTCCTTGCACACCTGATGCCCAAGACTGGGATTGTGCCTGACATCTGCACAGGCCCTTGCTCTCTACTTTGCCCTTTGCACACCTGTACAGGGCTGGGCATAATTGTGCCCACATTTGTTATAATGTGCCATCTTGCTTGCTCTTGATAAAGTATACAGCTGCCTTAACATGTGCCATCAAAGGGTCACCTTTCTAACTCCTACTCTAAATTAGTTGTACATATCCTCTAAGTGAATTGTTTAAATCAATAGAATCAAAAATCTGTGTACTCAGCCACAAGCTGAAATACATCCTTGTAAGCCATCCTTTTTTGTAAGCAAAGTGTGTCTGATAATTAAATACAATAACACCACAATGTTACTGTCAAAGTTCCTTCCCAACTCTGAACTCTAGGGTACAGATGTGGAGACCTGCATGAAAGACCCCCTACGCTTATTTTTACCAGCTTAGGTTAAAACTTCCCCAAGGTACAAACTGTTTTACCTTTTGTCCTTGGACCTTATGCTGCCACCACCAAAGTGTCTAACAAAAATAACAGGGGAAGTGCCCACTTGGAAACGTCTCCCCCCAAAAATATCCCCCCAAGCCCTACACCCCCTTTCCTGGGGAAGGCTTGATAAAAATCCTCACCAATTTGCATAGGTGAACACAGACCCAAACCCTTGGATCTTAAGAACAATGAAAAAGCAATCAGGTTCTTAAAAGAGAATTTTAATTAAAGAAAAAATAAAAGAAAAACCTCTGTAAAATCAGGAAGGGAAATACCTTATAGGGTAATCAGATTCAAAACATAGAGAATCCCTCTAGGCAAAACCTTAAGTTACAAAAACACACAAAAACAGGAATATACATCCCATTCAGCACAACTTATTTTATCAGCCATTTAAACAAAACAGAAAAGGCGTACTTGTGGCACCTTAGAGACTAACCAATTTATCTGAGCATAAGCTTTCGTGAGCTACAGCTCACTTCATCGGATGCAGAATCTAACGCATATCTAACTAGATTGCTTACTAACTCTTTACAAGAGTTCTGACCTGCATTCCTGCTCTGGTCCCGGCAAAAGCATCACACAGACAGAGAGGACCCTTTGTTTCCCACCCCCCACCTCCCCGCTTCCAGCTTTGAAAGTATCTTGTCTCCTCATTGGTCATTTTGGTCAGGTGCCAGCGAGGTTATCTTAGCTTCTTAACCCTTTACAGGTGAAAGGGTTTTTTCCTCTGGCCAGGAGGGATTTAAAGGTGTTTACCCTTCCCTTTATATTTATGACAGTTATCCACTTGGAATATATTGACATACCAGGTCGCAAGCTAGCAAAACAGACTATTACAGAGTCAGAAGTTCAAAACTCTTGGAGAAAAAGAAGTGTTACGTTGATTAAAGCTATACATGGGGGTAGGGAATTCAGCACTGCTCAGAGAGATTTCTTCCCTTATTGGTAGTTTTGCAGGCAGTGAAATTAATGAAAACTGTGTTTGGAGACAGCGTTATCTGCTTTAATGTCTGTGCAGGTTGCTTTGAACCTTTGGCTCTTCCATTCTTTAAAACTGCAAAATGTCTATTTGAAACACTCCTAAAATTATTCTGATTTTGCTGTGCCAAGATCAAATGGATAAATTATATTTGTGTAAATTGCCTGTAGTCGAGCAGATTGGCAGCCAACAGACCCGGACGGGGAGGAGCCCCTCTTTGAACCCTGGCGGGCGGAGCCATGCCACACTCAACCTTCCCGCCAGAAGTCAGTGGGCGGGACCGGAAGTACAAAAGACGGGCTGCTACAGACCCCAAAGGAGCCGAGGACTGGCCAGGACCATCAGGGTCATTTACTGATCCGAGCACGGAAAAGCTGCAAGCACTGACAAAGGCCTTCTTCCCCAACAACCAGGACGACCCCCTACAGAGCCAAGTACACCCTAAGAGGGAGTTGGGAAGTGGCCAAGGGGTAGCTGACCCGTCTGGCTGCAATGCTGACAGCAAGCGAGTCAGTGTGTTGCGGTCAGGATCTCTGCTGACCCAGTGGCAGACGGCTCTGCCACTGCTAGGGCCCTGGGCCGGGACGCAGTGGAGTGGGTGGGCCTGCGTCCTCCCTGCCATCCCAACCCATGGGTGGCAGTCTCCCCCTCTCTTAGGCAAGAAGCCTGCACTTGTTGGCCCTCTGCAAGAGCTAGGAAGCCCAACTGTTTGCTGCTCAACCTGAGTACACACCTGAGCCAGAGACTCTTTGCTGCCTCACCCTGACCAGGGGCTGGGGCTCCGTAACTGTGTTTGTTGTTCAGCCCTGATCACAAGCCCGAGCTCATTTCTCCTGTCGCCCTGCTGATTCCCTATGTCAGGCAACCCCTGAAGACATAGTGGGGCATATTGGCCGCCCACAGACCCGGAGGGGGAGGAGCCACTCCCCCCCCAATGGACTGCACTGCCATATTTACATAGTTTTGCATGGAACTATGTTATTTTTACTGAATTCGATAAAAGCAATTGTAACAATGTACATATTTTAAGCATTAAAGGATTATTTTTCAGATTAAATTTAGCACTTCAAAGATGTAAATGCAGAACAATTACTATAATCTCACATGGTAGGCGTGATTTTTGTATCTTTTTCTCTCTGTGGTCAAATTCTTTGCCATAAATTATAATTGTGCTTGTTTTTATTTTGCTGTTTAGTTAACTCAATTGTTTATAATGTGATGCAGGCCTGAAATCTAACCAAAAGTTCAAATTTACATTAGGTCTGATTTCTGGAGTGACAGGTTTAAATGGCAGTAAAATATGTTGTGGTGACTCCCTTCCTGAGTTTGTACTGTACTTATCCACTGACTTCTAAGTTGATTTTCAAAGCTGCTGAGCAATTTAATAGGTGACATTTCTGGCTAAGCTGATATTTGGTTGGTTGTTTTGAGGTGCTTGCAGTCTGAACAGAATATTGTAAATGGACAATGGACACGATATACAACATTATGCTTAGAATCAGTGATGAGAAAATGAATAGGCAAGCATAATATTTGTGTATAGCTGACATCTTTTCACATGTATTCACCAATGTAGTATTGGCACAGTGGATCCAGGGGTTGGCAGTGAGCAGCATTCTCAGAATTGTTGCTGAAACTTCTGCCATATGAGGATGGTCCTTTTCAGCCCCTTTAGTGCACAGTCCTGGCTGTTTTCCCATGCGACTAGTTTTAGAGCTAGAAAAGCAGAGATGACATCCTGGAAAACAGACAAGTGTTGTGAAACATTTCTGATTTATCATTGGACCTCTGGCTTACATAGCTATCTGACGACAACTTGAATCCTTTCTGATTTTTGTGGTATTGCTTTATAAATCTTTATAAAGCATTTTCTAAGAACATCTGACAGGCACAGAGATCTGACAAGACATAAAATGACTGCAAGTTTGTCACAGCCGTGAGTTTAAAAAGTTTCTGGAGACACCAGAGAAAAGGCAACCAATCCACATAACTCATATCAAGACAATCAAATTTTATTTTTTTAAAAACGTCAGTACCGTATTTTCAAACCTGCTTTTTTGGTGTTTCCTACAGGAAACCTTGATACAAAGTATCATAAAATGCTTTAACACACCCCATTAAAATATCTTATGGGAAAGTTCTATAGAACAGAAAATTGATTAAACAAACAGAGTCCCGGCAAAGTTATTTGATAAACATATAAAACTTAATAGAGAATGATATCTTCCCAACTTTTAAACTACCTATGGATATAGTATTATTTAGGAGGCTATCCTGCTGTAGTACATGCTATATGCCTTTTCCTTGGGGGTGGGAGGCACACATTCATCCCTGGTGAAATTCCCCTTAAGCTAATAGACTTACACTAGGGAAGAATGTTGAACCACACCCCCATTCAGTTGTCTATTGTATCCATGCAATCCAGGAACTTGTCTGGGTGGAATAGACTTTTGGATCTGACTCACTATGCTTTACATTAGATAAAAAAATCTGACCTTCTCTACCCAGAACATCTTCTGATCTCCTTTAAATCCCCAATATTTAGGAAACCTCCCCAAGAGCCATTTCAAAACTCTGAGGAGGACTGGGTAGATGAGCAGTCACCTTCTTGTGCTGATACTTCGGAGACAATGCTGCCTACCTGACAATCTACAGTAACCAAATTGGCCACATGACCCACATGGGACTGAAAAGGAATAGCTTCCAAAGAGAAAGAATTGTTTTGTGACTTTAAGACTCTCTCTTTATTTCAGCATTTTCTTGTAATAATCTAGGATCTGATCCTGTTGTCCTTACTCTGACATCTCTCCCACTGAGGTAAGGACTTCAGGAAGGGCATTGCAACTTATTGCATTTGCTGAGTGATAAATGTTTTCCACACACACACCAGATCACAGAACAGCTGTGCAAGCAACAGAATTAGACTGTAATCTCCAGTGTAAGTATTCACCAAAAAGATGTAAATAGCTTTATTGCGGCAACTAAAAGCCCCTGAAAATTTGACACTCTAAATCATATTAAATTGCACACACTCATCAGCCTAAAGTGATCATGAAAATCCCCAAAGCTTTAGTGGCTACACTTGCTGCTCTGGAGAAGGCTATAAAAATAAAAGTACAAGCAAAACTGTGAATGAAATTCATTTGACAGTAAACTGGTGCCCTCCCATTCCCTCAAACAGCCATACCTCTTGTGAAGGTGCACAGAGCAAGTGTTATCTAATGGTTGGAATAGAATTGGGAGTTAGGACACCAGGGCTCTATTCCCAGCTCTTCTACTGAGTGTGACAGTGGGCCTCAGGATGGTTTCCTGAGAAGTGGGGATCATAACACTTGCCAGTATTGTGAGGATTAATTTGTTAATTTTTGTAAAAACCTTTGAGATCCTTAGATAAAGGGGACTGTTTAAACGCAAACTGTGTTTGTTGTTATTTTCAGCATTGTTACAGCTGTGTTGGTTTCAAGATTTTAGGACCTCCTTCATAACATAAGCCATCAAATGTCACCTAGTGATTCCTGCATCAATCACATGCCTTCACTTGCTTATTTAAGTTATTTTTGTACTATGGAAACATCCTTTAATTTTTTATGGAGATAATTTTAAAAAATTGAAATTCCAGCAATGATTGTTTACAATTGTTTATTAACATAATACAATTAGTACCATTTTAGTTCTGACTGAACTCTTTAACAGTTTAAATATTTCAGCAGGAGCACATAATACTACCTATTGTTTATTCAAAGATGCAGAAAGACATGAAGAAGAACAATTATGTACCAAAAATACATAGAATTAATATTTAAAACATGGAATTTAAGTCTAGCAGACACACTAATAAAATACTACTAATTTACCCTTATATAATGCTTTCCATCCAAGGATCCGCACGTGCCATTTAAGTACCAGTGAGTTATAACTCACAAAACCAGGTGAAATGGGTTAAGTATTATTATCTCAATTTTCAAGCTGAGGAAAAATGATGAAGGTTAAGGACCTGATACAGATTTCCTTTACACCAGTGTAAAACCTGTTTAACACCAGTGGAACAGCACCACTGTAAATCTGTCAATTGCAGTTCAACTGGAGTTACACAAGTGTACATTAGAATGAAACCCTGGTCACTGAAGTCAATGATAAAACACTTACTGATTACACTTGGGTCAGGATTTCACTCTTGGTATAAGTGAGATCAAGATCAAGATGCAAATGGCCAATGCCACACAGCAAAGCTGTGGCAGAGCTGAAACGAGTACCCGGTTTCCTAATTCCCAGCCCTGTGCTTTAGCCACAAAACTATCTTTACCCTCTCTTTACTTACCCAGTCTCAACAATACAACTTTTAGACATTGTTTAAGGGATGAATTCTTTGAAATTATCTTTCTTAATCTTCTGCTACATGTCAGTCAAGTAATAAAAGATATTATTAAAAGATCTCTCCCCGCTATTTGGTTATGAAGTCCAAGTTTTTCAAACCTGTACACCTAAAGTTATGCTCCTAAATAAATTGCAGATTTTTTAAATGCTGAGGGTTTTTTGTTTTATTTGCCTAGTCCAAAATAACTTTTTCTTCTTCCACACAACCACCATACTCCAATTGTCAGTGTTTTGTCATTATATATATAATACACAGGTTCTTAATACACTCTTAGGTCCATCTTCATGCAACTGTCTATCTTACAATTTTCTATAAGGCCCATCAAAACCATCAAAGAGATTATAAATAGCAAAGCTAGACTGATCATCTAAAATAGGCAAATCTCATTTGCAAATCTGTTTTATCTATGCTCCCTAGCAAGCATGTTCTAATACCAGTTGTTTCTGAGCTGCTGTGTAGTTCATTAAAAAATGACAGTGGAAATTTTCCCCAAAGACGTTTCATAATGGGTGCAAGAGAGAATCTGCCTTTCCTTTTCCTCTGAGGCAACTGAATCTATATGGGACTTCCATAGTGTCCCATAGCAATTGTTAGGCTCTCTCAGTCTTTACAAAGTCAGGAGCATTGCTTTCTTTTCTCTATGTACACCTGTTTACGTGCACCCTTTTGTTCTGTCACTTTGTCTGAGTTTGACTTTTTTTTCTTCACTGCTTAGAAAGGGTCTTGAGTTTTAGCAAAGAAGAGGGGAGATTGATAAGCAGAAATTTCCAGCTGCATCCATCGCGTGACACATTTAGGAACCAGAATCCTCAGCTGATGTAGCTCCAGTTGGCTCTAGCAAATAAAAACTGAAAAAATATATTCAACAAGTCTATCTCTGTCACCATTACTATATTAATGTAATACAAGATCGGTATTTGTGTAATCCAGTATCAGTAAACAATATCACCTCCAAAGAGGAGCCATGTAGTTTTATGAACAGTGCCAGAGGAGAATATGTACTTTGTGATCTATTTGTCTGGAATTACTAGCTTTACTCGCTATGCTAACTCATTAAAACTAGAGTTTAACCTTTTCTAATTGGGTTGTAACTGTACAGAATGAGTTCTACTCCATTCCTGACATTCCACTGTATACTGAATCTTAAAGGCACAGTGCTCTTGCATTATATCCCATAGCTATGCAACAGTAAAATGACAACTCATGGAGAAAGGAAGAAAACCCGATGTCTCGCAGTTATGTAAGTGTGATAAAATCATGTCTGAGAAATGGGAGTGAAAAATAAATCCCAGGACTAGTGATGCTCTCTGTGGGTAGCAAAAACATAAATGACAGGTTTCAGAGTAACAGCCGTGTTAGTCTGTATTCACAAAAAGAAAAGGAGTACTTGTGGCACCTTAGAGACTAACAAATTTATTTGAGCATAAGCTTTTGTGAGCTACAGCAAATCTCCCCACTGTACTTTCCACTGAATGCATCCGATGAAGTGAGCTGTAGCTCACGAAAGCTTATGCTCAGATAAATTTGTTAATCTCTAAGGTGCCACAAGTACTCCTTTTCTTTTTGCGAAAAACATAAATGGATCTAAGGAAGCTGTCATGTTGTAAGGATAAGGCTTTTTTCCTGTAGCCATATTGTATGAGGCCTTTGTCTGTGGCCATATTAGAAAAGCAGCAGCCATGAGCTAAGGAGCAGAAAGTCACATCCTCACATTCTATCTAAATTACATTAAAACAATGTAATACCGGGCTGTTAAGAAGGCGATCCTGTCCTAATAGCACCCACCCTCACCGGATTAAGGGCTTGTCTACACTGGCACTTTACAGCACTGCAACTTTCTCGCTCCCCGCGCTGGTAGCTATTCCCCTCATGGAGGTGGGTTTTTTAGAGCGCTGGGAGAGCTCTCTCACAGCGCTCTGCCACGACCACACAGTGCTTTAATGTTGCCAGTGTAGACGAGCCCAAAGAAACAGATCTTAAGATGATTAAAGGAAACTTAGTTTGATAGCATTCTGCCTGGCAAGAAATCATGCATCAACAGTTGTGGTTGTGAAATCCTCATTTCTTTACTGTTTTGTCTTTATGTCCCCACTTCTCTATTGTTTATCTGTATAACCTCTGTATGGTTCATTGATTGTTTCTGTCTGTTACATAATTAATTTTGCTCGGTGTAAATCAATTAAGGTCGGGGGGTGTGAACGGTTAAAAGGTTGTTTTACAATGTTAGAATTGGTTAAAAGATTGTTTCGTAATATTTTAGTAAAATGATTAGTTAAGGTACAGGTAAACAAGACTCAGGTTATATATATAAACTGGGGTCCAAAAGGAAGTTCTTTGGAACCAACTCCAGGACACCGCCCCCGAGATCAGAGTTGCCAGACCTCAACACTCTGCCAACCACACCGTCCAGAAGCTGGAGTCCCCCAGATGACCTGATCCTGATCAAGAAAAGTTCATCTGCCTTATTGGGAGTGGTGAGCATTGTATGCTTAGTGTGTGTATTTTGTTTTGGTAATTGTTAATAAAGAGAAGTTAAGTAGGATATTACTGTGTAAGGCTCTTTCACTGGTAAAAGACCCCACAAACCCACAGAATGTAAGGTTACACCCTGAGCCCATGGAAGGGTAGGTGTGAGTGCCTAAATTAACAGGGTTACACCTGATCTCTAGGAACTGGGTAAAGGTGGATGCCCCTAGAGTGTGTGAGTAACAGAGAATTTTGTGCAGGTAACAATGTCAGCTGGACCATACTGCAATAGATGTATTACCAAATTGATCATATGCGGATATGAGTCATTCTAGAGTGTACATGTAGTAATTCTGAAGGATATGATTGTAAGAACTGAGACCTTAATCTAGTCTGAAGTGTTTGTTGATTATAATTAAACTCAGAACTCAAGATGGAGAAGGGAAATTGTTGTAGGGCTAGCTACATGGTACTTCATTTTCAGCTGCTGATCCTTCACTTTTCTCTTCTGGAGACTTGAGCCTGGAGTACAAACTATAAAAGGACAGCTATAATTTTGGATCTGACATAAAAAATGCGGGTAATTTATGGTGCTTGTGCATGTATTGTAACCCTAAATACAAGAGTCTCCAGTAGATTGAACCAACAGAAAACCATCCTTTCTCTTTTAAAAAAAGAAAAGGAGTACTTGTGGCACCTTAGCGACTAACCAATTTATTTGAGCATGAGCTTTCGTGAGCTTATAAGGTAACCTATTTCCCCTTGTTTTTTCCTACCGCCACCCCCCTCAGACGTTCTTGTTAAACCCTGGATTTGTGCTGGAAATGGCCCACCTTGATTATCATACACATTGTAAGGAGAGTGATCACTTTAGATAAGCTATTACCAGCAGGAGAGTGGGGTGGGGGGAGAGAAAACCTTTTGTAGTGGTAAACACCCATTTTTTCATGGTTTGTGTGTATAAAAAGATCCTCTGTACTTTCCACAGTATGCATCCGATGAAGTGAGCTGTAGCTCACGAAAGCTTATGCTCAAATAAATTGGTTAGTCTCTAAGGTGCCACAAGTCCTCCTTTTCTTTTTGCGAATACAGACTAACACGGCTGTTACTCTGAAACCTTTCTCTTTTAAAGAGTTCTACAGTTTTGATAACTCATCACGAAAATGATTTTTGTCATGTAATCTACAATCCAACTACAATTTTTACACACGTGTGGAGTGATAGTTTCCTTCTCAGAGAAGAATGATGGCCCAGTGGTTGATGAGCTAGTCTGGGACGTGGGAGACCTATATTCAATTCCCTACTCCTCTATAGACTTCCTATATGACTTTGAGTTAGCGGCTAAATTGCTCTGTGTTTTGTTCCCCATCTATAGGAGGGATAATAGAACTGCCTTCCCTTACAGAAATGTTATAAGGATAAATACATTAAAGCTTGTGGCATGAGCAGGAACAACATTAGTACCATAGGTAGAATCAGATTCTTATTTTCTAACCCTGGTTGGTTGAGATATTGTACAATAAAATTGTCACTGGTTACTCAGACCGTGTAAAACTACAGGCCATTTACCAAATAGGTCAGGATAGTGTGCTAATATGGACAGACAATTTTTAGAAGTGTCCATACAAAACTGTTTGATCCAAAGCCAACAGCTCCGAAAATAATGGTGCAAAAGCTCAAATGAACCTGAACACCCTCAGCTAAAATCAGTATCAATTCATTGCCATCATGTGCAACAATATAATCAGTCACGTCATTAATGAATTTTGTGACTGATCAAAGTCTACATTTGAGGAAAAAAATGATTGCCTAAAACCTCAATACTGATAATTTATCTAATTAATTAATCTTATGCCATTTAGGAGCAGGCGAAAGCGTTTTCCTTATGGTTGTTGCTTTGTGTTTTTCTCCTAGTTTTGTGAGCTAGAAGTAAATGTTCATTCTAACAAATTTCAGCATGCTTAATCATAATAGCATATCTATTTTTTAATTCATCTCTAATTCAGTTTTCAGTGGCTTTTCAAAATTTTGGCCAAGATGTATATTTACTTTAATATGTTCTGCCAAGTGATGATCAGTTCAGTAGTTATTTCACTGTTAACCCGTTCAGTACATTAGAGTGAGACTTTTACAATAGGGTAACTAATAAACATATATGTATTGCATATATATATAGTATTGTGCACATACCATTAATAAAACAAGTCCATAAACCAAACATTGAACAGTGAGACCAGTGCCAACAAATACATCCCCTAATGTTGCATGTCCCCTGGTGCCCCCATTCTCCTTTCCCATTCTTGCATGTTTAGTGCATACTTGGCACCGCTACACAGAGCTGGAGGCCTGCAGAGGGGGTACATTTGCCCTGCCCATCTGCTGTTAAGTCCCAGCTGAATGGGTCAGCCAACCATGAGCGTTCCAGATCTGCATCAGGTGTACCGTGGACTCAGGACATGGTGTGTATGCAGCAGGAACCAGTTCCCTTGCAGTCATAAGCAAAAGCAGCCTCTTTAACAGGTATTTGGGGGTTGGACTAGATGACCTTCTGGGGTCCCTTCCAACCCTGATATTCTATGATTCTATGATTCTATTTCGGCTACATTCTAGCTTCCTCCCTCAGCTGATGTTCCTGCTCCAGAAACTACACGGCAAGCCTCTCCTCACGTGCTGCAATTCTGTCCTCTTGCTCTGCGGCCTGTCTCTGCCTTTCCACTTGCTGTGAACCCCTTTTCCCTCTGGTATTGCTCCTGCTTGTTGGCCTTGTCCAGAGTGCCCACCATAAATGCATCACGGAAAAGCTTCCACTTGAGTGGTCTGTGACAGATCTGAATCCCAGAAGCCTCCTGGAGTGTGGCCGCACTGTCCAGGTTGAAGGACTGAAAAGCAGACATTAAACAGCTGCATTATTGTCTCTGTACTTCAAAACAGGTTCAGTGCATCCACAGAGAAAAAAGCCTTGTGAAATCTCAAGGCCAAAAAATTATACTTTATAAAACTGAGCTTCATTATATTGTGAGGAAACGCTTCAGTTCCCAGAGCTCTGTGGACACAACTGAGTCAATCACAGTGAAAAGAGTGTGCAAATAATGGTAAGCTAAAATTACAATTGTTTTTTCTTTAATAATTGCAGACTACCTTGGCCTTTGATGATGGGGAGCCATGGCTTGCTACCTAAGCCTTTTCTATACTTTCAGGCATTCCAAATGCAGGAGGACATAATTCTGGAGGTACCAGAGTGGCAAAGGGCCATTTTATTCCAAGTTGCTGGTTGTAAGCCAGCCATGTATGCCACAAAGGTTTTTCAAACTCATAGTGACTGAGCAGCACACATACGAGTGGAGTGGGCTGATGACTTACAGAGGTGGGCCAGGAATCATAGAATCATAGAATATCAGGGTTGGAAGGGACCCCAGAAGGTCATCTAGTCCAACCCCCTGCTCGAAGCAGGACCAATTCCCAGTTAAATCATCCCAGCCAGGGCTTTGTCAAGCCTGACCTTAAAAACCTCTAAGGAAGGAGATTCTACCACCTCCCTAGGTAATGCATTCCAGTGTTTCACCAGGAAAATGCACCCTTACCCAAAACTTGACTACAATCTGAAGTTGCTACTGCAGGAAGAGTTTGCAGCACCTAGGGTTGGGTCAAAATTCACAGGGAAATCAACAGGATGCTACACATGAGTTTGCATGGATTGTTGCCTCCCTACGGCTTCTGATGCAGGCTGCTCTGACCATACCTACCCATGGACTACATGAAAACACACATGGTAATACAGGCTCTCAAAGAAGTACACAGCTATCCCCTCCACTCCCTGGCACACTTCTGGAATACAGTATAATCCTGTTTATTCAAAACACTATTAGCCAAATCCCTCCACAATGCCTGAATCCCTTACTTGTCCCCCAGCATGGGAGCCATGAGAGGCATGCTGCAGAGGGCATGGATCTCATGCTGGGGGACAAGAAAGGGATTTGGATAATGCCGAGGTTCAGATAACAGAAAAGAGACCCCCAGCCAGGACTCCAAGGACGAGGATGAGCCTCTGGCCGTGGCAGGAGGTCACTCTACTGCTGAATGGCTCCTGCAGCAAGCCCTCTGCAGCCCTGCTGTCAGGTGAGGGAGGGAGCGGGGCATATCTGGGAGTCCTAGCCGGGACAGTAAGGATGAGGAGGAGCATGACAAGCCGGCAGCTGTGAGGGAGGCCACCCTGCTGCTGAATGGCTCCTGCCCTCTCGATGATCCAAATTTTTAATTATCCAAATAAAATCCATCTCCCCCATGCTATTTGGATAATTGAGAGTATATTGTACATACACATCTTCAGCCATACTTTGGACCTTGAGTTACTCACCCATGGACTACATTTAATTTCCCCCAACTGAGACAGTTTCCTGTTTACGCGGTGGCGTGGCCGATTTGTCTGGCCTGGCACACTAAAACGGAAAGCAATACAGGGTGCTTACAGTTAACACCCCAGCACATCTTTGTAAGAATATACGAGATTCTAGTAAAAAATTAATTTGAAATGCTTGTTTCACCGTTATTTGCACATCTCGGGCTCCATTTCAAATCCCGCGTGGTGCAGGAGGTGGGGTGAAGCCAAGGCGTTGACGCACATTCCACCATTAGTGGAGCCACGCTGCTTATAATAAATTTTGCATTGTGATAAAGCAGAGAAACCTCACACCAGCATGGAAATGTTAAAGAGAGTCTATGGGCCCAGCCAGACCTTCCCCACTATACCTACAGCCAATGCCAGGCCTGGAGGGGGAAGAAAAGGAGAGAACCTGGCTCAGTTCAGGGCTGGCTGGTGAAGAGGTAGGAGCTAGCTGCCTCCCTACACGAGGGGAGCATCTCTAGGAGCCTGACAGCCAGGACAGCCACTGGGGAAGAAGCACTGCATCCCTGACCAAGGGAGACACTGGGGGAGACCGGGGAGTACCCAGCTGTGAGTGAACTGTGTGACTGAGCAATGGAGACATTGTGAGGTTAGGCCTCAACAATCTTATATCCACCCTGCTCAGAGGGACCTGAGGCCATGGCAGGACACTACCAAAGGTCCACAAGGGGGCATTACTTGAGTCAAGCCATTACAGACTGACTGAACTGTAAGGGCCATGCCACAAACTGAAGGGACAGAGGGAGGAAGTAGGCTAGGGCAGTGGATTTAATTTTATACTCTCTTCTGGGAAGATCCTGCTAGTGTTGCTTCACACATGGCCCTGGGCAGGGACTTGGTGGAGTGGGAGGGCCCAGGTCCCCCTATCAGCCCCTTAAGGAGAAAGGCACTTCTGCCAAGGAAGCAAAGGGCCAGCAGTCAGGAGTGCCAACCACTAGGCTGTGCAGCCCTCTGAGCACCCTCTAACAGGCATAAACCAGAAATACCTCCCACTCTATATTAATAGCAACAAACATGGAGCGAAAAACTTACCAGTCTCTGGGGCCACTTCTGCCTCTTATGTGTCTTCTGCTTCTTGTGTGTCTTCTTCCTGGCAAACTGCTCCTCTGGGGAGGCATCAAAAAAGCATTTCCGAGTAGGGACTCAGGATGTGCTGCAAAGCCTCCGTGGGGACCGCTGTGAGCACAAGAGTCACCTCGCCAGCCCAATGCAATGCCTGCTCACTCCCCTCCAGTCCTACACGAGAGTCTGGGGTCAGAAGGTTGACCTGGCTGACTAGGCTATTGTGAACTATTGTTGGTTCAGTGCTTGGCACAGTACCCAGCACCCAGTCAACCCCCTCGTAAAAGAGGCGGGATGATGGAGAGTTCCCAGAAGTTCTCATACCTTGCTTTCCGAGAGTCATTCTTGAGCTACTTCATCTGCTCCCCAGTGTCCTGGGGGCTGGGCCTGAAGCGCTGGCTGGCCTGAGCCAGACAAAATTGTGAGTAGAAAGAAGGTGGGGTTGGATTTGAGCCTGAGTCTGAGCACAAGTTTACATTGCAGTGTGGACGTACCCATGTGGACGTACCCACCCTGTATGTTTCTTATGGCAGCATGTAGAGTTCATACACTTCCCTCTCCTCTAGCATGGCTATAAATAGTAACGTAGATGGTGAGGCACTGCTTAGGTGAGTAGAGTACAGAAGCATGTGGGTATGTACCCTGCATGGGTCTCTACACGTCTAAGCAGAGCCTCCCCATCTACACTGCTATTTTTGACAGTGTAGTGTCCCACTGGCTCCCCGCTGCCTCCCTCCTGCCAGAGCCTTTCCCTGACGCGTCTGGCTACAGACCACAGTGTGGCTGCAGCTTATTTTTCACTGTGGCACGTAGGTACAAATACCCTACATGCCACCGGCAGTGGCGTGCAGTGTAGACATAGCCAAAATGTAGGCCCATCTCTACCAGAAAAATGAAAACAAGATAGTGCTTTCATATACACATTAGTAAATACTAAAAGAAGATGGACCCCGTACTGTCAGGTGCTCACTCAGTACCACAAAGTCAACTCAAGAATTTGAAAGTGAAGGTATTTTGCTTCTTGTAGCGCCTGTATAGCAGAAGGAGTAACTTAAACTTGCATTTGAAGATGCTTCAGTTCGAAATAATGGCCTTCCCTTTGGAAACAAAGGTCCTTTGAATGTTGCATTGTCCTTTTCTGTGGTTGGTGGGATGGTTTCCAAAGTTTTACTATAAATAATTAATTATATCTGAAATGTTCAGTAACAAACGTTAAGGAAATTTAGCTAATTGTTTCAGTCAATTTGGTATTTAAAATATGCAAAACTATGTAAACAAAGAAACAGTATAATATTGAATTAGCATTAGATGTTCCTGATCTCAGAAACAGAGAGATGTGGCTTAGAGAATATAATGATAACCATAAAGAACAAATCCTAAAGAACCACCAGCTGGTAGTAATAATTGTGCAAAACTAATTTCAAGGTTTTGTAAATTAATATTCACACTGAGCAAAGCTAAACACTTGAGCCAGATGCTGCACAATAAGAAATAAATTGAAATAAAATGTTTATATTTTCCTTTACATCTGCAATTATGACACTTTGAGAAGAGGTGTTCAGCAAGACACTGAGCCATACTCCATCCTTTACTGTGGCCCCTTCATGCTGCTGCAGTGGTGTAAAATGGGGGAATGCCCACCCCGTGACCCCTCCTCCAGATAAAAATTCTCCAAGATTAATCATAAATGTAATACACTAAAAAGAAGCATCATCTTTCTCCAAACTCACTGTGGCTGATGGTGTGTTCCTGGGCCTGGAGGTTTCCAAATGGTTATGCAGTGTGTTCCATGAATCATTGCAGCTTAAGAGTAAACTTTCTCGTACAGAGCAGGTATCTGCTGCAAAATTACACAAAAGGTCTCAGCTTTCTCCCATTCATCTCAGTGGGGCAGGAGCAGGCCTTAAGTGTATTTCATACTGTGCTTCTACATTCTCACCAACAGTATAAATATCTGATGAATATAGGAGTTGTCAAATTCCAGTTATGTGACTGCATCAGTCACTGGAGTTGAATTTTCTACCAGAGATTTTGGCTGGTGAAAAGAGCACACTTCTCTTTAATTCTGACTTGATATATTCCCTGAGGGATTCACTGTTTTTATTCCAGTTGCTTCCTTGCTCAGCACAAATGCAGTGAATAGGCACCGGATTGCCAACAAAACTCCGGTGGCTTCAGTAAATGAGTGCTATCTACTTGGAAACTTGGAACCAAGTGCCTCGGGATTAAAACTTAAACCAAGGCAAAGTAGCTGCACTTTAATTACAGTGCATATTTGAATAAAACCCTTGAGTGCATACTTAAATCAACCTGGTTATTGAACAGTAAGGAGCTGTTAAATGCATGTTTTGTAATACCACTTACCAAATGACCTGGATCCTGAGCTGCAAAAGCTTTAAACCTTGGCTTAGTTTGGCTTAAATCTTTGCAAGAAATTTTCTTGGAGGATGCTGAATCACTACAAATGCTAGCAGTATTTTCCCAGCTCCCTGTGTTGGTATCTAACACTGCCTGCAAGAGAGAAGAAAATACATGCCTTCCAAATCTGTCATTGCTGTACATCGCTCACATCTGGAGCGAGTCAATTTTTGTCCCAATAAAAGTTTTTGCTGAAAAACATAACTCTGGCTCAACCAGCCAGATTGTTCCATAACTTGAGTAAATTCATTAACATGGTATATTGCAGTATATTATTCAGCAACTAAATGCATGGTATTCGCTTTATTAAATTCAATTTATTATTCATGGTATATTGCAATATATTATTCAGCAACTAAATGTCTCTATGTGCTGTACTAAGTTCTACGGTGTGATCTCTTGTGACAAATCTGGAACCTGAGCCGTGTGGACACCAGTTTGTCTGTAGTTGTAGTTGTCTTCTATAACAAATAACCCACATTTAAGATGGACTGTGAGTCCACATATCATAACTATGAGCAGCTTTGTGTTCAGTATCTTTCTTGTTTTTCTAATAGGTGATTATTCTAGCTAGAGCATTAGGTCCTATGGTGCTGACACTTGCTTTTTCAATGGATTTGTGTAGCTAAGTGTCACATTCTGGGGTGCAATTCAGACCAGTGAGTGGTTATGTCACCACCTGCTCTGTAACCCTGGGTGCCTGAAATGCTCTGTTGCTATCGCTCGTAGGCTGGACATCAACAACCAGCAGACAAGCATGCACTGAGTGTTTGTGTGTTAAGCAGCTATAGTTAAGCAATTTTGATTCCAGCAGCCTACTTGTTTACACCCCAAACACACTCTGTTACCACTTCTCTCATACCAGTGAGAACCCTGGTTCTCTTGCACTGGGATGCTGCTAGGGTCACAGTAATTGCTAACCACCACAAAATTAGTGAACTCATCCATAGATTCAGCAGTAGTCTTGACTTTTGGTCTTTGATTTAGCTTACTGTAACAATATAGCCATCAGTATGGCCAATTTGGATCTCTGAAGTATAAGCAGAACACTTCCTAAGCTACTTACTGTAACTGAAATTGAAATGTGTCAAGGGGGCTGACCCTTTCAGGAGAGTCAGAGACCAACCTATCTGTGACAAGCTCCTCTAAGGGAGAATGAGCCAATTCGGACCCACCAGGAAGCCATTAAATTCCTATAAAGTAGGGTAGTAGCTAATTAACTGCTGAGCCTGATAAAGGGTTACCAGGGCTAAGCTGAGGCGGATTCTATGAACAGAAAGGAGAGGAGGTTCTAGGAGAGCTCACTAGAAAGGGGCATGGAAGATATGCTCTGAGGATATGTCTACACTACGAAATTAGGTCGAATTTATAGAAGTCGGTTTTTTAGAAATCGGTTTTAAATATTCGAGTGTGTGTGTCCCCACAGAAAATGCTCTAAGTGCATTAAGTGCATTAACTCGGCAGAGTGCTTCCACAGTACCGAGGCTAGAGTCGACTTCCGGAGCATTGCGCTGTGGGTAGCTATCCCACAGTTCCCGCAGTCTCCGCTGCCCATTGGAATTCTGGGATGAGATCCCAATGCCTGATGGGGCTAAAACATTGTCGCGGGTGGTTCTGGGTACATATTGTCAGGCCCCCGTTCCCTCCCTCCCTCCGTGAAAGCAAGGGCAGACAATCGTTTCGCTCCTTTTTTCCTGAGTTACCTGTGCAGACACCATACCACAGCAAGCATGGAGCCTGCTCAGCTCACTGTCACCGTATGTCTCCTGGGTGCTGGCAGACGCGGTACGGCATTGCTACACAGCAGCAGCAACCCATTGCCTTGTGGCAGCAGACGGTGCAATAGGACTGGTAGCCGTCATTGTCATGTCCGAGGTGCTCCTGGTCGCCTGTATGAGGTCGATCAGGAGCGCCTGGGCAGACATGGGTGCAGGGACTAAATTTGGAGTGACTTGATCAAGTCATTCTCTTTAGTCCTGCAGTCAGTCCTATTGAACCATCTTCTGCCGGGCAGGCAAGAGATGAGGATGGCTAGCAGTCATATTGTACCATCTTCTGCCGAGCAGCCATGAGATGTGGATGGCATGCAGTCTTTCTGCACCATCTGCTGCCAGCCAAAGATGTAAAAGATAGATGGAGTGTATCAAAACAAGAAATAGACCAGATTTGTTTTGTACTCATTTGCAACCTCCCCCCAACCCCCCCGTCTAGGGGACTCATTCCTCTAGGTCACACTGCAGTCACTCACAGAGAAGGTGCAGCAAGGTAAATCTAGCCATGTATCAATCAGAGGCCAGACTAACCTCCTTGTTCCAATAAGAACAATAACTTAGGTGCACCATTTCTTATTGGAACCCTCCATGAAGTCCTGCCTGAAATACTCTTTGATGTAAAGCCACCCCCTTTGTTGATTTTAGCTCCCTGTAAGCCAACCCTGTAAGCCGTGTCGTCAGTTGCCCCTCCCTGCGTCAGAGCAACGGCAAACAATCGTGCATCTGAATTGAGAGTGCTGTCCAGAGCAGTCACAATGGAGCACTCTGGGATAGCTCCCGGAGGCCAATACCGTCGAATTGTGTCCACAGTACCCCAAATTCGACCCGGCAAGGCCGATTTAAGCGCTAATCCACTTGACAGGGGTGGAGTAAGGAAATTGATTTTAAGAGCCCTTTAAGTCAAAATAAAGGGTTTCATCGTGTGGACAGGTGCAGGTTTACATCGATTTAACGCTGCTAAATTCGACCTAAAGTCCTAATGTAGACCAGCGTTTAGGGATGGGAACTACCAAACAGAGGCAGGAAACCTGGTCTGTCAGTAACGACATGCTTCCCCAGAGAAGAGCTGCAGTTGACAGATCTTAGCAGACCCCTGATTATCCCTGATTTAAATAGAGGAAGACTTCTGAGCTCAGGGAAGCCTGCTGGAGGGATTTGGTAGGCCCAGGTGGGAATGGATAAACTGAGATTGACTGTCTAAAATGCTGGGGTGAAGGCTTGCTTGTGTTTTCACTGGGTCTTTGGTTAATAAGCTAGACTCCTCAGAAATGGCATTCCTCCCTAAGTAAAATTTTGGTGAACTTATTGATGATCTTATGGGAAAGTGAGGCAGGGAGCACCTGCAGTGCCACACTTGGCCAGAAAGGGGTGCTACAGGGCAAGTATACCCTTTGGCAGGATGATTTTTTTATATCCTGTGTCCTGCACCTTTATATTTCTAAAATCTCTGGCTATCTCCAGAGACTTCAACCATGTTCTCAGAGTTGCTGTATACTGTGCTCTCCCCTGGAGACTTCTTTATTCTTTTTGTTTTCTGTAATCTGAAATAAGTCCCTTCAAATGGAAAGTGTGTGTCTACTCTGTATGGAAGGAAGGATAACACCATGCTGCTGCTCTAAGCAGTGATAACACAGTGGGTCACAGGAACAGGATTTATACAGATTATACATTATTCCTGTTCACACCATTTGCTGGAGTTCACAGTGCAGGCATGCACGGGATGTGCATTCTATTAAAATCATTTTAAAGGGATGTTGCCATTTTCTGAGGGTTATTTCATTTTTAATAAATATTATTTTTATAATATATTGTTTTACCAGTTATTGCAGATCCTTAGTTATGAGACAGTGGGACAGCTGATTTTTTCATATATGAAGAAACCAGCTTCTTCCTAGTCTTACACTTGCTTGTAAACTTTGGGAAAACAGAGAGTGCAACAAGATTTGACCAACTAACTTGCTTTATTGGCTAGACAGCTTTTTATGCACTCTGTGTTTACAGTGAAAGTGATAGGATATCTTTCTTTATACCACCTTCTTTATGGTCATAAACTAATTGGTCTGGTGTCTCTCAAATTGCTTAATTTGCTGAATTTTAATCAGGGGCACATAGTGCATGCATATCAACAGACTGCTTCATTAGGAATGAACAAGATACAAGATTCCTAGTGCCTGTTTGTAATTAAATTGTGCTTTAAGAAAAACAACTTGAAGCATTCAAAGAACTCAGAATTGAAACTTAGGCTGCTTTTTAAAACAAAATTAGAATACAGTAACCTGTATAACTATGAGAGTGTGTTTCTGCTTGTGTGCTATTAACAATTCAGGTGTCACTTTAGAACTACTGAACAGTACATTTTAGTTTTATGGCACAGCGTCTGAACTTCTCAAGCTTCTTTTGATAATGAGAAATGTGCGCAGCAAACTTGTACAAAAGGGTACACAGAGTTGTGCGCCAGAGTATGCAGGTGTAGGGTTTAGAGAGCATGGCCCCTGTAAAATCTTGTCCTGAGCCAGAAGAAGTGCTGATTGTTCAAGTGGCAGGGTGTCCAGAGAAAGGGAGAGGACAGGGGTGGGTGGGTGTCTATAGCTCCAATCACGAGGGCCTATAGCAAGCAGGCCCTCACCTAGCAAAGCAGCCAAGAACCAGCCCTGTGGCAGGGTGTACCAGGCCCTTCATGACCCCCTGCTGGAAGCCATGCAGTCCTACCACACCCTGTCCCAGGAAGGAGCAGCCAATCAGAGCCCAGCAGCCTCAGCTAAAAGGAGTTTCAGGGCCTTTGCAGCTCAGTTCCTGGCTGGGAGTGGTGCGGTGCTTGGCTTTGGTCTGGTCAAAGGATCTTGGTGGGCTGCATTTACTGGCCCTGGGAGAGTGAGGACCCGACAAGTGTAACCCAAAGGTAATGGGTGAAGGTAAAGGGACCAGGTGGGAACAGGCCCTGGGGATACAGCAGTAACCAATCAAAGGACTCAGTAAGGACCCTGTTTATAGGGTCCCTGGGTTGGAATCTGGAGTAGTGGGTGGGCCTGGGTTCCTGCACTGGTAAAGTGGCCTAAGCCCCAAGAAGGGAACAAGGCTCCTTCAGATGCCTGAGTGAATGGCTGGATTTAAACTGCCCCAGTGATAAGGCTGAAGACCCTGGAGGGGAGGCAACAGTTTGGTGAACTCTTCGATGGAAGGGGTCCAATTTTTTTGGACTGTATTTCTTGACTGGAGGGCTGAACCACTAAAGACCATCCTAGCAAGGATGACAACCTGTAGGGGTGCTAGGAGCAGGAAAAAGATTGCAGTACCATGCCCAGACACTAGGACACACTCAAGAGGTGAATGCCCCCAGTCACAAGCCCAAAGCCCAGGAGGGACAGAGTGTCTGACTGGGGATGTCCCAAGGTGGGAGCCAGGAGGAGTGCTGTGCCAGGAAGGAATTTCTTGAAAAGGACAAATCAGAATCGGACCCAGTATCACTGTTGCCCAGAACTGTACGGGGCTGTGAGTACTGACGTTTGTGACTTTGTATTGAGAGTAACAAGGGAGGTTGAGCTAATTAAGTGGGGAGGTTGTTGATGTGTTTGTGGAGAGCAGCACAAGAGGGCTCCTGAGGCATTTTTGGGGGAAAGTATACTGGCGCTTAAGATGACCAAGACACCCAAGACTCACAGCCAGACTGTAACTCTGCCCAGGATATGAATCAAGATGCAGTACTTTGTGTATCCTCTTGTATTTTGGTGCCACTGGGCCCACTGGTCCTTGTGTTGGATGTAGCCCTGTTTTACTACTCCCCCTATATTTCTCTCCATTCATCCCTTTGCAAATATATATTTCCTTTTCCTATTTTAAGGGGACTGTTACCCCTTACTAACATTCATTGGGGGTGTTGTAGTTGCTAGCTCCCAGTACTAAAAGGGGGAAGGGTCCATGGGGAATCAGGACCCTGAGACTGACGAGTCCCCCAGAACAATGGGGAGAGGCCAATGCTCCAGGTCAGCCTGAATGACAGGGTGTGCAGGCTAATCAGGGAGTCAGGAGGCCAGAGAGGTCCTGTCCTCCGGGTGAGCTGGAATTGCCTGGGTCAGACAGAGTGGGGCCGAGCTAAGGAGAAAGCAGGGGCCGAAGCTAAGCTGGGGAGCAGAGCTGTGCCAGATCCAGAGGGACCAGAAAAGCAGCCCAGAGAGAGCAGACCCTGTCCTGGGAGCAGAGCTGCAGCCCCAAAGCCAGAGGCACAGTCCAGAGAGAGCAGACTTGCCGTGGGAGGAGAGCTGCAGCAACCAGAGCCAGAGGGGCCAGAAAAGCAGCCCAGGAAGCAGGTCAGTGCTGGGAGCAGTCACAGAAGCAGCCTGCAGAGCAGACCTGTCCTGGGAGCAGAGCTGCAGCAACCAGAGCCAGAGGGGCCAGAGAAGCAGTGCAGGGAGCTGGAGCTAAGACAGAGTGGAGGTGGAGCTGGAGCTGGGGCTGGAGCAGTCCGGAGTCGGGTGTCGTGAGCAGCTGGGAAGAGCGAGGGGGATCCTGGGCAGCGGGCCCAGCACAGGGAAACACCTCAGTGAAGAGGCTCTGCAGGCCAGGCTTGGATCGTAATCCCGACAGGGCAGGAGTGACACTGGGAAGAAGGGTCCTACCACTTAGAGCCTGAGAGCGTGTGGCCACCACCAGAGCAAGTGTCCAACCCACAGCATCCCTGCAGCACAGCCAGGGCCTGAGAAGAAGGCCTGGGACTTACAAGGAACAGACTGTGAACTGCCCTGACATTCCAGAGACACTGTTTGTGAAGTTCCCTGCCACAGAGTGGATTGATGTGTTTCCTTTAACCTTTCCCATTTTTCCTTATTCTTTTTTAAATTAATTGTTGATTAAATAACTTGCATTTGCTTTAAATTGTGTGTAATGGTCAGTGGGTCAGAGAAGTGCCCAGGGCAGAGAGAGTACCCTGGAGTGGGGACGCTCTAGCTCCTGTCCTAGGTGACCACAGCAGGGTTGGGGGTTGAGCCCCCCCAGGAATCCTGGGCCCAGCCTTGCTGGGGTTACAAGGACTCTGCCAGACAGGAGAGTGGAAGGGGAGTCCTCAAGGGCAGGGAGGCCACTGGGTAAAGGAAGTGGGAGCGAGGACTCCGATCCTTTCACTAGCCCACTTCACCGGGGTAGTGCAGAAGCCAGGAAAGTTCCCCACAATAGTGGGACTATTCCCCCCACTTACACTATGTTAATTGTAATATTTTGCTGTCTGCGTGTGTTTACTCTGTGAAGTTTGGAAGAGGTGACCCTGGAATGGAAGGAAGTTTCTCTGCTGTGTTCCTGCATGCACCTTTTTCTTGCTCCGAGTTCCCCCTCCCGCCTGCTCCCGCACTTCCCCACAGCGTAGGTTCCATCTTGGCCATGAGGGTGCTACGGTTACACAAGAATAGTATTCTTATTTATATTACAGTAGTGCTAAGGACCCACAATGGAGATCAGGACTCCATTGTACTAGGTACAGTAAAGTCACATGAAAGAGAATTTCTGTCCCAATAGACAGGAAAAAGGGTGAGAGGGAAAACAGAGACACCAAAAGGTGAAGTGACTTGCCCCTAGTCAAACAGCACAGAGCTGGGATTGGAATCCAAGTCTTCAGAATTTTACCCCATTGCCACAGTGTCTGAATGTATTTTATGTCTACTTTATCTCATGTTATGAGGGTCTTATGCCTTCCCTAGTAGGTTATGCCACACCCAAGAGCTTCTCACCATAAGGAAGCTTTTCCTGATCTTCAACCTATAGTGGTTCTCTTTGTCAGGTTACGGTGACAGTGGTTGCCAACCACTGTAGCTTTGGGTATGAGCTGAGGACAAACCAAATTTATAGCTATATATAGACAACAGCCAAGTATGTAACTACTGTGTGAACGTTTAATTTAACTACTGCTGAGATTGATACGAAGACATGAAAAGTTCTTACAAAATGTAAAATATCAGAGGTTTTTCTAATATCACTAGCAAAGAAATTTGTGGCCTTTCACTGTGCTAGGGCTATGTGTTTCTTGATCGCCACATTGTTCAAACTATCATATTTCTCCTCAGCTATCCTCTTGCCTTGAACAGCTAGCTGTGTCCAGCACATTCTATTCTGTCACAATGAAACTCTGCAACTAATTGGCCCTGTTCAGAAACAATACTTTCTCTAGATTCAATGTCACACTGGCTTATGTGCTGGGGTTGAGTGGGTAGCAGTCATCTATCCAGACTTTAGGAGCAGCACGTTGTACTAATGGGGGCTTCTCATTACAAAGCGTGACTGGAGCATGCTGGTACAAGTAAATAACAAACATGGCTATAAAATGCTAAAAATACATGGGAAAGCATTCATGAAGAAAAATGGCTAGGGGAGGGAGAAGAGGGGCCAGCATAAATCTCTCCAGATCAGGACCAGAGTTGTATTTCTTTGTTTAGCTTTATATAACCTATTTTAAAAGGGATAGGGCTCTGTTTTTTAACATATTAAAAATGCAGTTGTACTCGTACAAGCCACCTTAAACCAAACAACCTCTCCATAACTAGAAAATAACCTGGTGTGAGTGGTGAAAACTAGCCCTGCCCCTTCATTTGTATAGTCCTTCCTGGATGAGGGGCTGCTTTTCTAAAGGAAGTGCCCTCCATTTTAGATTTTCTTCTCAAACAGCCCAGAGGGCAGTCAGAGAACAGTTAAGGTTTATACAAAAGAAAGAGGAAACGGGAACAAAGGAGAGATGAGGTGTTGGGACAAGACAAGGTAAATGCTGGAGCATGGTGTTGCCCATCCTTACATTAAAGAAGGAGGGTAAGAGCAGAGAAAGAAGACAACATAAAATCTTTTACTCGGTGTCCACTTATTCAAAGTTACACTTCCAGTCTGTCACCTTTTTAAAAAACAGCCATAAATTTACAAAAAGAAAAGGAGTACTTGTGGCACCTTGGAGACTAGCCAATTTATTTGAGCATAAGCTTTCGTGAGCTACAGCTCACTTCATCGGATGAATACTGTGGAAAATACAGAAGATGTTTTTATACACACAGACCATGAAAAAAATAGGTGTTTATCACTACAAAAGGTAGATAAGCTATTACCAACAGGAGAGTGGGTTTTGGGGGGGGGGGAAGAAAACCTGGATTTGTGCTGAAAATGGCCCACCTTGATTATCATACACATTGTAAGGAGAGTGATCACGTTAGATAAGCTATTATCAGCAGGAGAGTGGGGTGGGGGGAGAGAACCTTTTGTAGTGATAAACACCCATTTTTTTTCATGGTCTGTGTGTATAAAAACATCTTCTGTATTTTCCACCGTATGCATCCAATGAAGTGAGCTGTAGCTCACGAAAGCTTATGCTCAGATAAATTGGTTAGTCTCTAAGGTGCCACAAGTACTTTTCTTTTTGCGAATACAGACTAACATGGCTGTTACTCTGAAACCAGCCATAAATTTAGTGTTTTTAATTGAGTGCATTGCTTTGGTCAAGAGAGACAATATGCTGGGCTACATCCATTTGGGGTGCAGCTGGATGAGGGAATATCTTGTGGTGTTTTCACGCACTCTTTTCTAACCAGCCAAGAAGATAAGATCACATCCAATACCAGGAAGCTGAAACTAGACAAATTCAGGCTAGAAATGAAGCATAAATTTTCATAGTGAGGGTAATTAACCATTGGAATGAATCACCTTGGGATGTTATGGATTTTCTGTGACCTGACAGCTTTAAATCAAAACTGAATAGCTTTCTAATAGATATGCTCTAGCTCGACCACAAGGTATAGAATAGATTCAGGAATCACTGGGTGAAATTCTGCAACCTGATTTGTGCAGGAGGTTAGACTAGATCATAATGGTTCCTTCTGGCATTTAAATCCATGAATAATATGACTGCAAATATTTGCATCCTTGCTCAAAAGAATAGGCTGATTTCCCTTTAAGGGGAAAAAAATAAAAGGAATGGGGGTGGACAGTTTCATCAATAGAATCTTTCCACCAACCTCCAAAAATATTGTATACTAAATCTTTCTTTTACAAAGAAAGATCTCTAAAACATATTTAGAAATGGAGAGGAAACAAGTCACAAAACTAACAAAGGAAATAAAGCTGGAAAACCCTATCAGTACTTGGTCATCTAGTTTATTCCCCTGCCTAGGCAGGATTATTTCCTACAGTATTTGTTGTGGTTATTGTTTCTTTGTCTGACTTAGTTTTTAAAGTCTCAAATTATGAGGCTTTCATGTCTTCTCTGTCAAGCTATTCCACAGTCAGATAGCTCTCTTTATAAGGGCATCTTCCTTGATATTCAATCTACATTTTCCTTTTCTTAATTTTAACCTATTATTCCTATTGTTCCCCCTTGTATCATACTAAGTAACTCCTCTCTCTCTTAAGTGTTTCATAGTTCAAATATTTGTAGAAAATAATAATTTCTCTGCCTTCTAAATCACTGTGTATACTGCAATCTGTTTAATACATTCAACTTTCTGAAGGTCATGCTACTTATTACTCTTGATGAGCAATTCCATGTCCCGTATTTGCAGGTCTACCTAGGAGTAAGCTTTCTCTGTGAGTAAAGCTAGGGAAAAAAAATCAGGAAGAAATAGAACCAGAATGAGTGCAGCATCACGGGTTAGGTACAACGATGCTATCAATGATGAGGAAAAGTAATGGTAATCCGGTGCCTCTAAAACTTTAAGGCAGAGCTTTCAAAGCTATGTTGGGAATTTGACTATCCAAATCCCACTAATGTTAATGAAAAAGTGGAAGGAAAGCCTGATCCAGCAGCAGTCCGAGTACAAGAATGGAAGCTAGCAGCAGCACCTGAATGCTAATCCCCACTCGAAACCTGATTGCGCCTTTGTCCTTTGCCAGATCACTTAACCTCTGTTTCCTCCTCATTAAAAGAGAATAATATTAATGTGCCTCACAGAGATGTTAGTTAGTTAATGTCTATTGAAATCCATTTTGTGCCCGATATAATTAAGATTGTTAATCGTAATCGACTGTATTCACCAGGCACTCTGTATGCACCTGTACTTTTTGGTAATCAGCAGCAAAACGTATACAATGTCATCAGTTCAAAATATATCCCTTTCAATGCACATGTTTATAAACCAGCTGTTAGTGACTAAAGCATGTTGACTTTATTATAGAACAGTATTGCCCTCCTGTGGCCAAAGACTTTTTTTTGTGTTCCAAAACTTGAGTGACATAGTGGTTTGCTATTTATTATTTGCGTATGTGTCCAATGAGGTGAGCTGTGGCTCACGAAAGCTTGTGCTCAAGTAGGTTGGTTAGTCTCTAAGGTGCCACAAGTCCTCCTTTTCTTTTTGCGAATACAGACTAACACGGCTGTTACTCTGAAACCATTTATTTATTTCTAGTGCACGATTTTGAAGCATAATCACTCTCAAGTTCAAATGTAGGTTTTGGTTTGGTCCATTCTAACCAGAGGAGCCAGAGAGAAAATTCATATCTGGATATGTCAGCTTTGAACCTCTTCATCTCCTCTAGAGTTCCCTCTCCCAACCAGAGGTTGAGGGTGTTCAGATCCAGGGTTTGATCTGGGCTCATCTTCAACTTTTATTTTTAAAAACTATCAATAGTAGTTCACTGATGGTCTGAAAAGACTCTCTCTCTGGCGTGCCAGGCTCTGTGTTTATGAATCCAAACTTGGAGTCAGATCCTGCTCCCATTTAAAGTAATGGGAGTTTTGCCATTAAATCACTGGGAGTAGGGTTGGGCCTTTCAGGCCCTACCAAAAGTCCACTGAAGTCAGTGGGAGTCTTTCTAATGATTTCAGCTGGTTGTGAATCAGGCTAGATTGTGTTCATAGATCAGGATCACAGCAATAATGGAATAAACTGCTAGCTTGCAAAAGTCTCTCTGGAATCACCCAAACAGAATGGGGGTCATTGGTCCTTGTTTAGAGCTTCCTTGTTAGAAATCCAGTCCAGGGAAATGAAGCAGGAAATGAAGATAAAATAGAGATGTCTCGGGTGCCTTTTTATATCCTCTACCATGTGCATGGAAGTTTACTGTCCCAAGCAAAGCTCACAGCCCGACTTTGTGGAAAGTTATTGGCCCAAGTTGGAGTCCAGGGACATATGAGCATATCACATGTCCTTACATGGTTTGCTGACTCGGGGGGTGGCCTTTGCCCCCCCTCACTATCTGAGGCATCTTCAGGAAGCACTATCTGGACGGGATGAGTTTCTTCAATGAGAGCTAAGTGTCTCTGATGGGCCATCAACACATAGCTGTCTAGCCCTAAAATAAATTCTATCTGTGGGGTGTCACCCAGGAATACAACACAAGTGTAAGATACAAGTCCATAGCCAACATTCATAACTTCAGATAAAAAAGATTATCCTGTTTATATGTGTGTATCATCATGCTTTGCAAATCATAACTTTTCCATTGACACTTATGACATACTTTGTTCAAGATTTTTTGCAATTATATAACAGTGGTAGCAATGATAAAAATGGTCATCTTATACACAGCATTACAACACCTAACTACCTTGGTGAATCTAGCCCTTAGTGACTTATGACCAGATGCAACCCAGAAGTGATCGCGCACAGGTCCACTGAAGTTACGACCACTGAGACATGGGGATAACAAGCATTGCAGTGTACTCCCCACCTCATCAACATACCAGCATTTCACAAAGTAAAGAACAAGGGTATAATGTAGTGGGAGTGTTGAATTGCTCAATATTGGCCATACATATTGGATCAGCATATCATAATGATTCACATGGAAGGGGCAATTGACGCAATAACCATGTTTGTATATGAATGGCAATATTACAGAAGGTTAAAGTGGTCTCAGTTCTTTACAGTCATAGTCAACATTTCCAAAGACAGAACTGGAGTTGAAAATAAAATCATAGCTTCTGTGCCCGTTGATTACATTGAACAGTCTGCGTGCAACTTCCTTAACCTGATCAGTTTTGATTGTTAACGTTCAGTTGATGTGACTCAATTTTGTTTGTTCAGCTGTTGACACTGGAAAGCAAACATCCCTAACCTTGCAATGAGAAGTCCTTTCCTTTGTGATTGCAAAGGGGTTAAATGCACAGACATTGTGGGGTGTTATCTTCTATGGGTCACAAATGACCTTTTTCTAGAGCTAAGGGATGGTCTCGTACTGACAAGAAATATTCACAGAAGCAGCACATTTTAAGTGAATATTCAAAATATTTGTGGAAAGTGAATTTTGAACTTACAAAAATGAGTGTTTGTACCTGACTGAGTACCCCTGGGGCCATGTGATCTATGTCCTCACTCCGGCAAACCATTTAGGGTGAAATCCTGTCCCCTTGACTCCTGTCCCCTTGACTCCCCTTATCATTTGATCAAGGATTAAAGCTCCCACTGACTACAGTGGTGCAACATCACTTCCATAAGTACATGTGTGTCTTTAATCACATCTCACAGGCTTAAAGTTATGTATATACTTTGGCCCCAATGCAGCAAAGTACCTATCTGTTCAATTAAAAGCCACACAGTGCAAATTTTAAAACCCGCTCACAGATCATCTCTAGAACCAGAATTATTTGTAGAAATTATTTAATGAATAAATGTGAATAAAAATATTCAAGTAAATTGTAAGCTGTTTGCAGATAATACAAACCAAAGAGGAGGATGAATGAGGAAGAGCTTTGCTACGTGAATTATTTGCTATGACTTATTCACTCAGCTTTTGTTGTAATTGATTTATACACTGGACTGTACATAACAGTGCTTAGTGTATGTTGTAAATTGGTTCTAATGAAGATGAACTGAAACTTTGTCCTGCTGCTCAATATTTATTTCAGATCACTAAATCATAATGGCTCTCTTGAGGTGAACATTATCTGTCTAATGTTAATTAGCAGAGCCTATGAAATCTGGTAGTAGAGTGAGGGCTACATATCTGATTGCTATTCTCACCACATTGGACACATAAATTCTGAAGTCAAACAGAATGATTAAGTAATGGCACTTTCTGCTGGACAGGGAGGCTCCATGGCTGAGGGCAGCTCACTGGACCTCCCAGGCTATATAGCCAGAGAGATTGTTCCCTATTCTGAGGCAGGAATGGCCTTAGAGACAGACTATTCCTTTCTTTGCCTACATACTTATAGGGCCACCGTAAAGTACTATGGGATCTGAGTGCCTATGCCTCCACTGGCTCCAAATGGCCTTCAGGGACCCCCTCTTCTCCAGCTGTTTCACAGTCTTCCTGGCCCCTTCTCCCTATCTGCAATTTCCTCCTCTCTTTCAGCAGCTAAAAAGGACTCAGCTGGCTCTGTCTGGCTTGAGTCTAGACCTGGAAGAGGGGGCTTCACCTGGATCAGTGTCCTCAGCTTGGCGAGCAAGCTTAGTAACTCTCTCCTTTTATAGGAGGAATAATGATCCTCCGCCTGTGACTGTCACCCTGGAGATGGGAACACAGCCCACTCACTCTAAGTGTGTCTGTGTGTGTCTGATGGGGCAGTGCATATGAGGGAAGGGCAAGTGTCACTTTGCAGGCCCTGAAGAGGGCTAGGGGTCAAAATGTGTGACACTGCTGTGAACATAACAATGCCTACACGTGCGAGTGAAATGGAAAACATAATATTCTTTCTGGAAGGCTACAATATAATACTATTTTCTTTCTTAAAACTCAGAACCTTAAGATACAAGAACCCCAAAACAGATACAGTAGGTGACTCCCTAAAGCAGAGAGGCACAACTCAATCCACCTTGCTCTAGGCTGGCTCTTTGCAGACTGACTATGATTGCATGCTTCCCTACACAGCACCCAACCCTGCAAGCAGGACCAGGAAACCCCTTCCCAATTTAAAGTGATAGCTTGTCATTTTAACAGTTTTTCATACACCACAAGTATGAGGACAGTACCAACATAAGGCTGATATTTACTAGGCCTGATATGTTTCAAACTTAGATGATACAACTAAGCTGTTACAGATCCAGTGCCTAGTTAGCGTTCATAGGCCCCAACCAACAGAGTAGTTAAGTGCTTTTTAAGCACGTGAATAGTACGAATGACTTCAGAGTAATGAGTCACAGCTTAACATTTAGTGCCAGCTTATGAGCTTTGAGGTATTGAAGCCTTAGTCCACACAACATGCCCTCCACAATTCCAATATGGATCCTTTCTCTTCTTCTCTCCCCCCGCTCCCCTCCCTGCCTGCCTTTTTGGTTCATTCAGCTCAGTGGTCTAAGAATTTCTGTTATGAGGTAAAGCAGATCTACACAACTGCACATCATCATCCATCTTTAAGATAACCCCTTAAAGGTTTACACAACTTCTCAATCCATCTGCCCTGAGAAGTATTTGATTGTGTACAATGTTTGTCTTCTACACCCCGCATGGTTTTGCATACTTAGACTAAATATAGGTAAAACATTACATTTAATGTTTGAGTAAAGCCTCCCTGCAACAGCGAGAACATTTCTTGTTTTACAGTGGGGGAAAATATCCTTCAGCTCCTCATAAATGGCTTAAAGGATTTTCCTCATAGTTTCCTCTTCTCTCCCCCCCGCCCCAAAAAAAAAAAAGTTCACCTTCAGGCAAAGACCAAGCACAAGGAACTGCAGCCATGATGGTGATGGTTTAGGAAAGTTATAAACAGGGGTAGAGTGGAAAAAGCTTTTCTCCTTAAACTATTACAGTTTCTACTGTTGAACACCCAAAGATAATGGGTCAGTAATCACAGTAAACTCTTGAAGGACACAACACAAATATTTCACTAGCCGTTTATTAATTCAGTTTAATAAACATTTATAGATGTGGTCACCTAAGACGACACCAGAAAAGTCAGGATAGTTAATAGCTGGCTTAGTTTGGCAGGTCACGAGTGTCCTATGCACGGAGGTATTAAAGCAGCAGCATTTTTCCAGTACTGCTCAGGTTTCTGTTGGGAATTGCTTTTATAGCAAGGATTTTCAGCCACCATGTCCTCTAGAAACGTGTCCTCTGGCACAGGTAAAAACACACAGGCATTTGGACCCCATTTTTGGAACCTTGCGGAAACCGTCCATTTGCTTTTGAGTGTCTTCTTCCCATCCCTGGGGCAATAAACAGCTATGTTTGCATCTTGCTGTTTGTTCCCCTGCAGTGTATTCTTTGGATTATCTACTTTACTTCTCTTCCTTTTCTGATTTGTTTTCTTTCTGGATATTGCCTAGGAAAGACATACAAATGAATAAGGTGTGTGCATTTTAACTCCCCGGTTTTTTTTCTAGTAGGTTTGTCACTTACATTGTTTAATATTAATTATACCACAGTTAATTCTACAGAGAACCATTATTTGCATTCCAACCCTCTTCTTTCCCCCAATAAACAACTTGAAAATCATGCTGCTTTCTTGTTTACTGGTAGCCAGCCCTAAGCAGCAACAGGGACATTCCTAGCAACAGCCTGGAATAGTAGTGATACAGGGAGAGATCCAGAAGAGTCTCCTATCCCTAGTCAGAATCCGATTATAGCACTGAGATCCACTGCTCCTGAGACATGCTTCTCCACAGGTATGTGGCTCCAGGGGCCGCCTTCCTCCACCAACTACATTGGATAGCAGAAACAGAGCAAGACTTGGTCACTAGCTTGTTATCCTCGTAGACTTTAAGGTCAGAAAGGACCATTGTGCTCATCAAGTCAGATCACCTGCACATTGCAGGCCACAAAACCTCACCCACTCCTGAAATACACCCCCTAATCTCTGGCTGACTTACTGACATCCTCAAATCATGATTTGAAGATTTCACATTATAGTGAATCCACCATTTACACTAGTTTAAACCTGCAAGTGACCGGTGCCCTGTGCTGCCGAGGAAGGTGAAAAAAACCCAGGGTCTTGACCAATCTGACCTGGGGGAAAATTCCTTTCCCACCCCAAAAATGGTGATCATGTGGGCAAGACCCAGGAAAGCATTCTCTGTAGTAACTCAGAGCCTTTCCCATCTAATGTCCTGTGTCTGGCCGTTGGGGATTTTTGCTACTGGCAGTCGCCGGTGGGCAACATGCTATTGTAGGCAGTCTCATCATACCATTCACTCCATAAACTTATCAAGTTCAGACTTGAAGTCACTTAGGTTTTTTGCCTCAATTGCTCCCCTTGGAAGGCTGCTCCAGAACTTCACTCCTCTGATGGTTAGAAACCTTCGCCTGATTTCCAGCCTAAAGTTGCTGATGGCCAGTTTATAGCCATTTGTTCTTGGTTCCGCATTGGCGCTTAACTTAAATAACTCCTCTCCCTCCCTGGTATTTTTCCCTTTGATGTGTTTATAGAGAGCAATCATATCTGCCCTCAGACTTCTTTTGGTTAGGCTAAACAAGCCAAGCTCTTTGAGTCTCCTCTTATAAGTAGACTTTCCATCATTCGGATCATCCTCATAGCCCTTCTCTGTACCTAGGGCTCCTCGTTGTTTTTGCTGATACAGACTAACATGGCTACCACTCTGAAACCTGTTCCCTGTCTCTGTAATCCCAGTACTTCTTCCCCAACTCCTTTCTACCGTTTCATTCCCCCATCTGCACCCCTTCACGTCATGTCTGTAATTAGGCTGCAAGTTGTTCACAGGAGGGAGCATGTCTTCTTATTTTTACTGTGTGGCACCTGGTACACTGATTGCTGTAAAATTATAAAACTATGATCATTTTTCTCACCCTCAGGATTAGTTAGATTCCCACCTCTAACCATAGTTGTACTTTGCAATCAATGGTTTTGAGAACATGCCCAGCTTAAATCTTCTTCAACTGAATCTCCCCTTTCCTATAAGTGATATTAATAACAAAATACATGTTGTATCACTGCAGAGAGGAGAATACAGCATAAACTGAGGCCTTTAGGTAAAATGAGGCTTTTCCCGTGTTTAGAATTTTTCAGTGCAAGTCTGTCAGAAATGACAACCCAGATGGTAACAAAGGACTCCTAAGGTGGATATATCTAGTGTGACTCTTCCCCAGGAAAAGCAATTATTTCAGTTAGGATTGACGATCCCACTTGTTTATCTGCTTTGGGTTTTCTACAGCTCTCCATGCCATTGTATCCAAACCCCTTAGCTTTAGGTACAGTCATTTAGAAATAAACCAGCTCCTCCTTTCACTCCAGAATGTTCGCCCTGCAGTTTGTAGAACCCTAAAGTTAGAGAGGCCAGCTCTTAAACCATTTAGAAGGTTGCTCATTGATTATCCCATTCCCCATACACTAGTAACTTATAAAATATTCTTGTTCCTCTGTGAGATTCTGATTACAACTACTTCAGCAAATAAAACTTAGTTCAGTGTACATTCAGCACTATCAGTTGTACAGATATAGAGGAAGATGTTGTCCATGTTCAAAGGAGTTTCCAACAGGGAGCTAAATAACTTGTACCATCATGGCTAATCCCACTGAGTTAATGTTTATTTGCCTCACGAAAGAAGTGAGTGTTAAGACTCAATTAGAGTAAGAGAAAGAGTTCCCTGTGCAAGCAGAGGCATGGAAGAAGGTGCTGAAGGTTACAAATGGGATATTCAGGAGCGGGGTTGGAAAGGAGCATAGGCAGAAAGGGGAATGGGGGGAAATAAAGAGATAGGCATGAGTTTTGGATGAGAACTTGAAGTTGATGTGGAAGGTAAGGGAAACCAGTGAAAGGACTCAAAGAGAGGGTGATGTGGTCAAGAGCGTATTTTGTAGACAAGAGAGAGATGTGATGCAAGGTGGCAGCATAGCTAAACTTGTACACTAAGCCACATTTGTAAAATCCTTGAAGATTCTTATTGTCATGTCTAATAGCGAAAACCTTCAGTCCAGAAATCACTAGAGTGTTACCACGTTTTGTAGGAGCAAGAAATCCAATTAAAGCAACACATTTAAGGAGTCCTCAACTAAAATCCTGACAAAATGGAGCACAATTATTCTGAGACGTGATGCCCAGGAAACCAAGAATGGAACAAATTGGTCAAACTGGCTTCTCCATTTCATGGCTGAGGTTCCACCCCCCCCCCCCCCAGGTATCTTTCAGGATGAACAGTTTCAAGCAGTGATCTTTAATAGCTGTATGAGAGAAAATGCAGCTTATCAGACTGAGTTCTAACAGCTGAGGTGCATATGTGTGTCACTTGTCAGTTTTCAGAACCTCTTCTCTTGTTACTTTATAAATCTTGGTATTCCAACTTGGGGTAATTATATACTACTTACCTAAACTGACACTGCATTTTAAATTAGGACTTCTTGTCCTAAACTATTACTTAGTGTTACTGTGCACTTTTAACCATTGTTATGTCTAAGCCCAGATGTGGTGGCATGTTAGTGGTAGATAAGACACCCGTGTCCAGTTTGTATATCGGTTTAAGGCCACAGTTATCAGCATACTTAATGTTAAACTTGAGTATTCCCACTGATGTTCTATACATCTTGAAACCAATAAGACTACTCATGCTTCACATTTAGCACGTAGAATCATAGAAATGTAGGGCTGGAAGGGACCTTGAGAGGTCATCTAGTCCAGCCCCCTAAGCTTAGGCGGGACCATCCCTGACAGGTGTTGGTCTCACCTGTTCTTAAAAACTTCCAGTGATGGGGATTCCACAACCACCTTAAAAGCTATTCCAATGTTTAATTATACATATAGTTAGAAAGATTTTCCTAATGTATAACATTATGTATAATCTCCCTTCTGCAGATGAAGCCCATTACTTCTTGTCCTACCTTCAGTGGACATAAAGATCAGTTGTCACTGCCAACTTTATAAGAGCCCTTAAAATATTTGAAGACTGTTATCAGCTCCGCCCATCCCACACACTCTTCTTTTCTCAAGAGTGAACATGCCCAGTTTTTTTAACCTTTGCTCATCCACAACAGTTTGCAGGTGAGGACCTAAGCACTATATAAATGTAAGACTATTGTACCTTCAGGAGGGTTATCACTTGCATACCTCTGCTCTCTCACTTAATCTGCTGGGGTGAAATCTTGGCCTCGTTGACATCAATGGCAAAACTCCCATTCATTTTAATAGGCCCAGTATTTCACCCCAGGAATCTTTATCATCCCCTCTGCAATTATAAAGAGAGAAAGAGACCTTATAAAACATTTACCAAGCGGGGGTGAGGGGGAGAATTGCATAGAAATGGGTGTTGGATGCAGTAAGGGGTAAACAACAGCTAGATGTAGAACTGCTGGCAACAAAACAGAGCAAACAACTAGGTCAAGTTTTTTTTTTTTTAAAATTCATGCCTTGTTTTTCATAAAACAAGGCCTGGCTTAATTACATCAGCCATTTTGATCGCCTTTATGTAAGTGCCCACACCACTTATCAGAGGGTTTTGAACCTAGGTCCTTCAGTACTTAAGCACAGACTTCTACCCCTTGAACTAAAGGAATAATTCCTGTCAACTAATAGTAACAGAAGTCTGTTATCCTCTCTGTGTATTAGAGGGGGGGATGACAGGCTTTGCAAGAGTATTACCCTAATATTTGATTTTTCTTTCACTGAGGAAAAAAATACATAGATCACCAGAAGATCTTCTCCCACACTCCCCGCATGGGGATGCATTTTTAAAACCAAAATTGAAGTTGGCTCCTTCGCCTCGCTGCTTGAGTAGTCTGCCTCCAGAGCCTAGCCAACTACTTTGTTATCCTTAATGCAATACACTGGAAAGTCTGAATGAAACCTGAAGAACTGGTAATTAATTTGGGTTACATAAGAATCTAAAGAATTATAAATCTCTTTTAAAAAGATAAAGGCCAACGTGATTTTTCTTTCATTAAAAAAAGAGATTTATGCATTCTTTCATGTTTACAAAGCTTACTTATACAGCCAACATCACAAAGGAAAAGCTTAAAAAGCTTTGTGACACCTGTCTGAACAATTACAACCAAGTAGGACTGAAAGCCGTCATGCCTTAGAGGATGTCTGTGCTATGGATTCCAGGTATTAATGCAAGAATGTGTAACTACCTTTCCCAGCAGTGTTTGGTAGGGTTGCCATGCATCCGGTTTTTGACCGGAACGCCTGGTCGAAAAGGGACTCTGGTGGCTCTGGTCAGCACTGCTGACTGGGCCACTAAAAGTCAAGTTGGTAGTGCAGCAGGGCTAAGGCAGGCTCCCTCCCTGCCCTGGCTCCGCTTGGCTCCTGGAAGCAGCCAGCATGTCCGACTCCTAGGCTCAGGGGCGGCCACTGGAGCTTTCTGTAGGATTGCCAACTTTCTACTTGCAGAAAACCGAACACCCTTGCCCCACCCCATTCCACCCTCATCTGAGGCCCTGCCCCGCCCCTTATCCAAGGCCCCATCCCCCACGCACTCCAACTCTCCTCCCTATGTTGCTTGCTCTCCCCACTCTCACTCATTTGCTCATTTTCACCAGGCTGGCTCAGGGGATTGGGGTGCAGGAAGGGGTGACGGCTCCAGCTGGGGGTGTGGGCTCTGGGGTGGGGCCATAAATGAGGAGTTTAGGGTGCAGGAGGGGGCTCCGGGCTGAGGCTGTGGGTTGGAATGCAAGAGAGGGTGATGGCTCCGGCTGGGGGGTGCGGGCTCTGGGGTGGGACCAGGGATGAAGGGTTTGGGGCACAAGAGGGGACTCCAGGCTGGGGGATGAAGCCGAGGAGTTTGGAGTATGGGAAGGGGCTCCAAGCTGAGGCAGGGGGTTGGGGTGTGGGAGGGGGTATGGGCTCTGGGCTGGGGCTGAGGGTTCTAGGTGAGGCCAGAAATGAAGGGTTCAGGGTGCGAAGGAGGCTCCAGGCTGGGGCAGGGGGTTGCGGAGAGGGGGTGAGGGCTCTGGCTGGGGGTGCAGACTCAGCGGTGGGGCTGTGGATGAAGGATTTGGGGTGTTGGAGGGTGCTCTGGGCTGGGACCAAGGGGTTTGGAGGGTGGGAGGGGGATCAGGGCTGGGACAGGGGGTTGGGGCATGGGAGGGGGGCAGGGATGCAGGCTCCAGGCGGTGCTTACCTCAAGCTGCGCCACCAACCGGACTTTTAACGACCTGGTCAGCAGTGCTGACTGGAGCCGCCAGACACCTGGCAACCCTAGCTTCGTGCACTGCGCCTGCCCCGAGCACCAACTCCGCAGCTCCCATTGGCCGGGAACCAATTCACTAGTGTTTGTAAAGAGCTTTGGAATTCACAAAATTTGTCATCCTAAGTTTTTTCACCAAGATTTGTAAAGCACATTGGAGTAATGTGTTATAGCAATGTATAAAGTATTATTTTATTACTGCTATCGCAGTTTGGGCACCCTGACCCCGTTTGACAGGGTAAAAGGTTATAATCGAGTTTGCCTAACACAAATGAAAAGCCTTGTCAAGACATAGGTTGATCAGTCTGAAACCATGTTAGCTGGCCATGTTTCAGCTTAGGAGGGAACACTGCCTGAAACACAGCCCCTTAAACACACCTGGCTAATGGCACCAACCATGTTGGCTGGCATCTTGGCAGGACTTTCCAATCATGTTAAGCAAGCTCAACTGAGCTAACATGATTGAGAAATACATGCTTTTTGCTTGTCAAGATGGGGCTTTCTAGGATCAGAGGGAGACAGATATCACTGTAGATGATACTGCTGAAATGAGAAGGCACTTGTAATGTGTAGTGTGTAGAAAAGGAGCACAGGCATACTTTTCACCGAGTGAGAGGTTAGTCATATCCAGCCTGTCCTGCATACCTTTTTGATCAGCTGCTGCTGAGGCTTGCTTCTCCATCTCTTCCCTTCCAGTGAGTGAGGGTATAAGGCACTAAAGTCGTCCTCAGTCTCTTCCTTTCCTTTTACATCTTCCTGTCTTTCCACAACCTTAGAGAAACTGCTGCTTCCTCTTCTTTTATCCTGTCTCTCCATAGTCTATAGGCCCACCTTTACATCTACCCTCTTAACTTCTCCTCACTCTCAACTGAACAATTAAGGAAAAATTGGCTTTGTTCTAATGGTATCATGAAGTGAGCTGTTAAACAGAGAAAGCAACAGAGAACATAAGCAAAGTGATTATGGATGGCTGCTGCTGTCAGTGTGGGGGTTGAGAGAAAGGAGAATAAATATAGGATCTTCTTATTTTGTTCCTTGTGAACCTGTCTCTCTAATTCCTGTTGCTACAACAACTTCAAAATCCCATGGCAACAAAATTCATACAATCTAGAACACAGGGACCCATTCAAGAGAAATGATCTAGAAAAGGTTTTAACATCGATGGCGTTATTCCCAGTTTGCACCAATTTGTAAATGAGATCAGGATCTCGGCCCCAGTGAGTTCCTGAGCACTGGTGCAGAGTTTCTAAGCAATTCCTCACTAATGTCAATGGGAGCTGAGGGCACTATATTTCAAGAAGTGCTCAGTACCTTGTAAGATCAGTCCATAACTGTCTGAGAAGAGACTTTGTTGCGCTCAAGTTGTTTGTTTTTTTTTCTGTAACTTTTACCTGTGAAAATCAAAAGTAGCTCTTCTGGAGTAGATGAGTTACACCAGTGTAAAGCTAATGTGTAGGTGACAGGAATCATCCCCTGGGAATCTATAGAACTGCTGATGGATCTCTGGTGTAAACAAAAAGCTACAGTAATTTCAAGCTCCATTAGAAACAGATTTTTAAAAATCTTCGAAGGAAGCATCTGAAACTATGGAAAGGGAACAAAATTAAAAGTCAAAACACTTAACTGTATATGTTTAAATATAAATACCATGAAGACAAGAAACTATCCCCAACCCAAAAATTCTGAACCTTGATATGTGGATACATACTCATCAAATATCACACTGAGCATACATACATATGCAATAGCTGTAACAATATCTCCCACACAGCTGAATGCAAAAAGGACCTCAGATGCCACAGTGATGAGCACAGTGTAAAGATAGGTATCTAAGGTGTTTAAGCCTTGGTCCTAATTTTGAAGCCATTAACAGGCCAGATATCAGCTACAGTAAAGACTTCATCTCTAAACTGCCAAGACAATAGCTGTCCTCTGTTCTAATGAAGATCAATACACACTGGACAAAGTGCAAAAGAGTCAGAGATAAAAGATTTTTGGCCAAAAGTAACAGGCTATGGAAATGAATTTTCCAGAGGAGATTAGACTAATCCAGATTTTGGTTATCTATCGGTCACACTGAAATAGCTTCCTTTTTGATACAGGTTTTCCATCAGAACCAGATGAATGTTTTCAACAAGAAACACCTCCCTGCTTCTCCCCAACACCCGCTACCAACAAAAAAGCCCTACCCCAAATTAAGATTTCTGTAATTAGAAAAGGGAGAAAAGAACTAAAGATTCCATGAAGTTCACTAGGGACCTTTATTAACCTGCAAAGCGCTCAGACACTATACAGAGATGTGCCGGAACAATAGCCCAAGAAAAAGTAGACAGTGGCTATATCATGTATATCTATACCCAACGAGAGACTGCTGAATTGGAATTAATTTGCAAACTGGACACCATTAAATTAGGCTTGAATAAAGACTGGGAGTGGATGGGTCATTACACAAAGTAAAACTATTTCCCCATGCTTATTTCCCCTCCCCCCTACTGTTACTCTCACCTTCTTGTCAACTGTTGGAAATGGGCCATCCTGATTATCACTACAAAAGGTTTTTTTCTCCTGCTGATAATAGCTCACCTTAATTGATCACTCTCATTATAGTGCGTACATCTTCCTACTGTATTTTTCACTGCATGCATCCGATGAAGTGGGTTTTAGCCCACAAAAGCTTCTGCTCAAATAAATTTGTTAGGCTCTAAGGTGCCACAAGTACTCCTCGCTCTTTTTGCTGACACAGACTAACACAGCTACCGCTCTGAAACGTATATCTATATCTATCTCTATAATCTATCGAGATAGATGATAGATATGCTGCAAATAAACAGTGATCATATTACCTTTGTGACTCCAGCCTCACCCATACACACTACATATGCTGAAGAAATTCTCCTTTGCTATTTGACAACATTTAGCTTTGCTGCTCTTTTGACATGTTCACAAATGGCACATTTGGATGTGTAATTGCCGTTGATGTCTGTGTTTATGAAGTGGATCAGTTGAGGGCATGTGTTGCAGTCTTTCTAAGCAGTTTCGTAGTGTGATTTTCACATTTGGAACTTTTAATTTCACGCATCACAGTTTCACTATCTCTTCAGAAAAACAGTTAGAGCATTTAATAATGTTTTGCCAGATGTATTAAAGAACTGATGAAAATTCGATGTATAAATATTTACTAGTTGTAGACTGGCTAGTGTCTTTAAAAATCAACACAGCACCACAGGTCTTGCAGACTGTATTCTAATTGCAAAGTATGGATGCTGAAAATGCCACGGGCCCTTTTGCAGGGCTTTACAAAAGAAAAGTTGGAATGAAGGACATTTTATTAGCTCCTGTGAAAAATTTGAGACATGCAAGGACTACTTGAAGAGGAGGCAGATTCAAGGGTGAATCAGATTTGGTAAAATAGAAACCAATCCATACCCAGTCCATCCCTTGTACGGAACCTAAAATGAATACTGTTGTTATTGCTAAAAGAAAAGCTCCGTTGACACTGTCCTGAATAAGATCTGCTTGAAAATATTATTCAAGTCGCTGAACATAAGCTTCAAAGTCTTCCTCTTTTTCATTAAACTGGAACCCTTCCATTGTACCATTAGACTTTCTTCTTCCTTTCTTTTAATCAGGAAATATGTTCACTTTCTCTGACCTCTTTCCTGTTTTGCAATCCTATGTTCCTTACAGATTTCTCTCATAAGTAACTTTCTGTGTCTAAACTGAGACACAAAAAGATAACTGCCCCGACAGCAGCCAGAGAGTTGCCTATATATTTAAAGGCACAGAACGACACCTTCTGCTAACCCTAACATTGTCCTGTTGTCATTTTAACTGGGGAGTCCAGTGGGACTTACAGAAGGCTGACAGGCTGGCCCTACCACCACAACTTCTCTATGTACTTATATGGCCATATTAGCTGATTCATGAATTTTTCAAACTGATCAAACATCACTGAATTTATCTTCGAAACATCCCTGTGACTGAGTTAGGGAAGTATTATCAACCTCCAATTTGCTGATGAGACATAGTTGCCAACATTTTTAAACACAAATACAAGGGATAAATTTCTAAATAAGCCTGGGGGGTTTAAGGCCTGCTTAACACTCAGCCACCTGGGGTTTTAAGTGCATCCTGATGAACTGTACATGCTAACTATATGAATAATCAGTTGTCAAGGCCTGAAAACTGATGCAGTTTTCAACCCATTCTTGTTGTCATGTAGTTTTGCCCCATATAGCAGCATGTTCCTATGTTACTCATAGCCATCCTTCTCCCAGCCAACCAGAGGTCAGCAACATGTCTATACATGGACACAAGTGTCCGTGGTAAAAATTCTGAGGTCCATGGTAATCTTTAAAAAAATTGAATGAATGAATGACATCCTCCCACACCACCCCACAACATCCATCACTAAGTACGGTAATTTTGTCAAGTGTCTGTCATGCAACATGGTGGTGCCGACCCCTGCAGCCAACCCAGACTTCTTCCACAGGGTGTCTGGGTGATGGCCCTAGCCCCCACTGGTATTTTCAGGAGGTGAAAGCAACCCTGCTGCCCCACCTCTGGAAATTTCAGGGTTAGGATGGAGGGCCTCTAAGCTCTTCCCCACTCTTTCTAGCTGCCTTCCCCAAGCCCTTTGTCTCCTCACTTTGTACCCATCTTGAGATCCCCATTTACCCATGTGTGGCTGTCAGGGTGGCTAAGGAACCCAGAAAACCTTGTTGGATAAGAAGGGGCAGTGGTCAGACCTGATATCTCTCCTCCTTCCCTGCACGGGGAATGATATGGCTAATGCCCTCTGAATAGTCAAGGAGAGGGTTGAAGGCCCTTAGCCGCCCCTCCGTGAGGCAGCAAATGGTAAGTGTGGGCTTTGGGAAGGAGGGAGCTTGCTGTACCCAAAGAGTATTGGAGGGTGCAGAACTGAAGCACTGTCATAAGAACAGATATTTCCACAAGATTTCTGCCATTTCTGTTGGGGTGCTGGAATCAAGAGACAACAGCACAGGCTAGAATCATAGAATAGAATCATAGAATATCAGAGTTGGAAGGGACCTCAGGAGGTCATCTAGTCCAACCCCCTGCTCAAAGCAGGACCAATTCCCATCTAAATCATCCCAGCCAGGGCTTTGTCAAGCCTGACCTTAAAAACTTCTGAGGAAAGAGATTCCACCACCTCCCTAGGTAACGCATTCCAGTGTTTCACCACCCTCCTAGTGAAAAAGCTTTTCCTAATATCCAACCTAAACCTCCCCCACTGCAACTTGAGACCATTACTCCTTCTTCTGTCATCCGGTACCACTTAGAACAGTCTAGATCCATCGTCTTTGGAACCCCCTTTCAGGTAGTTGAAAGCAGCTATCAAATCCCCCCTCATTCTTCTCTTCTGCAGACTAAACAATCCCAGTTCCCTCAGCCTCTCCTCATAAGTCATGTGTTCCAATCCCCTAATCATTTTTCTTGCCCTCCGCTGGACGTTTTCCAATTTTTCCACATCCTTCTTGTAGTGTGGGGCCCAAAACTGGACACAGTACTCCAGATGAGGCCTCACCAATGTCGAACAGAGGGGAACGATCACGTCCCTCGATCTGCTGGCAATGCCCCTACTTATACATCCCAAAATACCATTGGCCTTCTTGGCAAGAACGGCACACTGTTGACTCATATCCAGCTTCTCGTCCACTGTAACCCCTAGGTCCTTTTCTGCAGAACTGCTGCCTAGCCATTCGGTCCCTAGTCTGTAGCAGTGCACGGGATTCTTCCGTCCTAAGTGCAGGACTCTGCACTTGTCCTTGTTGAACCTCATCAGACTTCTTTTGGCCCAATCCTCTAATTTGTCTAGGGCCCTCTGTATCCTATCCCTTCCCTCCAGCATATCTACCTCTCCTCCCAGTTTAGTGTCATCTGCAAACTTGCTGGGGGTGCAATGCACACCATCCTCCAGATCATTTATGAAGACATTGAACTAAACCGGCCCGAGGACCGACCCTTGGGGCACTCCACTTGATACCGGCTGCCAACTAGACATAGAGATTTGTGATTTATGGATTTTAAGGGCAGATTGGACCATTTTGATCACCTAGTCTGACCTGTGTAACAGGCTAGCGAACCTTTCCCATTAGGTTGTGCAGTATATAATATGTTTTTTTTTTTCATTTATTGATATAATAACCCAGGTTCTGCATGAGTTTTGACCACACACTTTAAAAACCCAAACCTAAATGCTGACGCACAGATCAGGAGTTGGATATTGCTCAATCCCCCCCAAGAACTGGATCTTGCCTTACACTTTGTGTATGATGCTTTTCTTTATAAAACAAATCCAAGCTGATTACTTAGATACCTAAAAAGGTGCTCTCAGTAGGGTAACTGCAGCCTGCATTTTCCTGCTATGATTCAGGCTCTCCCTACAAAATTTGCTCAAAAGTGAAAAACAAAAACTTTTTCTTTTTTGTATGTTCTATATTTAAGCGGCTGACTGATACTGAAATAGCAAACATCATTGCACAATGAATGCTGTGCCTGCAGAAAGCTGCATTGTCAGCTCACTCACAGGAGCGCTGGTTGAATAATTAGGGCCTTAATAAAAAGAAAAGGAGTACTTGTCGCACCTTAGAGACTAACAAATTTATTAGAGCATAAGCTTTCGTGGGCTACAGCCCACTTCATCGGATGCATGCAGTGGAAAATACAGTGGGGAGATTTATATACATAGAGAACATGAAACAATGGGTGTTACCATACACACTGTAAGGAGAGTGATCAGTTGTGGTGAGCTGTTACCAGGAGGAGACGGAACAAACAAAAACAAACAGGCAAACAAAAACCTTTTGTGGGGATCATCAAAGATGGGCCATTTAGGTTTCTTTCAGCCTCCCATCAGCCCCCGTGGAGTTCCCGTGTGTAACGCATTCTGGGTCTTGTAGTGCGGGTTTGTAAGGATTCCCTGGGGATGGATCACTGGTCAACACGGGGAACTACAATGACCACGGTGCATTTTGGAGCGCTGCATCGTGGGGGTTGTAGTTTTCCTCCTCTCCAGGCCGGCTGCTTGCTTGGGTGACGCTCTGCCGCAGCAAGAGGAGGCGTGGGGGGACGATGTCTGCCGTTTGGGAGCTGCTGGCTCTGAGCGCCTCGCTGCTGCTGGTTGTCTCGGGGCAGGGGGGTAAATACACCAGGGAGGCGAATGAGGCTGCTACAGCCGGCAGCCCGAAGCGCCAGGAGGCCGGGGAGTTCAGGGTGGTGAAGCTGAACCAGATTTGGGAGAAAGCGCAGCGGGTGAGTCGCTAATTCGCTTCCTTGCAGCTGCATCGTGGAGGGGTCAGGCTGCCTGTGCCTGGCAGCAGAGAGCAGCTATTTCAAAGCCCCCTGTCTGAAGCTGGGCCGCTGCAGCCGTCTTTGAAGATCAGGCCACTTTTGTTCAGCTTCCTAGAGGGGCTGAACCGCGGCAGCTCCCATTGAGGGGGATTTGCGGGTGCACTTCTGCCAATCGGAGGATTTAGATGCCTAAATATGGATTGTGGGCCCTACCTTTAGGCGCCAGGCTTTAAAAATATTGGCCCAAATGCCGGAGAAAGGTTAACTGTAAGGTATGGTGGCCCTCAGTATATTTGGTGGTGGTCTGAACAAGTACGACTGCTTCTGAGTCTTTCTCTGGGATTGCTGAAATGTGGGGCAAACTGCACCTGATGTTGACTTAATATGTGATGTGGGCTATTGGGTACCGGATAAAGGACCAAGCTGTCTCCCTGTGCACCCCCACCTCCCTTGGGAACTTTCATTTATTATGTCAGAGCTGTGTACAATTTTCATCTGGGACACACCAGCCTCTGCAGGAGATTCTGTGTAACTGTGTTTGTAGGAGAGATCTGGCAATGCCCACAGGTGCTTTCACTAAGAAGCAACCCCATCCAGTGTGTAACATCATCTGAAAAAAAGTCGAGGTCTTTTATGATCTGGGAGCAGGAGTTTTGGTGCAACAGTGCTTAAAGCGCACCTCAGCGACCCAGCCCAAGTGTGACTGACTGATTGCCTGGTCTGTGACCCCTTCCTACACTGGCCCTACACCTTCGTCAATTCAGAGCAAAAACTTCACTCCTGGGTTTCCTGTGAAAGGTTTGTGTGAGCCTTCTTCCTACATTGAGCTCTACATTGTGAGCTTTGGTGACCATGGCCTTTCTGACCATTTATTAGAAGTAGCTGAAAATAAAGAGCTCTGTGATTTTGCATCGGGGTGGGTGTTGCAATTCAGTACTGCATCACACAGCCATGTGTTGTCATTCAGCTGAGTAGTGCTGAATTATTCAGTGGTGACCAGTTCCTCCCAATTTTCCAGAAATAAGGTTGATCTAATATGGCTAATCCCAGTTATCCCTAGAACTTATACACACTTAACCTGTAATACTTATCAGAGGGATCTCAATGCAAGGGCTCCCTTTATCCAGGGCCTGATTTTACACCAGAGATAGGCAAAATACATCCCGCAGGCTGGATTCGGCCCGGTTAACATTTCTGTCTGGCCTGCCATGACTAACATTTCTGTCCGGTCTCCTCTGTCCCCTTGCGATCTCTTGAGTCCGGGCCACTAAAAGTGCAGAGGCGCAGCGGGGCGCTTAGGCAGGCTGCCTGCCTGTCGTGGCCCCACGCTGCTCCCGGAAGTGGCTGGCTGCTGCTCTCTGTACGCCCCTATGCGCTGCCCCCGCCTCCAACACTGTCCTCACAGCTCCCATTGGCCAGAAACTGGCCAATGGAAGCTTTGGGGGCAGTGCTTGCAGGGGTGGGCAGTACACTGCCTGAGCCTGGCTGCGCCACTGGCCAGGAGCCACCTGTGGTAAGCACTTCCTGGCCAGAGCCTGCACCTCGCACCCCCTCCCGCACCCTTGTCCCAGCCCGAAGCCCCCTCCTGCAACAAATTCCCTCCCAGACCCCGCACCCCCTCCATTAATATAGTAGAAATGTGTGGCCCGTGATGACTTACCAAAATTTGTGAAGTGGCCCCCCTGCAAAAATAATTGCCCACCCCTGTTCTACACCCATTGAAGTTAATGACAAATTTTCCATTGACTGTAGTTAGTTCTTAAAGAACCCTTTGTGCTTTTGTTTTTGCAGATCAAATAGGTCTAATATCATCCGCTATTGAATGGTCCCATCATGAGCTTTAAATCCTAAGAAACAATAGGTTCCAAAGTCTAGCATGATATTGTGTTGTGAAGTCCATTGAGTTCCATTCTTTAATCAGAACCACCTTGCTTTTGCTGCTGTGGGTAATGATTACAATTGAGCCTAGTAATCTTTGATATGACATTGTAATGTTTCTCAGATTCTCTGATGATGGTTCCCAATGTTGTCAATTAACAATATTAAACATTAGAAAGGAGCAAATAATCTGGGACTTGACAGCTTAATTATAAACCTCTTCTGATCAACTTTCATTGCTAGCTACACTCAACTCTTGGTACCATTTGCTGGCGTTACAGTCAGTCAGTAAGGTTCCACATATGTGCACCTTACCCCCTTGCAATGTTTTAGGTGATAACATCCTTGGGCCTGTGTGAGATTAACTTCAAATAGAAGCAGTGCTTTGAGTACTAGTTTTATCTGCTCTCTTTTCAGTATCCAGCATTTAATAGGTTCTTGCACTTCATCCATCACTGTGATATAAGAACAGACCAGGCAAAAGAATTCTACAGAAGTTTTGGCAAATTTGAAAGGCTTTACCCTCCTCTTATGTTTTTTAATGGTCCAGGTATCGTTTTCTGAATTTCCCATTAAATTATGTTCTAAATTCGATTTCTATCTTGAAATGGGAAAATTTCAGAAACAGAACATTACAATTTTGGAAAAAACCCACTGTTGTGACTAAGATAATAATCAAAAATTACTCAGCACCAATACAAGACATGAAAAATGGACACCACAAACATGTTTGCTTGTTGTTTGCAGGAAAAAACAGGTTTAAATATTGTATGTAAAGTTTCCATTAAAAAAAAAAACTTAAAAAGAAAGCAATTAAAAAAAAAAGTTTGCAGGAAAAATTCAGTGTTTGAAATAATATCCGATTTCTATGAAACTTCTTCATTTGCAAATTCCAGTTTTGTCTCTCCTTAAGCTTAAAGTTTGTAACTTGTTTACCAGCCATGTGCCATATGTAGTGGCAATAAATCAGGCGTCTAACTGTGGACAAGGCAGTCAATCCTTTATTAACTAGAAAATGTGTGCCTAATGACAAGGTATATGTTTAAAGGTTTTATTGCAACAATTTTGAGAATCCTTGAGAATTAAATCAGTTTGCTGTGTGAATTATTTCTAGTGTGTTCTGTTAGTTCTGCATGAAAGAAAAATTAACCAACACCAGTGTAAGGTTAAATATTAGCGGAGTGTGGGGGAACTCAGTACCCACTTTACTTTTACAGCCAATTGTATAGAAGCTGTCGAGAAGCCTGTGTATGAGACTGTAGTCATGACTGAGCTGTTAAGGTTCAGGCCTAATTGAGCGAGCTGCTAAGCAATGTGGCCCCAGACCAGCAAAGTACCTAGGCTGTGATGTGCCTTCCTCTTCAAAAAAGCATCTAAGCATGTGTTAAATTCTCACTGGCTGCATGTGCTTAAATGCTTTGCTGAACAGGGACAGGCCACACACATAAGAACCCTGCTGAATTTAAGCCTGTGAATAGTCCTATTGAAGTGAATGGCATAGAAGTCAATAGGACGACTCATGCTCTTAACTCTGGGATCGGGGCCAGAGAGCTCAATATCTTGCAGGATTGAGACCTTAAGGCTTAACTGTTTTTCTAACTACTCTAGGTTTTAGAGTAAACTAAGGTCCTGATTCAGCAAAGCGCTTACACACATTTAACTTTAAGCAAGTTAGTAGTCCTTGTGTGCCATTGAATTCAAAAGGGCAATTCATGCTTAGATTGAAAATTGTGCTTTGCTGTGTTGGAGACAGACTTAATGGCATATTAAAATAGACAATTCAGAACAGTTCTAAATGCTGTGAGCTGCCTCTTTGAAGTTACCCTTAGATAACCTGTTTACTCCAAAGTGAATTTCTGGGTCTTACAAGTGCCATTTGCTTGTTTGTTCTTAAAAAATATAAGTTTCGTTTCATTAATGAGAAGTTAGAGAATATTTCTAAAACACACTGGTTGATATCTTGATGTTTTGAAATAGTTTCTCACTGTCTGTGGAACAAACCTTGTGAAACTGGAACAAACCAGTTTCTGGGTGTAGATTTGGTGCATCTATTTTTCATTTGTTTCCATTATATAGCCATTAGTCTGATTGTGTTAACAAATAACTTTCACTCAGTAAGTTATTTTATGACAGATGGGTCCAAGCTTCCAAGTTCAGAAGTGGAACCAAACTTTCCAAAAGACGGTGTGCTAGATTAGCAGAGGTAAAATGATGGAGAAAACTCAGATGGGACCTCACTAAAGCCAAGCTGCTAAAGTGTTTTTTTTTTACCTCACTTCCCCTTCATCTTCCACATCCCCTTCTTGCACAATGCACCTCTCCCCCGGGACTATTAAGTAAATGCAAACATTAATACTAGTGTATTATTTGATTACTCCAATTTCAAGTGACAGAAATCTGGAATTTCAAAAGCTGTGGTTCCTATTATAGCAATCTGGATTCAGTGACAATGCACATCAGTAATTATTCCTATTCCTGGGTGTGGGGTTGTTTTTGTTTTTTTGGTTAAATATATACAACAACATTTTCAAGTTAATCCTCTAAAAGCCTTACATTTTTAATTTCTTCATGGTTATGGCCGTGATATCTCATCCTTTCACAGATCCAAGGCTAGAAAAGACCTTTCTGATCATCTATTCTGACCTCCTGCACTGCACAGACCATAGAACTTCCCCAAAAGAATTCCTAGAGCATATCTTTTATAAAAGTATACAATATTGATTTAAAAATTGTCATTGATGGAGAATCCACCACAATTCTTGGTAAATTATTCCAATGGTTAATTTCTCTAACCATTAAAAATTTATGACTTTTTTCCAGACTGAATTTGTCTAACTCTTAACTTCTAGCCATTGGATCATGTTACAGTGTTCTCTACTAGATTGAAGAGCCTATGATTAAATATTTGTTACTCATTTAAATACTTATAGACTGTGATCAAGTCACCCCTTCACCTTCTCTTTGTTCAGCTAAGCAGATTGAGCTCTCTGAGTCGGTCACTATAAGGCATGTTTTCTAATCCTTTAATCATTCTTCTGGCTCTTCTCTGGACCCTCTCCAATATATCAACATCCTTCTTGAATTGTGGGCAACATCCTTCATGAATTGAGGGCCACAGTAGTCCAGTAGCACTCGCACCAGTCCCAAATATAGAGGTAAAATAACCTCTCTCCTCCTACTTAGGATTCCCCTGTTTATACATCCCAGGATTGCATTAGCTCTTTGGCCACAGAGTCACAAAGGGAGCTCATGTTCAGCTGATTATCTACCATGATCCCCAAATCTTTTTCAGAGTCACTGCTTCCCAGGATAGAATTCCCTATCCTGTAAAGTTTGGCCTACATTCTTTGTTCCTAGAGGTATACATTTACATTTAGTCATAGTAAAACACACATTGTTTGCTTGCTCCCAGTGTACCAAGTAATCCAGATCACTTGGAATCAGTGAGGAGAATAGATCACTTATTTATCACTCCCCCAATGTTTGTCATCTGAAAACTTTATCAGTGATTATTTTATGTTTTCTTCCAGGTCACTGATAAAAATGTTCAATAACGTAGTGAAGCTATCAGGTTAGTTCGTCAGGATCTATTTTCCACAAAACCATGTTGATTTACATTAATTATATTACCATCCTTTAATTCTTTATTAATCGAGTCCTATATCAGCCACTGCATTATCTTGCCCAGGATTGATTACGGGCTTGTAATTACTTGGGTCATCCCGTTTACGCTTTTAAATATTGGCACAACATTAGCTTTCTTCCAGTCTTCTGGAACTTCCCCAGAGCTCCAAGACTTACTGAAAATCAACATGAATGGTCCAGTGAGCTCTTCATCCAGCTCTTTTAAAACTCTTGGATGTGAGTTATCTGGACCTACTGATTTAAAAATCTATATGTTCTATTAATGCAGTACCAGGAGAACTTCCATAGCTGCTCATAATTATTATGTTGAATATTAACCATATTTTGTTGGGATAGAAACATTTACCTGGAACATTTTGCAACTCAATCACTATACAAATCTCTTAGTGCATTAGAACCAGAAAATGAAATTGACTAATTGTCCAAGATGAAGAAATGGGGGCAGATTAAAGGAACAATAAATGAAATTAGATATTTCAAAATCTTTGTTTTAATAATGTGCAGTATCAGTAACAGATAAGTAATACAGTAACTTTTTTAAAACAGTAACTCCTCACTTAAAGTCATCCCGGTTAACGTTGTTTCATTGTTATGTTGCTGATCAATTAGAGAACATGCTCATTTAAAATTGTGCAGTGCTCCCTTATAACATTGTTTGGCAGCTGCCTGCTTTGTCCACTGCTTGCAGAGAGAGCAGCCCTTCGCAGCTAGCTGGTGGAGGTTTGGAGCCAGGGTAGATCGGTAGTCCCCATATCAGCTCCCCACACCCCTAAGCTCCCTGTGTGACAGCCACCCAGAAGGCTATCAATTGCCAGCAGTTCAGCTGTCCCTCTCCCCACTGCCGTGTGCTGCTCCTGTCCTCTGCCTCTGCTCCTGGGAGCCTCCTGCTTGCTGTGCAGGTTGAGGGGGGAAGAAGGGAGTTAATGTCATGGTGTCCCCCTGCTCCTGCCCCCCGCTTACCCCATCTCTGTTGAGCAGTGGGGAACACGACAGGGCTCAGGAAAGAGGGAGCCTGCTGGCAGCAGCTGCTGTCTCAACTTGCTGATATACTTAAAAAGGCAATGTACTTAAAGGGGCAATGCACATCTCTCTCTCTCTCTCTCTCTCTCTCTCTCTCTCTCATACATGGTGTGTGTGTCTCTGTCTCTGTCTGCCATGCTGTCTCCTCTCCCTCCATTTGTGCTGCCTTGTAGAGTGTGAGGCTACATTAACAACAATGTGTTAACCCTTGAGGGCTCAGCTGAGTGCTAGTTCATCATTTAGCAGTAAGGCATTCCCTGGGAAATATCCCACCCTCTGACTCCACCACCTCAACCAAGCTTCACAATCATCATTGCTGTGTATAGTATTAAATTATTTGTTTAAAACTTAAACTTATATATAATATCATCTTTTGTCTGGTGAAAAAAATTTCCGGTGAACCTAACCCCCCCTCCCGCCCTTTACATTCATTCTTATGGGGAAATTGGATTCGCTCAACATTGTTTCGCTTAAAGTTGCTTTTTTCAGGAACATAACTACAACGTTAAGCAAGAAGTTACTGTATTATGATGTCCCATTAAAAGTTCACCTGCTTTCCTTCCCTCCCCAACCAAAGCTGAAGAGAGTTAATTTCTCATTCCAATTTATGTAAAGCTTAATGCCAGCAGGAGATACTTTTTTTTACCCACATGTGGCCAGTGCTGCTGTTACAGAAATGGTTGGGGGTCTGAGGAACAGAGGAAGCTTTAGCATATAGATGTTAAAGGCCAATGGGGACATCATACAAGGAGTTTATTTGTACAGTGTCTAGCACACTGAGGTCCCTGTGCTCTGACTGACACTGTCCTATTTCAGTGGAATATCAAATATTGTTTTCTATGCCAGTCTAGCTTCAGAGGTAACTTTGCAGCTGTGTATGCACATGCATGTGATTACAAGACAACTAACCAAAGCATTTCTGTGTTCTCATTAGCTTCATCTATCGGCTGTAAAACTGGCAGAGCTACATAGTGACCTCAAAATACAAGAAAAGGATGAGCTGAGCTGGAAAAAGCTGAAGGCTGAAGGGCTGGATGAAGATGGAGAAAAAGAAGCCAAACTTAGACGCAATTTAAATGGTAAGGAATAACTTCGCTGAAGAGGCCAGAATTGTCACGCAGTTACCTAAAGTCTGGATCTTAAAGCATGACGCCCTGCTGCCTGAACTAAAAGACCCAGCTCTGTTAGCCAAAGCTAGAGCTGGCTCATCCACCTCTATATGTGGCTCTGCTACCAATAGAGGAAGATAGAATACCTCACTGAGTGGGCATGGATTCCGCAGACTCTCAGGAAAGCGGTTCCAGGGGGGGTTAAAGGGTTCTAATGTTCTATTGGTTCTAATGTTTCTTGTTTTTCACTTACAGTAATTATGACTAAATATGGAATGAATGGAAAGAAAGATGCCCAATTAGTAGATACCAATTACATCAAAGATGGCACAGAAAGTGATGTGCTAGATGATCCAAGACTGGAGAAATTATGGAGCAAGGTGTGTTTAATTTCTGGGTATTTCAGTGTAAGAAGAAAATCTTCATTCAAGTGTGTATTTAAGTTTTCTAGAAACCCCTGCCTTGGACTGAGAAGCTTTAGAACGCTGTTTCCAAACACTGGGCCAAGTGCTATGATATGCTGAGTGCCCTCACCTTCCATCAAAATTATTGGGCATTGAGGGTACTTCTCTTCTCAGAGGATCTGATCCATTGTACCTTTTACACCCTCTATATATGGGTGAAATCTTGATCACAGTGAAGTTAATGGGAGTTTTGCTAATGACTTTACAGGGACCAGGATTTCACTCTGCATGAACATTCAGGAATACAGCTGTGTATCTTGGGTTTTGTTTTGTTTAAATGGCTAAATTTAATTAGAAATATTTCCTAGAATTATTTCAAAAAACAATGTTAAGGGTTTTTTTTAACTTGAAAATCCCACCTTGTAGTGTTTGCAAGTGAAACCTTCCAGAGTTTATGCTGGTGCCTGAAAACAAGAACTACTCCAGTTTGGGTAGTTATAACAGACTGGAAGAACCTGCAAAAAGGAAATAATTAGTAAAAAGTAGATTTTTTTTAAAAAAAATTCTTTGCTTTATCAATCTACAGTGGTATAAGTAAAACAGCAAAGGAAGTTTGTTTTGTTATTTTTTTTTAATAAAATCAAATTCAACCTGTCAGTGCCCTTCTTTGAGAAATAGTAAAAAAAAAAAAAAAAAAACTTGGAAGTATTCCCCAAACAAAATTTGAGCCTCTGGCTCTGTACAAATATCAAAAGACTTCACTTTTAACCTGTGGGAAGAAAAATAGAGCAACATCCATCCCTCTGCCAGGGAAGCAAATCGGGTGCCTCTCTAACGGCAAATAGCTAGGGACATGACACACAGTACGATATTTACTTGCCAATAGAATGAGAGCTCTTGAATAGATTTTCTCATGTGTTAGTCTAAATCTCTAGTGGAAACAAACACTATACGTTCAGCCATGCAGTTCATGTCTCTCACATCGATACCTGATTGCTTCCTAAGGAATGTGTGTGACAGGGATATTAGGCTCTACAATAATTCAAATAATAATAAATAACAATTTTCATCATGTCTATGGTAGGTGAGATCCTGGCCTCATTAAAGTTAATGGCAAAGCTCCCGTTGAATTCAGTGAGGCCAGGATTTCACCCCATGTCTATGTTCTGCCCTAATACCAGCACATTGAGACAGAAAACGAAGGACCTAATCCATTTTTTTTTTAAAAATGTGAAGGGAATTTTATTTGGCAAGTGAGTGTATGTAACATCACTTGGCCTGTGAAATTAAAAAGGATTATAGCGTCTATCTCATTCATATTTCTTTCAGGCCAAGACCTCTGGGAAGTTTTCCGATCAGGAGCTGGATAAACTGTGGCGGGAATTTAAGCATCACAAAGAAAAGATTCACGAATATAATATCCTGCTAGAGACTGTGAGCAGAACAGAAGGTGTCTGAATGTTCGTCTGATGTTTCCAGTGCAGTGCAGCCCTCTCTCTGCCAATCGCTCAGTTGTTTGAAAGTATCTTTAAAACCCTAAAGATGGATTGTTGGGTTTATATTAGGATTGCTTTGCAGTTGCTGCCATTCAGAGATACTTGCAGGGCACAAGTCTGTATCCTCTGCCAGGAGTCTCTATAGCTAATGGAACCATTGCTGTTCTTTGTTTTATAATGCTTGCATGTGTTTCAGCGAGCAAGGAGATTGTCAGCTTAGCAAAATAAACTCATTATGGCTTTCGAGAAAATATCAGCAAGTGCTGAGCCCCTGTTGTAGCATTTGGGCCCTGAGCCAGTGGAATATAGGTCTGTGGAGGCACCCAATGTGCGGGGTGGCAGGCGGGGCGGAATCAGTTTCTGGGTTCTAGCTGAGGAGGAAGGATGGAGTTACGGCTAGAGCAATGAGGAGCCAGATTCTTCGCAGCTAAGGTCTGTGCTGGACCCAAGAGGACAGGAGCAAAGGTGGCTTTATGCCACCTTGTGCTACCTCCAGCTAAGACTACCAGAGGTCAGTTTGCTGCCTGGCACACCACACTGGCCAGGTTAGGACACCTCCTGAGGCTGCTCTAACTTATGCCTGGCTGCTGACAGACCCTCTGGGGCATTCCAGCAGCCTTTTTAGCAAAGACACAGAAATGTTCTGCCCATATTCCTGTTCTCTAGGGCAATGCTGTCGTGCTGCTGTAGGGATTTTTCAGGAAATAGGGCAGTAGAATTCTGGATCTTCTTATTGAAATTGTTGACCTGATTTATGTATTATGTACGATAAAATATTTCTGCACCACTTCTGTCCAAAGGACGTATATTGAGAAGTAAACTCTTAAAAATCAGTGTTATTAAAGTGTATTATTGATGCTAATTTGCTAGTGGCTCACGTGCTGATAAGATCTGAGCACCGACTGCTCCCTTCCAACTTTGTGGGATTTGCAAGTACTTCTGTCCTCTCTGGATTTGGCCTATTATGAATTAATGTTTGTATTTTGATAACAGAAATCCACAAAAATATGATCAACCCATCTGAAGAGGACCAGTTCAAAGAGGAAATCTTCCATGGCAAACACACAGAACTCAAAGACAAAATGCGAAGCATCAATCAAGGGTTTGATCGTTTACGTAAAGTCAGCCACCAGGGATATGACACAGCCAGTGGTATGATTCACTGTTTTACATTAATTTATAATCAGTTTTATGAGAAGTCAGTAGGCAAATAACCAGTTAGAATCCAAATGAGCCTTGTACAAAGTGCTGACAAACAGACATGGGATGTTTAAAGGGACGCACCAGCCTACTCTGTTTAAGTGCTGATTTTACAGACCAAGTGCCCTGTTTGTCGTCTACAGCAGTGGTTCTCAACCAACAGTCTGGGGCCCCCTGGGGGCGGGGGGGGTGCAAGCAGGTTCCAGGGGGTCCACCAAGCATGGCCAGTGTTAGAAATAGGGCAGGAAATAGGGGCCCACGGCAGAAAGCCAAAGCCCCACCGTATGGGGCTGAAGCCTGGGGCCCTGAGACCTGCCACCCGGGGCTAAAGCCAAAGCCTGAGCAACTTAGCTTCTCTTGTGGCGTGGGGCCCCAGGCAATTGCCCTGCTTGCTACCCGCTAACGCCGGCCCTGGCTTTTATAGGCAGAAAAACAGTTGTTGGGGCACAGGTGAGCCATGGAGTTTTTATAGCGTGTTGGGGGGGCCTCAGAAAGAAAAAGGTTGAGAACTCCCTGTTCTACAGAGGCTCTTCATATAGGACAGGATTGCTTCCATTCCTTGTGTCTACCATTGTCCCTGAAAATGACCTGGAGGTTTGGCTCTGATTCTCTTCAAATCTGCATGTTTCCCAGAGATCCATGGAGGCACAGGGCCTACTCTGTAGAGACCGTATTCATTCCCTTTTGGCTACTCAGAGCCTTTCTGCAGCATGGCTCCTATAGATGCCATGCTGCTAGAGCTGCCCCAGTGGCTGCTGCCCCGGAACATCCCCTTTCGGGGAAGGAAGTTTTTTTCACAATGGAGCACTGATTCTGATTGTACCCTCTAGGCGTTATTACAATACAAAAAATAAATCCTAATCATCATTAGGGGAAACCATCACCATTTCTGGATCCCCATGGAGGGTTAAATGCAGGGAATAGGATGAATGCTTTGGTTTTGTTTTTTAAAGGTCCCATATCTACCATACTAAAAATCTAAGTAAAATATTAGGATTTGGCCTCCATCTAGGTTGACCTGCTCAGTAATGCAATACTGGTGTGTGCGTGTTTGTCAAGCCATGTGGGTGTTGCTGTTAGTTAGTCATGTTAACATGGTATCAAATATTAACAACTTAAAGATTAAAATAATTATGTTTGTGTCTGTTGGTTTAGAATTTGAAGAACCCAGAGTGATTGACTTATGGGACATGGCCAAATCAGCCAACTTTACTGAGAAAGAACTCGAATCATTTCGGGTAAGATAGAATTTAGATAAGGGTGTTCTCTTCAATATTAAGAAACTCTGTGTGCACTACATTCAGGGTATGGTAATGTACCCTTTTCCCTTCTGTTATTCTTCACTCACCATGATCAAGAGACAAACTTGCAAACACTAAAGCGTATGTGTAACTTTACTTATGTGAATAGTTCCATGGTCTGTCGTGGAACTACACAGGAGTAAAGTTACGCATGCACCTAACTGTTGGTAAGATTGGACCTTTATTTTGTGCAAACAGATCACCTCTCCAGTCATCATCTTCTAATCCCCAATTGTAATTAATGCTTTGAAAAATAATGGAAAGGATGGAAACTAAAGCCAAGAAACACCAGCTAGCTAACTTCCCCACCAGGTTGTTATTTTTCCCGTTGTGGGAGGGTTGCTCGTTGGTCATTTCACGGGAAGGAGCAGTGCACAGCTAACCCAGAGAGGCACAGTGCTCCTGTTTAGTATGAATGCCTTTTTTGAGAAATGAATTACTGTGGTGGTCGTGCTTGCATTTTTTTAGCTTTTTTAATGATGAAATTAAAAATATCTCTATTTAGTTTATACTATGCCTGGTTGTCCTGTTTCCCTGACTGCTTGGGGACAGCAATATCTTGCATTCGTGGCTGGAAGAACTGTGCCCTCTAAGTCTGCTTGTGAATTTTTATCTGTGTATTTATAAGGTCCCCATCATAACTCCCCTGGAAAGTATTACTGTGCCCACTTTACAGATGAGTAAGTGAGGCACAGAGAGATTAAACTACCTGCCTACGGTCATGTGCAAAATCTGGCAGAGCCTGTAATTGAATCCAGATCTCCAGAGTCAGTGTCCAGCCCACAAGACCATTCTTCCTTAGAAACATGGAGTCTGATTTCCACACTCAGTTAAACATGTTTTAATTACACTGACCTCCGTGAGCTGTGGATCAGGCGTACACAACAATGAGAGAGGTAGATCAGGCCCATGGCATCTGTCCCTTTTTCCACAAATAGGATCTAAAATAAGAATATGAAACCGTTTAGAAATAGACTGAATGTTTGGGCAGAAATCTTCCTTTAGGGAAATGCCATGCACCAGTGCTGAGATCTGCTGCTGTCAGCAGCACAGCACCTGCTGGAGTATCGTCGCAGAAAGAGGAAGGTAAGGATTACAGGGTGCACTTCGCTGACTTATAATGTGGGAAGAAGAGAGTTAAAGGTGGAAATTTGCTGAAATTCTTGTTTGAGTACTCAAAAGCTAACGCTAAGGTCAGGCCTTCATGTTTGTTATTTTTGCTGATCTCCTGTAGAGCAAACCATGCTAGGTTTTATAAGGAAAGGTGCTGCGTTGGCACATCATCCGAGGAAAATAGCTTGAACAGATTAGCAACTGCAGGCAAACCCAGTGCTAAAATACAGTGTGGCACGTAGTGTGTAAAACAGAGTAGAATGTTATAAAAGGCTAATCATTTCCCTCTGCAGTCAAACTGTTGAGAGGAAAGAGAGACCTCTGCTTCTAAAGCTGGAGAAGACCCATTAAAATGGCAAAGTTTTGTTTTGTTTTTTCCCACCAGATCAGAGTGAAAACTCTGCCAAGCGAGACGCAAGTCAAACTAGTGCCAAACATTGTTCAAGGGTATGTCTACAGTACAGCTGGGAGCAAGCCTCACCGCCCTGGTAGACAGACTTGTGTTAGCGGGGCTCTCACCAGCATGCTAAAAATAGCAGCGTGAACGTTGCAGCAGTAGCCGAGGCTTGGGCTTGCCACCGCACTTGGGGGTAAGGTTGGTTCCAGCTTGAGTGGCTAGCCTGGGCTTCCACTGGTGCCGCAACATCCACACAGACGAATACAGACTAACACGGCTGCTACTCTGAAACCTGTCAACATCCACACAGTCATTTTTAGCATGCTAGCACAGGTCTGTCTAGCCAGACTGGGAGGCTCGCTCCTAGCTGCAGTGTAGACATACCCTACGTGGCCTGCGTGAAATAAATGTGGTGGATTTCAGTCTGGTTCTTCATGCGCAGGTGTTACATCGCAGAGGGAACCATCACCATAATTGGCACAACAGTTGGCATTGCTGATCATGAGGGCAAGCCCCGAAAGTACATGGAGACTAAAGTTACTCTCAAACCGTGGTCCAGCAAGAGCCTAACTGGGTGTTTAGGGAAGCTTGCATTTTTGCTGCCTCTGCCACAGTATACAGGAGATCTTTTCTGTGGATAAATCTGAGATGTCACTGATGTCATAGAATCATAGAATATCAGGGTTGGAAGGGACCTCAGGAGGTCATCTAGTCCAACCCCCTGCTCAAAGCAGGACCAATCCCCAACTAAATCATCCCAGCCAGGGCTTTGTCAAGCCTGACCTTAAAAATATCTGAGGAAGGAGATTCCACCACCTCCCTAGGTGTCAACCTGGCCCCTTTCAGCAGTAGTCAAAGAGGTTCTCACTTTGTTCTATTCCAGGCACATCACTGCTTGTGGTAAAACAATAAAGCAAATCAGGGGATGGCTGGGCTGCCAATCAGAAAAGAGCTAAGTCTGAGCATTAAGGGCCTGATATTGAAAAGTGACCTCTGTAAGAATTGTGTCCGCAAAACACGCATTGTAGAAACGTATAGGCTTTTCTATGGTGCTTGTCACCATCGTATCATTGCGCCTCTCAGACATTAATGGCCTCTTGGAAGCCTGTGCAATAGATTGATGTTTGGATGCTTTCCTCCAGAGCTGAATTTCTGGATGGTTATGATGCTCCATTACCCCAGCGTTCTTAAGAAGCAGAGAGCTGTAAGGGCTTTCAGTGTGTGACGCTCATTAAAATAGCATTATGAATGTGCTGCAGGGAAAGAGAGGGAGGAAACCTCGGAAAGAAGACCACATTTAGCCCTGAAATGTGTATTAATTGTTCTAGGAGGAGCTGAAACACTTTGAAGCAAAAATTGAAAAACATCATCATTACCAGAAACAGCTAGAGATTTCCCATCAGAAACTGAAGCATGTGGAGGGAACGGGAGATAAAGATCATCTGAGCAGAAACAAAGAGAAATACATCATGCTAGAAGAAAAGACTAAAGAACTGGGATACAAGGTCTGTACAAATACGATGTGTTGTGAAGTTTCTGTATGCTCCCAGTGTAGGTTTAACTCTGTGCTAGAGGGAATTTGGATTTTCCTGTGCTTATTATCCATGCTATTGACTTATCCATTATTAGTCATCATTACAATCGTGATTTGAGGCCCTGTCATGAGGATCAGCCCACCTGAGACAGGGTCTTGTAAAGGAGAAGGAGCCAACTCAGACCCAGGTGGAAGTAATGAAATCCCATGATGGCTGGTTGGCAGCTAATTAGCTCAGGTGGAGCGGTTCCCAGAAACAGGAAGCTCCTGGGAAGAGGAGCTTGCAGGAGAGGCCTGGAGCAAGAGGCCTGGAAGGGACTATATGCTGCCCCAGAGGAGCTGCAGCTGACAGATCTCTACAGGACTCTGGCTCCAGGGAAGGATTCTTCCCAGCTAATGGTAATAGGCATGACTCCAGGGTAGGGGGATGCAAGCCAAGAGAATCCTGCTGGAGCTGGGAGGGAATGGATAAAGTAAGACTGACTCTGACTCCCAGCTAAGATGCTGGGGGGAAGACTTTCACTGGGTCTTTGGTTAATAAACTAGACCCCTCAGAATGGGAATTGTTCCTTATGTAGTCTTAGTGAACTTATTGATGACATTAGGGGAAACCCAGGCAGGCAGCATTTATGGTGCCACACTTGGCCAGAAGGGGGTGCTATAGGCAGGTACATCCTGTGACAGTTCCCATTTGATATTGAGGTACCATTGTGCTGGGCACTGTTCAAACACATAGTAAGGAACAGTCTCAGTCCTGCAGAATTTACAATCTGAGTAGACAAAACAAAAGGTGACAAGAGGAAATTAATATTGTCCCCATTTTAACTGAGGCAACTTTGTCCAGGGTTATACACAAGATGCCTGTAGGAGAGTTGGGCATGGAAGCCTGAGTCCCAGTCCAATGCCACAATACCATCCTTCTTGTCATATCAGGAAATCCTGATTCTAAATATCGAAAAAGTTCACAATTGCTATGATTGGGTAATAGGTTTGGCTTTCGGGAATAGTCTCATTCAATTGTAATTGTCAGTCATCAGGGAATGACCTTGTCCTTCTGCGGGTCTGTCAGGTGCCGTATATACCAATGGTAAAATGTCAATATGTAGCAGATTTCCTGATCACTTCGTGAATATGTTTTTGCTCTTTTAGGTAAAGAAGCATCTGCAAGACTTATCCAGTAGAATCTCAAGAGGTCTTCAACACAATGAACTCTGAATGTATTTTCCATGTTGTGAGATCAATATACCCAATAGATCACTTTTCCTGGGACTTATCAAATACCTAGAGAAGCAGATAATTAAATATTCAGCACCCAACATGATTGTCCTTTGTAAGGAATATATTTTCAGTCCTTTTACATTTTAGTCACTGAACTGATACTGTGATAGTCAAATTAAATGAATCACTTATAAATATACATTTAATTTGCACATCTTTTATCATTTAAACGTTGTATCTGCATCACATCAGCCTTTCAAATAATCATTCCAAAAATACAGTAGGTACTATATTTGAGAGCTCTGCTGTTTTTACTATTCGGGAAACTACATTTTCTTACCAATAAATCCATCCTGATCAATTAAACCAAAATTGAAATCAGTGGGACTACTGACCGATCTAACCCAAAGTACGTGTTTAAGGCAATGATGTTGCAAAGGCTTAATAGAAAGTTAGAATAATCTAAATGTACAGCCTAATCTAGTGCCCATTGAAGTAAACTGAAAGACTTTCACTGAATTCAGTAGACATTGAATCAGATCTTTACTGCAGATAATCTTATAGTGGATGAGTAAGAAGGGAAGAAGGGTTGGGGCCAATTCTTCCCAGTTTGTAATAGATTAATGAATATTTCAAAAGCTCCTGGATTTGTATAACTGTTTTTCACATTTGTTCAGAGAGTTTTTGTGACACTTAAATCATTAAAAACAAAAGGAGACATCAGTGAATTGTTTTTTTCTTCTCTCCTTTGGCTAAAGGTAATTCCAGCACTTTTGCTACATGCTGGAATTCATTTTGAGCATGCACATCATAATCCTTGTGGCAGTGGTTATTTTTTGCAGCAGAAGAATGTGTTTGTTTTGTATTTTGAATGTTTGGAAGGTGCTCTATACCAAAGTCACTTACTGGATATTATAAGTGATGCCTAGAGTTAAGGTTACCCCTGACATTCCAGTATAAGACCCTGTTTTCCATTTTTATAACTTTACCAAACTTCAACCATTTGGGTTTAAATTTTCCATTCAGGGTGTCTGCCTCTGCTTCAGATTTTTTTACGTTTCAGCTAAAACATTTCCTAGAACAAGGGCAAAGGAAAATATGGCTGCTAATAAGTTTGTACAGCCATTTTGCTGAGAAGCTCTAGCACTTACATGCTTCAGATCGGGGATTTTTGTTTGAATTATGTGCCGAAAGTAAACAATAGGGACACACATTGAATGATGAGAACAAAAAGAATTATTTGGTAGGTAAGCACCATCTATCCCTGTGCACTGAACAATTCAGGGGTCCAGTGGAAGGAACAGCATCTGATAATGCATATGCACAAGGGGGCTGAATTAAAGTGCTTGGCATCCTCAATTTTAGCATTTTGCGTATTTGACTTTGCAACCTTAGTGTTCTTTTAACATAGTAGAAGTGAGATCAAAAAAAAATATCCTAAATTCTAAAGAAATACAGTTGACCAATATAAACACAGACTCTCCCATCAAATACCTAGCATAAACTACTACAGGGAAAAGCCTGAGAAAAGAAATAGGTCTTTCACGCTATCCAGCAGACAAAGAGGGGAAGCAAATTCCAGGTTCAAGGGCAGTCCAGTCCAGTCCAGTCTGCAGGTCACAGAGATGTTAAGTCTGTATCCAAGAGAAATTATTTCATTTGTCTTACCAGACTATGGGAGTTCAAGTCAGCATGACAGTGCTCCTAGGTGTAAATGTTCATATACTACTAAACCATGAAGGTATCTTATGAAATGAGAGCCTGCAAAATTATGGATTAAATCCATTGACCAGTGGAGTCAGGATTTCACCGACACATTTAGTTGAAGCATAGTTAAATCATTATAAAGGGTCAATTCTACTGCCACTGAAGCCAAAGACCAAACTTCCAGGGGCTTCAGCAGGAGCAAGCTGGGATCTTAAATAAGCAAATAGGCATGGCATCTTAGATAGTGGTTCAGTGCAGCACTTTCCCAGAAAACATTTTATGTACAGCAGGCAAAAGCCTGCTAGTAATTGTATGTGGCAAACTAGAATCTGATGACGGTATGTAATGTACACCAGGCCTTATGAGACACATTTTAGAAATGATGACTCTTAAGGATCAGTTTTTTAAAAAAACATTCCCTCTGTAGCAGTTTGCGGGGGTGGGGAAACAGGTCAGCCAGAGCTAACACACATGATCAAGCTCTGTTGGTCAGAAAGGGAGATGATCTTGTAAATGGCAATCAATTGCCATCCCAGAGGTGGCTGCATCACCATAATAGCATAGGTGATTGTGCAGTGAGAATGCAATTTAGAAATACAAGCCATTACAATACACAACTGAAACACTATATACTATCACCTTTGGCCTTTCTTATTCCGTTGGTGGAGTAACTGGTAAACTTTTGTACCATGCACCCATTTGGCATTCAGTGCTTGCAGACTTGTTTTGTAGCTTGCATTCTGTATAGCCCACTTTATTGTCCACTGAGAAAAGAGTTTCATCCAATGTGCAGAACAAAGAGCAGCAAAGGCGTGGAATAAAAAATATGCACCAAAAAATTTAGGAAATCCCAGTGTTTAGAGCCAAGATGGGCTTTTTTCTGAGTCAGATTATCAAGCCCCAGTTGGACTACACATAATAGGATGACTGTACGTTGATGTCTACTGTAGCCAATTTGTAGTCTTCTGGTGAGAGTGGGCAGTAGCTGTTCCTAGCGATTAAAAGCTTTTCCAGGGAGAGAAAGATAGGTGGTATCTTATCGCACAAAAAGGAAGAAATTATAGTGGTAGCTCAGCGTAGAGGATGCAACAGGTGCATGGTGACAGTAATCAGAACATAATTCCCTGGCATATTCCTGAAATCGTATGTTTAAGGAAGCTCCTTGTGAACAGTGGATCTACGCTAACGCACAGGCCTGAGCGTTCTGGGATCCAAGGAACTTACTGACCACTGCTGCAACAGTGGCACTTAATGATGGTTCCAGGTGCCCAGTTAGTTCAACAGATGCCAGTAGCAAGGGCTGGGGCTAGGATGCTACTCCAGTTCTAGAGCAATACTTACAAGCCTGTGTGACCATGAGGTGACTCAGAGGCCAAGTAGACTCAAGCAGAGAGAATGTTTGGCAGGTGTATGTGAGTGTGAGAAGGTCACAAAATAGTTACAGGCTCTTGATAACTTTGAGTTAGCAACAGGCTGCTCAGCCCATTAAAGAGCTAGACAAGGCGCCCCGTAGACGTCAGGGTTGCTGGAAGTTGGTCAATAAGGCTGTTTGTTTAAGGGTCGAGAGATCAGACCAAGGCTGCTATGCTCAGAATGTAGACTAACCTCTGGGACTCTTGCTCCAGGACTATAAGGCTGAGTTTTTAAATCCAAGAGTTTTTAACCCTCACAAGGCAGCCTAAAGCATAGCCAAGTTTAAACCAGGAGACCAATCCTAATAAAACCAGAGGTGGAACCATAGTGGACTACAACACCTGTTGTCCCTGGATGAAGCTGCACCCGGAGATCCTTTCTAGTTAAGACTGACCATGGTAGCAGTAGTGAAGAAAGGGGGCACCTTCAGCTCCCATCAGGATAATTCCCTGCTTTAACACCTAAATGAGAGCTAAGGCCAGAACCAAATTCTGCAGGCAAGGCCACATTTCACTGCGGTGTCCATAGTCTTCGGGGGCATGGGCAGGTTGTGGCATGTGGCTTTTGTATGTTTATTTGTGCCTTCAATCATGTACCTGCCCAAACGGACGGCAATCCTGTATCTAATGCAGGGGTTCCCACGCTGTGGTACAACTGGTTGGAAGGTGCATGTCAAAAATCTCTTGGGGGAGGGGCGGGGGGTCAAACAGTTGTCACAGAGAGCCAGGAAGCAAAATACTTCCTGTCCGATTTGCGCTCTTATGGTAAATAACGCTCACCAACCAAGGCGGCATGGTCGTAGTATATAGCCCTGGGCCGTGGCTATGCAGATGCTTGCTGTACTCTCAGACGTGGCACACAGGTGCCTGGCTCTCTCCTTCTCCTAGCCTTTAGCTTGAACTGAGTGGCACAGTTCAAAGTACTGAAGTGAAGTTCCAGATCATGCCACAGGCGCAACCCTCACCCAAGAAAGACACATGCATAAGACGGTGGGCAGCTCATGAACCACCCATTGGGGAAGGCTAGGCCCCAGCCCCGTCCCTTCTGCCTGCGGCCCCACCCCCCTCTCCCACTCCTTCCCCGCCAGAGCCCTGAGCTCCCCACCGCAGCTGGAGGAGCCCACCCGAACCAGCCCACCCCAGGCCGCCCCAGCCAGCCCTCCCGAGTGCCCCCAGCCCCAGAGCGCTGGGTGGCCCCAGCGCCAGGCAGCTTGAGCACTGACCTGACTGCCCCAAGTCACTGGCTGGCCCGCCCTAACCCCAGCCCCAGCCCACTTCGGGAAAGAGGAGCAGCCTGGGCTGGGGTCATACGGGAAGAGGGTGGGCGGGTCCATGCCCTGCTGACTGGGGAGGCTTAGCCTCCCCTGGCCTGGACCTGAGATACCTGCCGCCCATGCATACGATGACCAGTTCCGAGCTGTTGCGTAGCCTCAAGCCCCAAGGAGCCCAGGGACCAAACGACAACCGCCACCTGCTGCAGCTCCCCCCCTACATCCGTCCTGTCCTGCAGACATTGCTGCCAGGGTCAGCAGGTGCCTGGATAAGTTGACAGGACAGTCGAGTTCAGTGGCTAAAAGTCTGGCTACAGGCTGCAGGAGAGCCTGTCACCTGGCTCTTGAGCAGCAGCTGGCTGCTCTCCCCAGCAAAGGGTGACCTTGTGCAGTTCCTCCAGCTTTGCGGGTGACTGTGGGCCCTGCCTCGGAGAGAAGTGGCGCTGCTGAGGCACAAGATGACTTTGAAGCTGACAGCCACCCAGCTAAAGGCCTCACCTCCACCTCGCCCTGCTGAGCCCTCGGCCTTTACACAAGGCTAGCCTTAGAGTCGCCCTGGCTGAACTTGTATTTTGGTATCCCAGCTCCCACGGGCACAGCCCTGGCCCCCATTGCTCCTGGCCTCCCAACTGCCCCAGGCTCCTGTGCGCTTTCCAGGGTCTGGTCCTTCCCCCCCCATCCCCGGGCCCTAACCCCTGCACTATGCCCCCTTTGCCCCAATCCCTGCATCCCCCCATCCTGCACCCCTAACCCCTGCCCCCTTCTGCACCTCAATCCCTGCACTCCCCTCCTGTGCCCCAAATCCTTGCCCCAACCGCTACCCTCCCGTCCCAGTGGGGGAACTGACCCAGCTGCATGGAGCACCTGGCATTGCTGCTTGCTTCATCTCAAAAGCTACTCCTCCTGCAGGGCTGTGGCGTGAGGGATGAGGAGCCATGTCAGGGCTCCCTGCACCCAGGTCATGTTCCCCACCTGGACTGCATAAGGGGAGCGCAGCAGCTCCTAATGCTTGCCTCACAGCACAGGTGGGGAACGTGCCCTGGGTGCACAGAGCACTGGTTCTTGCGCCTTGCTGCCCACACCGAGCCCCTGGGGCAGGGCCGTCCTTGGGGCCCTGTGCAGTATTCTTAAACTAGTGCCCCATGCCCAACGGCAGCCCGGGCTCGCATGTCTATTTTAGAAAAGGGTGGTCGTTTGAAGGATTTATTTTAAAAAACTATGTCTGATGAGCCAAGCATTTAAGACTAACGATGACTACTCAGCTTTGCATCTAAAAATCCATGCAAGGATTTTTTTTAAGAGATGTGATATTTATAATCTTCAGCAACACACTAATGAAATATTTTTAAAGCACATTTTAAACTAAGGTTCTGTAGACTAACATGTTCTGAGTAAATATTACAGTCATGCACAACTGTTTTTGTCAGTAAATTCAGAAATTGACAGTATATACCTGGGGGTTGCTAAATGCCTGTTACGGTGGCTTCCTTAGCACTTGACTGGCTCTTCAACAGTTTCAGTGTTGTGCTAATAGGTCTGGCAGGCTTTTTCACTTTTAAGTACTAGATCCCCTCCAGAGGAAGACTCACCAGGTTGCAGCAGCCAGTTGTGGTGGGAGCCTGCAGGCAGGGTCAGATTAGAACAGGGCTAGGAAGAGGCCACAGGGTGGAAACTAAAACCCAGGAGGTGCTACAAATTTTGCTGAGTATGGATGGCTCTGCCCCTGGGGGGCACAGAGGAATATTGGGGGAGGGGGGAGCAATATCTGTGCATCACCACTCACCCCCTGTTCCTCCACGAGGAGGAAGCCCAGAGAAGTCTGGGTGCACCCCACCCTCACATGTGACATTCCCCTGCCAGCTCCAAGCAGTCTCTGGCTATACATAAGAACAGCCATTTTGGGTAAGCGGTTCTCAAACTATGAGTCATGGGGTCACCAGGGCTGGCATTAGACTTGCTGGTGTCCGAAGCTGAAGCCCGAGCCCCACTGCGCAGAGCTGAAGACAGAGGGCTTCAGCCCCGGATGGCAGGACTCAGGTTACAGGCCCCACCCCCACCTGGGGCTGAAGCCCTTGGGCTTCAGCTTTGCCCACCACACACCTGGGGCAGTGAGGCTCAGGCTTTGCCTTTGGTTCCCCACCCCTGGCCTGGGGCAGCGGGGCTTGGGCCAGCTCAGGCTTCGGTTCCCCTCTCCTGGGGTCATGTAGTAATATTGTTGTCAGAAGAGGGTCGCGGTGCAATGACGTTTGAGAACCCCTGGCTCAGACCAAAGGGCCATCTAGCCCAGTATCCTGTCTTCCGACAGTGGCCAATACCAGATGACTACACCAGCAGTGTGCATGTCTGTGTTGCCACATGGCACCATCTCCCCAGACCATTACACCCCAGGTGGTTGCCCGGGTGGCTCACCCCTAAGGCCGGCCCTGCCGTTACACACACCCCCAAGACCCCCACTCTCCTTTTGCTCACATCTAAGAGTCTAAGAATGGCAATACTGAGTCAGACCAATGTAGGATTGCCAACTTTCCAATTGCAGAAAATGAAACCCCTTTTGCCCTGCCCCGCCCCTCCCCGAGGCCCCACCCCCGCTCACTCCATCCCCCCCACCCTCATTCATTTTTACCGGGCTGAGCAGGGGGTTAGGGGTGTGGGAAGGAGTGAGGGCTCCGGGGTGGTGACAGAAATGAGAGGTTTGGCGTGTGAGGGTGCTGGCCTGGGGCAGGGGATAATGTGTGAGCGGGAATACAGGCTCTGGACTGGGTGTGCAGGGTCTAGGCTGGGGCCAGAAATGAATGGTACAGGGGCGGGGGGAACTCCAGGCTGGAGCAGGGGTGGGGTGGGTGAGGGCTCCAGCTAGGGGTGTGGGTTCGGCGTGCAGGAGCAGGTGCAGGCTCTGGGAGGGAGTTTGGGTGTGAGAGGAGGCTCAGGGCTGGGACGGGAGTAGAGGGTGCAGATGGGGGTTTGGGGTGTGGGCTCCGGACGGTGCTTACCTCAGCCAGCTCTTGGAAGTAGCTGGCATTTCCCTCCAGCTCCTAAGTGGAGGCACAAGCAGGAAGCTTTACGTGCCGCCCCCGCAGCTCTCATTGGCAGCGGTTCCCAGCCAATGGGAGCTGTGGAGCTGGTGCTCAGGACGGGGGCAGTGCACGGAGCCCGGCTGGCCATGCCTCTGCCTAGGAGCCGGAGAGAAAAGCCAGCCACTTCAAGGAGCTGCATGAAGCCAGGGTAGGCAGGAAGCCTGCCTTAGCCTCGCCATGCCACTGACTGGACGTTTAATGGCCCAGTCAGCAGTGCTGACCGGAGCCATCAGGATCCCTTTTTGACTGCATGTTCCGATCAAAAACCAGAGGCCTGGCAACCCTAGACCAATGGTCCATCTAGCCCAGTATCCTGTCTTCTGACAGAAACCAATGCCACGTGCTTCAGAGGGAATGAACAGAACAAGTAATCCTCAAGTGATCCATTCCCATCTTCTAGCAAGCAAAGATTAGAGGCCCATCCTGACTATTTACCACTAATGGACCTATTATCTAATTCTTTTTTAACCCTGTTATAGTCTTGGCCTTCACATCATGCTCTGGCAAGGCATTCCACAGGTTGACGGCGCGTTGTGTGAAGAAATATTTCCTTTTGTTTGTTTTAAACCTGCTGCCTATTAATTTCATATGGTGGCCCCTAGTTCTTGTGTTATAAGAAGTAGTAAATAACACTCCCTTATTTACTTTCTCCACACCAGTCATGATTTTATAGACCTCTATCATATCCCCACATTAGTCATCTCTTTTCCAAGCTGAAAAGTCCCAGTCTTATTAATCCCTCCTCAGATGGAAGCTGTTTTGTTGCCCTTTTCTGTAACTTTTCCAATTCCAATAGCTCTTTTTTAGATGGGGCTAGCAGAGCTGCACGCAGTATTCAAGATGTGGGCATACCATGGATTTATATAGTGAGTGTGACATTATATTTTCTGTCTTATTATCTAGCCCTTTCCTAATTATTACCCATATTCTGTTAGCTTTTTTGACTGCTGTTGCACGCGTCTCCCGTTCTCATTAATGCACTGGGGTGGGAGGGTTGGTTTGTTTTCTCCAAGAGCTACTCACAATGTTCTGTATTTTTCTCAATTTAAATTTTGTCAAAGGGAAGCAGAATGAGCCTTGTTCAAGCATAACCCAGATCTGAATTAGCAGGAACTCCGAGCTACTTAGGCAAGTTAAAAAGGCAAGCCCATGAACATAGTTCAGTCAGACCCAATCACACTATATCACAAAGTCACTTATGACATATTTGTTTCATGTAGTATAAGTAACCCAAAGGGCTAATAATAATGGCTGCTTCACTGCGTATCTCCTGTGATCCACTGTCTAGATCCCTGGGCTGTTTACGAAGGCTGGCCTAATTGAATATTTTAGGCAGTTGTTTTACTACAATCTGGAAATAAGTACACCTAACTAAGGCCTATAACAAATGTACAGAAAATGTGCATGTAGCACTTCAATCTGCATTTTTTCTAAGCAGGTGATCACTGAACCAATACAATTTGGGAAACACTGGTCTAGTGACCGGTGCATAATTGATGCTCAAAGGAGAATTCATGTGAAAAAGTATGTTTGAGTAGGAGCCCCTGGGTGACAAAGCATCTTTTTCTGTTATTTTTCACCCTCTCTTTTCCTTTGTTAATCCATACACTTAATCTGAATGATGACACATAAATCAGATGTCGGCAGTTTACTCAGAGGAATTCTGTGTAACTGCACATGCACAGAATTCATGTCCCCCGCAGATTTTTTTTCTCTGCAGAAAATACATTCTGCTGAAATGGTGCTGCAGTTGCACCTTTTGCCTGCCAGGGGCTGTTGTGGCACCAGAAAAGAGGGCAGCCAGTTCCACTGTAGCAGCCAATAGGGAGGAGAGGTTGCATGCCTCACAGCATACTGCCTATGGGGCCAGGTGAGGAGGCACAGGATGGGGGGGGCAAACAAAGCGGGGTACATGGGGCTGATGGGAGGGTTACAGACTGGGGTTCAGAAGGGCCATTGGCGGGGACAGACAGGGGCAAGGACCTGAATGGAAGTGAAGGTGCAGGGACACTAGGGGTGGTGGTAAAGGACCATGTGGGGACAGGGTGAGGGTGGCTGAGTGGGGGTGCAGGCACACATGGGGACAGAGGGGAAGGGGTGTATGCGCTGCATGGGGACTGGGAGTGCATGGGGACAGTGGGAGGGGGTGCAGGGACACATGGAGTTAGGGGGAGGAGGGGTGGCTGAGTGGGGGTATAGGGATATATGGGGACAGAGGAAGGGGTGGCTGAGTGGAGATGCAGGGACATATGGGGACAGGGGCAGATGTACCTGACTACTTGGGAGAGGCTAGGGTGAGCCACAATCTGCATATGGGAGGCTCCCCAACTCCCTTAGAATCCCTCCCCCCACCAAAAAAAACCAAACCCTGTTCCATACTTCTACCGCCCACACCCAACAACCCTCCAGGTTCACTCCCAGGGTCCTTCCCAGCAATTCCTGTCCCTCAGCTCCTCCATTACCCTTGACTCCCCCAAGCCTTTGCACTACTCCTGTGGGGTGGAGGAAATATGTTTCTGGGTTGTAGTTTAAATGAATTATTACTCAAAGTTATCTATTAATATGCCTAGTAAAGAATTTAAAAAACATTTCCTGAGTCTTTTTTGCTGTCTGTATTGTTACAGATTGACTTGTTGGCAGGTATTTTAATATACCAAAATAATTAAAACTGGCGTGATTATATTGTGTTATTTTGACAAATAAAATATGCATAATTTTAAAATACTGTGCACAGAATTTTTAGTGTTTTGGTGCAGAATTCCCCCAGGCATACCAGTTGCAGTGGACTGGGGGGAAACAATTTAAAATGCCACTGGAGAGAGTAGTGTGTGTTGTGTTTGGTATAAGAAAGTGATCTGAATCCTCTTCAGCTTTATGCATAGTCTGATCAAAGTTGGGAAATTTACATGAAATAAATTTGTCACTGGTTTCACATAGGGCAGATTTTATTTATTGGGCACAGGTTGGGGGAGGGTGGAGGAAATAACACACAAGCCTTTAAATACAATAAAAAAAACAAACAAATCAGGATAAAATAAACCAGGTAAGTCAATGGGACTGCTTGCGTGCTTGCATTTAAGCACATGCTTAATGCTTTGCCGGACTAAGGCCTTGGCACGCTGGACAATGTCATCACCCATGATGCCTCCCAAAAGGCACAAAGCTACCATTTTGGGGTTTCTCTTCAAATTAAAAAAAAATAAATTGCTCATTCTCTAGTATGGTCCACCCCAACATAACTAAGCCTTAAAACAATTGAGCTACTTTACATGAAAATATCTACAAGTATTACAGTGTCAGTTCTAAAACTGTTTTAAAAATATAAATGTCTCCCATGCTGTTTATGTAAGATAGAAGAAATAAATAAAAATGGCATGAAATAGAACTCAGTATGTTATACCTCACCTTTGAATACAAATAGAATAGTCTGTACATTAGAAAACAGGAAAGTTGCAGTTTAGCTACAAGAGACATAGACTGCATTTTATAGTATACAGTACCTCATTGTAACAAACAACATCAAGACTCAGAATCAACATTCCCATTATAAATTACATAGTTAACATCTATTTCAAGACATTCATGCAGCGATCATTGGGGAATAGCTTATTTGTCCGTAGAAAAATATGTATATTTGTTTATTTGCCTAATACCATTAGGTAGGAAATAAAGCAGTCATTAAAATCTGTCCTTGTTGCACAAGAACATACTTATAAATAGCCACATCAAAATGTGCTATTCCTAGTAAAATATTTCAAGTGTGAGCCATATTCAGTACAGTAGCTCTTGTAAACCAAATGCACGCCCCCATTAATATCCATATCTATAATAGATCAGTCTCATATATGCAAATCTGTGTATATTATTATTATTTACAGGTCATTCCCATCCATCACAAATGCACAACCACCTATCCCAATAGGAAAACATTACCACAGACTAATGCTTAACATTTAAACATATAATTTTATGACAGATATATTAAAGTAGAACATAGACACATTGTTCCTTCATCAGTTAGCTTACCAGAAACCTGCAGAGGTTAGTTTAAATACAATTCTAACAGTCTAAACTCAAAGGGATGATCAGGGATGGTCTAAAAGGACTCTAAACCTGTTGGCTCCCCTAGGGAACAAGCAGCATTCACTTTGAAATAAATCTTTTAATTAAAATAAATATGTACCAAATAATGTTCTGCAGTTATGTTTCCATGCTAATCAAGTTTAAAGGGGATATTTAAATAATTGATTTTAAACAGAGATGCATCAGCACATGAACACTGTATTTGAAACCAATAAACTTTTGGGATGTTTGGGTCCAGATCCAAATTTCATATCTTGGACCTCAACCCTATAATATTACTGAACCAGAACACCAAATCCAAACACCTCCAAATGTGGGTAGAGTGCATCTTTTAATCCAAATCCCTAACCAAATTCTGTAGGTCAGGCCCATCTCTAGCTTTAAAGCCATGCAGCATCTAAAACACTTCAGACCCAATCAGGATGAAAATAGCCTTTGCAGATGTTGGCCCATGAAATTCCTTCTTGAACTCACATTTGCTCCATTTCAAAGGTCAGACAGAGAGAGCAGGAAAGGGGACCACTATTTGTTACAAGGGGCCACTTTCATAGCAAGGGTCTAAAAACAAAGGTGGAGATCCTCCCAATCCAGCAGTAGATCACTGACAGGGAGGAAGACGGGTGAAATCTGTCCTGCCCTTCATCCACTTGCCCCCACCAATTTCCAAGGTTTGGGTTTTTTTAAGTCCAATCAGCTGGAGTCTCGTCCAGGATCTGGTATTTTCCCCCATTTTATACGAGAGAGAGCACTGGGGCTGGCAGCAACTCCTATGACAGAAGATAGGGTATTCGCTAACCAGGAGGAATGGTACAGCCACAACACTGGAGTTTGGCAGGAGGTTTCTTTCTTTCTCCAGACTGACAACAACCCCTGAATAGCTTCTGAGCCAGCATCAATGGCCTACTTAACTTGGCATGACTATGAAGGCCCTGGATATTTTCAGTCTCAATCTGTACCAAACACAAATCCAGTCTGACTGACTTTAATTCAGTCAGAAAGCCATATTCCAGAAACTTGAATAACTTCAGCTCAACTAAATATACCCTAAAACACTCAAGTTACCCTGCTCTAAGCCAAACAAGTAAAATTTGTCATCTATACAAAAGGCATGTGTCATAACTGATGCTTACCCTAGCCTCAGTTTGGTGCTGTTCTGACAACCTTAATCCTGGTTAATTACTTCAGATCATGCCAGAGACTGACCATTTTCCTGTAGTGTGTGGAGACCCAAAACAGATTACACCTAAAAAAGACACATTTTATTCCGGTACAGGTTCACATAGACAGCTAAGTAGCCTCCAACTTCAAACATTTCCTCACACATCCACCCCACCCCACTGGAGCATGCTCAATACAGCATTAGTGCTTTTAACAGTTAATAGCTATTCTCACACTTGCCACCAGGTGACAATAAGCATAACAAAAATACCTACAACATTACACTCTTCCCCCTTTAAATTATTACTAATAATAAACTTACAACAACAAAACAAAACATCCTAAATAAGAGGCTGAGATAGACTATCCTAATCCTCAAGCAATTACAAGGGATTATTCTGCCCTGTAGTATAATTGTCTTACTATTACCAGTCCAGTCTGTTTCTAGGTTTGGGAGATCTTCTGGAATGGTGCAGTGGAAAGACCTGTGGTTCTTGATCCATAGCAGGTGCAGAAAGGTTTTCTAATAATACAATCATCTCTGCAGGTTTATCTTTCAAGTCCTCTGTAGTTGTTGGTACGGGGTCCTCACCAGTCTCACTATTTCTGGATGTAGCAGTTGGATAGTTTAATGACTCCGTAATACCTGGTATCTCAACATCTGAATAAGAATCCTCTATAGCAGTGGTTCTTAACCTGGGGTGCACGCACCCCCTGGGGGTGTGAAATGCCCTTTCTGGGAGTGCGAGACATGCCAGATTTTTTTAGAAGGTAAATCATCAAAAACAAAGTTAAGCACACGCACATAAGCACAGAAAAGAGCAACTAAAATGATTAGGGGTTTGGAATGGGTCCCATATGAGGAGAGATTAAAGAGGCTAGGACTTTTCAGCTTGGAAAAGAGTAGATTAAGGGGGGATATGATAGAGGTATATAAAATCATGAGTGGTGTGGAGAAAGTGAATAAGGAAAAGTTATTTACTTGTTCCCATAATATAAGAACTAGGGGCCACCAAATGACATTAATGGGTAGCAGGTTTAAAACAAAAGGAAGTTCTTCTGCACTCAGTGCACAGTCAACCTGTGGAACTCCTTGCCTGAGGAGGTTGTGAAGGCTAGGACTATAACAGGCTTTAAAAGAGAACTGGATAAATCCATGGAGGTTAAGTCCATTAATGGCTATTAGCCAGGATGGATAAGGAATGGTGTCCATAGCCTCTGTTTGTCAGAGGGTGGAGAAGGATGGCAGGAGAGAGATCACTAGATCATTACCTGTTAGGTTCACTCCCTCTGGGGCACCTGGCATTGGCCACGGTCGGTAGACCGGATACTGGGCTGGATGGACCTTTGGTCTGACCCAGTATGGCCATTCTTATGTACAACTACTTTGTTTAATCAAACCTACGTATTTATTAACATTATACATTTTAACAATTACTGTAATAAACAAACAAAAAATATATCTAGGTTTAAAGAACTGACCTACTTCAATGATTTTGATAAGGGGTGCGAGAACATATTTTGAGAACCCAAGGGGTTCAGGCTGCACTAAAGGTTAATAACCACCGCTCTATCGGTAACTCCTCATGGTACTGCAGATGAATTTGTTTGTGATATCTACGAATTTGCCTCACATTTGGTAACTGAGTCACCCAAGAAAGTGGTCCCACATGTGCTATGATGCAACCTGCTAACCAGCAAGGGCCATTGCAAAAATTAAGAGCATTAGGTACACTACTTACACCGCATGTCCTTGGTGATGCTTTTACATCATACTATAACTTTTGAGCTGCCTGCCTTTCCTTCACTGTAGCAGCTTCATCAGGGTCTGAGACTCCAGATGAGTTCTTAGTTTCCTTCCCATTAAGAGGTTTTGCAGGTGATTTTCCTGTTGTGGCTCGTGGTGTCACGTGATACTGGAACAGAAGCCTGGCCACCTTGGCTTCTGTGTTACCATATGCCATCTTCTTCATTCCCTCTTTTACGGTTTGCACTGCCCACTCTACTGGGCCAATTGGAGAAGTGTGGCACCATGCAGTTTTAATGTGTTCAATGCTGATTTTTTCAAATAAATTCCTGAAATCCAACACCAGTGAACTGGGTACCACGGTCACTCACCACTGGCTCAGGCACTCCAAAAATGGAAAAGGTAAGTCAAAGTTTATCAATTGTAGCCTCAGCTATAGACAAGGGCATTACGTGTGCCTCACTCCATTTTTAATGAAGATCAGTTGTTAAAAACAAATTTTCCCCATAAATGGACCAGCAGAGTCTACATGAAGCCTCATCCAGGGTCACTGAGGCCACTCCCATGGGTGCAAGGGAACTTTCAGTGGAGAATGGCAGCTGGCTTGGCAAACCACACCCTCAATACCCTGGTCCTTTCCCAGTCACCACACATTACTGCACACAAGCCTCTTCATGTGTAACATGCCAGGATGCACTTCATGTAGTGACTTTAGCACCACCAATCTATTTACTAGAGTTATGATCACAAGGGACCCTAATAATAAGCACCCATCCTGGATACAAAGACTCTTTTCAGGAATAATGAGATTGATTATCAGCCGTTTGTAACCATTCTCTGCACTTGAGACAATAATGAGTCGCTCTCTTTTTAGCTGTGCTGCGTCGATTAGGGAAGTGGACAGTAGTTCAGTAAGGCAGATGGTTTCTACAGGCTGGGGTGCTTTGAGTGGGTTATCTTGTAAAGAAGAGCATCTGCATTATCCAGTGCTTTTCCAGGTTTATAATTAAACTTGTAATCATGAGCTGGTAAGAGAAGAGCCCATATCTGAATTCTGGCAAATGCCACGGAAGGTACAGGTGTGCCCCACCAAACAGACCTTTCAGTGCTTTATGGTCTGAATGTATAACAAAATGCCTGACACACAGGTAAGAGTGGAACTTCTTTATCCCAAAAACTATGGCTAGCACTTCTTGTTCTAATTGGGAATAATTTTTTTCTGTTGGAGCTAGTGACCTTTATGCCTAACTGATGGACTGCTCAGATACACCTGTCATTCAGTGGGCTAGTACCGCTCCCACCCCATTTGATTAGGCATCACATGACAGTACTAGTTCTTTCTGAATGAACTAAAAGATTTGATAACTTTAGCAATTTCTTTGCTTCTGCAAAAGCTAATTTTTGTTTTTGAGGAGGATTTTATTCTTTTCTGTAACAGTTTGTGTAATGGAGCCAATACAGACGCCAGACTGGATAAAAATTTACTAGAATAGTTTAGCAGGCCTAGAAAGGATTTCAATTCACAGATTTTGGTGATGTTGCCTCAGTAATGGCCCATACCTCCTTCTCTACTGCAAGTAAGCTAGTTGCCGTAATTTTGTGTCCCACGTAAATAACTTCAGCAGCCTGAAAAATACACTCAAGAGAAGACGTGTACCTGTGTCAGCCAATTTTTTCAGAACCAGTTAAAGTTTTGTAAATGTTCTGATTCAGATCGCCTGTAATCAAAATATTATCAGGGTATACGTAGATATGTGGCATGGCTTGAAATAAATTGTCCATTGCCCTTTGAAAAATACCCAAAGCTGCTGACGCTAGAAATGGGAGGCAGTTGTAATGAAACAACCCTTTTGGAGTACTGATCATTACACAGGGGTTAGATCTGTTGTCCAGAGGGATCTGGAGGTACACATTACTTAAATCGATTTTTGTGAAAGTTTTTCCCCCAGATAAGGTGGTATATATGTCTTCTATCCTGGGGAGCAGATATGTAGCTAACTTGGCCACACAGTTGACCTTGCAGACTTCATTCCAATATTCGATTTCACTCCTGGAACAAAAGAAGCAGCCCAGTCTGATAATTGGACAGGCTCAATAACAATACCAGCTGCTTGTAATCAATCCACTTCTTGGTCTACCTTAGGGCACATGGCATAAGAAACTGGCCTTGGATTAAAGAAACATGGTTTATCATCTGGACCCATGTAAGTTCTGCCAGTGACTCCTTTCCAAGTACCAAGACCTTCACTGAACAGCTCCGAGTGTGTTTCAAGAAGTGCTTCTATGCTTAATGTATGAACATGATTGATGTCTGCCCAGTTAAGTTTTAATAGGTTTAACCTCTCTGCCAGTCCCAGCTGTTGTGTATTGTCCCTTGGCCACAACTGGTGATAAGGAACCTCATTGATTACAGAGAAAGAAGCTCCTGTATCAATCTCCATGGTTGGTCTTTGTCCATTAATTGTAACATCCTTTCGTGGTGGCTTTTCCCTTTGGGTTTTGCTGGTAACATTAAACATGGAATAGCTAAGTCCTCAGCTTCTGGCTCTTTCTTGTGACCCACATTTTCCCTTCCACATGTCCATTTTTTTACAGCACACTTTTGCAAGATGACCTGCTTCCAGCAAACCTGGCATTCTATTTCTCCCCACATCTAAAGCAATAGTGTATGTTCTTAGGGAGATATCTCTGTGTGCTTAAACATTCATTTGCTAGGTGTAGAATGCTGGGCAATCTGTGCATGGGTGCCCATGACTCTTAGGCTATCTACTTGCTGGTTAGTGCATCCCTGTAAATCCAAAGTCTGCTGTGCATCTACTTTCATGCCTTGTGCTATTTCCAGAGGTGTTTTTTAAAATCTAAGGTGCACTCTGCCAACAGATGTCTCTGAATTCTTTCATCACCGGTACCACAGATAAGTCTATTCTGCAACATGGCATTTAATATAGTTCCAAAAATCACAGTGCTCTGATAAATGATGCAGTTCTGCTACCAAAACTGCCACGGACATTCCAGGTTGTTGGGAGAAACTGTTAAATATAAAACTGCACAATCTGTGATGGCATGGAGTTATGATGCATGACAACTTTAACAAGCTCACCAAAGGGCACTGGGCTTTTCTGGTACTGAATCCATTCTTCCTGCTCTTCAATTTTTTCATATGTGGCCATTTTTCTTTGCAATTAAAAACAAGGTTTTCACTTATTCACATAGAACTTGCTGGTTGTTGTTTTCAGTTTATCCTCAGTGCCAAAATAGTGTTTGGAGACCCAAAGCAAATTAGAACTGAAGAAAGGAGGTCTTTCGTTCTGGTACAGGTTCATATAGACAGCAAAGCAGCATCCATCTTTGAAAAACTTCCTCACACACCTCCACAACCCTCTGGAGTATGCTCAGTACCGCGTTAGAGCTTCTAACAGTAAATAGCTATTCTCGTACTGGCCACCAGCTCGCAATACACAACAAAAATACCTACATTATTTTTCCCCTACAGAGAAATGTTGTTTGTATGGCTGCAAAACATAGTTCTCCCAAGTAATCACCTTACAATTCAGGCAGGGTGCTGATTCCTATCCCTACAAGAGGCATTCCTATACCTACTTTTCCAACTGCCATATATTTAGAGCTGAAGTCAGAGATTTACGAAAGAACATAAGGTAGTCAGATGGCCAAATCTCATTGAATTTCAGTGCAAACCAGAGTGATGTACAAGGATATTTGTGTTTTTATAATGGACAATACTTTAAGGGTAAAGAACATGATCTGCATCAAGGATGCTCAAGTATATGTGAATGAGTTAAAAATGTACAGCAGCATGAGAGTATCAAACATCTACAGGCTGAGGAACTTGCTAACCTTTCACCAAGATGCAGAGTACTGTAGCCTTGTATACCATAGGGTAGAGAAGAGACAGGAGGAGACACTAACAAATCCAGAGATAGCTTTAGTTAGCTAGCTGGACACAGTGAGATTAAATCGGTTCTCCCCAACTCCCAGAATTAGTAACATATCCTGTGCTGACGAGTGCCATCTGACAGGAAGCAGATTCTCTCACGACACTGCCATAAAGCTGGTGATTTCCAGGAAGATACCACTGATCTACACTGGTGTAAATGAGAGGAGAATCAGGTCCAGGCTCTTTATAAGACCTGGCCTGGGCTACAACTTGTGGAATGGACTGCTAACTGCACCACACCCATGGTTGTAGCTGCTGCAGTTAGCCTGAGCTTCATTTATATTTTTATACCTTTTTGACTAATATGGGGTTCTTAAGGCACCCAAGAACTGGCATGGGAATTGTCTATTCTTCTGTTCTGGAGATTCTGCTTCATTCCCAGTGCCTCTTTCCCCTGCTCACCATCAACATTCTAGTACACGTTCCATTTGACTAGGAGGGCAAAAGGTGCAGTCACCTCAGGTCACTGCCACCTGGTTTTGTCTACAAAGAAATATGGTATTCTTCAGTAATGGTCCCAAACACGACATCTTATGGGCTTGCTTGGGTGGCTCTGAAAATCCTCTACTAGAATACTATAGTATTGTTTTTTTAAGAGGTACCTGATTTCTACTGCACTGCTCTTAGCCCTGGTCTCCGTCTTGACAAGGTTAAGTGCTGCTCTTGACCACTAGGGCTTTTCAGACCTTCACTGCCAGTCCACCTGCCTGCCTGTCAGACTCCCAATACTAATTCTTAATGTATTTCTAATTTGTGCCAAGAGCTTCTAGATACAGCCTCTTCATAGTAAAAGTGTGACATGAAAGCCAAATGCAGCCCACAGGGTTCTACTGTCTCTGTTACAGAGAAACATGGGCCTGTGTACTACGCATCTATATGGTTCATTGCAAACTGGACCCTGTAGTCTCAGTGGGTTATGTCTCCCTACTAAAGATAAGAACAACCATAATCTACTACGTTTTGTACAAGTTACACTCCCTGCAGATTACCAACATAGTTCACAGATGGGTAAAACTGAATGGACCAGATGCTGGTCTTTTCTGAGGCTCTCACAATATAATATGGTACTGACCAAGAAAGAAATTACTCACACACTTACTAAATCTGCCTTCTGATCTCCCCTTCCCTGTTGCCTATCCCTCAAAGAATTTGTCACTTACTATTTTAATAAAATGCTTATATTGAATATATACACATATGCAGCAGAATAACAGACTAAAATTCTTCCTGGACTCTCTTTATGCAGCACCAGAGTAGAAGCAAATATTTTTTGAAGTTACAGTAAGAAACTAATTAGATCTCCCTTAAACTTTTATTAAAATGTAAGCTTGCTTAGCAGTTAGGCTCTTCTAAGATTTCACACAGCTTTAATAAAAAGTGTATTGTATTACAATTCGCAATATCCATTAGTTATGTTTCCCTTTGAGACATGTTCTGTCCATTCAAAGAAAGTCCAGATAAGGTTGTTTTAGTTATCTATGAAATCCTGAACATCAACAACCCAAGACTTAAAAGAATACAGTGCTGCCAAAGCTCCATCTTTCTGAAGAAATGCACTAGTGAGGTCATCAACATGTGATCATTACAGATTGCATGGCATTTTTTGTTAACCCCAGTTACTTGAGCTGACATTTGGCCAGGATGTCATATTCTGCCTACTTAACTACAACTTCAGCTCAGTATGGTATTCTTCCTTGTTCCTTACCCTAATCTGTTGCGTAGCATTGCGGGGTGAGGTTAAAGTGATGCTGTGTTGCAATCCACTCTGACTACATTTCAGCTGTGTATGCAATGACCTGTTTGTGGAACAGATTGTGTCGCAACTAGCAATCCTTCTGGATGAAAGGTGCTGTATAAATGCAAGACTATGGTATTATCTGGCAATTCACTTCCTGCTATGGCCATTTCAGCAAAGGGTAAAGAGGGTGTCCATGGACCAACGAACTGCTTATTTTACTGTACTGCATCCATTTCATGACCTGACAAAACAATGTAAATCAGGGATAAGTCAATAATAGTACAGCCCACCAAACTATATTAAGTCTTACAGAGAAAAGCATAAGCATTTGCCCAAGCTATTTGCTGAGGAGGATTCCCAGGGCCAGAGTGTCAAAGGTATTTAGGTGCCTAAAGATGTAGATAGATACTAGTGGGGATTTCAAACCTACCTAAGCAAGTTAGGTGCCTACATGCTTTAGAAAAGCCCACTAGATATCTATTTGCATTTTAAGGCAGCTAAATTCCTTTACAAATCTCGGCTCCAGTACCACAGCTCTACAATTTAGTTGAGAGAAATTTCTTCTTTCACCTGAAGGGACACACATGACAATGAATGCCACATCACTGCTTTAAAACAATGCCACTGAAGTAGTTATGTTTGAAAGTATCCTACTTGTGTAAGACCAGCAAAATCGAAGAGGTATCACACAGAGTACACATAAATGTGTGTGAAACATATCTATACTAGAGATGGACCAAATATTGGTTAGACTTCCTGATCTGTCTGACTACCATTCTGCCCACAATACTTCACCTGATGACAGGTAGTCACAGCCAGTTTTCTCTGACTTCATCCCTAGAAGCACTGCTCCATAAATTACCACTTTCGGCTTGTGTTGTTACTGTGGTGGTGGCACTACCAAGAGTAACAACATCTTCCTGGGATCAGCAGACATCATGCTGTTTTACTCTTTGGAGAATAGGTCACCTGTATGATGAGATCCTGCAAGCCCTACAGAAGTCACTGAGTGTGTGAAGAATGTAGGATCAAGGCCAAAACTTTTCACTTCTCCCAGGACAAATCAGAATGCCAAATTTGTCAGAAAAAGGGATTTACTGGTTTTTGGTATTTTGGCCACAGCTCTGAATTGAATCACAAACTGCAGTCTAGATCTCTCTCTTCTTCCCCTCTCTTTCTGTTAAGGGTATGTGTGTACCCCTATAAATGTGTGTGATAGAAGCACTGCTATATTTAACAATGGTCTGGTCACAGAATTATAGCGTGGCCTTTAAAATTTGTCTTGGTCTGGCACTGGGACCAAGATATTAGTCTGGAAACTAACTTTTTATTGTAATGCAACTTGTTGAAAGAGCTGTTTGGCCTTTACAGAAGTCTAAAAGATAAACACTTCCCATTTTTGTATGCTCCTGTGCTGTAGCTCAGGAAACCTTCTTAAAGTAAGCTTGTGTAGGTCCATAACATAGATGAGGAACATAGGAACCTCCTGCTTTGAGCAGGGGGTTCCTGCTTTGAGCAGGGGGTTGGACTAGATGACCTTCTGGGGTCCCTTCCAACCCTGATATTCTATGATTCTATGATTCTATGAGGCCTGTGTGATAGTTTAAAAATAAAACTAACAACCACCCATTTCTTTAACATAGCCAAGATATTGAGATTTGAACAGCTACTGCTCATCCCAGTACAAGATTTCTCAATATAGGAAAGTCCATATAAACATATTAAAGGGACACCAGCCAGCCCAAATTTAGCCCAGAATATATGTTTTGTTAAAAACCAGCGTTTATCAACTGAAAGGCCAATAGAAATGTTTCTGTGATTTATATATATTTCCAATTGAAACAGATTTTTCTTTTCAATAAGTTTACACTGCCATGTTGCATCTGCATCTAAATTGTACCCCGTCACACTTGTGCATGAGATCCTGACACTGAAATCAGATAGAAAAGCAGACTGATCGCATACAAAAGTGAAAAATGGTAGTCTACTTTTCATTATCCAAGCTATCTGAAAGACAAAAAGGAAACAAAGATCATGACTACTGAAAAGTAAATAAGAGGTTTAAAAATTTAATTTTTCATGCAGCCCTATAGGGTGCTATTATAATCCGCAGTACGGAGATGTATCTTTCTGGATGGATGGACAATTTTCTTTAGTAATGTTACTATATATAATCTATAAAAACACAGAGAGACATAAATTTTAACCTGACTGTCTCTCTAACATTGTAACTCAACATTTAAAGGCAGCAGCAGCTGAAGAATTTGTGGGCTCCAAAGTTGTGTGCCCCTTCTGCCCCCAAATAACCATGTTGCAATGTCCAGTGTTCAAAGAGAGTAATTTGTGTGGAGGAGGAGCATGTAGGGTAAAGCGGCCTTTACAAAGGCGCATCTTTCCCTGGGAAGGTACATTCACTATGATGGACTGTGGTACCTCTGAAAGACCATGCATGTATTGGCTCATCAGAAATATCTGAATGAACTGGCGATAAGAGTCATTCATCCATGGCTAGGTCAGTGTAGTCAAAATGTGAGAAATGAACTCTATCCAAAGCAGGGAAATGCCACCATCCTTCCTCTTCAAATTGTCTGCTGCGGGTAGCCTCATGCTGTGTCATGATATTGCAATGATTACAATCCCAATCCTGCATCAGGATTCACTAATGCAAATTCTGTCTGGGTGCAGAGTTCTGCAGTAGCAGATCCCAGTGCAGACTCAGGGCTTTGGGGGGGTTGATGTTGAATCAGTACATGACAGCACTGCCCTGTGCTGTTGTGACACAGTATTACCATTTATTAAGGTAATGTTGCAAGGTGTAAATACCAGCTTAGTATATCATGACAGAAGCTCCCCACTGGCATGACTGCTGCTATATACGTGACAGGGAAGATCAGTCTCCTCAAGTCCAAACATTGGCCTTCCGTGACACTAGTAATTATTACAAGTATTTTAATACCAGCCCTGTATCAAAAAGCCACCTTTTCAAAAAAACAGTGACTAACTACAAAGTGATGCAGTAAAACATAAAAAAACTTTTCAGTAAATCAGGTAAATAATATGCATTTTAAACATTAAATACAAATATTTACATAACTAAGGGCTCGATCCTGCAAGCCCTCTCTATGGAAAACTCTGATCAACTCCACTGGCAGTCCCATGCATGGCGGGAGAGGAAAGCTTATAGGATTGGGTGCTAACTGAAACAGGTCCCAAGAAGCAGTAAGAGTCCAGGATATCATAGTTCTTTTCAATACAAATTTACAAAATACATTATAACTGTCCATTCAGCAAAAAATAAAACATTTTTAAAATTGGGTGAACACATATTTATAAAATAGACCATCACGGTCCCTAAAGAGGTAGCACATTGATATGTACTTATACTTCCCATCCTACAATTCTATAATTCTATGTGAAAGATGACAGTAGCTATTGTCAGCTCTCATATGCTTATTTATTTGCTTAAGAGGCCTGGAGCATTTTTAATGCTAATTGTTAAACGTAAAAAAAAAAGAAATGTTGCCTTCAAATAGACACAAGGGATTGAAATCAGTGAGTAAAATTCATTTCAGTCCAAAAATTTCACTCATTGATGTTAGTTACTGCATGGATCTACAAGCAGAACTGGTTCCTAAGATTCTGATTTAAAATGATATTGTCAAAGTATTTTTCAGTAGAGTATTTTTTTAATTAACTTGCTTCTGCTAATCCTTGGAAATTCAAAACTGATATGTTACTCCTTGCCAACATTTTGTTTTCTCTAGAGTACAAACACTCTGGTTTGTTAGTCTAGGTTCTCTGGCATAGACTTAAATACAAATAATAGCATTTTGTCTCTGGACAAAAACACAAACCACAAAATATTACGTAGACTTACAAATTGATGCAATAAAGAATAGGCCAAGTTTCTGAAGCATACAGTGTCAATTTAACTATGCTAAAGCAAGACATCTCAGAAATCTAGCTAAAACTGTATTTCTATAGTACATCCCATTGTGCCTATGCATTGTAGGGTGTCAAAAGACAGTGTGATCTTACATAGCATTGGTTCTGCAATATTTAGGCATAGCATGGAATGAGTAAGTGGCAGTTTTAGTTTTAACTCTAATGGACTGATTTTGATCCTGGCTTCCATTTTTGAGGCACAGTTTTGGAGATACAAATGCAGGCCCAGATTTTCAAAAGTGACTATTAATTTGGGGTACCTTGATTTTGGACAGCTCAGCTTGAAAAAACAGGAACCAGTTCAAGGTGTTGACCACCCAAAACTTTAGTCAAAGTCAGTGGGAGGTTCAGGTACTCAATGCCTCCGAAAATAAAGCTCAAGCCTTCTGAAGTTGGGTACCCAAAAACCAAAGCACCTAAAAATAGTGGATTTTGGAAATGTTGGCCTCAATTCTCTGATTTGCAGGCACAACTAGACAGTCATGAATATGGCCCAACACTGCAAACACTTACACATATGCATAACTTGATGCACAGGAGTAGACCATTAACTTCAATAGGACTACACACCTATATAAAGTTAAGCATGTGCATAAGTGAGCCTGTATTTGGACAAAATTATGCCAGTAGAAAAAGGTTTTACATTCTGAATTTTCTTTCTTTGGAATTTAAGTAAGATCCTTAACAATATCTGAATATGTTTTTTGTGTTTTTTATGTACTCACGTGTATGTATACAAATATGTCTATTTGCACAGATCAATACTGTATGAATACACACCCACCCACAAACATACATCCTTATTTGCACACATTCAAAGTTCTTTAAATACAATGCCTCTGATCAGTAATCATTAGGCTATGGCACCACATTCTTCCAGGATTATTGAGTTACAGAAAAAGAAAACAGTAACTTACATATACTGTATATGGAAAAAAAAGAGGAACGTCTGGACATTACACTCAAAAGCTTAAAACACACACCATGCTACCAGTTTTCCAATTAGGAATAAGAATATTGGAATGAGTCTGGTATAAATATGATAAACAAGGGCAGCTTTTGTAAGAGGATATTTTAAATAATAAATATGTGGATCGTTTGAAATTTAAATTAGTACCAAGTTAGTGAGCAAAAAGTTCTTCCCCCAAACAGATCACTCCTGGGACCCTTTCCTCTTGTGTTTAAGTTCCTGCAGGCGTTCCTCACGGCCCTGAGCGTGCTGAGTTCCCACTTTGTGGGCTGTCTCTGTGGCCGCTAGGTCAATCTGTGCATATTTGGTTGAGCCGCCCCCTGAAAAAAAACACAAATACAACTGTATATACAAATATAACTGTACTATCATGCATTTCTGGGAAAGGCTGATCGAGAGGTTAACTCACTAGCCTGGGCTGTGAAAGGCCTGGGTTCAATCCCTGCCTACCACAGACTTCCTCTGTGATGTTGGGTAAGTAAGTTAGAGACGGAGGACTTGTGGCACCTTAGAGACTAACCAATTTATTAGAGCATAAGCTTTCGTGAGCTACAGCTCACTTCCTCAGATGCATATCGTGGAAACTGCAGCAGGCTTTATATATACACAGAGAATATGAAACAATACCTACTCCCACCCCACTGTCCTGCTGGTAATAGCTTATCTAAAGTGATCATCAGGTGGGCCATTTCCAGCACAAATCCAGGTTTTCTCACCCTCCACCCCCCCACACAAATTCACTCTCCTGCTGGTGATAGCCCATCCAAAGTGACAACTCTTTACACAATGTGCATGACAATCAAGTTGGGCTATTTCCTGCACAAATTCATCTGGACCCATGGAAAAGAAGCCCTTGAGGAATTCCACCATGATTTCAACAATTTCCATCCCACCACCAACCTCAGCCTGGTCCAGTCCACAGAAGAGATCCACTTCCTGGACACTACAGTGCTAATAAACAATGGTCACATAAACACCACCCTATACCGGAAACCTACTGACCGCTATTCCTACCTGCATGCCTCCAGCTTTCACCCTGACCACACCACACGATCCATCGTCTACAGCCAAGCTCTGCGATACAACCGCATTTGCTCCAACCCCTCAGACAGAGACAAACACCTACAAGATCTCTGTCAAGCTTTCTTACAACTACAATACCCACCTGCAGAAGTAAAGAAACAGATTGATAGAGCCAGAAGAGTTCCCAGAAGTTACCTACTACAGGACAGGCCTAACAAAGAAAATAACAGAACGCCGCTAGCCGTCACCTTCAGCCCCCAACTAAAACCCCTCCAACGCATTATTAAGGATCTACAACCTATCCTAAAGGATGACCCAACACTCTCACAAATCTTGGGAGACAGGCCAGTCCTTGCCTACAGACAGCCCCGCAACCTGAAGCAAATACTCACCAACAACCACATACCACACAACAGAACCACTAACCCAGGAACTTATCCTTGCAACAAAGCCCGTTGCCAATTGTGCCCACATATCTATTCAGGGGACACCATCACAGGGCCTAATAACATCAGCCACACTATCAGAGGCTCGTTCACCTGCACATCCACCAATGTGATATATGCCATCATGTGCCAGCAATGCCCCTCTGCCATATACATTGGTCAAACTGGACAGTCTCTACGTAAAAGAATAAATGGACACAAATCAGATGTCAAGAATTATAACATTCATAAACCAGTCGGAGAACACTTCAATCTCTCTGGTCACGCAATCACAGACATGAAGGTCGCTATCTTAAAACAAAAAAACTTCAAATCCAGACTCCAGCGAGAAACTGCTGAATTGGAATTCATTTGCAAATTGGATACTATTAATTTAGGCTTAAATAGAGACTGGGAGTGGCTAAGTCATTATGCAAGGTAGCCTGTTTCCTCTTGTTTTTTCCTACCCCCCCCCCCCCGATGTTCTGGTTTAACTTGGATTTAAACTTGAAGAGTGGTCAGTTTGGATGAGCTATTACCAGCAGGAGAGTGAGTTTGTGTGTGTATGGGGGTGGGGGGATGTGAGAAAACCTGGATTTGTGCAGGAAATAGCCCAACTTGATTGTCATGCACATTGTGTAAAGAGTTGTCACTTTGGATGGGCTATCACCAGCAGGAGAGTGAATTTGTGGGGGGGGGGAGGGTGAGAAAACCTGGATTTGTGCTGGAAATGGCCCACCTGATGATCACTTTAGATAAGCTATTACCAGCAGGACAGTGGGGTGGGAGTAGGTATTGTTTCATATTCTCTGTGTATATATAAAGCCTGCTGCAGTTTCCACGATATGCATCTGAGGAAGTGAGCTGTAGCTCACGAAAGCTTATGCTCTAATAAATTGGTTAGTCTCTAAGGTGCCACAAGTCCTCCTTTTCTTTTTGCGAATACAGACTAACACGGCTGTTACTCTGAAACCTAAGTTAGAGACGGATTTTTAAAACGTTTTAGATGCCACTTGACTGAGGGGAGCAATGCCTCACCCCAGGCAGCCGGCCACCTCATGGAATTTTCAATCCTGCGTTGGGTGACTCCACGTAACCTAAGCTCCATGTAGCTGTCCCCTGTGCATGGAGACAGCTAAGCCCCTAAGAAAGGGATTTTTCAGAGCCAACAAGCTGAGTAGGGAGCCGGCTCAGCTAACCAAAATTGAAATGGCAGCGAGAGGAGAGGGGCTGTGACGTTTTGGGGCTTCACCCAGACCAGAAAGGGGTCGTGTCACTGCCTGCCTTGTAACCATGTGCTGTGCAGCTATGACTCAGTTCCCTGACACCAGCAGCCTGTTCACATCACAGTGGCCTCCCCCTGGCTTCCACCAGCCTAGTTGCAGGGCAACACCAACAGCCCTTCCAGTCCCACATCTCCCCAAAACCGTCTCCCCCCGCAGTGTCCAGCCTCTATCCCAGGATACTCACAGAAGTTATTAGGTTTACTGCCTCCAAAGAGACACAGAGCACACACCAGCCTGTTAGTTTAGACTTCACCCTTCAGTTTAAACACACAGCACTGAGATGGTTTTATAATAAAACAAGAATAAGTTTATTATTAACTAACAGATATTTAAGTGATAATATATAAGAATCGAAAACAAACATGGTTACAAACAAAACATGTTTCTGGTGGCTAAAACTTAATTTCAGCCAAGGTGGATTTGATTCAGACAGGTGGATAGAGCCCTCTTTAATGTTTTTAATGAAGTAAATCCTAATGGAAACTGCGTGATCATGGGAGACTTTAACTTCCCAGATATAGACTGGAGGACGAGTGCTAGTAATAATAATATGGCTCAGATTTTCCTCAATGCGATAGCTGATGGATTCCTTCATCAAGTAGTTGCTGAACCGACTTGAGGGAATGCCATTTTAGATTTGATTTTGGCGAGTAGTGAGGACCTCATAGAAGAAATGGTTGTAGGGGACAATCTTGGTTCAAGTGATCATGAGCTAATTCAGTTCAAACTGAATGGAAGGACAAACAAAAATAAATCTGTGACTAGGGTTTTTGATTTCAAATGGGCTGACTTTCAAAAATTAAGGAAATTAGTTAGGGAAGTGGATTGGACTGAAGAATTCATGGATCTAAAGGCAGAGGAGGCCTGGGATTACTTTAAGTCAAAGCTGCAGAAGCTATTGGAAGCCTGAATCCCAAGAAAGGGGAAAAAATTCATAGGCAGGAGTTTTAGACCAAGCTGGATGAGCAAGCATCTCAGAGAGGTGATTAAGAAAAAGCAGAAAGCATACAGGGAGTGGAAGATAGGAGGGATCACCAAGGAAAGCTACCTTATTGAGGTCAGAACACATAGGGATAAAATGAGACAGGCTAAAAGTCAAGTAGAGTTGGACCTTGCAAAGGGAATTAAAACCAATAGTAAAAGGTTCTATAGCCATATAAATAAGAAGAAAACAAAGAAAGAAGAAGTGGGACCGCTAAACACTGAGGATGGAGTGGAGATTAAGGATAATCTAGGCATGGCCCAATATCTAAACAAATACTTTGCCTCAGTCTTTAATAAGGCTAATGAGGATCTTAGGGATAATGGTAGCATGACAAATGGGAATGAGGCTATGGAGGTAGATATTACCACATTTGAGGTAGAAACGAAACTCGAACAGTTTAATGGGACTAAATCGGGGGGCCCAGATAATCTTCATCCAAAAATATTAAAGGAATTGGCACATGAAATTGCAAGCCCATTAGCAAGAATTTCTAATGAATCTGTAAACTCAGGGGTTGTACCGTATGATTGGAGAATTGCTAACACAGTTCCTATTTTTAAGAAAGGGAAAAAAAGTGATCCAGGTAACTACAGGCCTGTTAGTTTGACATCTGTAGTATGCAAGGTCTTGGAAAAAATTTTGAAGGAAAAAGTAGTTAAGTACATTGAGGTCAATGGTAAATGGGACAAAATAGAACATGGTTTTACAAAAGGTAGATCGTGTCAAACCAACCTGATCTCCTTTTTTGGGAAAGTAACAGATTTTTTAGACAAAGGAAACGCAGTGGATCTAATTTACCTAGATTTCAGTAAGGCGTTTGATATGGTGCCACATGGGGAATTGTTAGTTAAATGGGAAAAGATGGGGATCAATATGAACACTGAAAGGTGGATAAGGAATTGGTTAACAGGGAGACTACAGCGGGTCATACTGAAAGGTGAACTGTCAGGCTGGAGGGAGGTTACCAGTGGAGTTCCTCAGGGATCGGTTTTGGGACCAATCTTATTTAATCTTTTTATTACTGACCTTGGCACAAAAAGTGGGAGTGTGCTAATAAAGTTTGCGGATGATACAAAGCTGGGAGGTATTTCCAATTTAGAGAGAGACTGGGATCTCCTACAGGAAGATCTGGATGATCTTGTAAATTGGAGTAATAGTAATAGGATGAAATTTAATAGTGAGAAGTGTAAGGTCATGCATTTAGGGATTAATAACAAGAATTTTAGTTATAAGCTGGGGACGCATCAATTAGAAGTAACGGAGGAGGAGAAGGACCTTGGAGTATTGGTTGATCACAGGATGACTATGAGCCGCCAATGTGATATGGCCGTGAAAAAAGCTGATGCGGTCTTGGGATGCATTAGGCGAGGTATTTCCAGTAGAGATAAGGAGGTTTTAGTACCATTATACAAGGCACTGGTGAGACCTCACCTGGAATACTGTGTGCAGTTCTGGTCTCCCATGTTTAAGAAGGATGAATTCAAACTGGAACAGGTACAGAGAAGGGCTACTAGGATGATCCGAGGAATGGAAAACTTGTCTTGTGAAAGGAGACTCAAGGAGCTTGGCTTGTTTAGCCTACCCAAAAGAAGGTTGAGGGGAGATATGATTGCTCTCTATAAATATATCAGAGGGATAAATACCAGAGGGGGAGAGGAATTATTTAAGTTCAGTACCAATGTGGACACAAGAACAAATGGATATAAACTGGCCACCAGGAAGTTTAGACTTTAAATTAGACAAAGGTTTCTAACCATCAGAGGAGTGAAGTTTTGGAATAGCCTTCCAAGGGAAGCAGTGGGGGCAAAAGACCTATCTAGCTTTAAGATTAAACTCACTAAATTTATGGACGAGATGGTATGATGGGATAATAGGATTTTGGCAATTAATTGATCTTTAAATATTCATGGTAAATAGGCCCAATGGCCTGTGATGGGATGTTAGATGGGGTGGGATCTGAGTTACTACAAAGAACTCTTTCCTGGGTATCCGGTGGTGAATCTTGCCCATATGCTCAAGGTTTAGCTGATCACCATATTTGGGGTCAGGAAGGAATTTTCCTCCAGGGCAGATTGAAAGAGGCCCTGGAGGTTTTTTGCCTTCCTCTGTAGCTTGGGGCACAGGTCACTTGCTGGAGGATTCTCTGCTCCTTGAAGTTTTTAAACCATGATTTGAGGACTTCAATAGCTCAGACATAGGTGAGAGATTTATCAGAGGAGTGGGTGGGTGAGATTCTGTGGCCTGCGTTGTGCAGGAGGTCAGACTAGATGATCATAATGGTCCCTTCTGACCTTAATATCTATGAATCTATGATTTAAATTACTAGTCAGGAAGACTCGATTTAATCATGGATTTCTACATAAAAGTGCATTCTTATTGGTTGTTATAACCTTAATACATATTCTTCACAACTCAGAGATAGATGTAGGTTTCATTTTTAGAAGGTACACACTATACATTTTTAAAGTGATTTATTTTGAAAACTTCTCAGATTGGTTTTACAGCTATATCAAAAAATGAATGATTGTTTAGTTATTTCATTTACCAAAGGTAATTGAAGCAGATATTTATGAAGTCATTGGGAGGTGAACTATCTCCAATTGAACAAATTTATCATTAATATTTGGAGAGTTTTCTTGCCATGCTGTATTAGGAGGAGATCACAACCAGACAGACATTTAAATTGTTTTATTTAACTAAAACAACAACATTATGTATTCTGGATTTTTTTCTTCAACAACAAACATATAATATTTTAACGAAACAAGCATATAAATTTTTGAATTTAGTTAAACATTCAAGTTTTTTAAAATCAGGTTTGTTTTAGTTAAAATTGTTTTTAACTAAAATAGTTAAATGAAATAATTTTAAAAAAAAATTAAATCGACTATGTCAGCCAGGTCAATGTGAGAAACTTAAAATATTGGCTTCTGCAGCTAACTCAGTTGTCTTCACCTTCATTTTCCTGGTGGTTCATAATCTGGAAAAGAAAAACAAGCTTTCCTGCTTTTTCAGGTCCCAAACCATTTCTCAATTTGGAATGAATTAATCCAAAGGAAGAAAATATTCTTCCTACACTGGCAGAAGAAGTTACTGCTGTTAAAAGTGAGATTATCACTTCAACAGTCTCTTAATCCAAGTGCTTCAGTGACTTCCACCAGTTCACTGGTATGACTTTCTTTAAAACATCATCAGCAAACATATTTCTTGAATGGTTCACCCTTAGCTCTGAAGTTTTTTATAGTTGGCATTATGGAGGGGTGATTGCTGGATGTCCATGTCACAGACGACTCCTCCTCTTCAGCAGTTAAGGTTTGACCCTGGTATTGAGAATATTTGCAAAAAATGAACTGGAGATAGTGCTTGTCCCATTCATTTTTTTAAAGCTTTTAACTCTGTCATTGCATATTTCTCTTTTTAAGATCTCTCTCAGTTCCTTCCAAATTTCAACAGCGTCATCAATAAAACAGCGATTTCCCTGCATTTTGTTCAAGGCTACAGAAATATGCTTCAGGGTACTCAGCACTTGTTCAACATTTCTCTTAAGCCCAATGGTGAGAACTTTGGCTGTGACAGTGCCATCTATTTTTTCACGATTTTGTTCACAAACTGTCATCAGATTAGGCCAGTTCTTGATATAGAGCTCAAAACAGTCCACTCCTGAGTTCCATCACACGTCTTGTGGGAGAGTTATCTTGGGTCCTCCCACTTTTTTCAGAGCAGCTGCTGCGAAATGGTTGTTACGGAAGTACTTTGCAATTTCAACAACATTAGCTTTTATTTCTGGAACACTGAAGTCTTTGGCTAGGAGGTGTAGCAAATGAGCACTGCAACCATATGTTATTAGCTTGGGACTGGTCTTAATGACTGAACCATGTTAATGAAGTGTGGGTTCTCAATCATATGGAAAGGACAGTTTGTTGCATAAACAAACCAGGCAATTTTTTCATCAATTACCTCTTTTTGTAATCTGCTGGTTCTTATCACAAACTTATTTATTGTTGTTTCTGGATAATGGAGGCTTTTTCTTCTTTTTGCTACAGGTGATATACTGTGGCTATGTGACATACATGATGTGACTGAACCACTATCATTGGCAGATAACTTTGAAACTATAGAAAATGATGGTGATCTTGAAGGTGGATAGTCTTCAGAATCCTGTATGTTGAGGATGGATTCTCCTAAACAAAATAAGTCAATGCAGTTATTTAATTATTATTACCATACTGCTCATTTAGTATTACTCATTGCATTCATTGATACTCAGTACTGCTTTAAAGGTGAAATTGTAAAAGGAGGAAGATCTGCCTATTTCAGCTATTTATTTTTTATCACAACTGCGTCTAAAATGATAGTACCATAGAGTAACAACTATATTTTTTGCTCAAACATGAGAATTCAAGAATAGTCCAGAAGGAAGACAGGCAGTCCTTAAGAAAGAAATATTAAATAAAGAAGTTTACCAACCTGAAGATCCTACATGTTCAGACATGTTCCTTTCATCATCTTCAACACAGCTTCCTCCTGAGAAGGAACTTCTCATGATGTTGTTTCATTCGTGCAACCAGGCCTTGCATTTCTTTGTTGCACTTTTTGTATTTTGGATGCATGCCTGTCTTACCTACAGGTAGAGGAACTTCATTAAAATATTCCCAAACTGGGTTTCTTTTATGGACTGCTGCCATTATAGGTTTTCCCTTCTAGTGAGAGAATGGTATGGTAGATCTCAAATCAATGAAGGCTACGCTCGGAAAGACCTCAAGACTTCTGGAATATGCTGCTCAAAAAGTTTAACTTTTGTTTCTACTGCCTGTCCCTTCCTTCTCACATTTATCTCCAGACTTCTTCTCCTTGTCCAGATCTATTCTGCCCCAACAATCTTCTACTCACTGAACTTTTTGAAACTTTGCACTTTTAGAGAGAGGTAAGGTACACAAATTTGCAGAGGGACAATAGGGTTGAGGTCTGTTATTTCTCACCTCTATATATTTTATTTATTTATTTATTATTTAAAAACATTTTTGCTGTTAACAAGCATGTTATCCGTGGAAACACAAATCCACAGTTTGAGAACTGCAAAACTAAGCATCTCTGATGGTATCTTCCATACTGAGCATTGAGTCCCATTGGGTAGATAGAAAGATTAACCTAAATAATCTATACAGAAGCTCCTGGAACCCCATAAGATTGGGTCCCTAATCCATGAACTATTGGAACTCATTTACAAATCTTTTCTTAAACATTACATGAATATATGGTCTCATACTATAGAATTAGAATTTATAATCCCTATTCAATGATGAGATATTTTTAATTAAGATACATTATAGCTCAAAGCTATCTTTAGATAGGTTTTTTCCTCAAAAAGCATTTTATAAAAAAAATCCTATTTAAATTTAAAAAATCTGATTTTTTTTAAATCATTGATTTTTATCCACCCTGATTTCATCCAGTGACAATCTTTGTCTATGTAGGTTTCTCACCTATAGTCAGTTTCAGCTGGATCCAAGACGATCCATTTTTCATCAGCTCAAAGGGCACTGCTCCCCCTTTGGCCCCTAGGTGATGGATGCCAAAATGGCATTGTGTTTCTGCTTATATTTTCTAAAATCTATTGTGTCTGTTTCAAGAGCAGAGTGCAGGCTCCATCCCATATCATGAACATTAAGTGGTCTTCCCCTCCCAGCACAAGTTTAGCTTGATGGCTTTGTTTACCTTATATGTAGATATACTTTTCATTGTCCCCTGAGGTATTACGTGGCTCAGTTTACATTGGAGACACAGGAAAAGAGGCAAAACAACATTCCTTTGTCTGGGACAGGCTGGGTTTATGCCCTGTTTGCAAAACACCTTTTAACACTGTATTTCCAGCACACATCTTTTAATTCTTTATGCATCACCCATACATACATCACACAATAATCTTAACGACTAGAGTGTTACCGGTTTGCATACGATACCTTACCTGATACCTTTTAGATATAGATTATGACAACACTGTTGGGGCAATGAGTGTGTCAGGCCTGTTGTGAGTTATGGAATGGTGTGCCCTCTGCCAGTTGGCACAGAGGGGCTCCCTGACTCACGGAGGCTTAGATGGCTAAGTAAGTAGAGAGCAAGAACAGCTCTATAGTCTGGTGGTTAGGGCACTCATCTGGGAGGAACGACACCAGGTTCCAGTCCTTGCTTCAATGAATATTTTATTTATACGAAGCTGAACAGCATCAACAGGAGAGACTGAGAAAGAGCCACTTGTGAATACCCAATAGCCTCGTGGTTAGGTAGGAGACTGTCTTTAAGCCACTGCTCTAAATCAGACAGAGTGGGGATTTGGACCTGGGTCTCCCACATCCCAGGTGAGAGCTCTAGCATTGGGCACAAAGGGGAGTCACCTCACCTTTGTTTACTTCCAAGAATGGGTTGATCTGATTTAGGTACCTAACTTCAGGGGAGGGCTCATAGTTGAGAGTCCCAAGTGGACAGAGACATCTCCCGGAGTTTGGTTCTTAACTAGCTTTCTGGGGTGGAGCTTTAGGTAATGCCCCTCTCCTCAGCATTTCTTCCTGGCTACTTTAGGCTGCTCCCCACTCAGAGTGCTGGCTTCTGTGAATCTCATTCTTAGGCACTGAACTCTCACCATTCATTGTAAATGGAGCCTGGGCACATAACTCAGGGCTGAGATATCCACTGTGTGGCAGGGTAGTTAAATGATGCAAAGCCAGATCCTGAAAGGTATTTAGGTGCCTAGCACCCATTGATTTCAATGGGAGTTAAATACCTTTGAGGATTTGGGCCTAAGTCCTTTTGTAGATCTAGACCTCTGTGCCTCATTCCCCCCACCCCCCAAATGGCAGTATTAGCACCTCACAGTTCTGTTGTGAAGACAACTACATTAATGATTGTGAGGTGCTCAGATACTATACAGTGATAGGGGCCAGATTAGTACCTTAGATAGGCATGGAGAAACAGTGGTAACACTTAAAAGTTATAAACCTGTTTAATCAAAACTAGATTTAAAAAACACATACAGAAAATTGCAATTTCAATACTTGAAGATCTTATAGGGAAAATTTTTGGTCCTGAGTAGAAGGAATTAAATGCAAAATTCTCACTGGAATTTATCTGAATGGGGAATTAATCTTCCATATCTCCATGTATGGTGTTTATGATTTATTCTCAGGTGCCAAAGGGTTAATCCTGTAAGGGGCTGAGTAGCCCAGAGCCATATTAAGGTATATGGTCCTCTGATCTAGCAAACCACTTAAGCACATGTTTACTTTTAAGCATGTGAGTAATCCCACTGGTCAATGGGACTATACATGTGCTTAGAATTAAGCACATACTCAGGTGCTTTGCTGGATATTAGAATTCGTAAAAGTACAGAGAAAGGGAACAAAAATGTTTAGGGGTATGGAAGAACTTCCATATGAGAAGCGATTAAAATGACTGGGTCTGTTAAGCTTAGAAAAGAGACAACTGAGGTTATAAAATCATGAATGGTGTGGAGAAAATAAATAGGGAAGTGTTATTTACCCCTTCACCTAATACAATAACCAGAGGTCGCATAATGAAATATATAGGCAGCAGGTTTAAAACAAATGTAAGCAAGTACTTCTTCACACAACACACAATTAACCTGTGGAACTCATTGTCAGGGGATGCTATGAAGACAAAAAGTATAACTGGGTTCAAAAAAAAGAATGAGGTAAGTTCATGGAGGATAGGTCCATCAACAGCTATTAGCAAAGATGGTCAGAGATGCAGCCCCATGCTCTGGGTGTCCCTAAACATCTGATTGCCAGAAGCTGGGACTGGATAACAGGGGGTGGATCACTCAATAAATTGCCTTGTTCTCTTCATTCCCTCTGAAACACCTGGCACAGGCCACTGCCGGAAGACAGGATACTGTGCTAGATGGACCATTTGTCTGACCTACTGTGGGTATTCTTATGGATCATACCAGAGTATTCAGCATCTTGCAGAACTAAGTCCTATAGGTCCATGCCTCAGGCCCCAGTTCCTGGAGTCATGAAATTATATCAGGTTCTTAACTTTTGTTTATTTAAAAAGGCAAGTCTCTAAACCTCATAGACATGAAGAAAACCTTGAAACTATGAATCAAGTACAGGCAATTAAATGATATCTGCCTGAGTCTGCAGACAACCTGAAACATTTGCTCTGAAAGGGCTGAAGTCCCATTCATCTTAATGGCATCCTAATGCCAAGACCCACTACTCTGGGAGGCCCTACCAACATCGCTGCAGCAGAGGAATCTGTGCCTGGCAGGAGAGGAGTGCAGTGGACCTGAGCTACCTAAATTAGGCCAGGACAGTGCTAGATACCAGAGCAGCCCAGAATCAGGTAGGCACAAAAGCTCAGTAGGGCCTTTTTGGGGCTTGCATCTCTGAGAAGCACCAACACCAGTTTCTAGATGAAAGACTGTGGAGGCCCTGTGTGGCCTGGTTTGGCACGTTGAGGAGGTATGCTGATAGGGTTAACTTTTTTCTGTTTTATGAATTTCATGGATGTGGCCTTTTTTGCCTGCCAGAGACATTTAAATACATAGGTGATGAGCCCCTGCAGCCCTACAGAGCTGCGGGTGCTCAGTGCATCTCAAAATAAGGCTACTTTTATGTAGGTGCCTAAATATGGGCTTAGTTGTTTAACTTTATACACCTACATTTGAAAAATGTGGTTAGGCCCAGATCCACAAAGGTATTTAGCTGCTAATTTCCATTTAAATCAATGGTGGTTAATACCTTTGTGGATCTGGCCTATGTGACTCACTTTCCACATCTGTATAATGGAGAGGATAACCCTGACCTAACCCCCAAAGGGCTTTTGACAATTGCATGCTATATAAGTCCTAAAATATTATATAAAAGGCAAGGACAATCCTGCAAGGGCTGGAGACATAGCAGCCTCCAGAGCCTGAGCTTAGCAGGACAGTCCCTAATAAAATGTTTCTAAATGTTGACAGTTGCGGGCAGACCCCAGCAGAAGCAGCTGGCGGCCATGAGTACAGGACCTCCCTCTGGATGCACACACAGTTTACATTTGTTATCATTTAGTAGTAGTAATAGCCCACTTAAAGGCCCTTACCTCTTATGCCTGTGCTAGGTTCTTGAAGCTCCAGTTCCATGTAGTGGAGCTGTTTCTTCGATGTAGGAGTGACAGGAATATTAACATAGATTGTTGTCTCACTGTGCGGTCGATCAGACACAGGTAGATCTGTTGAATAACCTACTGCCCCTCCTAAAAAAATTAACATAGTACAATTATGACTGAAGTTCATAACTACTAATAATCCATTTAATAAAAGCAAACATTTCCTTCAAAAGTTCTATATGGAAATGCTCAGTAGAAAAAAGACACAAGGGATCTGCACCCTAAAGCATTCATGTACGTAACTGTGGACCTGATCAGGCTGGAGCTGAGGAGAATCTTGAACTGTTCATATATATGTTATGTTGGAAGGTTGGAGAAAACCTCTTTGAAGCTGGTTGGTGTAGCTAACCACTGCACTTCATTTAGAATAAATGTAACAAACAAACAAGCTCCTTCATGGAACCAAACAGCTAGAACAGTAGAAGCCACATCCAAAGCACAGGTACATGACCCACCTGGAGTAGAAGCTGAACTAGGTGGCCCAAGGGGTTCTATAGAGAGTGATACTTTACCACCAATGCAACAGCAGAAAAGCACAGAGAAGGAGCACAGAAGCCCCAGACACAGCCAGAGAAACACTGGTAGCGTAACCCTGAGAAAAAAAGCTAAAGGGAGAGCTTTAGGGTAAACGACTGGCTAAAAGAGCCTTACAACTGTGAGCAAAGAAACTGTCTCCTGTTATGGATTTCTACTGTGTTCAGTAAACTGGACTTATTACATTATTTGTAAATAAACGGAGTGCATCAAAGAAATACCTGACTCCATCACCATTTTCTCCTACTAACAAAACCAAACCACTTGATCCGGAAAATTGGCTAACCACTTGGGTCAAAAAGTGATAACAATATATATGAAGAGAAGAAAACAGCAAAGAAATTCTAGAAAGTGGGGTAGATGGTCAGAGCAACGTGAAAGGAAGATGATTTTGGTAGCAGCTTTCTAAATTAACTGGAGGTGGAAGATGAGGGGGCTAAGGAATAGGAGTTTCACGTAGCCAGGGTGGGAGATATATGTTGGACATGAACAGACCATGAGGAACATTTGAATTCTGAAGATACTGTGGGAGAAGAATTGGCAAGATTTGGCAATTGCCTGGATGTGAGAGGAGAAAGAAAGAAGAATTAGAGATTCTGCAACCAAGACTGCAAGCTATGGAGACAGGAAGAATGGTGTTGTCAACAATCACACAGAAAGGGGGAAGATGGGATGGTTTTCAGGGCGCGGAGGGGGAAAGGCATGAATGATATGATTTACTGAGACTTCTGGGCAGTATTTTGGCATAAACTTTTCTCTTGCTGTTACCATGTTTCTGATCCCTTTGCAGACATTGTGGTGTAATGAAAATTGTGTTGAAATTGTGATTTATCACATTACATTCTCAGACATTTTCCTGGTGCTGCTTGCAGGCAGGGGGTTCTGTAGTGGAGCATATGATCAGAGTCAGTCTTCCAACAGATAGCCTACAGTAAGGAAGGATGAACTGTGCTTCTCTGTTTTAGAGAGCAGCATGCTTTGCTGCTCTCTGTTTTGGGGTTCTTGTATGTTATCATTCTGAATGATAAGAAAGTATATGTTGCAACATTCCAGCAAGAGTACTTTATGTTTTTTTCTAACTTCTCTGTTTGTATGCCATAAAATATAACAGACACCATCCTCAGCGTGTGTCTATACTACAAACATTACAGTGGAACAGCCACAGCTATGCTGCTCTAGTGTAGACACTTACAAAAGTGATGGAAAGGGTTTTTCCATCACTATAGTAAAACCACCCTCCTCAAAGGTGATAGCTAGGTAGAAAGAAGGATTCTTCTTTAAAGTGTAGACATATTTAAGTGAATTTACTACCTTCTGATAGGTTTCAGAGTAGCAGCCGTGTTAGTCTGTATTCGCAAAAGAAAAGGAGTACTTGTGGCACCTTAGAGACTAACCAATTTATTTGAGCATAAGCTTTCGTGAGCTACAGCTCACTTCATTGGATGCATACAGTGGAAAATACAGTGGGGAGATTTATATACATAGAGAACATGAAACAATGGGTGTTACCATACACACTGTAACGAGAGTGATCACTTAAGGTGAACTATTACCAGCAGGAGAGCAGGGGGGAAAAAACCTTTTGTAGTGATAATCAAAGTGGGCTATTTCCAGTAGTTGACAAGAATGCCTGAGGAACAGTGGGGAGGTGGAGGGAGGGGGAAATAAACAAGGGGAAATAGTTTTACTTTGTGTAATGACTGTGACAAAGTTCCTGAGCTGTAGCTCACGAAAGCTCATGCTCAAATAAATTGGTTAGTCTCTAAGGTGCCACAAGTACTCCTTTTCTTTTTGCGAATACAGGCTAACACGGCTGTTACTCTGAAACCTGCTCTACCTTGGTGGGTCTTGGGCTTATTTGTGGATTTGCTCTCCTTGGAGCTTCACGGCAGCCCTCAGCTTGGCCGTTTTTCTGAACCCACAGTCCAGGTTGACTCCTCCTGTGTCTGACCAGGAGTTGGGAGGATTTGGGGGAACCTGGGCCCACCCTCTACTCCAGGTCCCAGCCCAGTATGCCAACATTTTGCCCAGTATGCCAACATTTTAAGTCAGCCATAAAAATGTTGGCATACTGTGGGGCCATGTGGGTACCCATAGCAGTGCCGCTGATTTGAAGGTATACATTGACCCCAAATGTGAAATAGTTATGGGTAAGGACAAAGTCACAAAGCTCAGCCACCAGGTTTACCGTGACATTATCAGGGATACTGTTCCTGACAGCTTGTAGTCCATCTTTGTGTGGAATGTTGGTGTAGAGGGCTTCTGCATCCATAGTGGCCAGGATGGTGTTTTCAGGAAGATCACTGATGGATTGTAGTTTCCTCAGGAAGTCAGTGGTGTCTCGAAGATAGCTGGGAGTGCTGATAGCGTAGGGCCTGAGGAGGGAGTCTACATAGCCAGACAATTCTGCTGTCAGGGTGCCAATGCCTGAGATGATGGGGCGTCCAGGATTTCCAGTTTTATGGATTTTGGGTAGCAGATAGAATACCCCAGGTTGGGGTTCCATGGGTGTGTCTGTGTGGATTTGTTCTTGTGCCAGTCTTTGCTTACAGACAGCCCCCCAACCTGAAGCAAATACTCACCAGCAACCACAAACCACACAACAGAACCACTAACCCAGGAATCTATCCTTGCAACAAAGCCCATTGCCAACTGTGTCTACATATCTATTCAGGGGACACCATTGCAGGGCCTAATCACATCAGCCACACTATCAGAGGCTCGTTCACCTGCACATCTACCAATGTGATATATGCCATCATGTGCCAGCAATACCCCTCTGCCATGTACATTGGCCAAACTGGACAGTCTCTATGTAAAAGAATAAATGGACACAAATCAGATGTCAAGAATTATAACATTCAAAAACCAGTTGGAGAACACTTCAATCTCTTTGGTCATTCCATTACAGACCTAAAAGTTGCAATTCTTCAACAAAGCAACTTCAAAAACAGACTCCAATGAGAGACTGCTGAATTGGAATTAATTTGCAAACTGGATACAATTAACTTCGGCTTGAACAGAGACTGGGAGTGGATGTGTCATTACACAAAGTAAAACTATTTCCCCTTGTTTATTTCCCCGCACCCCACCCCCCACTGTTCCTCAGACATTCTTGTCAACTGCTGGAAATGGCCCACCTTGATTATCACTACAAAAGGTCCCCACCCCCTCACCGCGCCATTCTCCTGCTGGTAATAGCTCATCTTAAGTGATCACTCTCGTTACAGTGTGTATGGTAAAACCCATTGTTTTATGTTCTCTATGTATGTAAATCTCCCCACTGTATTTTCCACTGAATGCATCCGATGAAGTGAGCTGTAGCTCACGAAAGCTTATGCTCAAATAAATTTGTTAGTCTCTAAGGTGCCACAAGTCCTCCTTTTCTTCTACCTTCTGATGTAATTGGTTGCCATTCTGTTTACTCACCAGGTTCTTCAGGGCCAGTAGAAGTTCCAAGTTCTGCAGGTGGTGCCATGAACCCAAAACCACCTTTAGGACCTAGAACATTGAAAAATTTCCAACATATTTGGTCCCACTGTAGCTAGTAAATTGGATGGTGACGATAATGTATACAATTGCTTTCTTTTAGTTTCTAGACACATAATCTAAATAACAATGCTAAAAACCAATTGAAGAGCTAAATACAGGCCAAGTAGAAGACATTCATATTTTCTAATGAGAACAACTGCAAGGAATAAACATTAACACAGTTTTAAAACTTCTCAACTGAGAGCTGTTGGCGTAAATGTGCATTTTACCATAAACTGCAGTAGGAGTAATATCGAGCCTTGAGTGTAGGTTTCAGTGAGGGGTGAGAGGTTGATCTTGGGAGCTCCTGGAAGGCCCTGATTAAAGTTCCATCACCAGAATGGCGGGATGATTTTCCCAACTGGGATGGAGTTCGCCTCTTCCCTGGAAATTGCTTAAGCCATCCCTCCCAGAGATGATTCTGCTTGCTGACAGGAAATTTGTCATCTTTGGAATGGACCACGTTGCACCACATCACAAGTGTTTACAAAACATACCCCAGGGAGAATACCCCCAGCTCCCTCTACAGAATCACACACCATCCCAATCAAAATTATGTAAAAGGAAGGCAACACTATACTATCAATATACTTGCATTAGGTTTTCATCTACAAATATTCCAGCTTAATGTGCTTGTTTGCCCTTGTTTGTCTCCTCCCTCCTTCGTTTTTACAGTGACGTATATTTTAAAAGGCCCTCACCGCCAGTATATAGGATTTATCACAGGCTAAGGTGGAAAATGTTTGTGGGAGCCCCTTGTTAAAATATTGGCAGCATTTCACTGACATGAATAGGATTAGTGCCTGTGCTTTGGCACACATCCCACCTGTCACTCCCTTTTCTAAACTTATCCCATCTGTCAATGCCATTTCTAACAAAATATTAATTCATCTACAAATTGAATGGAAAAATAAGCCATAAGACAGAGGAAAATATCACTATTAAACATCACTTTTTAAAATATTTTATTTTATGGGAAAAGTTACACACTTTTATGTACACACCACACCCCTTTAACTCACTATACTTACCAGCTTGCAGAGTGTGCCCTTTGGGTATTTTCAGAGATCCAGAAGCTGCCATGACAGAAGAAGCACCTGTTTTTAAAGAGAAATCTGCACATTAATACAAACTATCCTTCGTTAGGATTAGCTGTCTGTTGTGCCCACGCATTCACAGTCAATGTTTCCAAATAAATTACCCTGGAAAAAGAAATCATTGGTAAGAAACAAAAGATTGCTTTTGTCATTGGAGGTCTTTGTTCCCATAGCTCCCTTTTTCAGTTCATTGAAATCCTCATCTTGTAATTGTTGTTACATAAATTAATTCTTCTGTGTTGTTTCTTTGGAACAAAGAATCCCCCCAAAAAGTTTCCACTGGCCAGAAGCTGCCATCCCTACTCACCCAATCAATGGGCCTATTCACAGAGTAAGGTACTACTACCTAGTGTGGGTAAGAGGGACAGAATCACCCCCAAAGTTTCAGTTGTGAATTGCTGCTGCTGCAACCCTAACTGTGGTTTTGGAATAGTTTAGCCACAAAACTTGGTGCTGTAATTAATGCCTCATCAGACCTGATCCAAAACAATCGAATTGTAGGCATGATGCAATGAATAAGCAACAAATAGAGTGGGGAAGGGCCAGGCTTTGACTTCAGTGGGTTTGGATCCAGCCCTCGCTTGCGCCGATGAAACATTGTTCAGAGCTTTACTGTCTGATTTAATCACAGGAGTCTGAGATAACATGAAAAGTAGATTATCCAGACCATCTCTCCATCAATCCAGAATTGCTCAGTATGGTACAGATGTAGAAATATACATCAGATTTATACCATTTCCAAGTTATATAACCTGTTAAGACTGTTATTATGACATCTATTTAGGCAATTTAGAACAGAGTCACTTTTCATTGTGGGCACCATTACTCATGATGAGTTGCACTTACACAAATAATCCCAGTGGGGCTCGTTGTGTGTGTAAGTGCTACTCAGTTTAAGTAAGGGTGGGGGACTATGCCCTTTATTGTCTTTTTTTAATACCACACTACTGGTGACAGAACAGCTGCGCTGTGTGCTGTTTGGCAGAAGGAGACTGCATTTGGTACCTGGTATAGAATTACCATCACCTCCTAAAATTATGAAGATTCCTTGAAGAGGTGAGTGACTGAGTTTCGGAGACACAGTTTAAAAATAGCCAAGCATATCTTACCCTCACCTTGAAGAAATTATATAAAATAAACAGGCTCTCAATATTGAACTGTCAAACAAAGCTGAATAACCAAGGAATCATGCTAAATCGAAGCAATGCAAAGATGATTTAAATCAAATATGAATACAGATTAGAGGGTGGTAAACAAATACTTCACAAGTACACAGCTGGACAAAAATCTCAGCATTACAGTACTTGTGCACACAAAAGTATGTACTCTATAACCAGAGGACACAACACACATTTTAAAAAGTATCTAATACTGAGGAACTGGATTTAAAAACAAAAACAAAAACAAAAAAAACCCCTCAAATGGGGCCAGTTTATAGAGCTCTTATACACCCCGGTGAGCACTTATTCACTCAGTCACATTGGTTTCAATGGAAATACTCACATGAGTAAATGTTCCTTAGAGTGAAAAAGTGTTTCACAATCTGGCCTCCTGGTAATGACCAGCTATGTTTTCATTGTGATTGGTTTTCTTTTTCCTCCTCTAGCTTCCCAGAGGCTATAATGTGCCCCTCTGTGCGTCTTTGAGACGTAATCAACTTTATGCAAATGACAGTTTCAACTTTTTAGGAGAGACAGACACAGATGTTTCTTAACTGCATTGTAATAAGTTTCATTTTCCTGTTCATCACAAAACTGAGCTGAGTGAGTTTAATCAGGAACTCAGTGCAATTCAATAGGATTCATCCAGCAGGGCAGGTGGACTTTTAAGCAACATTCTATGAGTTGTGGAAGAAGAGAATCTGCCCTGACATTTGGAAAAAAAAAAAACCAAAGAGAGAAAATAAACAATTAAAATTAAATATTTGAATCCATTTATGGTCAGGTTGATGTTACCCACTGGGCATAATCTGGTGACTGACGTACTTATGTTGTGGAATTTCATGTGAAGTCTTTTCATGTGGCTTTGAACTCCATATTACATCTACTTGTGCTAATGGAGAACATTAAAATAAACACATTGTCTGTTGAGACAGGATGTGATGTCCTCTTGCTTCTTTAGAACCACACATATGGTATGTCCTGTTCTTTGTTACGGACACAAGCATACATAATGCAGCAAATGAGAGGAGCTGGCTGACAAGGTAAATTTTCAAGAATTTGAAGCACCCATCTCCATGACAGGCATTCTCTTTCCCTCTCCAAGCTCTTCTGCCAAGCGACTTCATATGATGTGTTTTTGGGGGGGTTTTACAGTTCTTGGTGATGTCCATTTTTAGCATGGCTGACTCTGCCATGCCCTGTGTTCAAATGCATTAACTCATTTATAAAACTGTTTACATTTTACTTCTCATGCTAAGAGGAAAAAAATGTTCAATATGGAGCAAAGAATTGGTACCCTTCCGAGGCATTTTTCTTGTGAAAATCAAGTCCACATACATTCTATCCATAGAATTGCACTCATATAGCTCCTGCAGCTATGACAAAAAGAATCAACACTTGAAATGGCCAGCTGACCTGCTTGTAGCTTCATGTCAGTAGTCAGTCCTTTATGCCGACTCTTCAATGGTCAGAATGTTTTGCTATGTATGCAGTTAAGTAGATAATGCGTAAAAATCTCATAAAAACAAAATGAGAGATTATGGAGGTTCAAGTACAAACATTATAAACTGAGCCTTACGAGTTAAATTTTCAAACTTTGCCACCTATGTGATGGCCACTAATAGGAATGTGCACATGTTAAACAAGCGCTTACGTGCACAAGCTCCTTTTTTGCATTCACAACGTTGGCAACAAGGTCTGAATGTCTAGACTGCCTGATTGTCTGGAAAAGTCATTACCTACAGAAAAGGAAAATAGTTTAAGTTCTGCGATAAAGTTGTGTTACTTGCTGCATTAAAACTAGATGAGGCACCTAAATCTGCTCAGCACATCACTTAATTAGATGCAAATTCTTTCATCTCTTTCTTTGAAGAGAGATGTTATCTTAAATAATAGAGCATCCAAAGCATTGTGCCATTGTGACTGTTTGACGATGGGGGAAACTTTGGGCGTGTTTGTTTTTATCGAAACATATCAGAAGACTTGCTGGTGCTGTAATTCATTTATAAGATCTCCCCTGCTTGTATCTTTCTGCTATTTTAAAGTGATTTCACACCTTATTTATGTGACAAATAGTGTTTAACTATGGTGCACAAATCCGTGGACATCTACAAACATTTCTACTGTTTCTGAAGAGATCTTGCCATACTCTGAAATATTCCCCGTCTTTATAATGGGGAATTTCTACAGATAGGATAGAATCTTTCAAAACAGTATACATTTTTAAGGGCACCCCATAGTCATGATATTGTCTAAACTGTGTGACAGGGTCAGGCCAGATGCCTACAGAAGCGTGATAGAAGGCATATATATTAGTCCCAGATTAAGTAGATCCTTTTTCCCTGGGTTAGGTGACAGGGGCAGTTCCAGAACAAGCAGGAACTTGCTGGAACCAGTTTTGACAGGCAGGCTAATTACGACACCTGGAGCCAATTAAGAAGAAGCTGCTAGAATCAATTAGGACAGGCTGGCTAATCAGGGCACCTGGGTTTAAAAAGGACCTCACTTCAGTTAGGGAGAGGTGCATAAGGAGCTGGGAGTGAGAGGATGTGCTGCTGGAGGACTGAGGAGTACAAGCATTATCAGACATCAGGAGGAAGGTCCTGCGGTGAGGATAAAGAAGGTGTTGGGAGGAGGCCCTGGGGAAATAGCCCACGGAGTTGTAGCTGTCGCACAGCTGTTCCAGGAGATACTCTAGACAGCTGCAATCCACAGAGCCCTGGGCTGGAACGCGGAGTAGAGGGCGGCCCTGGGTTCCCCCCAAACCTCCCAACTCCTGATCAGACACAGGAGGAGTTGACCTGGATTGTGGGTTCCACCAAAGGGGAGGTCTCTGGGCTGTTCCCCGACCTACATGGTGGATCAGCAGAGACTGCATGAGTGGTTATTCTCTTTTTCCCCATGCTGGCCAGTGATGAGGTTATCTGAGTGAATGTCAGATATGAGCCATGAGAGTGGCCTAACCGAGGGCTGCCGTGAATCTCTGAGGCAAGCAAATCCGCCAATAAGCGCAGGACCCACCAAGGTAGAGGCTGAACTTTGTCACAACAGTTTATGATTCTTTGTGGTGCCAGGAAGAGCCAGGCAGGGGTCCCTATGACATATAAAGAATATAAAATTCCCCATGCTGATTAACCCTCTCAGGTCCAGTCCTTCGGTCCTTAAAGGTTGGAAGGTGCCAAGGCTGGCATTTTCAGTTTCCTATCTCGGGTGCCTCTCCTTATGGGCACTGTTTGACAGATGTATTTTCAAACGTGTATTAGATGTGTCTGCTGTAAACATGTTGATGCACCCCAAGTCCAGGATCTGTGTAGGCCAACGATGAAGGTCATGAGAATGGATTTCCTTAAAGGAAAAACCCTGGCACCCACACCATGCTGGCACACAAGAGTCTGCATCTGTGTTCACCACAGAGTTGAGATCTGCAGGCTCCCTGCTTCTCAGTGCTAGGGGAGCTGGGGCAGGCGAGGAATAGAGGCAGGAGAATACTAGAGCATCTTATTTGTGTAGTCACAGCTCCATCACCCTTTGCCTCCCATGGAGCAGGGACTAGGACCCATGGGCTCTACTTCCACTCTGAAGAGGAAATAGCAGCCACTGAGTGATTCTGCAAGTGCCCATGGTGTTATAGGAAGGATTCCTTCCCTTCTTGCCCCAGCACAGATCCCATTATTCAGATGTGCACTCAGGCCAAGATTTCAGGCACATTAAATAAGATATATAAACTGATTAAAATTCTGTACCAGTTTATCTACACTTTTTCTGAGCTCATTTCCTTTTTTCTAAAGGAATTTTAATTGTGTGCTCATAAGATTCAGTACAGTCAAGCAAGAGTAAGTCATATGACAGAAGACTATTTATTATTAATCAATTTCTCATCATAAAAACTCTGCTATATTAAAATCTCTATCACTGCCAAGGATGACATATTAACTGTGGACAATGTTCAAAATATAATCCTTTTTTGGTCCAATAAAATATTACAGTCTACTTTATCTTTCCCCCACCTCAAGGACTGATGATAAATTTCCTGCCATGCTTTCATGAATTATAAATTGCCTTCAGCCTTGTCAGTGGCCACCAAGTCACCATGGCACGGATTCTTCTCTTGCAGTGATCTAAGTCAGGAATAACCCCCCTGAAATCAATGAAGGTACAACAGTAACTAGCTTCAGGAGAGGGGAACGAGGCTGAACAGTTCTGCAGTAAAAGAGATGTGCTCCTAAAAAGCCTCTTCTTCTTCTTCTTCATAAGAGCTAAATTACCAGATAGTTTGGTTTAATTTCAGCACCCATTCCCTCTCCGTTATATATATCACTTTAAGCTGTCTTGGGTTTCTCTCTTCCGTTCTTTATCTACATAACAACAATTTAACCAAGATACCATGTTCATAATTAGCATCCTGACATTTCAGTGCATTCCATTCCATGGCACTGTTTTGCCTATATTCCTTTATTCATCCTCCAGAACATTTCCAAGTCAAGCTTTATGCAGCTTTTGTATAACAAGCAAAGAAGTTGTCACGTGGAGAAAGCTCTGTTGTGATGCAGATGATACCTATCATTTGAAAGATGAAAAAAAGGAACTGCATGCACAAGAAATGAAAAGTTTTAATGATGATGATACCTAATTATATTCAGGTTCACTGCTTTAGGGGGGGGTTATCTGCTACGATTCTAATTAAGTTCCTGATTTTGCACAGGCAATTAAAAAATGAAGGCAAAATTCTGTCTGACTCCTGTGAGTGCAAAAAGTGGTGGTAGAAACTGTGAGGCCACCACAACTTTGTCCCAATACATAGGTCCTGTGCAAGGCTAGAGTCACCAATGGTGCTAGTTGTTGCAAAGGATGGGGAGGTGGAGGGAATATTGGCCTATCCTTTTCAAGCACTTGCCAGCAGAGCTTCCCCTAATCAGAAGGGACTTCCTTCTTCAAAGCTGGTTCTGTGGTGGTACTACCGGCTCCTGAAGGCATCGTGCTTACTTGAGCACACATACCTACAGGGAACAGCTCCATTCCAGCTTCTCCCATAGATACTATCACAATGCCATAATGGAGCTCAGGATATCTTAGTCCTGCAAATCCAGCAGAACCAAGTTTTCCAGGGAGTCTACTTCCATCTCATTCTGCTCAGCCTTGCTGAAGTTTTTCAGACAGATACAACATATGATTTTAAAACAGAATTAAATTATTAATTTCACCAGGTTATTTTGCACTTAGTAGCAGTTCTTGAAAGACATTTAAACAAAAGCGTTATTCACTGACATATTTGTGAACACTTTTTCCACAGCATGTTTGAGTTGATATTAGAATTAAACACATTTCTTTTAAGCTGAGAAATATTTAACCTATTGTGTTCATGCCACTGGTAGCTGAACATGTAACTCCAGTTGTTCATTCAAAACTGAAGTGATTAGCAAGAGAAATGTTTTAGAGAGCACATAGAACTTCATGGCACTGCAAAGATGTCTTTGCATTTGTGCAAGGTATTTATGTGCATAGTTCAGGCAATTGTTTATGTAAATTGAGGATTAAGATGCACAGAGAAACAGGCATGTGACTAATTGGGTTGCTGCATGTTCAGGTAACAGAATTGTGCATGCAGTTACACGCACAAATTATACACGTGAATGCGTACAGCTTGCACCATGGCTTTTCGTGTGCATGGCCTATTTGGCCAATTCATTAGATCAGTTACCTCAAATTAAGTGATTTTTCTCAAAACTCCTGGTCAGAGACGGTCTTTAGTTTGGCACCAGCAAATGAAAGGCAGGGGATGAAAACGGAGATAAAAAAATATATGTAATAAAGAAATGTGGGCAAGCTCTAATGAGGCTCCCTAAGCCTGATACAATTCTTTGAAATACGATTGGAGAACAACGTGACCTGGATTAAAGATGAAGGAAGCAAGATATCAGGATAGTATTACTTTCCGAAGCATTGCAACACATCAGGTTCAGTTACATTTGATGAGTCTGCAAATACAAAGACAATACTTTAAAAGGAAGCATCTGAGAATGATAAAGATGAGACACTGAGAAAGAAGTTGTGTGGGTTTCTTATACAGAATTTAAAAAGAAATTCCAAAGATGCAGTTATAAAAAAGTAGAAGAGATGAAGATATCACAAAGGAGGCTAAGAAAATAAAAGTTAGATGAAGGAATAATTAAAAAAAAAAGATTGTTTTGGACTTTTATAGAAGTGTTCTTACCTTCCTTTGCCACTCTTGCATTTTCTGATCTTTATCACACATTCTATATCTTGCCCACTAGTTGCGTTCAAATCCCCACTTTTCTTTATCCTGCTGATTTCTTCTTCTTTCTGTCAGATGGTGAATTATATTGATCCATTTTCAATTAATATTCTTGCCATGTATTTTTGCTTGTGTCAATGACTTTCAAATCTTCTCACCCTTTAAAGAAAAGATCTATTTTCTCACTAAGTGGATATTTAATTGTAAATTTTAAGAGAGCTTTGCCTCTGTTTCCCATTTTCCTTGTGTTCAGATGGATAACAGGGAGAAGATTGTAAATTTTCAAAGAAATTTCTCTTAGTGGCACATTTATAATAATGTTGTGTGACTCTCTTTCTCTGCTGCAAAAAAATATTATAATCCCAACTAGGTTTTTCTTTATGCATACTTTTTTTTAAAATTATGGCAGAATTCTTCATCTCATGAACATCTTGATCTTCTGAACTACATCAGTGGGTTTATATAATGTACTGTTAGATTTGCTTTGCTTAGATGAGCAAACATTTCCTGTAGATATAGCCATTATACTCTCATTATGATTACATTTCCTTTGCTAAAAGATAACACGTTGAAATATACTCAGATGCAAAACCACAGCATGCTCTTCCTTTTGCCAGCTTCATTACATGCATTTATATTATTATGATCCCATTAATAATTCCACTATTGTTTTTGTTCTGTTGAAGTTGTCATTTGACTTTTAAATTACTTGGAGCTAGATTGTTACACCATTACTCATGTTAAGTAATACTCTTAGGGCTTGTCTCCACTTACCAGGGGAGTGATGCATGACGATCGATCCACCAGGGTGTCGATTTAGCGGGTCTAGTGAAGACACGCTAAATCGACTGCTGATCACTCTCCCGTTGACTTTGCTACTCCACCGGCCCGAGAAGTGTAAGGTAAGTCGACAGGAGGGTTTCCCCTGTCTACCTAGTGCAATGTAGACACCACTAAGGTATGTCAACTCCAGCTACGTTATTCACATAGCTGGAGTTTCGTAACTTAAGTCGACTTAGCCCTGTAGTGTAGACCTGCCCTTAGTATCCCTATTCATCTCAGTGTGACTACTCAAGGAGTAAGGCACTACTAACAAGAGTAACAATCCAGCCCTTTGTATTATATCCTCCTGCAATGCATTAGAATTATTCCATTACTTCTGAGTATCCTCACTGTAAGAAAATGCTTATTTGCTTAAGTAAAATGTTCTAGTGCGTAATATATAAAAAAGCCAAAAAGTATGATGTATTTTTTCAAGGGTGGCCTCCCTTTTTGCTGACCCAGCATACTCCCAGGAAATCTGCACATTAATTGTGAGCACAAATCTGTGTGCGTGTACCTCTACCTACTTGACAGCAGGCACAAATCAGGCAATTAGAGATACAAATACTCGCCAGATGAAGATATACCACAGATAAAAAGTGCAAGTTGCCACAATCAAGTGATCCTTTTCAAACCTGAAATTTACACCTACATCTTGTGCTCCTGCAAAGTATTGAAGGTGCAAATACTGGTATTTAGACAACTACTTCCTCTGCACACAAAATCATGGAGTAAGTAGTCTATGTGCTATTATTTGAACCTATAGTTTTGCAAGTTGAAATAATGGCGACCGAAATATTGCAGCTAAAAATTGCAACTACAAATAAGAGGCCTTGCTGAATTTTAATCCTTAATTAGTTTAAACTTCATTTGTTCTATTTTATAAACATTTCCATCATAAAGCAGACCTCTAATTTGTTTAGGATAACATTACTAAATATTAGAAGGAAAGAGGACAAAATTAGAAGCAGTCATCCAAATTCTGCTTTCTGTTACACCTGTATAAATCTGGAGTAACTCCACTGACTGTACTGCAGTAACAGAGGACAAGAGTTGCCATATGGTTCTAAATGAAGTTTTTCCTCCTTACACAATGCAAATCGTCCTAATAACAAGTGATCTTCATTAGAAGACTTTCTGGTGTTTGATTTGTTCATTCCAGAATCAATCTATTCGTGATATCATAAAATCCAGCTGTTAAAGAAGTAGGATAGATGGTTTAAAATGAAAAACAAATATGTAAACACAATTTTGTTTTGTTTTTTATGTATATCAGAAGCAGGAAACCTGGGACAAAATCAGTGGGTCCATGGGGCTACCAGGAAGTAAAGGGAGCAGTTAAGGAAGATAAGGATGTTGCAGAGTTGCTATACAACTTCTTTGCAACTGTCTTCACCAAAGACAATGTCGGGGTGCTACATACCTCAGATTGACTGTACTCTTTTCAGATAATAAAAATGAAATCTTATCAGAGACCAAGACGATTCATAGATTCCAAGGCTAAAAGAGAATATTATGATCATCTACTCTGACCTACATAACACAAGCCATAGAACGTCCCCAAAAATAATCCCTAAAACATGTATTTTAGAAAAACATCCAATCTTGATTTGAAAATACTTAGTGATGGAGAATCCACCACCACCCTTGGTAAATTGTTCCAATGGTTAATTATCTCACCTTTAAAAATTTACGCCTTATTTCCAGTCTGAATTTGTATAGCTTCATCTTCCAGCCATTAGATCGTGTTATACCTTTCTCTGAAAGAGAAGGTGCTGGAACAATATGGTAAATTAGACAGAGACCTTAGGGAGAGTAAGATATTTTACTGACAGACATAGTTTCCATGCAAAAGTATATAACATGTTGTCGTTACCTAAGTAACCTGAGGTCATAGTTAATCTTGTAAGCCAGATTTGTAGCTTCTTTTCCAGCTTTTGTGAATCAGTGTAGTTCCACAATGGAGCTGCACTGATTTAAACTAGCTGAGGTTCTGGCCCTATGCATCTGAATGTTATTGAGAGGACCTGGACGTGTACATTATGAATGGTTCTATGTGCGCAGCGAAAGGAAGCTTGTTGTGAAGGTGAAGAGTCTTCGGCTGCCTGGAAATATGAATGAGCTTGAGTGGAAGTCATGTGAGCTGAGTTTACTCTGGATGCTACTTAGCCTTAACCATTCACCCCAACCTTATTGATTGTATTGGTAGGAAATGCACTTGAGCAACCTTACCTCTAAATTAAATACTGTTTTTCAAGTTTGTGAACCCATGTCTTGTGTTGAACAGCAGTTGAAGACACTACAGATTTTTAACATATTTTACAAAAATGTAAATCATACAGACTGCACTAGAATAGCCAACCGCAGGGGGAATCCTTTTCCACAAAGAAACTCAGTCCCGAATGTAGTGTCCTTATATGGTCAACAATCCCGCAGACTGCAAGATTTGGCCTTCAATTTGCACCCCCACACACACCCTTTTTGGCAAATTGGGATTACAAATAGTAATATTTAGCAAACCAAACAACTAAATGGGCTCCTACCTGGGAGAGCTGGTAAGACTCCAGACTGTAAAACTGCTGTTCCCTAAACAAAACAGAAAGGGTTAGAATGAAATCTCTCTTTACATGTAACAAAGGTTACACAAAAGTACAATCAACATTGTGAAGGAGTCTTTAGTTACGCAAAAAAGCCTGTTTAAGATCCGGAACAGCAACAAAAATACCCTGGAAAAAATGTATAAACAATACCTATATGAAATGTCTACAATATACTTTTAAGGGTCACTAACTTTACTTTGACTGCTTTGAAACATACAAAAACAGCTACTCTGAAACTCAGCACTGATTATGAATTAATTATTCATTAATAGCTATTAGCCAGGATGGGTAAGGAATGGTGTCCCTAGACTCTGTTTGTCAGAGGGTGGAGATGGATGGCGGGAGAGACATCACTTGATCATTACCTGTTAGGTTCACTCCCTCTGGGGCACCTGGCACTGGCCACTATCAGTAGACAGCATACTGGGCTGGATGGACCTTTGGCCTGACCCAGTATGGCCATTCTTATGTTATGTTCTTATGTAATTATGAATTAAGTGAGAAAAAAGCAGCTCAACTCTCTAATTCAAGATTAGATAAAATCAGAGTAACAGGTTTAACGTAAGGCTGTATGTGTGCTTGAGTCTCTCCATATGCAATATAATAGATCACATTCACCTCGCCACAAGCAGAGTTAGACTTCCAAAAAAATCTGAAATAATTTTTCTCAATCAGTAGAAAACAAAATAAAACTGTCCACATTAATTATTAGCTACATCGAAATTCAAGTCACATGGAATTCCTGCAGGAAACATGCACACAGAAAATGTGTTATTTTAAAATCTAAAAACCATGATGCGATATGCCACTGGGTGACAGTGTAGTGTGGCACCAAACACTGATGACTGGGGAGAACTGTGTGGGATGATTCATTATCTGTGAGAAAAATCTAAACACTGTGGCAGATGTACAGCTCAAGTTTTTACTAGTAATCAATCTGTTAGGCGATCTTCAAAAGGCTGTTATTTTTACTCTAGCATCCCTATATCTTTTCCAATGCCTATATAATGTCAGACTTTGCTTATGCTTTTTTTGGTTGATAACACATTAATTCAGGGACAAACTCATGCAATAAAAATCTTTCAATTTATTTACTTCCTTCAAGTTCTTATTCTCAACTGCCTACCTCTGTTCAGAAGTTATATACATAAATTCAGTAAAAAATAAATAAATACAGTATTAGGGACCTGGTCCGACTCCCATTAAAGTAAATGGAAAGACTCCCATCTATTTGGATGGGAGTGGGATTGGGCCCTAAAGATAAGAAGGAAGAATATTGGTTCAGGGAATGAAGAGAAGGTTCCTTATCTTGTGTGGTAATTGAGGTTCTTCAAGATGGGTTGTCCCTGTGGATGCTCCACTTTAGGGTTTCTAGACACCTATAGTGGAGCACCCAAAAGGATGCTCCTCCAAGAAGAACTAGACAGTAGAAAGAATTCTGCTCAAGCTCTTTTAATGTTAAACAACAAGAGACAAGTATTTAGATTTGCAATGTAAAACCACCTCTACCTGTGGGAAGAGCACACAGGAGACAATTTCAGGCGTTGACTGACTCCACTACAGTCATGAAATCTAAAGCTTCAATATTTACTTGTGTAATCCTGCTTGCTATATTTTTTAACATTGGGGAGATTGACGATGAGCAATTGTTTACACTGGAAGGAAAGAAAACACCCTATAAAAAGAAGCAGAGCCAAGATTTCATTTCTGAAGGATAAATCTAGCAGCATTTCAGAAAAAGAAAAGAGCATTTGATCAAATTAAACTCAAGTGTTGCTGTTCATTTCTATAGTTACTGAGTGCCAATCTACAAGTGGATGCATTTCAGTGGCGAGTAAAATGTTTTTTTGCATATGTAAAGTCTGAAAAGTGTTTTGAGTTCTTTTGGGAGGAAAGTTGCTATTATAAGGGGAGTTGATCTATTATATCAACAATTATAAGGGGCATTGACATATTTTGGTTGCCTAACTTTTTCATTATAATAGATTCTTGCAACGATTTTTGAGAAGCTATATCATCTCCATTTTAATTCTGCAGAGGTGACTCCCTGAGGCTAGAGAAGTGCCTTTTTTTTTTCTTTTGTCCCATGGCAACTCAGGGTTGCTAGGTTATAATACGTTCACAATCACCACAGCTCTCATTTGTGTTCCTCAGGAAAGTTCTGGAAAACTGAACGTGAATATTCTAATGCTAGGCCCATGCTACCACAAGAACAGTAGCTGCCAGTTAATTTAATTAATCCAGTACCTCAAGTGACAGATTACAGTGCTGTAGATTTAGGGTTCACACCCTGCTAATGATGAAGGGTTGTGTACATATACTAATTTGTTTTTACCTTTTCCCTTTAAAAACCCCCTACATAATTATATACACAAAACCCGTGTTCAAAGAACATTTTAGTTAGCTTGCAAAGTCAAGCACTCAAAAGTGAGAAAAAGCTAGATTTAAGGTTGTCAGTGCAACTTTAATTTTTCCCCATTGTGCATATGAATTATGATATCAAGGCTGAAGTTTTTAACACCTATTTTGCTTCAGCCTTCATTAAAGTTTAATCATGATCAGATACTTAACACAGTTAATATTAACAATAAGAGAATGGAACACAAGCCGGAATAGAGAAAGATAAAGACTATTTAGATAAGTTAGATATATTCAGGTTGGCAGGGTCTGATGAAATTCACCCTAAAGTATTTAAGGAACTAGCTGAAGCAATCTCCAAACTATTAGTGATTATATTTCATAACTCATAGAGGATGGGGGAAGTCCCAAAGGACTGGAGAAGGGCAAACATAGCACATATCTTTAAAAGGGGGAACAAAGGGGACCTAGGGAATTATAGACCAGTCAACCTAACTTCAATACCTGGAAAGATACTGGAACAAATTACTAAACAATTAATTGGTAAGCACTTAGAGGATAACAGGGTAATATGTAATAGCCAACATAGATTTGTCAAGAACTAAATCATGCTTAACCAACCAGATTTCCTTCTTTGACAGGGATACTGGCCTAGTGGATAAGGTGAAAGCTGAAGACATTATATGCCTTGATTTTAATGAGGCTTTTGTCACAGTCCTACAACATTCCCATAAGCAAACTGCAGAAATGTTAAATTTCTAGGTTAAATTACTATTAAGTGGGTTCATAACTGTAACAGGGTGCTGGCCAGGAGGTCCTGAGCCAGGCCTCTGTTAGCCCAGCTCCAATTAAGAAGTATTAATTGGGGCTGGCTGAGTATGCCATGCCTAATTGCTAGAAGAGAAGCTCCTGAGGGCCTTATTAACCAGGGGGCTATATAAAGCTGGCAGGCAGGCAGGAAGTGAAGGGGGGAGAGAGAGAGAGAGAGAAAGAAAGAAAGAAAGAAAGAAAGAAAGAAAGAAAGAAAGAAAGAAAGAAAGAAAGAAAGAAAGAAAGAAAGAAAGAAAGAAAGAAAGAAAGAAAGAAAGAAAGAAAGAAAGAAAGAAAGAAAGAAAGAAAGGGAAGAGCTGCCAAAGGCTGTGCATCCCGGCTGGCTGGAGAAGTTAGCTAGCTAGCTGTCCCGCAGGTTGCTGGTTTGGAGCAGACTGTAAATAGAAGGTGGTGGGAGCTGACACTGAAAATAAAAAGCACGGGTGATTCCACTCAGAAGAAAAGGAGTACTTGTGGCACCTTAGAGACTAACGTACTCCTTTTCTTTTTGCGAATACAGACTAACACGGCTGTTACTCTGAATCCACTCAGAAGGGGTCTCTGGCTGATTTGTTGCGAGGGAAAGCAAACGCCTTGTTACAATAACTGATTGAAAGACTGTACTCAAAGAGTAGTTACCAATGGTTCTCTGGGAGGGTGTATCAAGTGGGGTCCCACAAGAGTATGTCCTGGGTCCAGTAGTATTCAATATTTTCATTAGCGAGAGATTATGCTTATAAAATTTGTGGATAATGCCAAAATGGGGTGGTTGCAAGCACTTTAGAGGACAGGATTAGAAGTCAAAACAACCTGGACAAATTGAAGAATTGATCTGAAATCAACAAGATGAATTCCAATAAAGATAAGTGTAAAGTACTACACTTAAGACAGAACAATCAAATTTACAAATACAAGATGGGGAATAACTGGCTAGGCAGTAGTTTTAGTTTTTCAGTTTTATATTCTCGGATGTGTAAAAGAAGTGTCATTTATAAGATATGGGAGGTAACTGTCCCACTCTACTCAGCATTGGTGAGGGCTCAGCTGGAATACTGTGTCCTCGTTTTGGGTGCCACACTTTAAGAAAGATGTGGGCAAATTGGAGAGAAGCCAGAGTAAATCAACAAAAATGAGAAAAGCTTTAGAAAAACTGACGTATGAGGAAAGTAAAAAATTGGACATGTGTAGCCTTGAGAAAAGACGACTGGGGGGGGGGGCGGGGAGAGAGACCTAATAACAGTCTTAAAATATGTTAAGGGATATTTTAAAGAGGATGGTGATCAATTGCTCACCACGTCCACTGAAGGTAGGATAAAACGTAATCAGCTTATCAGCAGCAAGGGAGATTTAGGTTAGATATTAGAAAAAACTTTCTAACAATAAGGATAGTTAGTGCTGGAATAGGCTTCCAAGGAAGATTGTGGAATCCCCATCCTGAGAGGTTTTTAAGAACAGGTTAAGTCAAGGACCCTTCCTGCCCTGCATTAAAATGAGACAGCCCCTTCCTCATTCAGCATACAGGATGGATGTGTAAAGGGCCAGAATTAAATAGCAACCTGTAGAGTGTTCTTTTAACTGTTTTGTCAAAGTACAGTCATATAAATAGATAGCAAGATATTACAGGTCCTGAGTGAGAGGTAGGACGCCGGTATGGTGGTAGTAAACTGAAAGTATTCTAATATTCTGAATAGTTTACTATTAATGTATTCAGTTTTTCTTACTTGAAGTTATCATCTGAAAAGTGGCTTTGGCACCTTCTAACTCAACAGCTCTGCTCCCTGTATGTATTTAAAGTCATAACTACTCACTTAACTGACAAAAATAAGATTTTGCTCCTTTTTAGACCTGTCAGCACTGCAGAAGCTTAACACCTACAGGAGAATGAGTAGGATTCTTTGTTGGCTCATGCACCATCCATAGAATTGTTAATTAAATTTCATTTGCAGAATTGTTAGGGTTGCTGATGTGAGAGCTAGAAAGAATTCAGCTTGATTTTCAGATGTAAGGATGAGCTTGCATTCCTAGCAGTCCAGAAAACCACCTTTATACTTGTAAACTGAGCTAATTTGATATGGAAATAATTAAAAGCCTCAGATTGTACAGTGCCTAGCACAATGGGGCTGCGAGGTGCTATTACAATACAAATACTGAATAAAATAATAATAATAATAATGAGAACACTCAGTTACCATGAGGAGTGTGTTGCAAATGGGCAGATAGATTAGGAAAAATTATACAGAGAAAATCAAATAAATACGATTTTTAGATATATAATTAAAGTAGAATAGTTAGATTACAATAGTAGATATAAAGATAGAAATGGTTAATTAGAAAAGATTAGGTAAAATTAGATAAGATTTTAGATATACAGTTAAATTAGATTAGCTAGATTTGAATATCTGGACCAGATTAAGATAGATAAGATTAGATACTAGGTGGAATAAGATATAATTAGATACAACTAGACAGGTAAAAAAATTATAGAATTGGTAGACTGAATAACTAGATAATCACTGAAAAACAGCCAACATTGAACTCCATTATGACATTTTTACTGAGTAACTTTGCAGAAAAGTGCCATACTCAAACAGAATTGCATTGTCCATCCTTTTATGCAATATGCCATATTTTGCTGTTTCTACACCTTTTGGCCATAGCCTACAATCCTTATTTAGGGAAAAAAATCCACTCAGTCACTATGACTTTTGCCACAGTAATGACAACATTGTCAGACCCTTAAGTAGTATACAAAAGTTGGCGGGGCAGGGGTGTAAGGAAACAAAAAAAGGGTTCTTGTCTGTCTGCACCATTTTCAGATTATTGCATAAATTTACAAATGTAACACAACATTCTCAAATACAAAATGAAAAATATAAAGAGGTGCATAGTATAGATCTGTAAATTATAATTGAGTCAAAGCAGCAAGAAGATAATTTACCTAACTTAAATTATGTGTATCTTTGTTATGTATGGTATGAAGCGTGGACAAAGTTTATGCATAAATCCAACCATTCTGCTATGACTCATGAAATAATTTAGGTGAAGCAGCTTTCTAATGCAGGCTTTTTTATCTATGACCCAGGAGCTGGGTATTGAAATAATGTAATGCATGGACTTAGTTCAAACAACCTCACCATTACAACACCCACAGTAAACGGATATGTACCATTTGCGTATTGCACATCATGAACTTCATGTCCAAGGCTATTTTAACCCTGGTAGGGATCTGGTTGCTGTCAGATGACATTCATTTTTGATGTTCTACTTTCAAATATCTTGGGTAGGGTTCAATGATAGATGTCAGAAGGACCTACTAGGTGGATACACTGGATCATTATTCGCAGATTAGCTCGGTTACCCCCGACTAAGCGTAACCTAACTGTGGCACGCATTTCCATGTTTGCAAATCAGGACCATGGCACAAGATTTTTTATGGCCCAAAAAAGGATGCTTTTAAATGTGCCTATTCCATAGCAGTGCGTTCATCCAGTTTATATTAAGATGGTATTTGTCCACTTTAAATCCTATTAAACTACTGATTTACTTAACCAGATTTCACTTAAAACTATAAGCCAGTCAGGAACACTGTCACATGTAGAATGTGCAGCTTTTCCTTTCTTAATAGGCCTACAATCTCATTTCCAAACTACTGAAATATTAATATACAACAATTGATCTCATCACATGTATCACTTCATAGAGCCCCGATCCTGCACTGCTAAAGTTAATGGGAGCTTTGTCTTTCACTTCAGTAGATGCAGGATAAGGCTCAACAGCCCAGGTTCTCTGCTCCACCAAATAAAATGGCACACAGCAAGCTTAAACCAACTGGATATTTGTACTGGAGAATTTCCCTGCATAGGGAAATTTCTGACAGCTTTAGACTGATGTAGGTGGCATCACCACTTCCTAGGCCAGTTGTCCCCCACCTCCTCAGTATAATAAGGGGAGAAGGGAACCTGTTTGGGGCTGGGTGGGCGTGGCTGTGCCAGGAATGTGGTGAAACCAGGTTCCACTATGCCTGATCCCCGGTGATAAAAGCTCAGAAATTAGAATAGATTCCCTGTTGCTTTAACTTCCGCCTGGGCCAAGCAGCCAGGGATAAGGGAGCCACAACAATCTCTCTGCAGCCACCACACCCCACTCCATGTCCATGCTATTACTGGATGAATTGGAACCAGAGTTCCTAATTCAGGGCCATATGCACAGGAACACAGAACTGACACACTGGGTCACACGAATGTTCATATAATGTGGTGTCCTAACTCTGACAGTGGCTAGCCCCACATGCTTCAGTGACGATGCAAAAATAACCTGTGTACAAGGAAAGTTTCTTTATAGCCCCTCCCCCACACTAGTTCTCTGTTGGCATAAGCCTTGCTATATGAGGATTTATATTCCAGATAGGCTCTCATATTATGTGCAAAATGAAGAAATTTATAGCAACTGACATGAAAAACTGATCTTGAAAGCTACCAGATAGAAGATTGTGATTGCTCAGTAGGATGGCACCCAGTCTTGTCTGGAAAACAAGAATTCCATTTTGTGAAAAATGTTGAGGTTTTTGGCATTAGGTTCCACATTGGGACAAAGTTGAAACCTTTCTATATTTAAAAAAAAACAGGAAGAGCCAACTTCAAAATAGCCAATAGCTTAGTGGTTAGGGCACTCATCTGGGATATGAGAGAACCATACTCCCAAGTCCCTCCTCTGCCTGACTGAGACTAGGGACTTACACGTTGGGCCAGTGAATATTTAATTAGTTATACATAGTAGAACAGCTCCACCAGGAGAGATTGAGCCAGCCGGAGACTGGCTCTGTAGCTGGATGGTTAGGACACTCACAATGCGAGAGACCCACGGTCAAGTCCCTTGCCTACATCAGGCAGATCAGAGACTTGAACCTGGCTTTCCTGCATCCTGGTGGTAAATTCCCAACCAGCTCTAGTCAGAGATTAATTCTGCTTGGTGCGAAGAATTTCATACATAAATACAAGGTGGAAAGTATTGATGAGTGCAATGGTACCCAATCCACCATTAATTAGTGCTGCTGCACAGGTTACGCCTTACTTAGGCACAGATTGGCAATAGAACTGTTGCATGGTCCAACATCAGGCCTGCAGGAGGATAGACAATGTATTTTTTAACCCTAGCCCCCCAAAAACATGGTAGTGATTAAATGGAGTACAAAAACCAAAAGTATATTTTCAAGGTGCTAAAATGAAATCATTTAAAACATGGCTGATTAAAAACAGGAAAACTACCCTTCCAATAAGTGAATCAGCTTCTGCTGGTCATAGTAATCAAATGTCTCCAACATCACCTGTATAGGAACCAAATGTCAGCTCCCTGATACTTTTAGCATTTCTGAGACCCCTCAGCCACGACGACTTAAGTAATTAACTGTGCACAACTTTGGATAAGCAAGCCATTCTTTCTGTTCATCCTGCTTTGATGATTTTCAATGGCTCCATTATTCTGAGACTAGTGACAGTGTACTTTGTTTCTACCGTTGTACAACTTTTAAGTATAAACTACTTTTGACTAAGTAGACAGATGACGCTTTCCCAGAGTCTGGATTCTCTGACTGGAACAAGGCTTGAGACAAATTTCTGAGACACCAAGCTTTTCCGCATCACCACCAAGCAGTTGATAGTCTTCAAAATATCACAAAGAACGTTGGTGATATGCTAAGTTTTCAGAACTCTCAAAAGAAACTAGACAACCCTAAAAAAAAAATACTAAGTATCATACATTATCTTGGCATACAAGGACTTGCACTCCAGAGCCATTACACTGATCAAGCTGAAAATACACCCTTACGTGGACAGCTTGACTGCAGCTATGTTCAACTGTTTTGTCTGCAGGCAGAATGTAATCCTGATATTTCAAAGTGGTTTAAAAAAAGAGTCAAGATAAATTCACAAATGTAGTTATTCAAAATGAGATAGTGGAAACCATGAGTCTTAAATCCAGGAGGGAGATTTCTGAGAAATTTCCTGGAAAGTGGTCTACAATTATGGTAGTTGAAACAACGGAATTCTCCAACAAAGAGCAAGTGGTTTTATGGATATTATATGTGGATGATGACATGAACGTTGATGAAGAGTTCACCGGATTGTACAATATAACCTGTACATCTGCAGAGGTATATGTGTCAATAATTAAAGATACACTACTGTGTCTAAATCAGAGGCTCAGCAACTATCATGGACGTTATCAGGGTGCTGCTAATATGGCAGGCTTAGTAACAGGCGTATCAATTAGACTGTAAGAGCTACATAACTCATTGCTATGGACATGCTTTGAATTTGGCATGCTGGGACTTTTTAAAAATAATACTATCCTAATAGATACTCTTGAAACTATTTACAAAAATCACAAAATGTAATTTAAAATCACCCAAACGAAATATTACATTTCAGGACATTAAATATGAAGTGTTAAGTACATTGCCAAGCATCAATATCCTCTGTCCAAAAAAATGGACTTTCTCTGCAGAAGCACTGGCTTCAATTTCTGAGAACTACCTTTCACTTTGTGCATCTCCGAAGGTTGCAAAGCATGCTACTAAAGATCCTGAATGAGCACTCAAACTGATGGTGTAACAACTCAAATGGAAAGTTGAACTTCCTTTTTGGTATTGAACTAGCTTGAAACGTTCTAAATGTGCTAGATATGTCCAAAACTCTGCAAGTGTCAGACATTTCAGCAACAGAAGGCCAATCTTTTATGAAAATGACACTTAATTTACTTTAGTCCATCCAATCAGATGAAAGCTAGAATTTATTTTGGCAGCAAATCCCCCAGAAAAGTTTCAAGTTGGAGAGGGTCAGCACAGAAGAGAAAAGTTTCCAAGAAACTGCAAACAGGCACAGATGAACCCAGTGCAGCAAAGGAATGTTGTATGTACATCTGCTTCAAAGTAATTGATTTTACAATGTCCATTAGTCAATCAATATTTGAATAGAAAGGCTACCAAAATATTCAAAATTTTGAAACTCTCATAACTCCAAACATCATTTTTGCAAGTTCAAGGCCTGCTTCAGGTGAATGGTTTCAATTTCATCCTTGATTTTCTGATTACTCAGCTTCATCTGTTGCAAGCCAACTGTCAGCTTACAGAAAGATCACTGAAGTCAGTTCATAAATATCTCAGTTCACTAAGCCAAATCAAATGTCAGCTGTTTTCTGAAGTGATGATGTGGATGAATATCATTTTGGTGATACCAGCAACCAACACTGTGAGTGAGTGTAGTTTCAGTGCTCTCTGCTATGCTAAAACATAGCTTTGATCCACAATGGGACAATCACACCTCCAATGCTGTATGATTTTACATGTACACACAGATAAAATTTTATATGTAGGCAAGGAAAAAAGCTACAGCTTGCAGATGTTGCAGAGGAATTCATTTCAGGAAACCTAGGATAAAGATCATTTGGAACATTTTTTTGAATGTATAAGTCGTTATTTTTGTTCATGTTCAAAAAAATGAGTAATTTTTGTACCATGACTAAATTTGTCCACTTTTAATAAAGTGAGATAAACAAGCTTCTGTTCCAAACTCAGTATTTCCTTTATTTACTTATGCAATCTCTAAATTTCTGGGGAGGCTACTACTCTCCCCTGGCCCCGATTTGTCTATGCAATGAGTAGCTAGTGCATCTGTATGGCGGCAGATCCACTGGCCTCACTGTGCAGCTATCCAGAGAGTCACGCTGGTGCTGGAGAAGCGGTACACCTGAAATCATGTCTGCCTTCCCTCCCCTGCCCAATCTGTGTACATTACATATAATAGGTTGCTCTAGTGACACAAAATGGCAGTTCCATTGTGGGCACGGAAGGCCTCACACACCGGCAGCAGGTAGGATTTGACACCAAGCAAATCACCGCAGCAGTAGTACACATAGCGTTCTCTTTCAACCATGATGATTGTGAGCATTGTATTCCTGAGGAGAAGGATGGGATAGCTGGTGTCAATAGGGTAGTGGTTAGAGCACTCAACCAGAATGTGGAAGACCTGCGTTCAAGTCCCTGTTCTAATGACCATAGATTTTTATACAAAGTGGACCAACTTCAACAGGAGAGATTGAGAGAGACCCACTCCATAATACCCACTAGCCCAGTGGCTAGGGCAGTCACCCAAGAGTGGGATAGCTTGGTTCAAATCCCCGCTCCACATTAGCCAGAGGGAGAATTTGAACCTGGGTCTCTCATATCTGGTGAGAGGATGTAAGAGGATCACAGCAGCATCAGCAGCAGTATTCTGTGTGAGGCCAATTCGCCTATTGAATTGGGCCCCAGAGGCAAGATCTTTGGGAGAAATGCCTAGTCTGAAGATTCCACTGGGGTTCAGGCAAGAGCTAGGTGCCCAAACATCAGGACTTAAGCGCTATGCATATACCCAGTAGCAGAAATTTAGGTGTCTAGGGGACTTTACCAGTGGAATTTTAGGTATCTAGGGAATTCAGTTACCTGCAATGTTATTTGGGAGCTGAGTGAGGGGTTTGAGGATCTAAATTGTGGATTTAGGTGCCTAAATTCTTTTGTGGATCTAGCTCCAAATGTCCCATAAAATTATTTATTTTCCACTGACGTTTATAGCATGCCCTGTAACTGATACTGTAGTGCGGGGACAAGAGTAGAAAATCAAAACAACCTTCGATGAAAATTAAACAATATGCAAATGAGATAATGCATATTCATAATAAATGAAAACTGGGACATTTTGTTATTTGCATAAAGGCCCCAGATTTATGGACCTACAGATTTAAATGGGCATGTACCTCCATAGTGATAACAGTCACAAGGCAAACTGCATTTATCATGCACTGTTAACTGCCTCAGCTTCATTCTGCCTACCAGTCCACCTCACCTGGGAATATTTTCATAGAATCATAGGACTGGAAGGAACCTCAACAGGTCATCTAGTCCAGTCCCATGCACTCATGGCAGGACAAGTATTATCTAGACCAGTGGTTCTCAAAGCCGGTCTGCCACTTGTTCAGGGAAAGCCCCTGGCGGGCCGGGCCAGTTTGTTTACCCGCCACGTCCACAGGGCGGCCACCACATCCCTCGGCCCGCACCGCTTCCCGCAGCCCCCTTTGGCCTGGAGCGGTGAACCGCGGCCAGTGGGAGCCGCGATCAGCAGAACCTGTGGACACGGCTGATAAACAAACCGGCCCAGCCCCCCAGGGGCTTTCCCTGAATAAGCAGCGGACCGGCTTTGAGAACCACTGATCTAGACCATCCCTGGCAGGTGTTTGTCTAACCTGCTCTTAAAAATCTCCAATGATGGAGATTCCACAACCTCCCTAGGCAATTTATTCCAGTGCTTAACTCCCCTGACAGTTAGGAAGTTTTTCCTAATGTCCAACCTAAACCACCTTGACTTATTTTTTTAAACTGCCTTCTGCTGAGTTACCAGCCAAAGCACGGTCCTGTCTTCCCATTGATAGTTACACCTGACTGTGGCATTGGCAAGCTGTCTCTGCTCCCTACTCTTGAGTGTTGCTCTCTGGCTCCATCTTCCGGGTTTCCAGCCCACATATGGCGTTTATCAAAGTCTGCAGATTGTAACCCCAGCCTGATAGGTTTGCAGGCAGACAGGAGTTAGCAAGGGGCCATTTTGTTCCTTACATTCCAAACATCAGGGTGCCTTCAATCACCATTAAAACAAAAACTCCACAAAAATGGTTCCTTCTTTCTTCCAAATGTGGAATTCCACTCCAGAATTACTCAGTAAAGATTCTAGAATAGGCAATAATCAGTCCTGTCTCAATGACAAATTTAAGGTTTAATATATCATGACTCCTCGAGACTAGACAAAGAGGATCAAATCCTCAACTGGTATAAACTGATGTAGCTGCATTTATTTCAATTGAGCTATGCTGATTTACTCCACCAAAGGATCTGGACAGACGTTTTAAACCAATGGAAAGAGACAATTCCTCTGCTAACTAATAGAACATACAGCATTTTTTCCAGCCCTGATAGATGCTCCAATATCAGACTGTAAAGCATTTTTATACATAGAATGGCTATTCTGGAGATATTTTAAAATATTACTTTCAATTTTTCTCGCATCCTGAATCCTGTTCAAATGCACTCCTGATAATTAGGCATCTGATATTAGAAACGGAGAGATGCAAATAACACTTCCAATAATATATTTTAAAATTGTCTAAACATATCCCAGACAGATGACCAAAGCTCACTGTAGGGTGTAAGAAAAAAAAGTAATACTTTTAGATTGTCTTATTTGAGACATAGAATGTGACCTTCTAAATGTCATCTATGTGACTGTGCATCAGAGAAATTTTATCTGATAATAAAAGATTGCATTGTAATACATATGCAAAAAGGGGAAGTTATTAGTATGCATTCATCCTGATTTATAAGTGCACAGCAGTACAACCTTAGCATTGCATTAATTATTGCCACTTTCACGGGTAATAAGGATTCATGGAAAGAGGCTTGTTTGTTGTTTAAATAATTAATAGACCATGCATACCCATTTCCTGTTATTACTTCATAAAATAACTAAAGGAAAAGCATAACCCAGGCTGTCTATCATCTCCTGAGCCACACAAAAAGACAAGATTTGCTATGAATCATTTCTTTTTTAGAAGTGATTAAGCCCTTTTGAAGAGATACATGAATAGTAAAATCAATGTAAACTGTCCAGAATACAAATTTGTAGCCCATCTGTCTTGGTACAAAATTCAGAAAGATGGGGCAGTTGAAGAATCAATACACAAGACAACACTTGTAGCCCTTCACACACATGAAAATAGATAGTTTCAAAATAAATCCAGTTATGATGACTGGACAAAATAGCAAGTTCTTCTACATTTGTCCAAATAAATTGTGATTAGTAATTATACTAAATTCTCAACAGAGCATGGCAGCCATTTGACTATATAGGTCTCATCAGAGCCAATGGAAACTCTTGAATAGAAAGGCAAACAGCCATATACTGTCATTTCCAGCAGGAGGTAATGTCACACTACTGCAGGAATGATAGATGATTTAAAAATAAAAAGCCACTCAACGGTCCCATACTTACTGCATCAGACTTTTCTATTGCATTAAAGCTGCTAATTCACACTCATTCTATACTGAGCGAAGCTCACCTCAAGCAAAGAACTCATAGAAGGCCTCTGCACCATTCAAGACCAGCTCATCCTCAAAATAGGGCTGAAATGCGACCCAGCTAGTACCTTATGCAAACCCTCTGAACAGGGGTGATACACTGTGTGCATCTAACAAACTGTGGGTCTGACCCTGCCCTTCTTTACTCTGAATTCAATGGCAGCTGAGGTTCCACAGGACTTCACAGGCATCATTTAGCATGTCACAGGATCAACTCCGTTATTTGTTCAAATTCATAAGCATGTGCCTAATGGTGCCACACAGATTCACGGTGAGTAGCACCTTAGTATTCAACTAGGCCAGTGAAGCAATCAGACTGTGCAGAGTGAGGTACTATTCGATGTGTGTAATGGTGGAGTAACTAAGCCCCAATTTAAATAACAAATAATTTTCTATGTAGAAAACCATGACGTAGTTTCAAGGCTTAAAGACAGCCAACATAAATATAGTGCTAAGTTATAAAGTTCTATAGTTATAAAAAAGTTGGCTATCAGTAACTTTGAAAATTCAGTAATTATCCGTGGAATTATTCATTATACTCTTGTAATACTGTAATGAACAGGAATGACTTTTAGAAACAAAACAGTTTTTTTTTGACCCGATAGATATTAACAAGGCTTTTATGTGAGCACTGTGTACACTGATTGTGTAAAATTCACAGCAGGTTAGACACCATGCATAGGGTCCAGTGACTCACTTAAATCCTTCATCTAGGGCTTCAGTGGGGCATTTGTCCTTTCACAATGAAAAGGAATGAATTTCAGCCAACAGTCATAGCAGAAATTCGGAGGGAATTTCATTGTAAAGTAGTTTTTGTGCATGCATGGCAATAGGCTATTAACTTATCACAATTATTTGTACTTGTTCTAAAACATCAATAACCTAAAAGCAATTCAAGCAATTATAAAAAACTAAAACAAGATATTTTCCACTGCATGCTAAGTTATTGCCTGCGATAAAACTTTACTGATGAGTGATAGGACCCTGCAAAGCTGGGAAACCCCTGAAAATAACAAACACCGCCGCTTAATTATAGCGGCATGGCTACTGGGCACTTCTACAATAACAAACACACAGTAAAGCCAGAGGGGATCAAATGTGGAATTGCTACAAAAGCTGGTAGAGACACAGGTCTGGCATCATGCTACAACTAAAAGAACCTCTGTGTCTGAAGTGCGAACACAGCAGCAAAACTAACAATAGTTTCTGGGGTTTACAGTACGCTGTGATTACAACTTTGAAATTTGCAGCTAAGGACTATATTAGTGAGGATCTGCTCCTTGTTCTTTTCCCATTGACACTGTTCCTACAAAGTGACAGATAAAATTCTGCTTTCATGAACCAGCACTTAAAATATACTTGGGCCAGGTCGTCAGACAATGGAGCTGTGCCAGTTCATATCAGATGAGGATCTGACTCCTTCCTTCAAGCCCATTCCACATAAGGACAGAAAGTAAAAATCTTGTTATAACCTGAGTTTCTTTCACCACACAAACAGAGGAACACAAGGGGCCATAACAAAACACATGAGCAAGCCAAATCAAATAAAAATGGAAACCTTTCATGAAAAACACCTTTGTATCCATTTTCTCTCCTTTCTAACCGCTGGATGTTGCCCCTTGTTTAAAGCTGAGGTTAGTCAACTTCTCCAGAAAAAAACAACAGGTAAGGAATTTTTCTCCTGTGATCACTGAATGTGTTAAAATAATTAACTAAAATATTTTTTCTCTTCACTATATTAATTTTGCTGTTCATGGCTTCTCCCCCATTCTTACTTTTACTTCTGTCCATTTCCCATTCACAGTTCCATCATGAACGGGAAACGGCCAGAAGAAAGAAAGAATGGGCGAGAAGTCATGAGCAGCAAAATTTAATATAGTGAAGACAAAAATTATTTTCAGCTCATTTGCAGCCCATCACTGAAGTTAGAAATTGGCACCAGCGATAAAACTTAATCACAAAACCTGGAGCACCTTGCAGTACTTTGATACTGACCCAGATACAGGGTCTGTCTTGCATGTTGCCTCTGCTTATGAAGAGCAGTGTTGCAAATTATTAATTACTATTATTATCAGGATTTCTATAGCAATCATCACCCGAATACCCACACGCTCTGCAACAACCCTTACTCTCACTTCAACTGGAGGAATTTTGCACAGTGCTGCACAAAATTCAGATATGCTATTTGGGGAATTTTTGGGTGGCACAGAGCAGCTAGAGTATCCCGTGCAGAGGGGATAGCTGGGAAAGAACGAACCTGGCAGGACTCTTTTATGCCCAGCTGATTCCATGCTGCTGGAACAGTACCTTGAATTCATTGGCAGCTGGCTCCTCTAATTTACACAAAGGACCAGGACCCAAATGCCCCAGGATCAAGGGAGTATAAAAGGCTCTAAAGCCACTTTTCTACCTACCCTCTGGACTTGTGTGTGCATGCTTCAACCATACCAGAGAATTGAGGCCTCCTTTTTCAGTGCTCTTCCTGCCCCTAATTTGTGCTACTGCTTCTCCTTTGCACGTTTCTGATCTGGAGCCAAAGAAGAGAATATTTCCTGCACCCTATGCATTTGTAAACTCAGAAAACATCCTGTCCTAAACAACAGTTCAATTGGGTGAAATTATTACTATTATATGGATTAAAGTGGCACCGACAACATATCTATATAATAAAATGTCCCAAAGAGCTCACAATCTAAGAACTGTTTTTTAATCCCACATAGTATTGTTACATACATTGATGGCTAAATCGAAAATTCCACAGGAGCAGATGCTGCAGAGTAGATGGAAGAGCAAAGGCTGCTCTAAGTTACCTTCCCTGCTCCACAATACCAGGCCTAGTTGGAGGCCAAATTGATCCCCAGAGTGAGTTAGAGCAGCTTAAACCCCAAGCTCCTTCAACTTGCACCAGCTTGTGATGGCGACCAACGAGCCATGAGACCGGCCAGAGCACAGTGAGTTCCTGTCATATCCCCTGCTATCTACAACATGCTCCCATACCATGAGGGAGTGGGGTGCGGCAGGCGGGACTGGAACAGAAATCAGCTATGCTGACTTTACATCAGGCAAGAATTCCCTCAGGCTGGGGGAATCCTCAACTCCTCATCTAAAGCAGCTTTCAGGTAGTTTTGTGCTGCCATGGGCCTGACCCCGGCCTTTGAAATAACTTACATATGAGCTAGCTCACAAAGAAAATCCAGCAATGACTTAATTATTGGCTTGCAAGGGGACTGGCCAACTAACAGAAATACCCTGCTAAGGCTCCTCAGCAGATTTTTGAATAGCTATAGAAGCACCACAAGTTTAGCTGCTCTTAAGCATCTCACCATGGGCCAGATCCTGGAATCTTGACTCAGCCCTTTCTCTGGCAAAACTGCTGTTGACTTCAGAGTTTGCCTGAGAGAGGAATGAGTGAAGGGCTAGCATTTGTATATTACTTTACACAGTCAAAATGCTATACAAACATCTATTCAATCCTGCCAATAGTTCCAGGAAGGAGGTAAATATTATCATGCCTGTACTACCAGACGGGCAAAATGAGGCGTCGTTGACTTCCCTAAGGCCACAGAAGAAGAGAGAGGTAGAGCCAGGCTTAGAACTCAGGATGTCCTAAAATCTAGTCCCACTCTCAAACCGCTAGGTCCTTTCTCTCTCACACTTCCTGTGTTTTCTTTCTAGAATACGGAGGGAACAGACTCCATGTTGTCCAACTTTACCATCATAATTTGCTGCGCAAGATGTGCCTGAAAAGTGAGAATGGCTAGTTTTATGGCATTGCATTGAAGAAAATTCATGTCTTCGTATCTCTCCTAATCACGCTACATGCTCTGTGCTGACCTCTGCAAGGAGCAAACAGCCAAGCTGTTGAAATTTGTTGCTATTACTCTGGATGGGAGAAGGTAGAAGCAGCAGTGGATTGAGTCCTTACTCACTCTGCTGTGTAGAGTCTGAAGAATCACTTGAAGCTTTTCCCAAGATGCCTTCCATACAGTTCCAGTATTCCAATGGGAACATTTGTAGCAATGTGCAGAATGATCCAAGAACCATTTTTTGCAGGAAAAAAAAACTTTAATCATGTTAGTCTTAGAGCCTGCATGGCAGATGCCTGTTGATTTTCCATCCACACTAGAATGACTGATGGTTTTCTGAAACTGCCCTCATCCTATTCTGAACATATAACTCCTAGATATATTTTCTGAGTTGATATCAACTGGCACTCTGTAAAGTTGATGACAAAAATCATACTTCTATAATGCATCTACTGGCCACTCTGTAGCTATGTCTGTCACCTTCTTGAGAGCTAGCTCTGAAAAGCATATAGTCCATATAAAGATATAGGTGTGCTCCTGGATTAATAGACTTCCTAGATCAGCATGGTCAAAGTCATCATTGCAAACTTGTCCATATTGTCAACTTTAAGTGATTACATGGAAAAGGTTTTTGGTAAAAGACTCTAGGTTCATTCAGTATCCATTTTCTCTCACCTTCAGGTCCTATCTGTCCATAGTGGATTATTGCCAAGCCTCCAGACATTTCATGCATATCACTCATATCCTACTGTCATTTACAGAGTCCTTTTCTGACTCATGCAGTTACTTTGGCACTGCTGGCTAATAAATAATAATTCTTACATACCTTCTTTTAATCACAAGATCTTTGCAAATATGGCTTAAATGAGCTTCACAAGAGCCTTGTGAGGTAGGTGAACATTATACCCATTTTTCAGATGGACAAACCAAGGAAAAGAGACGTTCTTAAATTACTTGTTTATGGCCATAGAGCAACTCAAAGGTACATCTGGCTAAGGAACTAAGGAATCCTAATCCCAGCCTTCTGCTTTAATAACTAGGGCACAATGCATGCCTCTGGGTTCTGCCAGAATTTGTCATCCCTAGAACAGCCCATATTCCACAGTATATCCTTCTCATAAGAGGAGTCTCTTCTATTATCTTTTCTTTGACTGAATGGGTAAAAGGAATACTTTCTTCTGCCGTGTGATGCTGGAGTGGTGATTCTTCTTTCTGTATCTTAAAAGAAGGAAGGTATAGGATGTTGTTCTTTTTGGCAAATTCCGCCACTTCATTGTATAGTGTTCCAACTGATAATTCTTCTAGTGAGGAACGGGTTTGATTCAGAAGAAAAATGCTTTCTTTTCCTTTTTCCTGTCTTAGCCATAGTCCCAGTGTTCTGATTGTACTCTTTACCATCAATTCAGAAGACAACCATTTTTCCTGATTCTCTGTCAAGATTCCTCCTCCGTCTCCTCTAAAACAGCTAATTCTTTCTCTCTCCAGAGAAGCTCTTGCTCCCAGATGAGAAAGAGGAGGGTAGTCAGCTCTTGTAATTTTTGCTCTTATATATCGTATATCGTTCAGCTTCTTTTTCTTTCACAAGTACAAGTGGTTTTTCTCATTTACTCATTCTGACTGGGTAAAATGGATCAATATCCAAACTATCAATATCCTATTCAGCTTATCGACAGACAAATGCTTTGGCAAAAGTGTCTGCTTAGGCCATGTGGATAAATAATGATGAGCTGTCCACCCAGCACTCTAAGCAATTATTTCACTACAGGGAATTAATATACTAAAATCATCCTCAGTTGTTATCATTCTTGAGGTGTTTGATACCATTTCACTTACCAGTTCTCTTATGCCAGCCAGTTCCTTTCCAAATGTAGATCTTTGGGCAATCTAGTATGGGCCTGATCCTCAGAGGTGCTGAGCTCCTATAGTTCTTATTTATAATAACCACTTTGGATTAAGATCTCTACTCTGATGAAAAGTGCGATGGGGTCTTTCATGACAGATGGTCAGTTTATCTAATTTACATCTCATCTGAAAGATACAATAAACGGGCCCTAGTTATGCCAATGATGGTGATCAAATCAGGAACCTTCAGCACTTAATGCATGAGCCTCTACTCTCAAATTGAAGGAATAAGCCCACTCGCTGAAAGCAGCAGCAGACACAAAAAACTTCTTATATACACCAGCCATTAGAGGGAAACAAAAATCCTACCCCCCATCCCCCTTCCCACACACACAGTGTGGGTTAAAATAGCACCTCCAGTATCATGGTTGTGGTACTGACTCAGGGAAGTGCCATCCATTTATGTCACCAACATAATTTCCTACAGCATCTGTGTGTTCTTTGAATGTCTCCCATCCAAGATGGGACCCTTTTAGTAGGGCTCCAAACCAGTGTCTCAGTCTCCCTGTGCTTTTCTAGAGAAACCTTTGGTCAACCATTAAAATTGCAGGTGCTCCGCATCTCTCAAAGACTACAGGGAACCTCACCAAAACATTTTCTAACAACTCATGTGGAAGCTGGGCCTCATCTTGCTTGTTGGGGAATTGGGAGCCACGTATTATAGTATTCGCAGGGAAGACCTCCAAGGAGCACTAATAAGGTCCTGTAGGAAATGATGCTGATGATACAAGTAGAAGACTCTCTTTCTCTTTGAGTCAGTAATAAACCAATAGAGCTAGGGAACCCTGTATCACTGGAAGGACTGTCTGTGGAATGAGATATAAAAAGGTCATCATCACTTGCCATTAAGGATCCCATGGCACTTTTTATAAGAGTAAGGATGTTAACCCTGGGGTCTTGTCCAAATTCCAGCTCCAATTATTGCATTCTGGCCACCTATTTTACAGAATATCTCCCTAACAGCTTCATTTGGGAAAGTATTCTTCCCTTCCAGGCTTAGACTGGTATACTGCTGCTGTATGCCGTTTTCAGTTGATGCAAACTGCTTCAGAAGTGGCTGCAATTCAGTGGTGAGTGAAGTGATCCTCAGATTCCTTCTCTGTTTCAGGGGGATGTTATGAGGTAATTATTTAAGGTGCCCTGAGTTCATGCAAAGGATAATTGCTATTGTCACTGCCTCTGTAGAAGCTTTGTTGCCTAAGGCTACATACGCAGTACCACTTACGTCAGTATAAGTTATGTCGCTCAAGGGTCTGAATCAGCCACGCCCCGGAGCAACACGAGTTACAATGACCTAAGTGCAAGTGTGGACAGCACTAGGTCGGTGGGAGAGCTTCTCCTGCTGACATAGCTACCGCCGCTTGCGGGGCCTGGAATAGGTAAGTCAATGGAAGAGCTCTCTCCCATCAGCTTAGAGCTTCTGCACTCGAAGCACTAGAGTGGTGCAGCTGCATGCTCTGTAGTGTAGCCGTAGCCATAGCCAATAAACTGATGCAGGTGAAACGCCATGCTGGGATACCCTTGCTCATCTTCCACCATGAGTAGCCACATTTAAGTCAATGGGAAGCAAAGTACTACTCATTGTGAGTATCACAGTCTGGCCCTAACTAAGAGCACCAAATGAGATGTAATTGAAGAGAATACTATTAATAGAAATGGATAGAAATAGCCTGAAAACTGTTCTGATTTTATGCCAAATGCCAATGGCATCAAAGTCCATTCTCATAGTGAGTCAGTCAAATGTAATAGATCCCCAGACATACCTCTTCTTTGCGCAATTAAATATCATTTATTGTTGGGCTGTTATTTATTTGTATATGAGTGTGACAGTCTCTCCTTTTATAATTAGGTTACAACATGTTGCACAATAATCAGTGGGTTGGTTTTTTTTATTTGGAACTTTTGGATTTGTCTGTGTTATCAGGTATTTTAAAGCATTTGGGCTTGAAGGCTTCTTCACTGCAGCTCTGTGAAAGAAATGGTATCAAGTCAAGTTTGGCCCAATGCATTAAAGTGTTTCTAACAGAAAAAGAAACTACGTAAGACAAAGCCCACAATTTATTATGGGCCTTGTTCACTCCCATTGAAGTCAATGTCAAATCGGTCATTGATTTCAGTGGTGCAGCATCAGCGCCTATTTGTAAATGAAAAATGAGAGCAGATAAGTGGGAACACTCAGGAACTGCCTACAGCTCTGATCATGGAAGAAGAAGAGGAAGGTGTGGAGCTTTAAAAATTGAACAGTCTTTCCAGGCAGTTTAGAATTGCCCTGGAGTTTTAAAGGTAAAAGTAGTAGAATATTTTTGTTGAGGTTCAATGGAGATGTTCAAAGATGGAAAAAAGGGTTATAAAGAGTGTTGTCTGATGGTTAGACCCGGGAAATGGGAGACAGAGCTGCTTTGCTGCTGTCTCGCTGATCTGATCTAGTCAGGTCCTCTCTGTGTCTGTTTCAATATCTTTAAAATGGGTTAATTTTTTTAAGCACTTAAACTCCTCAAATGAAAAGAAAAAGTATAGAAATGCAAAGCATTCATAGCAGTATTAATCAGCAGGTGATTTACATATAGAAATAACTTCTCAGAATTGTTAAGCCTCAGAACACACTGATTTACACGCAAGGGACAGTAAGACTTTTTTTTTTAGTAGAGATTTTCTAGTACTAGCTGACTGAAAGGCAAAAAAATCTGTTTAGAACAAAGCTTACCTATCGTCATTTAGAAGAAAATGTGTATATGTGCTGATAAGAATTAAAAGTATCATATTTGTTATGTGAGCTGAGTTACACAAACCTCTGAACAAACAGAGTTTAAATATTGATAAGTGTATTTGCCAATGACATGTCTTCCTATGTTGTCCTTTATATTTGGAAATTAGAAGAGACCAAAGACATTACAAGGCACAAATGAACAGTTCTGTCTTACGTGAGATGGGAGTGTGATGACACTAGTAGAAAAATGGATGTGTATACTGATACTGTACATTATAAACAGATGTGGAAGGATTAGATTTATCAGTAAACACCGATTTCACCGTAAAAACCAATGATTAAAAATATTTCCATTGATAATAATCAAAATTTACAGATAGGCAAAGTAAGAAAAATGTTGCTTAAGAACTTATTTGAGTTTCATTTAAGATATTTACTGTGTATATATTTTGACATGTGATGTTGACAATTTGTGTTTTGAAGGTTATAAAGACTTAACTTTCTGAATCTCAGTCTACTGTCATTAAATAATTATCTGATCCCCCCATTATTTCCCACAACTCTGAAAATGTAAATAGATAAATATTGAAAAAATGCTTAAAATTTTGCACAACTGTAAACATTAAAATGGAGAATAAAAAATGCTTAAACATAATCAATATTAATCATCAACATTATTTTTAAAAAATCTAGCTTTGCCAGCCTAATTATAAAGCACCTCTATGATTTCTTTAGCATCTTTTTTTTTTTTCCCACTAATGAAAACTTCAGTGTTAAAACAAAAAAACTGAAAAACTTCCCTTTACAGATGTAACAATGAAATTGTCTGTGGCCATCCCATTACACAAGGTTACATCCTACAGACATTCTTCTTTCACACCCATTTTATAGGCTTTTATCCCCAATGACATAGGATTCAGGAGGCCTGGGTTCAAGCCTCTTCTCTATCACAAGCTTCCTGTGTGACACTGGGTAAGTTATTTAGGACTAGATCCACAAAGGGACTTGGGCACTGCAATGTCAAACTTTTAGGTGCCTGATGCTCAGTGAAATCCTCAGCCAGGCACCCAGGTTCACTTTACAGTGCATGGACAGAGTTAGATGCCTCAGAATGGGATTCACAACAGCCAGCAAGCTGAGCAAGGTAACTACTTAAGCTAGCCAGTAGGAAATGCCAAGGAGAGGAGTGGGTAGGCACTTAAGTCCAGGCCTGAGGGAGGTGCCTGACTCTGCTCAGTCACAGCCTGTGAACCCACCCCTGGATCCACCTAAGGGCCTAAGACAGGCTAGCTCTTTCTCACAAAAAATCAGAGATACCCACCCATTGTTATCACCAATAGCCCACCAGATAGGGGCACTCACCTGGGATGTAGGAGATGTGTTTTCAAATCTCTGCTCTGCCTGATCTGAACCAGGAACTTGAAACTGGGTCTCCTATATCCCAGGTGAGTGCTCCAACCACCATGCTAGAGAGTCAGACTCTCCCTTTTGCTCTCTGGCCCAATGAATATTTAACTATTTACAAATTTCCAACAGGAGAGACTGAGAGCGCTCCACCCCAGAATACCCCAAAGCCTGGGAGTTAGGTGTTGCACCATCAACGTGCCATTTGTGAAGCTAGCCCTCTGTGCCCCAGCTCCCCATCTGTAAAATGGGATAACACCCATTTCCCTGCCTCACAGGGGTGTTGTGCAGAAGGTTGTGAGGCATTCAGATACTATGGTAATGGGAGCTATACAAGTACCATAGATGGATGAATTCAGTAGAGTCATTCCTGATTTGTACCATTGTAAGTGAATTGGGACCCTCATCTCCACAGAGGTAGTGGTATTCCAGATGATCAAGCAATCAAACTGGCTGAATATATGCTGGTATTTCATAACAGACCCATAGAAAAACAATGCTTTTTATTTTTATGCTGACTGAGTCACAACAAGTTAACTAGCAAAACCTTAGTCCAATCCTATACTCTTCATGCACAAAAAAACTCCCATTGAAATCAATGGTTTCAGAGTAACAGCCGTGTTAGTCTGTATTCGCAAAAAGAAAAGGAGTACTTGTGGCACCTTAGAGACTAACCAATCTATTTGAGCATAAGCTTTCGTGAGCTACAGCTCACTTCATCGGATGCATACCGTGGAAACTGCAGCAGACTTTATATACACACAGAGATCATGAAACAATACCTCTCCCACCCCACTGTCCTGCTGGTAATAGCTTATCTAAAGTGATCATCAAGTTGGGCCATTTCCAGCACAAATCCAGGTTTTCTCACCCTCCACCACCCCCACACACAAACTCACTCTCCTGCTGGTAATAGCCCATCCAAAGTGACAACTCTCTACACAATGTGCATGATAATCAAGGTGGGCCATTTCCTGCACAAATCCAGGTTCTCTCACCCCCTCACCCCCCTCCAAAAACACACACACACAAACTCACTATCCTGCTGGTAATAGCTCATCCAAAGTGACCACTCTCCCTACAATGTGCATGATAATCAAGGTGGGCCATTTCCAGCACAAATCCAGGTTTTCTCACCCCCACCTTCACTGATGTTGGTACACAAACTGAGTTTGTGTGTGTGTGTGTGTGTGTGTGTGTGTCCCCGGGAAAAGGTGGGGGGGGGTGAGAAAGCCTGGATTTGTGCTGGACATGGCCCACCTTGATTACCATGCACATTGTAGGGAGAGTGGTCACTTTGGATGAGCTATTACCAGCAGGATAGTGAGTTTGTGTGTGTGTTTTTTGGAGGGGGGTGAGGGGGTGAGAGAACCTGGATTTGTGCAGGAAATGGCCCACCTTGATTATCATGCACAATGTGTAGAGAGTTGTCACTTTGGATGGGCTATTACCAGCAGGAGAGTGAGTTTGTGTGTGTAGGGGGGTGGAGGGTGAGAAAACCTGGATTTGTGCTGGAAATGGCCCAACTTGATGATCACTTTAGATAAGCTATTACCAGCAGGACAGTGGGGTGGGAGGAGGTATTGTTTCATGATCTCTGTGTGTATATAAAGTCTGCTGCAGTTTCCACGGTATGCATCCGATGAAGTGAGCTGTAGCTCACGAAAGCTCATGCGCAAATAAATTGGTTAGTCTCTAAGGTGCCACAAGTACTCCTTTTGTTTTTATTGAAATCAATGAGAGTTTGGGGTAAGCCAGGAATATAAGATCGGGGCCACCATTTCCACAGTTAGGCACATTTCTTGCTACCTTCACTGATGTTGGTACACCACAAGGAAGTCAATAAAAACAGCCATATTCATTTCATATCCATTCAAAATGCAAGGGGATGACAGTTGGGGCAGGGAAAACCGTATCTGCCAGATGGAAAAGGACAAAATCAGTTGGAAAAGACAGTTTTATTTCCAGGCTTCTATGAAATTTTACAAACAATGGAGGAGTTTAAAAAAACCCAACACCAACACTCTATAAAAATCTTGACGTTATTTCCTAAACTATGGCATCAAATGAAGTTACAGAAAAAAAAATTTTGTACAGTGAAGTGCTATTCCCCATTCTAATAGTGACTAGGTAGTCGGAAACGGAATGAACATGGCCCAGTAATAAATCTATAAACCTTAATAAAAACAATCCAAGATTCTGAGCCTAAAATATGCCTGATGTATATACTATACAAGGATCTCAGCTAAAATATTTATCTGCATAACTGAAAATACCTATATGAAAATACAGTGGCAAAGGCACACACAATGCAGTTTATAATGAAGGGAATCTTGCGCACACTGGGGCAATGTACCACAGAATACAAAAGAGCTTGGACATTTACTTCCTAATCTTAAACCTCAGCTGCTAATATATTTCTAGTTCCTTTATGTTTTATTTCAATGTACAATAGATTTGCTCAGTGGTTATATTCTTCACCTTGAGTGAAACAGGAAAGCGTTACTGCCATATTTTCCGTCTGAGCATGGAAGATTCCCAGTTTACAAGCCAAATGTTGATGTCCTGCATTCTGGTCATCATCCTTCCAGTCACTAGTGGAGTGGATGAGCCTTCTCGATTTTGCTCCTTAACTAGCTACTGGAGTCACTCTTGATTAGAAAAGGCAAATATTACCCTCCACATCCAGCATTCTCCATCTTCTATCCCAGACCCATTTCAGTCCCTTGATACACAGCTCTCTGACACACAGGTGTCTACACCCCTGCACCATAACCCCAAATCTGGCCTCCCTTACTGGTTCTGTTGCCAGAGGACACCGCACACCTGTACTTGCTCCAGTCTTGACATTTTTACTCCCTTCTTTCTTGGTCAAATTACCATTGAAATAAACTTTTGCCTGAGTAAGGACTACAAGATTTGCAAAAGTTCACTAACAAGGATGAACATGAAAAACTGCTGCTGTACTTCATTACTGTTATGGACTATACTGTTCTCTCCATCTCATTTACTTAGACTAAATATCAGGAATTTAAAAACATCAACACAATTTAATTAAGAGTTTATCTGAAATTGCAAAAGCATGCAAAACATTGGCCCAATAAAGGCTTTCTGAACATCTTCAAATAGATGTGGAGAACTGATGTCAAGTAATCCATGATTCAATTCAGCTTGCTCCTAGTGGTATCCCAAATGTATCCTATTCACAGCATGTAGAATAGGAAATATTTAATTACAGAATATGGGTTTGTGCCTGCACCATTTTACATGTAAAGAAGGCACGGACAGGGTCCAGTAGTCGTTTCTAAAATAACTAATCTTGCTATAATGGTTTTGATTACTTTTAACAAAAACACAATTGTTATTTGTACAATTCAGTAAAGCATATTTTCAGAGTTCTTTAAGATGGGCAGGGAAGAAAAGCAAAAGTATTTATCCTGTACTAAAACAAGTTCAAGGGAGGGCAGCATTTCTCATGTCACTGTTTATTTTCTAGATTACCATCCATTCTGCATAAGACCTTTTCCAACATTTCCCTACTGTTAGAATGGCTGAAAGTACAGTGGCCTCACAGTTTTCCTCCTACATGATGTCTGGTCTAATGCATTTAGAATCAATCGTCCAGTCAGGGAGCGGACTGGAAAAGGGGGGAGTAGTGACTTCAGTCCTTTACAGTTTTGAAGACGTAGCGTGCCAATACCATCCTCTAGTGCCCAGAGACTTTAAAACAGACTGCACTACCAGCACATAGAGCGCTGCAGGACAAGAAAAGGCCAACAGCCCAACAAGCTGATTAACTTCTTCTGAATTTGAAAACCTGTTCTCTCCCACATACTCATTTAAAATTATACACTTAAATTACCTTATTTAACAACTGTTTCTCTAAGTGAGATAATTTTGCCTGATTTCTCAGTTTATACTTCAGTTCCTAATTTTTTACATTCTCTCTCTCTCTCTTTCCCAGGTTTTCTGTGCCTCACCAACATGAACACAGCTTTATCTAGTTCCAGTTTAGCAACCACAATAAAAACACCACAAAAAAATCTTCTAAAAAACCGGTACAAGGAAATATTTTCTTCACATAATGCATTAATAGCACGTGGAACTCATTACCAAGATATCACTGAGGCCAAGAATTTAATAGGATTCAAAAAGGGATTAGACATTTATATGGATAACAAGAATATCCAGAATCATAATAGTAAATATTTTAAAATAAACAAAAGTGTAGGAAAGTATGCAAACCCTCATGCTTCAGTTCTTAAGTCAGCCTCTAACTATTGATGGTTAGGAAGAACTTTTCCTGAGAGCTGGCTCTCCCATAACCAGCTACTTCTGGGTTTCTTGCACCTTCTCTGAAGCATCTGACACAGGCCACTCTTAGTGTCATGATACAGATGGACCACTAGTCTGTTCCAATATAGTAGCTCTTATGTTCTCCTTCACCAGTCAGAAGCGCCACCATTCTGGCTTCCCCATGCACACAAGGTGCTCACATACTACAGTCATGAGCACAAACCAACTATCTGTCAAAATAAATATGCATTTTTAAAAAATGGCTATCCTAGCATATCATCCATCCTTTTCAGCCTCCCTTCACTCTACTCAAGGAATACCAACAGCAAGACATCCTCATTTGTACTAAATTAATTATCACGGGACAAACTCAACCCTCCGATGTGCCTGTGACATTTCTACTGAAGTCAATGGGAGTCACTCATGTGTATCCAAGGAAAGAATCTGGTCCACTGAAAGACAATGCTTGATGGTCTATATGTTTCAATGTTTTCCTGTTCCAGACATGGTTTTTAAGGAGGGGAGAGGTTGCCATCTACTGAATCTTTCAACATACCCATAAAACAGCACAAATGTCATTATCCCAAAAAGAAATAGGCTGCAATTCACAACTATTCTTACATCCTTACATCATTTAAATTAATGGTGTTAAATATGGTACTTAAGTCTTTGTTAGCATCTGCTCAGTATTAGGTATTTACCTTTAGTCCACCACAGATCGGACAAGCTGAAAAGAGAGCTCTTGCCATCCCAGGGTGGGGGCTATATATTTCACAGGGGTCAGCTGGGACTCCACTAGGTGGTGCCAGCTCACTACTTTTGGAGTCTAACACCTGTCCTTGTGGTTTTACATCTGACCACCTCGAAACAAAATCCACATATGTCTCATCACTTGAGTCTTTGGTGCTTTCTGGGAGTAAGGATGCATGCCTCCCCCTGTCTTGGCTCTGCTCAGGTGCCATCCGTGTTTCCGAGTGTGGTACCAGCACCTTAGGGTCACTAATGCCTTGAGGTGCTGGGTCCTGGTCCTTTGGTTGGGTGGAATCCGCACTCTTGTGTTGTACATCTATAGCAGCTGCCTGTAATAAACTCCTGGGTGTGTCATAAATATGTCTGACAGGGCTAGGAACCTGATATTCTGAGCCCAAGCTCCTCTGGGGTTCACTGTGCAGGCAAGTACATAAATTCTGATCTGAAGGAAGGTTCAATGGCAGGCTAAGCAATGATCCAAACTCATCACCATGGCAAATATCCAGACTCCCAGCATAGGAAGAGAAACTTCCAGAGTAAGAAGAGTGACTACCAGTAGCTATCCCACTGTCAGAAGAACTCTGACGACCTATTTCCTGTAGCTGTCTAGACCGAAGAGGCTTAGGAGGTGGTTTGGTGGTGCCACGTGCCCCTTCTGCAAGCGTTTTTTCTTCCCCAAAATGAATGCCCTTTGCAGGTACCAGTCCATGACTCTCTTGAGAGGTGCTGGCCGAAGACTGTTCAGGCCAAATTGTTAACCTACTCCCAACACTAGCGTCCGAGTGGCTGGTATCTGAAGACGAACTTGACAGGCTTCTATCATCTCCTGAAATAAAAGAAACTAGATCAACCCATGTTCAAAATATAATTAAACTAAAAGCAAGGAAAGGACAAATAAGCAGAGAGGACCATGGAATTCTATCTGTCTCAGGGGAGGGCTGGTTCTGCCATATTAACAGAGTGCATCTTACAATTTGTACCCCTGGAAAAAGATTCAAGAACAACTTGGTGCCCTTAGTGTAAATGTATTGTATCTCTGAAAATATATCACATTCTATGCTAAAATTGAAGATTATGTGCCTGAATCTCCTCTCTGGTGTAGACCAGGAATAGCTGAAGTGAAGCCAATTACATAACACTGGGGTAAAATATACATCAGCATATATTCTACTCCAGTGTTATTTCACTGGCTTCAGTTCAGCTATTCCTAACCTACACCAGAGAGGAGAAGTAGGCCAAATGACCTCAAAATATCTGAGGATGTTCCAAAATATAAACTTTTAATTCTAAATTGCCACGAGCTGTATATTAGATTTCAACATTTGTATTTGATTTGAAGCTGTTGAATGAGTTTCTGTTTCATAGAAATCCCTGAAATGTAGAGCAAGAAGGGACCTCAAGAGGTCATCTAGTCCATCACCCAAGCCAAGGCTGGTTTGATGCTTTTTATCTCTTACCAATGAATTTTAATTGAACAATTGCAAAGTCAACATTTTTAAAGGCATCAGATATAAAAATCAATTGTTCAGCTCGAGATTATCTTTTAGCTGATAGACCCGAAACTAAACTCTACCACGTTCCAAAGAAAAACAAAACTATACATCACGTGAGCAGATGAAAATGTAACCGATATGGCTATGATGACAGTTTTGTATTCATAATATATACACATATCCCGCCATGATACATTTATGCATGGATTGAAAAACTATTTTTCCCCACTAGTAGCTGTAGCAAGAGTATTTGCACAGAAGGTCATACATACCTGAAGCACTCACTGGAAGTGGAAAACTAAGAAAAGGCTATGAATTGTCATGGTAAGGACAGCCAGGCATTTTCATCCCATTTTAGGTATTATGGTATAGAAAGTGATTTTCTGCCCTTTTACTTAAGAATGGAAATTAATGGGTAGACAATGGGTCATTTTGTTAGTATTAATTTTAGACTTGGTGGAACAGATTCTTAGCTGGTGTAAATAGGTATACCTCTGCTGAAATCATTGGTGCTGTGTCCATTTGCATCACTCAATGCTCTGAGCATGAATCAAATTCTATTCTCAGTTACAATGGTAACCTCATTGGACTCTGTGGTGTCACTTTGGATTTGCACGGATGCAAAGGAAATCAAAATATAGCCCCCTAAATCTAACCTTTTTTTCCCCACTATGTTCATTGACTCTTGACTGTTGTTTTTCATGTTCTTTGGCTCCAGATGGGAAGATCTAGTTTTATTACCAGAAGGTATATAATAAGTAAAAATCAGAACAATAAATCCAGAGCATAGCACAAGAAATACACCCTGGAATGTGTGAATCTATTTACAAAGAAGATTTTTACTGAGGACAAAGCAAGTTATAATGGTTATTGGCTTTTAAAAATATTTGGAAGTAAATGTATATTTAGAAACACTAAGCACCAAATTATGCCTCCACATGTAAATGTCTTTAAGACTGACATGCATACACGCGCCCAAAGACACAGAAAAAGGAAGGGTTTAACGTCAAAGGACAGGAAACCAAGGTTCTGTTCCTCACCATGCCAGAGATTTGCTGTGTGACTTATGCAAGTCACTTCATGCCATAGGCCTTAATTCAGCAAGGTACTTAATCACATATCTGACTTCAACGAGACTGCTCACTTCAATGTGACTACTCACATGCTTAAAGTTATGCACATGCTTACGTACCTTCCTGACTTGGGGCTCTGGAGCCTGATCCAAAACCCACTGAAGACAACAGAAATAGTCCCACGGACTTCAGTGGACTTTTGATCATGCCCTTAAAGCAAAGGGAGCTAAGAGAGTGACCTTGTCCAATACATTTGGAAGACTCAATATTTTAAAAAGCTATGGTTTTCTTATGTCAAAAGCCTCAAGAAAAAGACCGTTGAAATAAAATCCAGACTTGTATCATAGCTTGATCGTAGGCACTTCTTACCTCCACTGCCCTGGCGACTTGAATGGGATAGTAGGCTCAGACGCTTTTCTAATTGCAAAGCTTCGTGGGCCACTCTCTCCTCCATGTAGGCTGGATTTGCGCTTGGATCTTTAAGAAAGGAACAAATGGGTAAGTTTTTGAAAAAGTCAGTGAAACTACTGAGAGAAAAACAACAAAATGTTATACTGCATCTTCTACTGTAGGGCTTTAGCAAACCTTGTCATGTGTTTGCATAGGCTACCTTCCTAAGTAACATCTCACTGACAAACTTTTTATCTTGTTATTTCCCCTCTCCAAAAGGTCATAGGATATGGGACAAGTGACCTTTAGGCCTGACCTGGAGAGGCACTGAGCAATCAGTGGGAGTTCTGAGTGCCCAGTACCTTTCAGGATCTAACCTAAAGTCAGCAAAAGTAGTAACTAGGGGACTGATCCTGAAAGGTACTGCACTGGAATCAAGGGCAGTTGAGTGCCCAGATGAGAACCTAGATCTGGGGGATTAAGAAGAGAGTATGTGACCTTTAAAATTAAGGGTGAAATCCTGGCCTCACTGAAGTCAATGGGAGTTTTGCCATTAACTTCAGTGGGGGCTGGGTTTTCACTCTGAGAGTTTCTGGTGTGGATTTATAAACTAATTCAAAGACAGTAATATTTTTGCTACCATGCAAGTTAGAATAATAGAAATAGGAGGTTGGAAGGGACTTCAAGAGGTCATCTGGGCCAGCTATTTAAAAGGATACCAGCATACGTGTTTTTTTAAAACCTTGTAAAAATTAGACAGAGAAAAGGTCAATTAGACCTTGCCTATAAAGGACTATTGCTTATATGCTTATAGTATATTTTCTACTGGTTTAGCCAGTCTAGCTCAATGAAATGTCACAATGAGAGAGGATCCCACCACCTCCTGTGGTAGGGGAGAAGGTATTGAACACTTCACAAACTTGAGTGTACACCTTCCTCGGAAAACATGCCATTCTTCTCTGTATCGCTTCATTTTCCAGCCACGCATGATAAAACCAGATGTTGGTAGCAATCATTATTATATTCTTGAGAATAATTTGACAAGATTACTGTAAACATCTTAAAAATGTACGGCATGTTTAACAGCTGCAGTGTATATGGGCTGCTAACTCATTCTCATAGAAGTTTCAGTTGGTCTCATAATTACACAGGAAAAGAAGCAAATGTGAGATACAATACAGATTAGCTTTGGCACAGCTGCAGTTACCACATTCCTGCTCACACTGATAGTCACAGCATCTGTAACAAATATATACGGAATCATTTAACAAGAGAGGAAGGATAAACAGAGAAATACATTGCTGTTCATGGGCTGGTTGAGATTATGAACAATTTCTAACTGTGGAAACCAAGATTTCCATGTTTTTACATTGTGTTTCTCCATTCTCAAAGACTCGGGCTTGGTTCATTCCTACAGTGCAGATGCATCAATGGAGACATTCACAACCATGTGACAGCTATTACTGGCCACCTTTGGAGACAGTAGGCTTAGCAATTCAGCCAGGGTTGTATAGGACCAGCCAAGGACATCCAGGAGATCATAGAGACGTACGACTGGAAGGACCTGGAGAGATCGTCTAGTCCAGTCCCCTGCACTCATGGCAGGATCAAGTATTATCTTCTAGACCATCCCTGACAAGTGTTTGTTTAACCTGCTCTTAAAAATCTCCAGTGATGGAGATTCCACAACCTCCCTGGGCAATTTATTCCAGTGTTTAATCACCATGACAGGAAGTTTTTCCTAATGTCTAACCAAAACCACCCCTGTTGCAATTGAAGTCCATTGCTTCTTGTCCTATCCTCAGAGGTTAAAGAGAACAATTTTTATTCCCCTCCTTGTAACAACCTTTTAAGTACTTGAATGAGCTCAATCAAAATATCTCACAGATCCCTTGCCCTGACCCTCACCACTGACTTTCTGGGCTGCATCAGCTGGCCCTAAGCCCTTTGGTGGAAAAGAGGTTACAGTCACGACGCACTCTTTAGCTTTCCTCCCCATCCAGGTGGGCTTTTCATTTCTGCAGATCAGTAGCCTGGTTCCCACTGACAGAATGAATTGGGTATACTAGGTATTAGTTATAGATACTTATATTGAACATTAAAGCTGCTCTGCAAGTGACAGGGCTTAAAGTGTTCTCAAAGAAATGCTGGGTCTATCAATGATCATGACTGGAACAAAGTCAGCGTCACTCCCATTTCACAACTCCAGGCCATCCTGAGGTCCACTGACTTTATAACCCTCTTTGCTAGTGACATGTCTCAGAGGCATCGCCAAAGACTTTTTTTTTTTTTTTTTTGGAGGCTGGGTCTGTGACCCCACCCTTATCCCCCTGCAACCCATCCCATTTTAGGCATTGATTAGGACCAAATCCTGCACATCTTTACTTAAGCAAAACTCCAGTTGCATACAGTGGGAACCTTGCTAGTGTAAATTGCAAGATTTCTCCATCAGTCCTCATGGCTCAACTCAGACATATCTAAACGAGGAGTTGGCTCTTTGTATACCAGGTTGCAAATTGCTGCTTGTATCTGTCCACGACCTGAGGGTGCAGAGCTGTTAGCTGTAACGCCCCTCCATTTTGGCATGCTCTTCATGCTGTGGTTTCTTCTGCTGTCTCTATTCACGTGCTCTCACATCCAAAAGGGGATGTAGTTCAGCAGAGATAAGTTTTACAAAGCACTTCAAGTGCAAGACTGGTATAGTGAGTGAGTGAACAAAACCAGACTGAATCTATATGAAAGAACCGATTAAGATGGGCTAGGAGGAAACGTGGGTTAAAGTGCATTAAGGCTTCTGATCTCCGGAGAATTGTTTGTTTGTTTTTTTAAAAATACTGGTTTAGGTCACAAGACAAAACGGGTTGGTGGTGTCATCCTACACCCCATTTGTGCACAATACAAAACCACTAAACAATGTGTAATAACTTGCCATGACAGGCAGTCTCTGCTCCAGAGAATCCCAGGACAGCGATAGGATGACCGGTCTGGACATAGCTGTCTGAGGAAGTTTTTACAGCATCTTCCCACGCAACATCTTATTAGAGCTCTAGCCAGAGAATCATTTCACGAACACTAGCTCGCTCTCTCTCTCTCTCTCCCCCCCCCACCCAGGTTGTCCATACACCTGAGCCCATAGTATCTAAGCACTTAGATTCATGCAAACATTCAAATTAAGAAAAATACTTCATCATTTCCAAACAGAAATGGATCCCCTTGTGTAAAGAAAGCTGCGCATCAGCTGCTGAAATCTTCCCCTGGCCCTACTTTCCTGGTCAATTAGCAGGGGGTTATGTGAAGGTTGAATTGACTGAGATACCTATGATGGAGGGATTTTATTTTTATCATGAGCGTTGGTGGGTATTCATTAGAACCAGCTGAGCAGTCCATTGTGGGATATTTTGAATACTTTCATACTGTGACATTTTATTCATGTATTTAAAAGCTCCAAGACCATGGAATGAGCACTATGTAGAATCACAGAAATGTAGGATTGCCAGGGACCTCGAGAGGTCATCTAGTCCAGCTCCCTACACTGAGGTGGGACCAAGTAAACCTAGACCATCCTTGAGAGGTGTTTGTCCAACCTGGTCTTAAAAACCTCCAAAGATGGGGATTCCACAAACTCCCTTGAAAGCCTATTCCAGGATTCAATTTGTGATCCACTATAACCCCCAGATCCTTTTCAGCTGTATTACTACCGAGACAGTTACTCCCCGTTTTGCATTTGATTTTTCCTTCCTAACTTCAGTACTTTGCACTTGTCTCTACTGAATTTTTTATTTTGTTCATTTCAGACTAATTCTCCAATTTATCAAGGTTGTTTTGACTTCTAACCCTCTCTCCAAAGTGTTTGCAATGCCTCACAACTTGGTGTCATCTGCAAATGTTATAAGCATACTCTCCACTCCATTATCCAAGTCATTAATGAAAATATTGTGGAGTGCTGGACCCAGGACTGACTCCTGCTGGACCCTACCAGCTATGGGAACCATTGATAACTACTCTTTGACTGTGGCCTTTCAAGCAGATGTGCACACCCTTTATAGTAATTTTATTTAGACCACATTTCCCTAGTTTGTTTAGGAGAAGGTCATGTGGGACATGTCAAAAGCCTTAATAAAATCAATTATTTTAAAATTAGTCATTTATTTTGATCCATAAAAGATGAATCCGTAACTTTTTGAGATGTCCTTGCATTATAGGTGCCATAAAAATGTATTACTGTGTTATGTTACATTGTTTTACAAAAATCAGTCAAGGATGGAGCAGCAGCCTTAATCTCTGCATTTCCTTCCTTTGCATGTGTCAGTCAGATCCTTGCTGTTACAAGTGTAGGGTGATCTTACACCTGGTTCAGCCCCTTTACATCATGTAAAAAGGGACAGAGAGTGTAAATGGGACCTAAGAAGCTCCATGTCTGATTGAAGGAGGATTCCCTCAGCACAGGCACCGTGGACAACAGCCATAAAGCTAACAACCATAAGCCCATGCACATCATCACTCACGAGCCCTGACACAGTAAGTGTACCAAGGGCATGCTGAAATGGGGCCGTAACACTGCAGACATTCCAGTTATAGGGCAGCCTGGGGATGCTGCTGCAATTTAAAATGCTGCAGGATCAAGCTCTTTGACTGTAACATCTTCATGGCTGGGGTTGTGTCTTTAATGCTCACATGTTGCTCCATCAACAAATACTATATGTAATAATAATTAATAATAAATGTGAACTATCACATCTTTTCCTTCTAAATTTTATTTTGGATTGATGTATAATGGGTTAATTATTATAGAGATGTGTGTATTTGTTTGAATGATCCATTCCAAAGCATCACAGTGGTTATTCAAATGTAGAACAAGTTTCATATACACCAGATTTCTTAAAGTATGTATATTAGAAAAGAAAGCATGGATCAGGAAAATACTTTTGTACCAAAAGTTCATTATATTTTCTACACAACTGAACTATACTTTTCAAAACTGAATACCTAAACTACCCATGCAAATCCTGCATTTGAGCAAACAAGTATGCACCTAAACATATAATGGCCACGTTTGCGTAGCTATGTGCCCACTTATGCATGCAATTAAGGCCACCACCTTTGGAAATTGGATGTTTTTTAATTAGACAAATTATCACTATTGTGAATAAAAACAAGACAATATGCTAGTTTTCCAATTTATACTTTCCCCTGTGCCCCTACACTTTCTTAGGGTTAATATTTAATAATGACAGAGCACCATTTAGCAAAGATGCTCTGTGAACTTTGCACATAAAAGGCTACGAGAGGTGTACATCATCATTTCCTCCTATCCATAGACATACTGGAAGGAAGCTTGGGGAAGCTGACTTGCTGCTTCCCCAGTCTATACCTATTCTGTGGATAGTGGAAAATTCAATCTGACTCCTTTCACTGCACTAAATTCTCTCTCTCTTCGCAAAAACGCCTTTGTTACATTAAGCAAACATTACGGACCCTTTTCCTTCTTGAGGCTGTCAAGGAGGCATGTCTGTAAGTTCTAAGTAGTCAGAGAGGGGTGGTCAAAGGCAAAAATCCAAAATCCATCAGCAAATTGTGGAAAGAAATTCTAGTTCATACTTAAACTTCTAAACCAACCAAATTACGCCATTCAGAAGATTTCATAAATAAAGCCCCAAGAAAGAATGTATTAACATGACTTTGCATTAATTAATGTAAATGTAAATAATATTAATAACTTGAGTATTTCTGAGTATAATCCACTACAAGGAAGTTTAGATCTAGTTAGCTAAAGTGCAGGGCTGATTTATCTATTTAACATATTCCTTTCAACAGACTGGGTGGATTTTGATACTCTTGCCAGATACAGTATGCAGCTGCTGGCAACCTGACCTTTTCAAGTAATACAGTACATTCTGTGTAATAGAATACTTGATAAGGAAAACTAGTCTGCACATGAATCTCCAGCACTACACAGAAGTTAGGATAGGTTGTGTCATTTTAACACACGTCTTAAACTTTTGAATGGCACCTGATAAACACAAGTCTGAAATGCAGTTGCATGCAAAGATATGCCTCTTACAATAATACAAGCTAGTCAGGTCACCTTTTTTTAATTTGCTTTCCATATGTCCACATACAGTCATCTGTATATTGTTCTGCCATTCACTGCTGATTACAGCCATGTACATTTTCCAATCTACTATGACAATATTACATGTATCTGTGAAGCATTCAAAATTCATAGGTGGGAGAATAAATTTTAAAACCATATATTGGCTGCGGCTGACGATGAGGCCGTAGAAAAATCTATAGATGCATTTTTTGGAACATTAGATGGATATATTAGCTGAAGTGTTGATGTGGGAGGTGAAGAATGGTAGATCACAATTTGATTTCTGTACAGGAATGATGACAGTGGAAAGCTAGGAAAATCAGGGAAAAGACAGAAAAACGGCCCACAGATGCTTAGGCATCCAGAGTGATTGATATAGTATAAATCCTGAAACAACAGATAGAGAACAGAGGGAAGTATACATACTTATCTATATCCACAGAGGATTTTTTATACCAAAGTACAATTACGCCCAAGTTTTGGGAGATAGCAGGCCACTAAAAATATCAAAAAAGCGCAATCCAGTGTAGCCCTATTGGCTTCAATGGGACTACACCATTTACACCATGTGAGGGTCTGGCCCTTTTAATTAAAGGGGGAGTTTGGCAGCAGGATGAGCTGCAATGGCAGTGTCTGAATCGATTAGTCAACAAAGCGACAATTTTCTATAACCACATTCAATCTTCAGGGGGAAAAAAAAGAAAAAATTGAGAGCGTTTCTGTCACCGTCCCCGCAGTCTGACACGTTTCAAGTGCCTCAAGAGATCTATGTACTTTTGTTTCCCTCTGTCTGCCCAACATCTTTATCAGCAGGAATATGGCCAGCTCTAAGAATAATGTTTATTAGTGAACCACTGCTGCAGAGCATACAGGAGGAGCGGACATTCCCTAGTGCTCTGTGTGGGTCGGTGGGGGAGTTTAACAGCAAGAACAACAGACAACGCATCACACTGACTCTTGTCAGTTTTAATCATTTCACTGGTGGTTTTTATATTATAATTCTTTGATTTGTATTAGCTTAATGAAAAAAGTACCCCATTGTTCACAGATATATATGCTTTGCAATCCTCAGTTCTGGCTGCCTGCATAAGGAGTAGCCAATTCTGATGCTTCAGTAGAAGACAAAACAGCCAAATAAGCTGTAAACGCACCCAAATCAATTCTGCAATGCTATGACATGGGTAAAATACTTCTCCCAGTTCTCATAAGCTCCTGTCTGTCATTAGAGACCCTGATTATTCCTGCTTTCTCGTTTTGCTTCTTGTTCACGTCTTGTAGCTGCACATTTTATTCTCTCAAAGAAGAGTATGAACTACACTGTAGACAACAGACAACGGTAGCTGCTGTTCTGTACTTTCTAGACAATAAAAAACTAGTGGGGAAAACTACTATTTACTCAACCTATTGGATTACCTCTTTCAAATCTGTTCCAATATGGGTCTCGTATGTATTCCTCGCACACCGAAAACTCCCATTAAAGCCAAAGGGAGATTTGGGCATGCAACTAATGCAGAACTGGCTCCTAGACATGTAAATCCTAATATACTGTACAAAGCCAACACAGGGCCAAATTCTGCTCCCTGTTACACTAATATAAATCTAAAAAACTCCCCTGAAGTTAGTGTCACTCCAGTGGAGCAGGTTATGATCAATCTGGACTAACAGAGGGCGGCACCATTTGTCTCAAAATTTATTATAGGCAGCACAGGGAGTGGCACTTTCCATTATAAGAACCAGTTTTCAGTTGCTGATAACTTTGCCCAACTTAAACAATTCAGGGTGGAATTTACCATTCCAGAAGTTTGCCTCAATTTGGAACTTAATGATTATCAGTAATTTGTTTGGATTATTTTGTAAAGTTTCAGATAAAATGGTTAAGCTGTTTCCAAGAATGAGATCAGGGGAAAAGAGGTTGCTTCGCCCGTGTTAAAAAAAAATTCTTACAACCACTTTGTTGAGAAGCTATAGCTGTCTTATCAGCCTCTGAAAATACAGCAGTTCACACGTGCTCAGTAGCGACTTGTTAGAGTTTGACAGCTAAATTCTCTGAAGACTCCATCTACACTGAGCATAGTTGACCCAGGCCTTCCTGCAGTTGCTGTTCCAGGCAGCTAGGGACTGCTCTGACACCACGCACAGGAATCGAGAACAGGGAAATCATCTTTCTTGTACTCTTAGTGCTCCCCAAGGCAACATGGTGGAGAAGGAGGAAACAGCCTAACTGGAATGCAGAGGGGTATGAGAAGCAACATGAGGCATAGGAAGAGGTGCAGGGTTAGGGAACAGGGGCTGGAGCTCAAGGGTGAGAAAGGGTTAGAAACTGGAGCCAGGAAAGGTGGCCAAAAAATAGGGTTATCATAGTTCTACATGATGGAATTTTTGTTTATAACTTTTAATTTTTTTTTTTTAAAAAAGGAAATTATATAAAAAAAATATGTTAAAAGAATATGAAATTTGCAAAAAAGTCAAGCACTCAAAAGTTAGAATTAAGGTTTCTTTCTTTAGTAGTCATAATTCTTTATCAAATTGAACCTCTTTTGGAGACCAAATAAGTTTGTATGTAATTAAATAATTTGTTTTTGCCTGTCCATAATAAAAGTCTTTATGTAAATTACAATTTTCTGAGTATACCCTAACTGACAAAATTATAAATCTGAACATCCCAACCACTTTTGTACATGTCAAAAAGACTTAATTATGAATTAATTGTTTGGCATTTTTAAATGAATTAATGTTTACATTATAAATGCAAAAAACAGCATATAAAATTAGTGAGCTGTTATGAGCCTGATTTGCCTTTCTCTCACTGGTTTTATTTACAGTAGCATAGAAGCATTGATTTCAAGGAAGCAAAAGATTAATCAAGTGCTGTATACAATATGCATCTAATTTTAAAGTGGTAGGACTGAGAGGTTTTTTCTATCTTTCCAAAAATTTCACATCCAAACTACAGGAGAACCTCAGAGTTACGAACACCTCGGGAATGGAGCTTGTTTGTAACTCTGAAATATTCGCAAAAAGAAAAGGAGTACTTGTGGCACCTTAGAGACTAACCAATTTATTTGAGCATAAGCTTTCGTGAACTACAGCTCACTTCATCGGAAGCTTATGCTCAAATAAATTGGTTAGTCTCTAAGGTGCCACAAGTCCTCCTTTTCTTTTTGCGAATATAGACTAACACGGCTGCTACTCTGAAATCTGAAATGTTCGTAACCCTGAAAAAAATGTTATAACTTTCAAAAGTTTACAACATTGACTTAATACAGCTTTGAAACTTGCCTATGCAGAAGAAAAATGCTGTGTGTGTCTCTCTCTCGCTGCTGCTGCCTGATTGTGTACATCTGGTTCCAAATGAGGTGGGTGGTAACTCATGTTTGCAACTCTGAGGTTCTACTGTAAATCTTTCATATCACATTTCAACACAAGAGATTGGTTTGTTTGCATGTTTACAGCAATGATAAAAATCCTGTAAAATTATTCTTATCATGAAAGCCATTAAATACCCCTAACTATGGACGTACAAACATTTGCTAAAAATGTGAAAGCCCCCCCGCCCTCCACCATTTTAAAAGTTTCCTCCTTCACCACAGACACTGCACAGCTATTGTTCTACAGGCTCATCTTCCACCTTCCTGCCCTGCTTGACATACTCCTTCTAACTGCGTATTACATTTCCTCACCTACTAAAACCAAAAGGTGATAGACCTCCCGCAAGATCACATCTAATTTCTCTCTCAACATTACAGTGCATGCAGCATATACCACAAAACAGAAAAAGGAATTTAATCCTTACTCACCAGAGAAGAGCCTGAACTGCAAGAGTGAGATCAGGATGAACGGGCCTGGTCCAAAGCGCTAGAAGTTCATTGGGAGTTTTTCCAATGATTTCAGTGGGCTTTGGAATGGGCTTGAGAGGTCATCTAGCCCCAAAATTAGTATTCTAGGGGTTTGGCTCAGCAAAATTTTCAATATTACAACCAGCAGCCTGATTTAGATATGGATCTAGGTTCAAACTGGGACTATTCAAACCGCAGATTTGGTTTGGGCCCATCCCTATTCAGAATATTATATTTTGGTGCAGTTAGATAAGACCAGGCAAAGGCCAGCAGCAGCAGAAATATGAATGAGCTAGAGCAGCAAGGGAATCTGGGACATTCAACTGATAAATCTGTAATGTGACATTTCAGAATGAAAATCACTTTGCACTGTCCATGCCCATCAAGTGTCTGCAAGCTGTAATTCCAATCTGAGCAATAAGTGCTAGACATGGCAAGTTCCTACTTTGCACGGTTACTCTATACTTCCTATATTAACCTGGTAGGACTGGACGCAACCCAAAAGGGCCTTTCGTCGGGGAGATGCCACGAACGATACAGTCGAACAGAAAGCTGATCTGCTCTCCTTCGGCACAAGAAAGGAAAAAAACACCAGCCCCTGAAAGAAAGCACAACATTAATACAGACTTTTCATCTGCACGTATAACAGAAACAAAGATTAAACATTTATATGTGATGATCAAAAGAATGTTGTGTGCTGTCATGAAAGAAATCAGTGAGATATATTCTGAGCAAAAAAATAAAAGGAACAAATTTAATGGCAACACATTTTGATCCGAGAAACTGTAAGCAGCAGACTCAATCATTTCTACCTTCTCAGTTAGCTTTCTGAGAGTCATGCAACCAAAAACAAATTAAACCAAGGCAAAATACAAGCGGTGGAAAACAACAGCTGTCTGTTTCTTATATTTTTATTTATACATCAACTTTCTCAGGTCAGAGCTGCATCAGTCATCTGCTTTAGAATTTAGGAGATTTGTTTACATATCAAGTATTTACTGTAGAAATCTAAGTCGTAGTTAGAGATGGGGCTGAGCAGTAAATTTCAGACCTGAACCTCTCCCAAGTTTAGGATTGTTTGGATTTGGAACATAGGAATTGCCATGCTGGATCAGAACCAAGATCCATCTAGTCCAGTATCATATCTCCAATAGTGACCAGTACCAGCTACTTCAGAGGAAAGTGAAAGGACCCCACAGTAGGCAAATGTGGGATAATCTGCTCCCCCACATTAGGTCTCAACCTGACCTCTAATAGTTAGAGATGGCTTAAGTACTGAAGCACGGAGGTTAAACCTCCCTTCTTAAATTTTTGCTAGCATTAAGGTTTGATTAAACTGAACTGAGACAGGCCTGAGTCTTGAAGCTCAGGTATGAATTTTCCCATAGTTTAAGGGGTGCTTTTTAAAGTTATATACACAACACCTACATATTGTGATGATTGGTGAGCTATGAATACCGATAGATAAACAGATCTGTCCACCGTTCTTCAGGCCCAAAACTGACCACAATCAAAGTGCAACTAAAATGCCTGTAACTGCTGGTGGTTCAAGAGCAGAAATTGGAAGAGACTCAGTATGTGTTGAGTCAGCCATGAAGGAGCAGGCTGCAGTGTGGTCTGCTCAAATGTTTGGGCTGCAACCTGCCCCTGCACTTGTTGCTGTTTAGAATTCCACAGTCTGAGATCTATAAATACACAGAAGACTTGTGGCTTTAATGAAACAATGTTTTCATTTTAAAAAGTTCAGAAAACAATAAAAAGGTACAGGACATTTCTTTACTGATTAAGGTTGAATCCAGTGAAGTCAATGACAAACTCCCATTGGGCCAAATTCTCTTTTCAGTGACGCCAGTGTATAGCCAAAGTAACTCCACTGAAATTAGTTAAGTTACTCCACATTCAGCCCATCTTAATTAAGAGCAGAACCTGACCTATTATTTTCAAACAGATCAGGACTTGGTCCTCAAAGAGTTATTTTTCTGCACAGTATTATAAGCTAAGAATTCTTTTACCCATTTTCCTGCGTACCCAAACAACTAGTATCAGTTCTGTGTGCCTATTATTAACAGAATGTAAGGTGATCCCATGAGTTGTCATCAGATCTTTACCCTTCATTCTGTTCTCGTATTTTGCTTTCCATTCATTAAGAATAGCACTCAGCAAACTTAGAATGAGAATCATAAATAAGTAAATAAATAAGCAAGCTTTGAGCTGAGTGTTGTGCAGAGGCTAGATAGCTCAGGGATTGCAGATGCCATACAGAATCCTTTACTTCTAGGTTGCCAGTATAAATCCAACTCAGGTCAGACATAACCAAAAAATTATCTTCTGTTGCTGGTTTTTTGCTGATCTCAGTCCAGTTCCCACTGGACAAGTGCCCACATTAGAAAAGGCTCTGCCATGACTGACAACCTCAGCAGAGACAACAATGACTGAACGGGCATCAAGACTGAACTTATTGTATGCACCACCATGAAGTGTTCCTGCAAGTTGGATTTGAGACACACTAGAAGGGCAACATGTGGAAGTTTGTGCCCTGCAGTATGGATAAACAGAAGATTTCAGCCATTATCCTCCCTGTGACACAGGCCCATAATCTGGGCATAATCTTTGACTCGGCCCTCTTGACACCCTTCCAGTCTGTATGTAAATCCTGTCACCTCTTGCCACAGAACATGCTCTTGTCCAAGCCCTCATCATCTCATACCATAGCTACTGTCATTTCCTTCGTTCTGTCCTTGCCTCCTCCTTCCTTGCCCCACTCAAGTCCGTTCAAAACACTGCTGCTAGAATCATCTTCCTGACTTGTTGCTCTGGGATGCCACCCCTGATAGTGCCCCTCCATGGGCTCCCACTTCCCCATCACAATAAGCAAAACACCTCTGTACTCATCTTCAAGGCCCTTCACCTTTTAGTGCCATCCTGTCTATGAGATCTAGTACATAAGAACATAAGTAAGTATTCTATGGCAACGTCATCCTCCATCTTTGTTCAACAGCAGCCTTTAATAGCTGTTAGTGCACATCTCACTTAAGCACTTTTGTGTTTTCACCCATGCTGCGCTTTAGATATGGGATCTTAAATAAAGATTTCATTGTCTCTTTCAGGCACTGGCCTCTATGTGGGTTATGCAGAGTCATACCGGGGGGATGTATTGTGCTTCAGGGTGGAGGGGAAGCTCACCTTCAGGGGTTGCATTCTCCCCCTTGCATGCTAGTCCTGCTGTGTGCAAGCTTTGGGTGGGATTCAGGTGAGAATACTCCTTGCTTCCAAGGTCCTGTAGTGGCACCAAATCTTGTATAAAGGGTGTCAAATAAGGTGTCTAAGACAAGGTTATGTTTTGCTGGTTATGATTATGCTATCTATAAATACAAAAATGATCCATGCATAAAGTTATAAGTATTGGCTCTATACCAGGGGTGGGCAAACTTTTTGGCCCGAGGGCCACATTGGGGTTGTGCAACTGTATGGAGGGCAGGGTGTGCGTCCCCAAACAGCCTGGCCCCTGTTTCTGCCCCCCCCACTTCCCACCCCCTGACTGCCCCCCTCAGAACCTCCAACCCCTATCCAACCCCCCTGCTCCATGTCCCCTGACAGCCCCCCTGGGACTTCCACCCCCTATTCAACCCCCCTCTGCTCCTTGTCCCCTGACCACCCCCGCCCGGGACGCCCCACCCCTAACTACCCCCTGGGATCCCACCCCCTTATACAGCCCCCCCTGCTCCCTGTCCCCTGACTGCCCTCCAGACCCCTATCCACACCCCTGCCCCATGACAGGCCCCCTGGGACTTCCACTCCCAACCCTCCCTGTTCCCCATCCCCTGACTGCCCCCCCCCAAGTACCTCCTCCCCATCCAACCGCTCCCTGACTGCCCCCCAGGACTCCCTGCTCCCTGACACAACCCCCCGCTCCCTACCCTCTTACCAGCAGCAGGAGCTCGCAGCCGCGCCACCCAGCCAGAGCCAGCCACGATCCCCATGCTGCCCAGTAGGAGCGGTGGGCCAGAGCACTGCCTGCACGGCAATGTGGCTGTGGGGGAAGATGGACAGTGGGGGAGGGGCCAGGGACTAGCCACCCAAGCCGGGAGCTCAGGGGCCGGACAGGACGGTCCCGCGGGCCGAATGTGGCCACGGGCCGTAGTTTGCCCACATCTGCTCTATACTGTCTGTAGTTCAAACTTGTGCTATGCTTCTGGGTGACACCCCAGACAAGTTGGTGTCAGCTCTGCCTAGCCTGCTTGATGGCCCATTAAGGACCATCAGCCATACAAGTGACCCATTGAGAGAAGGCAGACACGCCTTGTGACTCAGCAAGGTATACAGGGACATGCCTACGGACAGAACTCTGAAGTTTTTCCAGGCCATGTGATGGATAGCTTGTCTGTGGGACAAAGAAAGAAAGACCACATGGCAAGAGAATATAAAAAGCTGCTGCAGCTCCTCCATCTTGTCTTCAATCCTCCTTCATACCTCGGGAGGAACTATGCTACACTGAAGCTTTGAACAAAGGACTGATGACCCATCCCAGGTGTGGATGTTTGTACTCCAGAGACTTGATTTGAACCTGCAATTTATTGTATCGTTGCAAGCCTGAACCAAGAACTTTGCCATTATTGTATGTAATTGATTCCTGTCAAGGTTCCTTCCCCACTCTGAACGCTAGGGTACAGATGTGGGGACCTGCATGAAAAACCTCCTAAGCTTATCTTTACCAGCTTAGGTCAAAACTTCCCCAAGGTACAAAATATTCCACCCTTTGTCCTTGGATTGGCCGCTACCACCACCAAACAAATACTGGTTACTGGGGAAGAGCTGTTTGGAAACGTCTTTCCCCCCAAAATACTTCCCAAAACCTTGCACCCCACTTCCTGGACAAGGTTGGGTAAAAAGCCTCACCAATTTGCCTAGGTGACTACAGACCCAGACCCTTGGATCTTAAGAACAATGAACAATCCTCCCAACACTTGCACCTCCCTTTCCTGGGAAATGTTGGATAAAAAGCCTCACCAATTTGCATAGACCCAAACCCTTGGATCTGAGAACAATGAAAAAGCATTCAGTTTTCTTACAAGAAGACTTTTAATAGAAATAGAAGTAAATAGAAGGAAAGAAATCACCTCTGTAAAATCAGGATGGTAGATACCTTACAGGGTAATTAGATTCAAAACATAGAGAATCCCTCTAGGCAAAAACTTAAGTTACAAAAAGGATACACAGACAGAAATAGTTATTCTATTCAGCACAATTCTTTTCTCAGCCATTTAAAGAAATCATAATCTAACACATACCTAGCTAGATTACTTACTAAAAGTTCTAAGACTCCATTCCTGGTCTATCCCCGGCAAAAGCAGCATATAGACAGACACAGACCCTTTGTTTCTCTCCCTCCTCCCAGCTTTTGAAAGTATCTTGTCTCCTCATTGGTCATTTTGGTCAGGTGCCAGCGAGGTTACCTTTAGCTTCTTAACCCTTTACAGGTGAGAGGAGCTTTCCCCTGGCCAGGAGGGATTTCAAAGGGGTTTACCCTTCCCTTTATATTTATGACAATTCCATTTAACCAATTCTAGCTCTCTTCTATATCTTTTTCCATTTATGAATAAACCTTTAGATTTTAGATTCTAAAGGATTGGCAACAACGTGATTTGTGGATAAGATCTGATTTGTATATTGACCTGGATCTGGGGGTTGGTCCTTTGGGATCGAGAGAACCTTTTTTCTTTCACTGAGGTATTGGTTTTCATAATCATTTGTCCCCGTAACGAGTGGCACTGGTGGTGATACTGGGAAACTGGAGTGTCTAAGGGAATTGCTTGTGTGACTTGTGGTTAGACAGTGGGGTAAAACCAAAGTCCTCTCTGTCTGTCTGGTTTGGTTTGCCTTAGAGGTGGAAAAATCCCAGCCTTGGGCTGTAACTGCCAGGCTTTAAGCAATTTGTCCTGAATTGTCACTCTCAGTTGGGTCCCGCCAGAACCAGCATCATTACAAGGGGGTCAGACAATTATTTAATGATGGTAGATGTTGAGATTCAAAAAGTCAAAGCTTTATAACCGTTAAAACACAAATGGCCAACATCACACATCAAAATATACAAAGTCAATAACCTTAAATCAAACTCTAGGAAGTTCTCAAGCAGCACTTTTCTTACTTTGCTGATCTGTAAATTTCTATTATTTTTGAGGGAAATATTTTAGTTGGTTTGTGTATGTACAATTAAATCGATGTTACCAACATTTACCAATCGAAATCTAATCCTTTCAAGCCTAATTATTTACAAATACATCACCTCCAAACAGGCAATTTCTCAAGATACAAAAAATTTTGCAGGGTCAAACTTATTAACACTTTGCTAGAATATGAAATTAAATAGTAATAATGTGGTCAGTTTGTCAAAAAGATGAAAAATGTCCAAGAAGTCTAACTTACAGAGCAGCCTAAATTCTGAGTAAGTGAACACTTCACTGCTATTCATCATTAGGCTCTCGCATGTCTCAGGCACCTTAGTCATGCCTTAGGTTAAATAAATATTAACACACTAACATTGTATAAATAACATGAAGGTTGATATGCAGACTAAAGATGTGAAGGCAGGCCAAAGTCAAAGCTGATTTACTCTGTGCTACTCAGTGGCATAACAAGATTGCCAGTGATGGGCATAGTCTGATTGTAGATTCAGTTTATCTTAAGCACCTCACCGGAGGTTGATTCAGGTGGCACTCAATTTGAAAAGAGGCCACATCCTTTTGGGCTTTGCCACACTGATGAACCTCAACAAATTTTATTTGTTTAGTGATCCCCTTGCATGTCTCTGACTGCATGTATACAGATACAGAATCAGACACCAAAATCAGTCAGGGGAGACTAAAACACACTCTTGTCATGTCTGCTGAAAGGTGCTAATGCCTGCCCTCAAGAGTGTTGGATACTAGGTAAATCACTGAATAAAATAAAGGGGCATGCCTAAGAGCAGACACAACTGAGACTCTTTTATAGTAAAAAAGCTGGACACAAAGTAGGGGGTTGATGCAGGAAGCCAGAGAACAAGCCTGTCTGAGGGAAAGAGTGGTGGTAATGGGTCACTAATTAGATTCCAAAAGCAGGGGGTAGGTATTGGTTCCAAGCTGTGAGAGTGAGCAGAATCAGTGTGACCCTAAAATAAAGCAGAGCTGGAGGGACAGCCATGCAGGGGACATGAAGTCCCTTCCTATCCTACACTTCTATGATTTTATGATTTCTTGGGCACAAGGCTGGAGTGTCTGTCTTGGGATTTCTACAGAAGCCCGGGTGATGTAAGTTCCTACTGCAGTTCAGGAAAACACATCTCTAACGTGTATATTTCTGTAGCTAAAACAGAAGAGATCAAGGATTACTCTAACTCTGTGCCACCGATTTCTCATCCTAACGCAATCACCGCAAAATGGTCCAGAATACTGGCTTTCCATTTGGCCAAAGGAGCAAACAACAAGAACTACAGAGGGTGAAATTCACCACTCCGCTTACAGAACCCCAGTAAAAAGGCTACAGGTGGGTAATGTACCAGGGGTTACAGACTAAACTAATCCCACAATCTGAAGACACAATTTGAGTTAATGGGGCGAAACAGTGTCCACTGTCACTCCACACTCACCTGGCCAGGCTTCTGTGCATGGATTCTTGTAAGTGTGGATAAAACACTCCCCGTCTTCCTCACCCTCTGCAAGGTTATCAGATGCTTTAGTGGAGGTTCCTACTGCCTACCCACCAAATACTCCTTCCACTGCCATGCAGGAGTACAACAGAGCTTCCATGACATGGAGGGCCTTCTGAAAGGGGGAGAACTTCCACCAATTGCATAAAATTGGACTCAACAACCTAAAACTTAATTTAAAAATAAATCAATTCCTACCTGTGCTCCTGAGGGCTCCGATACAACAGCTACTAAATAGCCTTTTGACTTTACTAGAAGTGAAAGCAATGAATTCAGAGACCCAGTGAGAGAAAAACAGAAAGGCAATCATGTTGGCTTCTGCAGCAAAATAAATATTGATCTATTTAGGTTCTCTTAGGTGCCCTTTCACAATACTGTTTGATCCCCTCCCTTAAGAATAAGTGACAACAGTGATCTCTGTCTCTTGCTTTACCAATTAAAGCTAGATTGACAATAGAGAAAATAGTAGTTTATGAGTCCTGGTAAGATGCTACATGGTGGATGGATGGACTTGCAGTGTGTTTCTAAATGTTAAATATGTATATGCAGGTGACTACTACTTATTTATTTCTGGTGTGTTAAATTTCTAATTGAGAAGTTCTCTGCTACTAGAAATTATACAGCTCAGTCGTCCGTTGGAACAGAGTTCACTGCACAAGCATTTGGAAGCTCAGGAATATGTGGTATGCATCACTGTAATACCATGCAGCTGTTTACTAGATTGAAGAGCTCTCTCTTCATGGGTAAGGGACTTAGTGGAAAGCAGCCTGCAGCCAATCATGCAAGACTGAAACACTAAGCCAGTCGTTAGTGACAGTTGGCAGTATGATACTGTACAATCAGTCCCCAAATGTTAAAGAGAAAGTACGATCGGGAAACCGGTGGTGAAACTAAATAATATCTTACTGAACTTTGCTTAGTGTTATTTTAATTCTACACACAAAAGCCCACAGAAGTTGTTCTGTAATCGTACTGTGGAATGGTATGCACCAGCAAACTATTTACATGGAACCCCACAACAAATAAGACTCTGTGTGTCTGTCTGTGTAGGAGGAAGGTTCATAAGATTTCAGTGAATTTACTACACATGAAAGGTGCCATGTAGACAATCCTGGAGACCGAAGTCCACAGAAAAAGTACCACACTGCAGCAATGCAAGTTTCTTCATGCTTTCCCATCAATGTGCCTTAATCCTAACCTTGAAGGACCCCCTGTAGAGATGAGATAGCTCATTCAGGCCGTGTCCTCTCTTTTGAAACTGCATCCATTCAGAATAGGATAGTCAGCTTAACCCAGCTCACATATCCTAGACTTGCACAAAACCTCCAGGGCCCAGTCTGCAAAAGGCTAGCCATGGTAAAATGCCTGCAAGTTGGCATGGAGACTCTACACAAACCAGAACTGCCCAGAAAAGTCTTTAGCCATTACACACAATCTATGCCTCAATGATCCCCTCCTTATCATCTGTCTTCAAGAAAAGGTCTAGTGACCTCCCCATGCGGGGCTCCTCTGGTTAAATGGCCCCTTCTGCTCTCCCTTGAGCTTTATGGGGGTGCCAGCAGGCTTTTCAAGGGGCACCCACTGTAGTGGAGAAGATAGGAAGCACCCACTTCCCTTCCCCAAAATGTCAGTAAGATAACGGAAAACACTCCTGCTCCCATTGCCAGCCAGCTGCACACACCCTAGCACAGTAGCTGGCATCCTCTTAAGGGTTCTCCTCCTAGGAGATGCACTTGTGGGGAAGGTAGGGCAGCTTCAGACCTGGTTCAGGAACATTTTCCTCAGTCTTGGGCTGAAGTACACAAATGTAATAGAACCTGAGCCCATGTTGAATCTTAGTGGCTTTTTGCGCATACTACATGAATTTTTCACAGCGCCCTCGAAATCAAAAAATCTCTCGTAAAGGGTAACAATTTGTGGTCACTACAAATCTACACTATATTTGAACTAGTCATTACCAAACATGTGAGCAATTCCTTCCCTAGATAATTCTTTCAACGTATTTTGAGCCAAAACACATTTACAAAAAAATGTGGTGTGTCTGAACTTCAGCTATGGATGGATATTGTGCATGCAGTACCCCTGGCCTGAACGTACACTTGTTTGCAGCTCCTGGAAACAGAACAAGAAAGTACTTTCTACTCTCCGGAACTGTAGTACAAAAATAGTGCTGTTCAGGGTAAACAAATCAGAAATTAAGGAAAACTGGAGTTGGGTAGATGTTTTGTTTTGCAACTTTAAGAATAATCAGTTAGTCCCATGGAAATGCTGTTTAATTTAAAATACATTGGCAGCATATTCTTGAATATTGTCCCACCTATCTGAACTGGGCTTTTAAATCTTCTTCATGCTGGCAATTTAGTTGTGCTAAAGTGGGCTGGGTTCAAACTCCCACCTGAATCAATAATTATCATCGAAGTACACTTGTTTTAGGTTCTTCTATAGCACCTGCCAGCACAAGTTATTAGTGCCTTACCATATCAATTTATCTTCACAGGGGGAAATTATTAGGAGGAAGAAAGGCACAGAGAGTCTGTGGTAATATTCAGACCCTCTGTGTCTCAGGTCTGATGGTAACATCCAGAAATGAACTGTGTTCTCCTGAAAACCTGATGGTCCAGTGCTTTAACCGCAAGACCATCTCCTCCTCCTAATAATGAATATGTTATTGTGGAATCTATTAATAAAACCTTAAACTCACTCTTCCTCCCCAGTCAGAACTATAATCTGAGGGAACAAAAATGGATTAACAAAAAGCAAGACTACATTAGAAGACTCTACATAACACAGAGCACCATTGTTACGATGACCTAACAATTAATATTAGAATGTAGGACTTATCATAGTAACCCAAACAAAAGCACACTTCCCAATACTCTTCTTAAGGTGAGTTTATGGAGGTTTTGGAGAACATAGGCAGCCAACTTGTGTAAATATACACTTTCAGCTCTTTTTGTAACCAGATTTCTTGTTCTATAAAATTAATATGTCCCTTTAACTGGTTGTCTTCATTAACTAGCCCAGTTTTGATAGTACAGGACAGTAAAAAAGAATAAGGGATAAGGAGATGGAGAGTTAAATATATGCATGAGGATGGTCTCTTCTGTGCCACCATTTTTTCCTACAACAATCAATTAGAGTAACATTCTACGTAGGTAGCGATTCAGAAAAGCATCCCTGCTTGGGACAGCACTTAAGCACATTCTTAACTCAGACTTAAAATTAAGCATATGCTTAAATGCTGTTGTGTGTAGGGATGTTCTTAAGTGCTGTTCTGAACCAGGGTCTCACTGGGTATGTCTACTCTGGAATTAGACACCCACGGCTGACTTGGGCTCACAGGGCTCAGGCTAAAGGACTGTTTAATTGCAGCATAAACATTTGGGCTCAGGCTGTAGCCCGAGCTCTGGGACCCTCCCCTCCCACAGAGTCCCAGAGCCTGGGCTCTAGCCCAAGCCCAAATGTCTACACTGCAATTAAACAGCCCCTTAGTCCAAGCCTCACAAGCCCAAGGTTTTTAATTGCAGTATAGACATACTGTTGATAATGTTTTGAATGTTGCTAATGGCAGATAATAGAAATATGGCATTTATTTATTTATTTTATTTACAATGGCAGATTTTTTTTTGTGCAACTTATGACAAATGAATGCACAAGTTCTTGCTCTTTAATAGCACATGTACGACTTGCAGATCATGGCACATCTTTCAGTGGGAATTGTGGGCATTCGGGACCTGGATATATCAGCTGAACACTCTTGATAATAGATCAGTGTCCCCCCGCCCTGCCCAGCAAAAACACCAAAATAAAAATATATGTAAATATTACTTTTAAAAATAAAAATGAAAAAAGTCTACAGGGTTCTTCTTAGCCTGGTCTCCCACTGATTATTTTCCAACATATTCAGTAAACGTGGATACTGCTCATGGCGGACTCTGCATCAGATGACATACTGCACATTCAGTTACACCAATAAAACTCATACTAGATTAAGGCTAAAATATACTTTGTGGGGTTTTTTTTAACATGGATTACAGAGCCATAGCAACACTAACATTCACAACACCAGACATTGATAAATAGTTGACGACCATCCAGAACTCAGACACTTCACCTGCACAGACTTAACCATGTGTTTAAAGACCATTTTAATCAACATCATATCAAGAAGTACAGCATATCTTCCTGGGTCTGTGAAAATGCCCCTTTCAATAGGGGACAGCAGGCCTATTTCTTTTCTCACTGATAACAGTTTTACGCTAACTTCAGTGGCAATACTTCTGATTTACCCTGTGTAAGTGGGGAAAATCAAGCCCTTTATGTATCCTAGGACACTCACGTGGCTAAAGGTATAAACACCAATCGTTAAACTAAAAGTTTATTTACTATGTGATAGACCCTCAGTAATAATCACTTTGCTAACTGTGCAAAAAATTAGTGGCCTACACCTTTCTTTTGAAAGACTCAAGAGATGATGTAGCAAATTCTATATTGCTGAAATGTCATTCTTGAAAAATAAACTACAACGCGTTTACTTCTACTGTATGAAGTATACACATAAAACTAAACTCCAATTGACAAAAAAGAATACATTACATTTTGAGATGCTTTATATCCTTAAGTTATCATTTTTGTTTATTTTGTTCATTAATTTTCACCATTTTAGTGAGTCTGTATTTTATTGAATAAAGCAATAGTGCATGAAATATATATAGCACAGATTCTTGATTAATAACATCTCATTAATAAGAAATGTCTGAGCATCTCCTATATATCCTTAGTAATATACTATGACATTAATATACACTTCATTATTCACTACAAACAAACCCACAATATTTGCTACTTCCTACACAATATATTTAATAAAGTGGACAATACAAAACTTGTAAGGTCTATACACACTTACACAGTCATGTTTCAACATCAACATATTAAATAACATCACAAAGATCAATCACTCTGACTCTGTCCTTTTCTATCAGTACATCACACTGAGAAAATACATAGAACTCTTAAATAATGTACCCTGGGACTATATTCCTTTTCAAATTGTAACTAAAGATTATTAATACACTATAGATAATAAACAGTATATATCCATTTCCATTACAGAACATAACAAGGGGGAAAGGTTAAGGCTGGCTTGGTACTACAGATCAGGTACTGGAGTGGATTATGTGGTACTAGGAATTGGCTGGTCCAATTGTCTATTCATTTCTAGTCTTTCTAACGTTTAGGGGAATATTTCTTACAGGTATATAATTTTTGTAAAGAAAGTTTAATTTAAATTCTGTGGCCTTTGGGTGTGAATTTCTCCCCACCCTCTCTGGGGAGCTCATCAGTGACCAGTCAAGTCCTCGTGCTGAACATCAATGACTGGATTGTCCCCTAACTCAGTGGTTCTCAACCAGGGGTCCGGGGCTCCCTGGAGGGCCACGAGCAGGTTTCAGGGGGTCTACCAAGCAGGGCTGGCATTCGACTTGCTGTGGCCCAGGGCAGAAAGCTGAAGCCCCAACACATGAGGCTGAAGCCTGGGGCCCCATGCCCCACCGCCAGGGGCTGAATCTGAAGAGTGAGCAACTTAACTTCATGGGGCCCCCTGTGGTGTGGGGCCACAAGCAGTTGTCCTCTTTGCTACCTCCTAAACACTGGTTCTGGCTTTTATATGCAGAAAAATGGTTGTTGGGGCACAGCTGGGCTGTGGAATTTTTAAAGCACGTTGGGGGGGCCTCAGAAGGAGAAAGGTTGAGAATCCCTACCCTAACTGAAGGGACATTCACTATTCCTTACAGAGCTGCACTCTGGGAACGCTTCATGTCCTTGTACGTCCTCTTGTAGCAGCAATGTTACACAATGAGGTGGTTTGACCGCAGGAGTAAACAGCACAATGGCATAAATTTACTGGCCAGCTATGAGACAACCAGCACAAATGCCTTCCCCAAAGTACTCAACTCCTTGCATTTCCCAGATTTCTTGGCTTAGTCAGGCAGCCAATGAAGAAACATCCTTCCAGAGCAGGATGGCTGCTAAGTAAGCATTTTCATTTTGGTCTTCACTTACCCCTAACATTTCTACTGTCAAGAAAGAAAACTACAAATGGAATTGCATTCAGTCATTCTCTTCTCATGTACACTAAGTAGCAGTAAATCTCTCTGCTTTACACCCATGGTAATAACATTCTCCTCTTCTCAGCTAAGCAAAGCACCAAACAAATCAACCTTTTAAACAATGCAGATTTCAGATACATTTTTAGTGGTTACTGGAGACTCTCTGTGGGAAAGGGAGGGGAAGGCACCAAAGAGAAGTGCTGAGGTTTTGTTAGTTACAGGCATGTGAGGCCTGGACTTCATATTAGTTTTCTATTAGCCAGTAAGGTACAAAAACTGCCATTTTCACTTTTGAGAAATTTCAGGAAAATATTCGGTTTTTTTCCAGTGAAATTTGCAGAAAACAAAACACTCTGAAGCCAACATGTTCCAATAGCAACATCCCACAAACCACAGAACTGCTCATCAAGACAACATTTAAAGCCCCCATTGCTCAGAGAGGGAAGGAGAATGTCTTCTCCTGAGGCATCTGTTTGAAGAGTCAGGGGGGAAAATTGAAGCCAAAGCATCACATCACTTTTGTACCATTTATCTAGTACAAATCACAGCATTTCTTATCTCCAAGAGAGCCTTAGTTCTAAGTGAATACAGTACTCCGTTCAAACAGTGAAATGATATACTCTCTCTTTTGAGGTGCTTATGTTAATAAAGATTAATACCTGATTTAATCTACCAATCTGTTACTAAATTTATTTAAAGGTTGCTTGGCATTTCCATGATAATTCCCTGCAGTGTGGGGATGAGGAGCTAAATATTGCAGTTGTTTCATATTTCATCAGTTCAAAACTTGGTACTCTGTACAAATGGTCAGGAAACAGCAACAGCTTCTAAAGGACTTTTCACTCCATTTTAGATGCTTGTGCAGAAACTCTACACAGTAAACTGCTCCATTCAAAACCTAAATACATTTAGCATTTTCAACAAGTAACTAAGGGCCACATTTTCTAATGCAAACTCTGAAATTACTCCTGCAGTGCAGCATACACGTATGTTTAAACACACAACCATCAACTGCATATGAACAGTTTTTTGCACATGCAAATCAAGTAGCTGCACCTGTGATTTCATGACCTGAAAGTGAAAATGGATATGCACATAACTGACAAGCACAGTTCCAAAGTTTGCTTTTGAAAATATGATGCTAAAGGACTATTTGGATTTGGCATCCTGCAAAATTATATTAGAGTGATTGATGTAATTTTGATCAACTGATAGATTTGAATGGATAGATTGATATGATAGTTTAGTAAAATAAATAATACACTGAGACTTGGTTCCAGTGGTGGATTAATGCACAGGCCCACAGGGCCCATGTTCCAGGGCCCCAGCAAATTTGAGGGCTCCTGCAGGAGCACCAGAACCTGGGTAGAAGTAGGGGAGGGGCCGCCAGCAACAGAATCGTGTCCCCTCCCCCTGCTCCTCCTCGTCCCCCTGAGGCCCTGCCCCCTGTCCAGGCTGGAGCCTGACCATGGTAAGAACCGCCCAGGGAGCATGGGCCACTGTGAGGAGCCCCTGGCCCGTGTCTCCACCACCCAGGGCAGCTGGAGGGTCCAGGGCTCCCTACAGAGTGGCCCAGACTCCCTGGGTGGCTCTTACCACAGCCCAGCTCTGCCGGTCTCCAGCTCGGCCAGGAGGCAGGGCCTCAGGGAGGAGGAGCAGGGGCAGGGCCCCATAGCGAGGGGGGCTAAGGGCCACCTCAGGCCCCCCACTGGGAAGAGGCTGGCGCCACTAGCAGGGGCTACACTTCACAGTGCGGGGAGCTGATCACCTTATCTCCCCCCACTGCGAAGCACCCTGCCACTGCTGCTCCGAGCCTGCACAAAGCTACTACACCCATGTCAAAAATGGGTGGGTGGGCATGGCCCCTCTGACTCCCCTGCCCCCCTGCCCTGCCCAGTTCTGGTGCCCCAAGACCCCCCATAGTGTGGGGAGCCCCAATGTTCTTTGTGCCCAGGGCCCTAATAAATCTTAATCTGCTTTTGATTGGTTCCGAAGACATTTCTCTGAAATACCCAGAATCACTAAGTTGTGTAATAACTAACGTATATAACCACAGGATTTTATTTTCATTATCCTTGTCCTCCCTCCCCCTTTCCTTCTTTTGTTTCTTACATGCCTTTGTTTTTTCTCATCTCAAATTAGACTATAAAACTCTTCAAGGCAAGGACTGTCTCTTACTTATTGTCTGCAAAAACAGAACCTTGATTCTGGTTGTACTGAGTCCTAGAGGAAACAACTATCCTCTACTACAATACAAATGATAATATAATCTTAGTTTAATAGATTTAAGGCCAGAAGGGATCATCTAGTCTGATCCATAGCACAGGCCATAGAATTTCATTCAGTTATTCTTGAACTGAGAGCAAAAAGTTGTGTTTGACTGAAGTATACCTTTCAGAAAGGCATCCAGCAATATTCACGCAACATCCATCACACCGATACTATTTTTGTCTGCATAACAGTGCTCAGTCCTGCAGCTTCTTGCATACATGAGTAGTCCCACTGAAGTCAATGGGACTACTCATACAAGAAGAGCTTCAGGATTAGGTCCCTAACTTGCACATTAATCAGACTGGTATTTATTTATCTGCAAATAGATTTTAAAAAACTAGAATGACAGTTTCCATTTGTACTTACAGAAGCCGCACCTGGTGCCCCCTTCAAAGATGAATCCATTAGGGACCGCTCCATATCGGCGCAAATCTGAGAGCTTCCACTGCCCCATGACCGTGGGTGGAAGGTCTTTTACAAGGACTAGAATGTCATTGCAGAAGTGAAGAGTAGCCGGTCCACTCTCCAGCTTAGTGCCAGGTGCTACAGCAACATGAAACCTATGAACTATTCGTGGGCAAAAAAAAAAAAAAAATACAAATAAACCAATTAATTATGGTAGCAAGCAGGAAAAAAAACAAGCATGTTTGTAACAGAAACCAGTTTATTTAATAGTATTGTGTAGACTGAGTCCTAGCTACTATGCCATTTGGATCTACTATTATCAGATAAGGAACTCAGAGCATTTTTTTCCCCTCTAATAGTTCTGGGTAGCACCCAGATATCTTGGCAATGGCAGTATGGTTGCCAACCCTACAGGATTGGTCTGGCGTCTCCAGAAATTAAAGATTATGTCGTGTGATTAAATCTCCAGGAATAAGTCCAACCAAAACTGGCAACCCTAAATGGCAGTCATGGATCACTTGCACAGATATTAGGCCAATTTAGCTTTTGGAGCAATGCATTTAGGCTGTGAGCCATAGTTCAGCAACATGACTGATTAGAGACAGCTTTTTTCAAACATCCTTAAAGGGTGATGTGTTCCTCAGTGGTCTCGTTTCCTACCCCTGTTGCCTTCCCCAAATGATTCACCTCATGTTTAACCATCAGGACTCAAGGACAAATATATTCATCCCCAGATAACTGCATTCCAATAGGGAGTAGAATCCTCCAGACATCTTGGCCACACCCTACCTCAATTCCATTGAGAAAAGGAGTACTTGTGGCACCTTAGAGACTAACAAATTTATTTGAGCATAAGCTTTCGTGAGCTACAGCTCACTTCATTAGATGCAGTCCATTCCATTCCACTGATTGCTCAACTCTTTGCTGAACCTCTCCCCACCTCCTTTACCCTCCTTCTTCAAAATGAACCCTCCTCCTCCGCCATGTCAGGCCTCCATAGGCACTTGCGTTGCTGCTGAAATTGGAGGGTGTGAATGGAGGGCCTCACTTTGACATTTCCTGCTCTCACCCTCCAGCCTGCTCTTTAGAAAGAAGCCACTGAGTGTTGACCCCTCTCTGGCTGTTCTGAGTTGCTCTGACGTTTCCTAGGCTGAAGGCAGGACTAGGAGCTGACTGATCAGGAGGATACCCCAAGAACTAGATAGGGGTTCACTTTAGGCACGGGGTTCTACCCATCCTATTCTCACAACAGTCACAGACTCTCCTCCCCACACGTACTATCCATGTGGTTCAGTAGACAGGGCAGCAGGCTAGGTTCTATTCCCAGCTATGCCACTGACTCACTCTGCCACCTTTGACAAGTCATCCCCAATCTTAGTGCCTTGGTTTTCCTACATGTAAAATGGGGATAATGACGCTTACCCACTTTTGTGAAGCGCTTCGCGATCTATGGATGAAAGGTGCTGAGTACTGTTGTTATTGCTGTATCCCAGGAAGTTAGTGGATTCTCAGGTGACAGATACCTCAAAACTGACCAACTTCCTAAGGATTACCTTGATCTAAAGTATTACTACATATTTAAAATATTAAAATATTTAAAATTTCCTCTGCATCAGAGGTGCACACTAAGCCCAAAAACTGCCTACTCATCACTAAAATCCACAGGGAAAGCACTAAAGAACCAATTCTTATAACTATTCTTCCCTTCTCCTTGACTAGATTTTCTCACCTTTAAAATGTCAGGAAATTTAACAGCATCTGATCTTTGCTTCTCATATAAGTATTCTGCTGTGTTCTTCAATAAATTACCATCTAGCTATCAGACAACTCCTCATCTATACCTGCATTTGATAATTTCCCTAAGGTCCTAGCAGAATTAGCCAGAAAGTAATTCAAGAGAAATGTAAAAGGAAGCCAGAGAGAGAACTCACCATAGCTCTACTTATGGCGTGGCTCCAAAACACTGCTGGGGAACAAATCTGTGTTCAGGTGATATTGCTTGTCTGCTGTGTGATTATTACCACTTATTTAGAAAAATCCAATACACTACCAAAGTGAAACCAAATCATCGCTGATTATAGAATGTTCCTTATTCAGTCTTACATCAACTTAGACATCACTCGGACGTTACTTCTGTTTGTACAAGATGGAGCTTTGTAAGTAGCCCTAGTTTAGAGGCTACCAGACTATGAGCTTAGTGGTTCTGTTCCACCACATCTAAATGATGAACAGGGTAACTAATGGTTGCAAGCTCCAATTGCTGCATAAATAAAAAATTGACAGCTAGAGTTCCAGAATCACCCCTAAAATGTGCCAAGTCAACACCTAGATTTAAACACACCCAAATTTGAGGAAAGTTTAGATCTGGATAGAAACTTTGTGGTATAGGCCCAACTCTGATGTAGCTGTAGAAAGCAGCAGTCTTTCCTTCCTGAAATGTAACTTTTACAGTGTAGTCCCCAAACCTCCACTCTACACAGGAATACAGGCATTGGCACCCTGACACCAGGACTGTCTGGCTATGTAGACTCCCTCCTCAGGCCCTACTCTATCAGCACTCCCAGCTATGACTCCCAGACACCACTGACTTCCTGAGGAAACTACAATCCATCGGTGATCTTCCTGAAAACACCATCCTGGCCACTATGGATGTAGAAGCCCTCTATACCAACATTCCACTCAAAGATGGACTATAGGCCATCAGGAGCAGTATCCCCGATAATCTCATGGCAAACCTGGTGGCTGAACTTTGTGACTTTGTCCTCACCCATAACTATTTCACATTTGGGGACAATGTATACCTTCAAATCAGCGGCACTGCTATGGGTACCCGCATGGCCCCACAGCATGCCAACATTTTTATTGCTGACTTAGAACAATGCTTCCTCAGCTCTCGTCCCCTAATGCCCCTACTCTACTTGCGCTACACTGATGACATCTTCATCATCTGCACCCATGGAAAAGAAGCCCTTGAGGAATTCCACCAGGATTTCAACAATTTCCAACCCACCATCAATCCCAGCCTGGACCAGTCCACACAAGAGATCCACTTCCTGGACACTACGGTGCTAATAAGCGATGGTCACATAAACACCACCCTATACCGGCAACCTACTGACCGCTATTCCTATCTACATGCCTCCAGCTAGACCATACCACACGATCCATTGTCTACAGCCAAACTCTACGATACAACCGCATTTGCTCCAACCCCTCAGACAGAGACAAACGCCTACAAGATCTCTGTCAAGCGTTCTTACAACTACAGTACCCACCTGCTGAAGTGAAGAAACAGATTGACAGAGCCAGAAGAGTACCCAGAAGTTACCTACTACAGGACAGGCACAACAAAGAAAATAACAGAATGCCACTAGCCATCACCTTTAGCCCCCAACTAAAACCTCTCCAATGCATCATCAAGGATCTACTACCTATCCGGAAGGACGACCCATCGCTCTCACAAATCTTGGGAAACAGGCCAGTCCTTGCCTACAGACAGCCCCCCAACCTGAAGCAAATACACACCAGCAACCACACACCACACAACAGAACCACTAACCCAGGAACCTATCCTTGCAACAAAGCCCGTTGCCAACTGTGTCCACATATATATTCAGGGGACACCATCATAGGGCCTAATCACATCAGCCACACTATCAGAGGCTCGTTCACCTGCACATCTATCAATGTGATATATGCCATCATGTGCCAGCAATGCCCCTCTGCCATGTACATTGGCCAAACTGGACAGTCTCTACGTAAAAGAATAAATGGACACAAATCAGATGTCAAGAATTATAACATTCAAAAACCAGTTGGAGAACACTTCAGTCTGTTCGGTCACTCGATTACAGACCTAAAAGTGGCAATTCTTCAACAAAAAGACTTCAAAAACAGACTCTAGCGAGAGACTGCTGAATTGGAATTAATTTGCAAATTGGATACAATTAACTTAGGCTTGAATAAAGACTGGGAGTGGATGTGTCATTACACAAAGTAAAACTATTTCCCCATGGTTATTTCCCCCCTTTCCTCCCCTGCTACTGTTCCTCAGATGTTCTTGTCAACTGCTGGAAATAGCCCATCTTGATTATCACTACAAAAGGTTTTCCCCTCCCCCGCTCGCCTGCTGGTAATAGCTCACCTTACCTGATCACTCTTGTTACAGTGTGTATGGTAACACCCATTGTTTCATGTTCTCTGTGTATATAAATCTCCCCACAGTATTTTCCACTGCATGCATCTGATGAAGTAAGTTGTAGCTCACGAAAGCTTATGCTCAAATAAATTGGTTAGTCTCTAAGGTGTCACAAATACTCCTTTTCTTTTTGCGAATACAGACTAACACGGCTGTTACTCTGAAATCTCTCATTTCCCTCAGTTTTATAGTTGGCTCCCTTAATTCCACTGGATCCTCTAACCCTGCCTCTCTTGCCTCTCTCTCCCACCATCATCTCACTAGCTCCCTCTGTATCTACTCCCTCTGCAGAACACTTCTGGAGGAAACTCTCCACTTCAAGTTCACCCACTCCTCATTCTGTTCTGCCATCTTCCTTGAAAAATAGCTCCAGTCCTCCTCCCTAATGGTATCCCATACCTACAACCACCAATGCTCATTTGCCACCTTTTACTGCCCCCTCAAGTCCTTAACCACCATCCTTAAATTCATAGATTCCAAGGCCAGAAGGGACCCCGGTGATCATGTAGTTTGACCTCCTGCATAACACAGGCCATACTACCTCCCCCTCAGCCCAGGAGCTCGTTGACTTCAAGGAGAAAATTGTCAGGTTCTCTTGTAAGTTTCCTCCATCCCCTCCTAATATCCTTTTCTCCTTTACCTCAGTCAGACTCAGGTATCTTGCTCACTGTCTATTTCCAAACCGCCCACCCCTCCCCGTTTTGCCCCATGGCATACAAACACATTTTACTGTCCCCATCGTCAAAGAACCAAACCTCAAACAACTACTGTCCCATTTCCCTGGTTTCCTTCACATCTAAACTGAATGGACTGTGTACACCCACTACCTTAACTCCCTCTCCTCTAAATCCCTCCTGAATTGCCTCCTGTCTTGCTTCTGCACTCCACTGAAACTGTTCTCCCCAAGGTCTCCAAAGAGCTCTTCCTGACCAAGTTTTACGTACTCCATTCTGTCCTTTCAATAAGCCCTGTCCTTGCTCTGCCAACTGTGCCAACCTTCATGCCTCTCCAGTTCTTTCCCCAACTCCTATCTCCATGCCTTCCACACTGCCCCCTATGCCTGAAACAACTTCTCTATCCTGATACAGCAGGTTCCCCCTACACCTCATTCAGCTCACTTCTACCACACATACACACCCCATGCACACAAACTTATACTACATGTTTTCCCCACCCCAACACTGCATTAGAATGAAATCAGGAAAACAAAACAAACCCTGCCAAGCTTGCACCCTCCTCCACAATTCTCAGTGCATCTAGAGTTATCTGCATCTGTCTTTTAGACCATAAGCTTCTGAGGCAAGGGTGTCTTTGTATAGTGACACGCCCATCGTCAACACTTAACAGGTGATAAATTATACATAAATAATAATGATCATCAGTAATAATAAATGTATGTCCTAATGCTTTACCAAACACTAAAAGCCAATTACCCTGGATTATCCCCATATAATAAATTGTCGGCCACTACAACGCATTTCAGAGCTACAGATCTGAAAATGAAGGACATAGTAGATTAAAGTTAAACGTACAGGTGAGAATGGCATCTTTACTATGAGATTCTCCCATTACATGTATTTGAGAGGGGATGTTCAGCAGCACTGCTCATTATCTAGTCTATCAGACAGAACTGGGAGTGGGTATTAATTCCTGGGTTCTAATCATGGCTCTAACACTCATAGTTTTTGTCCTCCCTGAGCACAAGGATTTGTCATGAATCCATGTGCTATAGACACAATTAAAAGCTAAAGTTGACAAACCTCTGACTTGGATAGCTAGGACTAGAGCCCTGGCCCCTCAGCCCCACAAAACACAAGCCTTTAATACCTGAGCCAAAGAAGATAGTAGAAGCACGTTGCAGTTATTACCTTACCCTCTCTGTGGCACACCTCTAGTGGGCAGTACACACACATTACACACTGCATGTGACAGCTGACCTGGAGCACACAAGGAAGTGAAGGCTGTTGGCTCCAAGGCCAGTGACAATCTGGACCCTTTCAACTAAGGGTTTTGTTTGCATTCTTTCCAAAAGAGAAGAATGTGACAAGACAAAGGTTACCTTCCCCCAAACTGTAGCGAATCCGTACATCCCATGCATACATAGTTTCCTTGTTGTCAAATCCCAGCATCACGACTTGAGATAGACAGATGATAGCAAGTGTGTGATTTAAGCCCTCATAGGAGAGCCCAGGATCCAGGCCACAGATGTCTTCTAAGGTCACACTGCTCCTCTCCTTATGTCCTTTGGCTCGCTCAGATTTATCCTTGTACACCAACATGACTAAACAATCTGAAAGAAGCAGAGCTGTCAGAGAACCTGACGCGTAACGGAACACAATTCTCAGTACTCGACTTGAGAAAACACATTTGCCAACTGTGCCATAGGCTGGCTCAATTCAGTTTTCACTCCGTGGAAACTACTAAAAAAAATTGTAAAAAGTGAATATTTTCCAGGCTGTTTTTAAGGTGACTTAAGACAGACAGAGAAGAATATTTCTTGCAGATGACTGTCTCTCTCCAGAATTCTGCCCTTCAGCTTAATTTCCTGTCAAAACTATGCTTAAATCGTGATTTTTAAAGTTATAATCTTACTTTTAGAACGATAAACAAGATCAAGGGTAAAGAATCTCTTCTGGATAATGCCAATAATGGATCAGGTAGAGAATCACTTAAAGCTATGCCCTCTCATTTTTACCTAGCATTCACACTCATATTTCCTTTCTTAGAATTCACTGTGTTCTGAAGTGCAGGATTTGATGTAGGGCCCAAATCCTGCAATTCCCTGTGTGCAAATGGACTGCTGAGCCTGGGCAGAGCCCCACTGACTTCAGGGGGCACCATGCAGGCACATCAGCTCACTCTTGCACAAGAAGTTGCAGGCTTTGGGCTTAAATTGTATAAGTCAACATTTGATGCTTTATGTTCAATTTCTTTTTATTCATGGTGTCTGTGTGAGCCCCCGTAGGATGTGTCCAGGACTTGTATTATTTGTTTAAGATTTGACATTTGTGTTTTTATTTTGATGCTATTATACTGTTGGTGCTCTTTTGATAACAGTAATTGTTACACTTTTTACATTATGTTTTAAAATCTAGTCTCACTGTAAGTTCCATCATTATGACGCTCTTCCTTATCTCAGGCTTATGTGGGTGCAACAGACTGTACACCCCTGTATTCACCCCTTGCACACTACTGTAATAATCTTTGTACAAAGTATGCCTTGTGGGGTATCATTTGAAAACTTAATTTGCTGGTCATTATGGTCCTGGTAAAATACATCTAGCAACATTGTATGTAAATTACAAAATTCCACTTTATGGTATTACTAAAACATATTCCAAGTCTGGGTAGTGGTCAAACCAGTTCCTCAGAGACAAAAGGCAAGCTGATGCCTCAGGCCAGGTGATAACAAGGTCAATGGGCCATTACTTACTAAATGGTCATTCTTTGGCAGGAAAGGGGGCATGAGCGAAAAATGTTCCCATCCACACAAACTTTTTGTCTCCTGAATCTCAGCTGAAGATGCTTCTCAAAGGAGGAAGAGAACTATAAAAAGAAAGGGGAAGACATCCAAAGAGCACCCCTCTCTCTGTCCATTGAGTCACTGCACCAGAAGGAACAAAGGAAGTAGCTGTTAAACAGCAGAAGGGGTCCTGGCCTAACAAGTTTGGCCAGTAAGACTGTTGAGAGCATGTGGCGCGGAAAACATTTACTTCGAATATAACATTGCTTGTTAAATGAGACATGAGTTGTGTTTTATCTTTGTTTTGCTTGTAAGTGTTTCTGATTTGTATGCCTCATTAATTGTAGTCACTTAAAATTCATCTCTTTGTTGTTTTATCTAAACCAGAGTGTTTGCATTGAAGAGTTTGGGAAACTCCACTTGGGATAACAGGATTTGTTCACATCATTTCTATTAATAAAATGATGGTCTATTAATAAAATGATGAGCATGTCCAGGAGAGGACTGGGCAATACAAGACGTACATTTCTGGGGAAATATCTGGGACTGGGAGTTTGCTGCAGTATATTTCAGGCTGGTAAAAACCTGGGCGCAACTGGCAGTAAAGTGCATGTAAAAAAAAAAAGGAATACTTGTGGCACCTTAGAGACTAACCAATTTATTTGAGCATAAGCTTTCGTGAGCTACAGCTCACTTCATCAGATGCATTCAGTGGAAAATACAGTGAGGAGATTTATATACACACAGAACATGAAAAAATGGGTGTTTATCATGCACACTGTAAGGAGAGTGATCACTTAAGATGAGCTATTGCCAGCACGAAGGGGGGGAGAAAACCCTTTGTAGTGATAATCAAGGTGGGCCATTTCCAGCAGTTAGCAAGAACGTCTGAGGAACAGTGGGGAGGGGAGGGAAATAAACAAGGGGAAATAATTTTACTTTGTGTAATGACACATCCACTCCCAGTCTTTATTCAAGCCTAAGTTAATTGTATCCAATTTGCAAATTTTAATTCCAATTCAGCAGTCTCTCGCTAGAGTCTGTTTTTGAAGTCTTTTTGTTGAAGAATAGCCACTTTTAGGTCAGAAATCGAGTGACCAGAGAGATTGAAGTGTTCTCCAACTGGTTTTGAATGTTATAATTCTTGACATCTGATTTGTGTCCATTTATTCTTTTACGTAGAGAAAGTCCAGTTTGACCAATGTACATGGCAGAGGGGCATTGCTGGCACATGATGGCATATATCACATTGATAGATGTGCAGGTGAACGAGCCTCTGATAGTGTGGCTGATGTGATTAGGCCCTATGATGGTGTCCCCTGAATAGATATGTGGACACAGTTGGCAACGGGCTTTGTTGCAAGGATAGGTTCCTGGGTTAGTGGCTCTGTTGTGTGGTTGCTGGTGAGTATTTGCTTCAGGTTGGGGGGCTGTCTGTAGGCAAGGACTGGCCTGTTTCCCAAGATTTGTGAGAGTGATGGGTCGTCCTTCAGGATAGGTAGTAGATCCTTGATGATGTGTTGGAGAGGTTTTAGTTGGGGGCTGAAGGTGATGGCTAGTGGTGTTCTGTTATTTTCTTTGTTGGGCCTGTCCTGTAGTAGGTAACTTCTGGGTACTCTTCTGGCTCTGTCAATCTGTTTCTTCACTTCAGTAGGTGGGTACTGTAGTTGTAAGAACGCTTGATAGAGATCTTGTAGGTGTTTGTCTCTGTCTGAGGGGTTGGAGCAAATGCGGTTGTATCGCAGAGCTTGGCTGTAGACAATGGATCGTGTGGTATGGTCTAGGTGAAAGCTGGAGGCATGTAGATAGGAATAGCGGTCAGTAGGTTGCCGGTTTAGGGTGGTGTTTATGTGACCATCGCTTATTAGCACCGTAGTGTCCAGGAAGTGGATCTCTTGTGTGGACTGGTCCAGGCTGAGATTGATGGTGGGATGGAAATTGTTGAAATCCTGGTGGAATTCCTCAAGGGCTTCTTTTCCATGGGTCCAGATGATGAAGATGTCATCAGTGTAGCGCAAGTAGAGTAGGGGCATTAGGGGACGAGAGCTGAGGAAGCATTGTTCTAAGTCAGCAATAAAAATGTTGGCATACTGTGGGGCCATGCGGGTACCCATAGCAGTGCCGCTGATTTGAAGGTATACATTGTCCCCAAATGTAAAATAGTTATGGGTAAGGACAAAGTCACAAAGTTCAGCCACCAGGTTTGCCGTGACATTATCGGGGATAGCGTTCCTGACGGCTTGTAGTCCATCTTTGTGTGGAATGTTGGTGTAGAGGGCTTCTACATCCATAGTGGCCAGGATGGTGTTATTAGGAAGATCACCGATGGATTGAAGTTTCCTCAGGAAGTCAGTGGTGTCTCGAAGATAGCTGGGAGTGCTGGTAGAGTAGGGCCTGAGGAGGGAGTCTACATAGCCAGACAATCCTGCTGTCAGGGTGACAATGCCTGAGATGATGGGGCGCCCAGGATTTCCAGGTTTATGGATCTTGGGTAGCAGATAGCATACCCCAGGTCGGGGTTCCAGGGATGTGTCTGTGCGGATTTGTTCTTGTGCTTTTTCAGGGAGTTTCTTGAGCAAATGCTGTAGTTTCTTTTGGTAACCCTCAGTGGGATCGGAGGGTAATGGCTTGTAGAAAGTGGTGCTGGAGAGCTGCCGAGCAGCCTCTTGTTCATATTCCGACCTATTCATGATGACAACAGCACCTCCTTTGTCAGCCTTTTTGATTATGATGTCAGAGTTGTTTCTGAGGCTGTGGATGGCATTGTGTTCTGCACGGCTGAGGTTATGGGGCAAGTGATGCTGCTTTTCCACAATTTCATCCCGTGCACGTCGGCGGAAGCACTCTATGTAGAAGTCCAGTCTGTTGTTCACTCTCCTTACAGTGTGCATGATAAACACCCATTTTTTTGTGTTCCGTGTGTATATAAATCTCCTCACTGTATTTTCCAGTGAATGCATCCGATGAAGTGAGCTGTAGCTCACGAAAGCTTAGGCTCAAATAAATTGGTTAGTCTCTAAGGTGCCACAAGTACTCCTTTTCTTTTTGCGAATACAGATTAACATGGCTGCTACTCTGAAAAGTGCATGTAAGTCATTCCCAGCTATTGATGAGCAGTCCAGAAGTGCAGGCAACACCAGAAAGCAGTGTAAAAGACACCACAGGTTAGAGAGCACAGGTGATAGAGCTACTCACCAGTCTAGATTATACCCTGGGTATGGCAATGGCATAGCGTCAGGACAATGGGATGGCCAGCTATGACTGGAGCTGGAACAGGCACAAGCAGGGTCAGGAGCACTGCATCAGAGCTACCAGGCAGCAGGGAGTATCCCTGACAATTTAGTGACATTGAGTGTCTGCTTTCATTAGGAGCCTAGCTAGCTATCTTGGGGTCACCTGATTAGACTCCTGCTTGTGGATTCGCTGGATCCCTAGGACTCCCAAGTAATTACCTCAGATGACTCATCAGACTCAGGCTCATGATGACTCATCACACAAAGGCATCAACTCCTTGCAGGGCTAACCACTGCTGTAATTTATAATGTGCAAGTGGGCAGTTACACCTGCTTGCAGCCCCACGGACATCAAGGGGGCTTTTTATAGGCACATCAGCCCATCTATGCATTGTAAAGTGCAGGTCCAGGGCCTAACTCAACTGAATTTCATGACCCTAGGATTAACACACATTAACGTACGCATTTTGTATGCATTATAGACATGCATATGGTTTTCCATGTGCTTCATGTCATAGCCAGCAATTTCCTTAATTTCCTAAAATTAAGGTATTAAATATTAAAAGAGCTAGTGTTGACATCAGTAGTAAAAGTACTGTTGTCTCATATTAAGTCATCTTTGTGATACTCTAAATTTAATGAAAAACATGTTTTTAACTTGATACTGTAAAAATCCCTACAACATTCCTTATCTATGTTACAAATAACACCACTGTTGTCAACTCCATGCAGTCAAAATTCATGAATTAGGCCTCCAATCATGAGATTTTAAATATAATAAATGTGGGATTATTTTTGTTTGCTTTCTGGTTTCTGAAATGTTAGGCTTCACTTGAATAACACTTCCAAGCTTTTTCTCCACAACCATGAAATATACTTTAAAAAAGAAAAAGAAAATGAAAAAGAAGAGAAAGAATGAGTTGTTTTAGAGTAGCAGCCATGTTAGTCTGTATTCGCAAAAAGAAAAGGAGTACTTGTGGCACCTTAGAGACTAACAAATTTATTTGAGCATAAGCTTTCATGAGCTACAGCTCACTTCATCGGATGCATTTGTTAGTCTCTAAGGTGCCACAAGTACTCCTTTATTAAAGAATGAGTTGTAATCATATGATTCCAGGACCTAAGGGTTCAAGAAAAACACCCAATATGATCAATCTCACAATAAAAACCAAAAGTGAGCAAGACTGTAACACCATAGTTGATAAAAATGAAAAGGATTCTTTTTTAAAAAAAATTTACTTTTCCCTACTTATGAGATTCAATTTGTCACTCCCCTGTTTCTCAGACTAAATTTCCATTGACTTCATTAGGAACGTTGCCTGAGTGAGGGCTGCAAGGTTAGGACCATATCATTCATTTATTATTTGCATTTATTTCAGTTTGGACAGTGAAAACGGATGAGCCAGTAGTAACCATTTTGTTCATGGTCAGCGTCACTCTTTTTGAGTTCTAGCAGAACACTGCAATGTTTGAATTATAAACACTTCAGGGGGATATTTCTTTGTTTAAAAAAAATCTAGTGGATCTTCTTAATATCATAGAAACATTTGTTTTGGTTTTAAATTTTGTAAATTCTTCAGGTTTACAAAATGTAAAATTGGCAGCAGTTTGTCCCAACACTCTCTGGGGTGGAAATGGAAACAAACCCCAATCCTGCAATCCGATTCTCCTGGGCAGACTCCTAAACCTGCATGCAGTCCTGTTGACCCCCATAAGACACTAGTTCCAGGGTTAAAAGTGTCCAGGATTTGTCTGTGCTATCAGATTGCAAGATGGGGGCCACTGTTATTAAGAAGTATTATAGTTGCCATGTTGTCAACTTCCATTATTTTAATCATAATTCTTGTGGTATTTGGAGACAGCTCATGAAGACAATGACTATGTGAGACACTCAGCTTTTTTTCTTAAGTACATTTCTACCTAGAGCTGGCGGGACACACAAACACACACACTATTGTCCCAACCTGTGAAAAATTTTGAGATTTTAAAAAGTTTCCCATTGTGCAAAGAAACAAAAGCAAGATCTTTCTCAGATTTTTGTGAAGCACGAGAGAGAGAGAGAGGGTATGTCTACACTGCATCGGGGCAAGAGCCTCCCCATCTGGTTCCACAGACTCATGCTAGCAGGTCTCACACTACCATGCTAAAATAGCTGGGCAGATGTTGCGGCCTGGACAGGAGCTCAGACTCTGAAGCTGGGCAGGGCCTCCAGATCCTGAGCTGAAAATGCCATCATGACTAAACAGAGTAAAAGAGACAGTGAGAGACAAAAAGACATCTTTTAAAATTGGAAGTCAAAGCCTTCTGGGGAAAACAGAAAGGAGAATAAATTCTGGCAAGTCAAATGCAGAAGGATAATTAAGCAGCCCAAAAAGAAATTTGAAGAACAATTAGCAAAAGACACAAAATGTAACACCAAAAAAATGGTAAGTACATGAGAAGCAGGAAGCCCCACAAGCAATCAGTGGGGCTACTGAATGATCAAGTTGCTAAAGCAGCACTCAAGGAAGACAAGGTTGTTACAGAGAAGCTAAATGAATTCTTTGCATCAGATTCCCACACCTCCCTCAGCCATTCTTTTCAGGTGACAAATTGAGGACCTGTCCCAGGTTGAGTTGTCAACAGAGGACATTTGGGAACAAACTGATAAAGTGAACAGCAATAAATCACCAGGACCACAGAATCATAGACTATCAGGGTTAGAAGGGACCTCAGGAGGTCATCTAGTCCAACCCTCTGCTCGAAGCAGGACCAATCCCCATCCCAGCCAGGGATTTGTCAAGCCTGACCTTAAAAACTTCAAAGGAAGGAGATTCCACCACCTCCCTAGGTAACGCATTCCAGTGTTTCACCACCCTCCTATGAAAAAGTTTTTCCTAATATCCAACCTGAACCTCCCCCACTGCAACTTGAGACCATTACTCCTCGTTCTGTCATCTGCTACCACTGAGAACAGTCTAGATCCATCCTCTTTGGAACCCCCTTTCAGGTAGTTGAAAGCAGCTATCAAATCCCCCCTCATTCTTCTCTTTCGCAGACTAAACAATCCCAGTTCCCTCAGCCTCTCCTCATAAGTCATTTGCTCCAGCCTTCTGATCATTTTTGTTGCCCTCCACTGGACGCTTTCCAATTTTTCCACATCCTTCTTCTAGTGTGGGGCCCAAAACTGGACACAGTACTCCAGATGAGGCCTCACCAATGTCGAATACAGGGGAACGATCACGTCCCTCGATCTGCTGGCAATGCCCCTACTTATACATCCCAAAATGCCATTGGCCTTCTTGGCAACAAGGGCAAACTGTTGACTCATATCCAGCTTCTCGTCCACTGTAGTCCCTAGGTCCTTTTCTGCAGAACTACTGCCTAGCCATTCGGTCCCTAGTCTGTAGCAGTGCACGGGATTCTTCCGTCCTAAGTGCAGGACTCTGCACTTGTCCTTCTTGAACCTCATCACATTTCTTTTGGCCCAATCCTCTAATTTGTCAAGGGTCCTCAGTATCCTATCCCTAGCCTCCAGCATATCTATCTCTCCTCCCAGTTTAGTGTCATCTGCAAACTTGCTGAGGGTGCAATCCACACCATCCTCCAGATCATTAATGAAGATATTGAACAAAACCAGTCCCAGGACCGACCCTTGGGGCACTTGATACCGGCTGCCAACTAGACATGGAGCCATTGATCACTACATGTTGAGCCCGACAATCTAGTCAGTTTTCTATCCACCTTCTAGTCCATTCATCTAGCCCATAGTTCTTTAACTTGCTGGCAAGAATACTGTGGGAGACCATTGCAAAAGCTTTGCTAAAGTCAAGGAACAACACGTCCACTGCTTTCCCCTCATCAACAGAGCCAGTTATCTCATCATAGAAGGCAATTAGATTAGCCAAGCATGACTTGCCCTTGGTGAATCCATGCTGACTGTTCCTGATCACTTTCCTCTACTCTCAGTGCTTCAGAATTTAGGACCTGCTTCATGATATTTCCAGGGACTGAGGTGAGGCTGACTGGCCTGTAGTTCCCCGGATCCTCCTTCCTCCCTTTCTTAAAGATGGGCACGACATTAGCCTTTTTCCAGTCATCCGGGCCCTCCCCCGATCACCATGAGTTTTCAAAGATAATGGCCAATGGCTCTGCAATCACATCCACCAACTCCTTTAGCACTCTCGAATGCAGCGCATCCGGCCCCATGGACTTGTGCTCATCCAGCGTTTCTAAATAGTCCCGAACCACTTCTTTCTTCACAGAGGGCTGGTCGCCTCCTCCCCATGCTGTGCTGCCCAGTGCAGCAGTCTGGGAGCTGACCCTCTTCGTGAAGATAGAGGCAAAAAAAGCATTGAGTAATTAGCTTTTTCCACATCGTCTGTCAACTAGGTTGCCTACCCCATTCAGTAAGGGGCCCACACTTTCCTTGACTTTCTTCGTGTTGCTAACATACCTGAAGAAACCCTTCTTGTTACTCTTAACATCTCTTGCTAGCTGCAACTCCAGGTGTGATTTGGCCTTCCTGATTTCACTCCTGCATGCCCGAGCAATATTTTTATACTCTTCCCTGGTCATTTGTCCAATCTTCCACTTCTTGTAAGCTTCTTTTTTGTGATTAAGATCAGCAAGAATTTCACTGTTAAGCCAAGCTGGTCGCCTGCCATGTTTACTATTCTTTCTACACATCGGGATGGTTTGTCCCTGTAACCTCAATAAGGGTTCTTTAAATTACAGCCAAGCTCTCCTGGACTCCTTTCCCCCTCATGTTATTCTCCCAGGGGATCCTGCCCATCAGTTCCCTGAGGTTGTCAAAGTCTGCTTTTCTGAAGTCCAGGGTCCGTATTCTGCTGCTCTCCTTTCTTCCTTGTGTCAGGATTCTGAACTCGACCATCTCATGGTCGCTGCCTCCCAGGTTCCCATGCACTTTTGCTTTCCCAACTAATTCTTCCCGGTTTGTGAGCAGCAGGTCAAGAAGAGCTCTGCCCCTAGTTGGTTCCTCCAGCACTTGCACCAGGAAATTTTCCCCTTCATTTTCCAAAAACTTCCTGGATTGTCTGTGCACCGCTGTATTGCTCTCCCAGCAGATATCCCATAAGAACCAGGGCCTGCGATCTAGTAACTTCCATTAGTTGCCGGAAGAAAGCCTCGTCCACCTCATCCCCCTGATCCGGTGGTCTATAGCAGACTCTCACCATGACATCACCCTTGTTGCTCACGCTTCTAAACTTAATCCAGAGACACTCAGGTTTTTCTGCAGTTTCATACCGGAGCTCTGAGCAGTCATACTGCTCTCTTACATACAATGCAACTCCCTCAACTTTTCTGCCCTGCCTGTCCTTCCTGAACAGTTTATATCCATCCATGACAGTACTCCAGTCATGTGAGGTATCCCACCAAGTCTCTGTTATTCCAATCACATCATAATTCCTTGACTGTGCCAGGACTTCCAGTTCTCCCTGCTTGTTTCCCAGGCTTCTTGCATTTGTTTATAGGCACTTGAGATAACTTGCTGTTTGTCCTGCTTTCTTAGTATGAGGGAGGAGCCTCCCCTTTTGCGCTCTCCTGCTTGTGCTTCCTCCCGGTATCCCACATCCCCACTTACCTCTGGGCTTTGGTCTCCTTCCCCCGGTGAACTTAGTTTAAAGCCCTCCTCACTAGGTTAGCCAGCCTGCTTGCAAAGATGCTCTTCTCTCTCTTTGTTAGGTGGAGCCCATCTCTGCCAAGCACTCCTCCTTCTTGGAACACCATCCCATGATCAAAGAATCCAAAGCCTTCACTCCAACACCATCTGTGTAGCCATTCGTTGACTTCCACAATTCGACAGTATTTACGCAGGCCTTTTCCTTCCACAGGGAGGATGGACGAGAACACCACTTGCACCTCAAACTCCTTTATCCTTCTTCCCAGAGCCACGTAGCCTGCAGTGATCTGCTCAAGGTCATTCTTGGCAGCGTCATTGGTGCCCATCTGGAGAAGCAGGAAGGGATAGCGATCCGAGGGCTTGATGAGTCTCGGCAGTCTCTCTGTCACATCGTGAATCGTGAATACCATTGTGACCAGATGGTATTCAGCCAAGAGTTCTGCAGTTTCATATTTGAGTTCCTTCAGAACTTCTAACTATGACATGTAACTTATCACTTAAATCAGCCTCTGTACCAGATGACTAGAGGATAGCTAATGTAACGCCAATTTTTTAAAAATCCTCCAGAGGCTATACTGGCAATTACAGGCCAGTAAGCCTTAACTTCAATACCAGGCAAATTGGTTGAAACAAATAGTAAAGAACAGCATGATAAGAGACATAGATGAACACAGTATGTTGGGGAAGAGTCAACACTGCTCTAGTAAAGGAAATCATGCCTCACCAACATACTAGAATTCTTTGAGGGGTTCATAAATATGTGAACCAGCGTGGTCCATTTGATGGAGTGTACTTGGACTTTCAGAAAGCCTTTGGCAAGGTCCCTCACCAAAGCTCTAAAGTAAGCAGTCATGGGACAAGGAAGGAAGGTTCTCTCATGGATCCATAACTGATTAAAAGATAGGAATAAAGGGTCAGTTTTCACAGTGGAGAGAGGTGAATAGTGGAGTCACCCAAAGATCTGTACTAGGACCTGTGCTGTTCAACATAGTCAAAAATGATCTGGAAAAAATGATAAACAGTGAGGGGGCAAGGTTTGCAAACAATAAGAAGTTACTAAAGATAGTTAACTTCAAAGCAGACTGTGAAGAGTTACAAAGGGATTTCACAAAACTGGGCGAGTGGGCAACAAAATGGCAGTTGAAATTCAATATTGAAAAGTGCAAAGTAATGCACACTGGAAAACATAATCCCAACTATACATACAAAATGATAGGGTCTAAATTAGCTGTTACCACTAAAGAAAGAGATCTTGGAGTCACCATAGATAGTTTGCTCATCCGCTCAGTGTGCGCTGGCAATCAAAAAAAGCTAACGGAACGTTAGGTACCATTTGGAAAGGGATTGATAATAAGACAGCAAATATCATAGTGCCACCATATAAATCCACTGTAAGCCCACACCCTGAATACCGTGTGTAGGTCTCGTCATCCTATCTCAGAAAAGATATTAGAATTGGCAGAGAAGGCAACAAAAATGATATGGAGTATGAAACAGCTTCCACATAAGCAGAGATTAAGAAGACAAACCGTTCAGCTTGGAAAAGGGACAACTGAGGGGAGATAAGATAGAGGTTTATAAAATCATGAATGGTGTGGAGAAAGTGAACAAGTGTTTTTTTTACCCCTTCATATAACACACAAAACGGGGTCCCCAATATAATTAATAGGCAGGAAGTTTAAAATAAATAAAGGAAGTACTTCTTCACACAACACACAGTCAACCTGGAACTCATTGCCAGGGGATGTTGTGAAGGCCAAAAGTGTAATTGGGTTAAAAAAAAATTAGATAAGTTCATGGAGGATAGGTCCATCAATGACTATTAGCCAAAATCAGCAGGGATGTAATCCCATGCTCTGGGTGTCCCTAAACCTCTGATTGCTAGAAGCTGGGACTGGACGACAGGGGTAGGTAGATCATTCTATAAATTGTCCTGTTCTGTTCACCACCTCTGAAGCACCTGGCACTGGTCACTGTCGGAAGACAGGATACCGGACTAGATTTACATTGGTCTGACCTCGTATGGCTGTTCTTATGTTCATTAGAACATATCGAACCATAAATGAAATTCTTACAGTAGTTGACAGCTTAGTCAAATACGAAACAGTGTGGTCTACACTGCCAAATTGTAAATCTCAGCTCAGGTTTCCTAGCTGAACGCTTCACAGTAGCTACTATTGCATAATCATTGTGTGTCCCACCTTTGGTTTTCAATGTTTGGTTTTGTGACCTTTTGTTTTAACCTCTTCCTAAAGATGTTTTAATAGACAACATCTATACAACAAAATGAAACATCACAATATCAGGGTTTCACTGGGGGAGTGCATTTCACAAAAGTATCAGGACCCACAAGGAAGATTAGTGCAATTTACCACCTCCTTTCTCCTTGATACAGAAATGCACCCCAGCCCCATCTACAGGGTGCAGATTCCCTTCCCAGCATGCTGTGCTGTCTCTTAAGTGAAATACATGGATAATCTCAAGCAGGGATCTTTAGCTTTAACTTCCATAGCTCACACTTACTTCCAAGCGAAACAACAGGAGCTGCATGTGCTCGTTTTTTATGAATGTTAGGTGTGGCGCTCTGACGCCTGGCAAGTTGCCGTTATAGGGCTCAGTTGGGCAAAGAATGGGCGTCCCTCCAAAGAGGTGAAAAACAGCTGAAAAAACTGCATTGTACATTAACTAACAGAAAGCCTCACAGACATTTTGGATTGCATTCTTGCACCTGTTAGCAGAAACAGCTGCAAACGCAAAGTTGAAGAGCTTTACCGTAGAACTGTTTAAAGAAATGAAAACTAAAAACACATCAAAGCAAGAGCACCCTGGTTTATGGGCATTCAACAATCATGGTTGATTTTAAATAATAAAAATAATACATTTTAAAGTGTAGAATAAGCATTCATGTTTTATTGATCTGCCACTTTCTGAAGAATCTAGTTTCCTACTTTGAGTACCTAAAGTCAGGAATCTAAATTCATATTCGGAAGCCTGAACATTAGCTTTATGAACAACAGACTTTGGGTGCTAAATAGAGACGTAATCAGCATGTAAATATTAATAAAAACAAAAATTTAGATTACTTAAACAATGATACATGTACCTAACTTTAGGCATGTTCATGTGAAAAACGGACCCTAAAGAAGATAAGATATAAACTAAAGTCCAAAGCCAACCAATAGTTCATAGTGATTCCAAAATCAGCTTTCAGGTGATGCAGGCTCACATACATATGCACAAGACAAAAACATGACTTTGCAGTCCATGTGACACTGAAAAATATTTCCAGACTTGAAAACATAACAACACAGTTCTGTGGGAGCCTTCAACTACATGATTTTCAAACTGCCCCAATAAGTTCACTAACAATTCAGGAACCACCCCTTCCACCAGGGGAAAAAGGCCACCTCGGAAGTGGTCAGATATTACAAGAGAGGAGGCCCAGATCAGATGGATCGAACAACCCAGCTGCTGTTGAACAGGGAACAGCTCCAACCCGAGTTGGAGCCAAGGGGGTAGCAAGCAGCCCCGAACAGATGAGATGTGGGAACTTGAAAAGAGAGAGTCCCGCGCCGCTGCACCAGCTTGGAGCCGGCAGTGACCCCCAAGAGGTTAAAGCCAGCCAGCCAGCCCTCCAGGGGAGGAACCACGAAGCCCGCCAGGTCCCCGCGCTAGCCCGTTGCCTTTCCCCTTCTCTCTTTCAGTTACACTTTGGGGCGCCCTCCATATCCTCTCTTGCTATTTCTAGCTGCTGGGCGCCCTGCCAAGTGACTGGCTGCTAGAAAAGGAGGGAAGAAGGAGAAACCAGCCCAGCCCCGTGTCTGGGGCGCGGGGAGAGTTTAATCTCCACACACCCGGCCCCCGGCGGGGCGCGCTCCCAGGTCTGGCTCTTCTGCCAGGAGCCCGGGGGAGGGGGATCTGTCTCCCCAGAGGAGCTGCCCACTCCCCCGCCCACAGCCCGCGGCGGCACCTACCTGCTACCGGGGAGGGTTTGCGCAGCACCAGCCACCTATTCTTCCACTGCGGAGAAACAAGGAGACATCAGCGTTAGCCCGCGGCCAGCTCTCCCCTCCCCCGCCAGCCAAGCAGCCCCCGGGGCTCGGCGCCCTGCCGGGGTGGGGAGAGAGGGGGCAGTCCCTGGGGGTGGGGGGGTAGGGGTAGGGCCCCCCCTGCAAAGCGGGAAGGCTGCAAAGCGGGGACCTTTTTTCCATCTCTCAATTTGACATGACCCTCCACCACCACGGAATCCGTCATCTTCAGTCATGATTCCGGAGCCAGACAGCTGCTCCCGGCGCGGCGCGGCGCGGCGCTCGCTCGCTCCCGGGGCCGGGGCCGCGGGGTCACTTTCAAAATAGCTTTATTAGCTCGCCGCTGCACGCGGACAGCCCGGGGGCCGGGGGGGGGGGGGCGCCAGCCGCAGCCCCGCGCTCCCTGCGGCGGCACGGCCGAGCCAGTGCACCCCCCCCCCGCGCACCCCCTCTTGCCTCAGGGGGGCTGGCCGCGCTCTGGCCCGGCCGGACTCAAGGGCTCGGACCGGTGCTTAGACACGTTTTGAAAGATCCCCCTTGTCCCGAGCATCAGGGGGTGGCCGTGTTAGCCTGTTCCCACGAAAACAAGGAGGCGGCCGGTGGCACCTTTAAGACTAAGAGATTTTCGTGGGTAAAAAAAAAAAAAAACCACTTTTTTCACCTCTGAAGAAGTGGGGTGGGGAGGGGGGTTACCCACAAAAGCTTATGCCCAAATAAATCTGCTAGTCTTAAAGGTGCCACCAGCCTCCTTTCCCTTAGCGCAGGGGTGGCCGGCCTGTGGCTTCGGAGCCACATGTGGCCCTTCAGACGTTAACATGCGGCTCCCTGCATAGGCACCGACTCCGGGGCTGAGCGTCAGGCGCCAACTTTCCAATGTGCCAGGGGGGCACTCACTGCTCAACCCCTGGCTCTGCCCCCACTCCACCCCTTCCTGCCCCCTCCTCTGAGCCAGCCATGCCCTCGCTCCTCCCCCTTCCCCAGAGTTTCCTGCACACCACAAAACAGCTGATCGGGAGGGAGGGGAGGTGCTGATCCGTGGGTAGGAGGCCCTGGGAACGGAGCGGTGTGGGGCGGGGGAATGCTGACGTATTACTGTGGCTCTTTCGCAATGTACATTGGTAAATTCTGGCTCCTTCTCAGGCTCAGGTTGGCCACCCCTGCCCTAGCGTTGTGAGCAGGGGGCAAATACGCAGCTTGCCACAGCCCTGAACTTTGGGAGAGGCGCTTGGCTGTTTAATGGGCCAGGGTGAAACACTAGATTGCCACCTACCCTAAGGCAACTTAACCGCTGATCCATGGGATGAAGCGGTGCACCGGTCCCAACACCCCACAGGAACCCTGAGAACTGGGTTTGGACCTTGAGCTAACCCAGCGTTGAGCTCTGGGCATCGCATCAAGCACTCGCATAGTCCCGTGAAAGGCCAGCGGGAGTCCTCATGTGTTCAGCATTGTGCACAGGCATAATGGGCTGGGCTGGGCTGGGTCAAAACCAGGGCGCTGAACTCTGCCGTGGAGAGTCATCGCTACTTTTCATAGCCAGGAAGATCAGCCTAACGGACAAGAATCAGGATTAAGACATAAATACTTACTTCGTTATCCTAATGAGCGTGAGCAATGCTCCCTACTGCCACTCTAGCTCCATCCCCTTAGATTAGAACTTGGGCACGTTCATTATGTTAGAAACCGAAACGTTTTGTGCTTCATCTCAACCCAGAGGTGAATTTTCCCAGTAAGTCTGAGCAAACTAGCTACGCCGTGCCATTGAGGTACAGGCACTACATAATTGCTGTACATGTTTATTATTTATACTGGAGCAGATTTCCCAAGGCACAAAAGGCAGTTGAGCACCAGCTCCCATTTAAAACGAAGGGGAGTTAAGCAGTTGTGTCTCCGAACTCCCTCACAGTGCCCAACAGTGTGTTAGGTACCTTAAATTCAGACTAAGACAGGTCTGCCCCTGGAAGAGTTTACAGTGTCAAACCTCCCTCTTGCAATCCAGTGCAAAGATCCATTATAATCAGTGGGGCACTGCACAGGTGCAAGGATCCACAGCTCATCGAGATCCGTTGCAGGACAGAGGGCAATATGAACAAAAGGTAAATTCAGAATAGGTAAATTATACCAAACAAAGAGAAGCTCTCCTCTCCCTTGAAGGAATATACAGCCCAGTGTGCTATAGCTTGACTCCTTACAAGAGGAATTATCTGCCACCAGATTAGTGGAAAACAATAAACACAGAATCATAGAATATCAGGGTTGGAAGGGACCTCAGGAGGTCATCTAGTCCAACCCCCTGCTCAAAGCAGGACCAATCCCCAACTAAATCATCCCAGCCAGGGCTTTGTCAAGCCTGACCTTAAAACTTCAAAGGAATTAGATTCCACCACCTCCCTAGGTAACGCATTCCAGTGCTTCACCACACTCCTGTCAAGGTTCCTTCCCCACTCTGAACTCTAGGGTACAGATGTGGGGACCTGCATGAAAACCTCCTAAGCTTACTTTTACCAGCTTAGGTTAAAACTTCCCCAAGGTACAAATTAATTTTATCCTTTGTCCTTGGAATATCCACTGCCACCACCAAACTCTAACTCAGTTTACAGGGAAACATAGTTTGGACACGTCTTTCCCCCCCAAAATCCTCCCAACCCTTGCACCCCACTTCCTGGGAAAGGTTTGGTAAAAATCCTCACCAATTTGCATAGGTGACCACAGACCCAAACCCTTGGATCTGAGAACAATGAAAAAGCATTCAGTTTTCTTACAAGAAGACTTTTAATAGAAATAGAAGTAAACAAAAGTAAAGGAATCACCTCTGTAAAATCAGGATGGTAGATACCTTACAGGGTAATTAGATTCAAAACATAGAGAATCCCTCTAGGCAAAACCTTAAGTTACAAAAAAGACACACAGACAGAGATAGTCATTCTACTCAGCACAATTCTTTTCTCAGCCATTTAAAGAAATCATAATCTAACACATACCTAGCTAGATTACTTACTAAAAGTTCTAAGACTCCATTCCTGGTCTATCCCCGGCAAAAGCAGCATATAGACAGACACAGACCCTTTGTTTCTCTCCCTCCTCCCAGCTTTTGAAAGTATCTGGTCTCCTCATTGGTCATTTTGGTCAGGTGCCAGCAAGGTTACCTTTAGCTTCTTAACCCTTTACAGGTGAGAGGATTTTTCCTCTGGCCAGGAGGGATTTTAAAGGGGTTTACCCTTCCCTTTATATTTATGACACCTCCTATGAAAAAGTTTTTCCTAATATCCAACCTAAACCTCCCCCACTGCAACTTGAGACCATACTCCTCGTTCTGTCATCTGCTACCACTGAGAACAGTCTAGATCCATCCTCTTTGGAACTCCATTTCAGGTAGTTGAAAGCAGCTATCAAATCCCCCCTCATTCTTCTCTTCCGCAGACTAAACAATCCCAGTTCCCTCAGCCTCTCCTCATAAGTCATGTGCTCCAGACCCCTGATCATTTTTGTTGCCCTCCGCTGGATGTTTTTCAATTTTTCCACATCCTTCTTCTAGTGTGGGGCCCAAAACTGGACACAGTACTCCAGATGAGGCCTCACCAATGTCGAAAAGAGGGGAACAATCACGTCCCTCGATCTGCTGGCAATGCCCCTACTTATACAGCCCAAAATGCCATTGGCCTTCTTGGCAACAAGGGCACACTGTTGACTCATATCCAGCTTCTCATCCACTGTAACCCCTAGGTCCTTTTCTGCAGAACTGCTGCCGAGCCATTTGGTCCCTAGTCTGTAGCAGTGCATGGGATTCTTCCGTCCTAAGTGCAGGACTCTGCACTTATCCTTGTTGAACCTCATCAGATTTCTTTTGGCCCCATCCTCTAATTTGTCTAGGGCCCTCTGTATCCTATCCCTACCCTCCAAAGTATCTACCTCTCCTTCCAGTTTAATGTCATCTGCAAACTTGCTGAGGATGCAATCCACGCCATTCTCCAGATCATTAATGAAGATATTGAACAAAACCAGTCCCAGGACCGACCCTTGGGGCACTCCACTTGATACCGGCTGCCAACAAGACATGGAGCCATTGATCACTACCCGTTGATCCCGACAATCTAGCCAGCTTTCTATCCACCTTATAGTCCATTCATCTAGCCCATAGTTCTTTAACTTGCTGGCAAGAATACTGTGGGAGACCATTGCAAAAGCTTTGCTAAAGTCAAGGAACAACATGTCCACTGCTTTCCCCTCATCAACAGAGCCAGTATCTCATCATAGAAGGCAATTAGATTAGTCAGGCATGACTTGCCCTTGGTGAATCCATGCTGACTGTTCCTGGTCACTTTCCTCTCCTCTAAGTGCTTCAGAATTGGTTCCTTGAGGACCTGCTCCATGATTTTTCCAGGGACCGAGGTGAGGCTGACTGGCCTGTAGTTCCCCGGATCCTCCTCCTTCCCTTTTTTAAAGATGGGCACAACATTAGCCTTTTTCCAGTCATCCGGGACCTCCCCCGATCGCCGTGAGTTTTCAAAGATAATGGCCAATGGCTCTGCAATCACATACACCAACTCCTTCAGCACTCTCGAATGCAGCGCATCCGGCCCCATGGACTTGTGCTCATCCAACTTTTCTAAATAGTCCCGAACCACTTCTTTCTTCACAGAGGGCTGGTCACCTCCTCCCCATGCTGTGCTGCCCAGTGCAGCAGTCTGGGAGCTGACCCTCTTCGTGAAGATAGAGGCAAAAAAAGCATTGAGTAATTAGCTTTTTCCACATCGTCTGTCAACTAGGTTGCCTACCCCATTCAGTAAGGGGCCCACACTTTCCTTGACTTTCTTCTCGTTGCTAACATACCTGAAGAAACCCTTCTTGTTACTCTTAACATCTCTTGCTAGCTGCAACTCCAGGTGTGATTTGGCCTTCCTGATTTCACTCCTGCATGCCCGAGCAATATTTTTATACTCTTCCCTAGTCATTTGTCCAATCTTCCACTTCTTGTAAGCTTCTTTTTTGTGTTTAAGATCAGCAAGGATTTCACTGTTAAGCCAAGCTGGTCACTTGCCATATTTACAATTCTTTCTACACATCGGGATGGTTTGTCCCCATAACCTCAATAAGGATTCTTTAAAATACAGCCAGCTCTCCTGGAATCCTTTTCCCCCTCATGATATTCTCCCAGGGGATCCTGCCCATCAGTTCCCTGAGGGAGTCAAAGTCTGCTTTTCTGAAGTCCAGGGTCCGTATTCTGCTGCTCTCCTTTCTTCCTTGTGTCAGGATCCTGAACTCGACCATCTCATGGTCACTGCCTCCCAGGTTCCCATCCACTTTTGCTTCCCTTACTAATTCTTCCCGGTTTGTGAGCAGCAGGTCAAGAAGAGCTCTGCCCCTAGTTGGTTCCTCCAGCACTTGCACCAGGAAATTGTCCCCTATACTTTCCATCACCCTTGTAGCTCACACTTCTAAACTTAATCCAGAGACTCTCAGGTTTTTCTGCAGTTTCATACCGGAGCTCTGAGCAGTCATACTGCTCTCTTACATACAATGCAACTCCCTCACATTTCTGCCCTGCCTGTCCTTCCTGAACAGTTTATATCCATCCATGACAGTACTCCAGTCATGTGAGTTATCCCACCAAGTCTCTGTTATTCCAATCACATCATAATTCCTTGACTGTGCCAGGACTTCCAGTTCTCCCTGCTTGTTTCCCAGGCTTCTTCCATTTGTGTATGGGCACTTAAGATAACTCGCTGATCTTCCCTCTTTCTCAGTATGAGGCAGGAGCCCTCCCCTTTTGCGCTCTCCTGCTTGTGCTTCCTCCCAGTATCCCACATCCCCACTTACCTCTGGGCTTTGGTCTCCTTCCCCCGGTGAACCTAGTTTAAAGCCCTCCTCACTAGGTTAGCCAGCCTGCTTGCGAAGATGCTCTTCCCTCTCTTTGTTAGGTGGAGCCCATCTCTGCCTAGCACTCCTCCTTCTTGGAACACCATCCCATGATCAAAGAATCCAAAGCCTTCTCTCCGATACCACCTGCATAGCCATTCATTAACTTCCACAATTCGACGGTCTCTACCCCGGCCTTTTCCTTTCACGGGGCGGATGGACGAGAACACCACTTGCACCTCAAACTCCTTTATCCTTCTTCCCAGAGCCACGTAGTCTGCAGTGATCTGCTCAAGGTCATTCTTGGCAGTGTCATTGGTGCCCACGTGGAGAAGCAGGAAGGGGTAGCAATCCGAGGGCTTGATGAGTCTCGGCAGTCTCTCTGTCACATCATGAATCCTAGCTCCTGGCAAGCAGCAGACTTCTTGGTTTTCCCGGTCGTGGCAGCAGATAGATGACTCAGTCCCCCTGAGAAGAGAGTCCCCGACCACCACCACCCGCCTCCTTCTCTTGAGCATGGTGGTCGTGGAACCCCTATCCCTAGGACAGTGCATTCCATCTCATGCCTTTCAAACTTCCCTCCATTATAAGATAATGCAAAATTTCTAAACTAGGAGGAGTGGTAGATTCGCTGGAGGGCAGGGATAGGATACAGAGGGACCTAGACAAATTGGAGGATTGGGCCAAAAGAAATCGGATGAGGTTCAATAAGGATAAGTGCAGGGTCCTGCACTTAGGACGGAAGAACCCAATGCACCGCTACAGACTAGGGACCGAATGGCTAGGCAGCAGTTCTGCGGAAAAGGACCTAGGGGTGACAGTGGACGAGAAGCTGGATATGAGTCAACAGTGTGCCCTTGTTGCCAAGAAGGCCAATGGCATTTTGAGGTGCATAAGTAGGGGCATTGCCAGCAGATCGAGGGACGTGATCGTCCCCCTCTATTCGACATTGATGAGGCCTCATCTGGAGTACTGTGTCCAGTTTTGGGCCCCACACTACAAGAAGAATGTGGATAAATTGGAGAGAGTCCAGCAAAGGGCAATAAAAATGATTAGGGGTCTGGAACACATGACTTATGAGGAGAGGCTTAGGGAACTGGGATTGTTTAGTCTGCAGAAGAGAAGAATGAGGGGGGATTTGATAGCTGCTTTCAACTACCTGAGAGGTGGTTCCAGTGAGGATGGTTCTAGACTATTCTCAGTGGTAGAAGAGGACAGGACAAGGAGTAATGGTCTCAAGTTGCAGTGGGGGAGGTTTAGGTTAGATATTAGGAAAAAAATTTTCACTAGGAGGGTGGTGAAACACTGGAATGCGTTAGCTGTAGCTCACGAAAGGTCATGCTCAAATAAATTGGTTAGTCTCTAAGGTGCCACAAGTACTCCTTTTCTTTTTACCTAGGGAGGTGGTAGAATCTCCTTCCTTAGAAGTTTTTAAGGTCAGGCTTGACAAAGCCCTGGCTGGGATGATTTAGTTGGGGATTGGTCCTGCTCTGGGCAGGGGTTGGACTAGATGACCTCCAGAGGTCCCTTCCAACTCTGATAGTCTATGATTCTATGATTCTTAAATCCACCCCGTTCAGCAAAGGATGTCCTTAACTTTAAGTACTTTACTTTACTGATTCATGGCTCAAGTCCTCTGTTTTTCCATGGAACTGATTTGGCACAAGCAGCTACAATGCACATTTTCCTGTAATGCTCTGCCAATGTGTCTCAACATTGACCTGCAGGGAACACCTGTAAAGCTGTGAGAGTATTTCAGTCTCCATGCTCATTCAGTTCTTGAACTCTGTGCTGGGATTAGCAACAAGGATGCCAGTTTTGAGGGTGAGTTTTGTGATGGGGCCATCCCTCCACCAGGGACTAGCTGAAGACCACCAACTAACATTTCACCAGAAGCGCCGACTTTGAGATTTCCCTGAGGGTGCTGGACCCCCACTCCTCCCTAGGCCATGCCCCTACTCTGCCCCCTTCTGCAAGCCCCACTTCACCCCCTCCCCTGAGCATGCTCTGCCCTCACTCCTCCCGCTCCCCCCACAGAGCCTCCTGTACACTGCGGAACAGCTGATCGCAGTGGGCAGGAGGTGCTAGGAGGGAGCGGGAGGAACTGATCAGTGGGACTGCCAATTTCTGCTGAGCACTCACTATTTTTTCCCCGTGGGTTCTCCAGCCCCGGAGCACCCATGGAGTCAGCACCTCTGCATTTCACACAGATCATCAAGCAGGCACCAGATAGCCACGACTTTTGGTACATACCTGCTTGGGATATATATTTCAATTAATGGCGTAAATGTGAAAGGCTCTGTGATAAATAAAGGGGGGGGTGGGGTTGTAGCTCCCTTTGATGGACACCCAGCCAGCCAGTTAGCTATAAAATCCCTCTTGGTAGCTGTTCTCTACTTGCTTTACCTGTAAAGGATTAAAAAGTCCCCCAGGTAAAGGGGAAAAAAAGTGGGCACCTGACCAAAAGAGCCAATGGGAAGGCTAGAACTTTTTAAAATGGGGAAAGAAACTTTCCCTTTGTCTGTGGTTGCTCTCTCTGGGCTGCAAGGACACGGAGCAGTATGGCTATAAGCAGGAATGCTGTGTAAGGTTTGAACCAGGTATGAAACATTATTTTCCATACCTGGAAGGAATCATTTGGATAGGGAATGTTTAGATAAACGCAATGAGGTTTATTTTTTTATTTTGGCTTGTAGATCTCCTCTGTGCTAACTCCAGACACTTTTGTTTGCTTGTAACCTTTAAGCTGAACCCCCAAGAAGCTATTTTGGGTGCTTAATTTTTGGAATTTCTCTTTTAAAATCTAGCAAAACCCTAAGTTCCAAATGTATTTTCTCTCTTTTTGTTTTTAATAACATTTACCTTTTTAAGAACAGGATTAGATTTTTGGAGGTTTGTGCATATGTTGTTTAATTAGCTGGTAGCAACCGCTAATTTCCTTTGTTTTCTTTCTCAGTTCTTCCCCAGGTGTGTGTAAAAAGGCTTGAGGGTACCCTCAAGTGGAGGAATTCCCAAGTGCTCCTTCCTGGGTCCAAAGGGTTTTTTCTTCATTTGGGTGGTGGCAGCGTTTACCAAGCCAAGGTCAGAGAAAAGCTGTAACCTTGGGAGTTTAATACCAGCCTGGAGTGGCAAGTATTAATGTTTAGAATCTGTGCGGGCCCCCACCTTCTGCACTCAAAGTGCCAGAGTGGGGATTCAGCCTTGACAGGCTCTGCATCTCATTATTTGAGCCATTCAGTGCCCTCAAATTTGAAATCAAAAGATACAGTTTACTGACATCAGATCAATTTTAATAGTACATCTTAGAATTGCTAAGAATTATTGACCATACATATTTTACTCTAGGATATAATGTTCATACAACGTGCGTGGCAACAGTAACATATGAAAGTTCTTCTATTTGTTTTTTGGGGAAGATTAGCTTATTTATCCAGTCCACATATTTGGTCACTCGGGTATAAACTCCAGGTTTGTTGACCCTGCCGCATCCATCTCCCCAGCTGATAATCCCATAGAGGTAGGATATTTGATTTTTTTCACAGGCCAGAGGTCCACCAGAATCACCCTGTGTTAAAATTAAGGAAAGATAATCTTAATTTGCTAATCTTGTTACAAAACATTTTTAATTTAATCAGTCAATTTAATCAGTCCCAAAAGGTGACCCATTTAAAAGAATCAAAGATTAGGTTTCTCCTACCCTATAAAATAAGACAATATTTTTTACAAGGAAAATGTTTTCATCTTATTAAACTGTGCATTGAGTACTCAGATGGTATAGCAGTGAGTGCTAAATAAATGTTGATTTAAAAAAGTAATAAGAAACTGTATAATACGGATTTAGTAAATATCCGTGCTTCAATGAAAGACAGATTAAGACACCATTAAAATATAAACCCCAGTTGTAAAAATTGTGAATTGTGATATGGATCTTTTCCCTTAATGACCAGAAGAGTAGGGTGGGATTGTCAAAAATGCACATCAGTGATTGCTTTTGAAATCCTACCATTAAGGCTCAAGTGACCAATGCTCTTTCCATTGAAGACAATGGAAGTTATGCCATGAGTTTCAATGACAGCAGGCTCAGGTTAACAATTTTCATATGGCCTCCATTACAACCACATTCATGGACACAACTGAGGTACTTGTCATGCAAATCATGTAGTTAGGCATGTATACAATTTGCATACCCAGATGTGTGATTTTGAAATTCTACATGGCAATGCCTGGAAATTTTGAATGCACTATAATTGCAGCTATTTAAAAATTTGGCCCTGAATATCAATGTTTTCATTACAACTGTAACCACAAGTATCTTTGGACCTGAAAACATTCAACCTGTTAAATACACAAGTACAAATTCATGCCTGCTTTGACTCTACTCCAGTGTGAATTTGGTACAACATGATGTATGCAAGCTTTGCAATCATCTAGCAAGGGCATTTATTTTTATTTTAAGGAAAAGAAAACTACACACATTTCTATTCTTAAGGCTGAAAAGAAAATCTTGTTAGCAGCACTGGTGAAAGGAACCACTGTTCCTTAAGTACCTGAAACCTAATGTAACAAATTAAAAATATTTTTTTGCCATCAAAAAATTTCTCTGAGATCAAGGGAGAAAGAAAAAGTTTTGATGCATTTACATCAAAATGTTTCTGTGAGCAGCAATGTCATCAAATGAAGTTTGAGCTCTCCAAAGATTAATTTTCTTCTCAGCACCTTGTTCATTACTCTTTACAAATAATAAATGTCACTCATAGCTATTTGTGTATCAATGCACTGATGTAAAAAAACCCACATTTTCTTTCCAAGAAAATCTCTTAAAATCAAGCAGAACATGTCTGTCTAATCTCTTACTTTAGAAATCCTAAAAGATAACAACTTGATAAAAAAAAACCTCTCTCATATAAAAATCAAACGTAATAAGAATTTATCACTATTTCTACTTAGGCCCTATGCAAGTCTATATTGTAAAGCAAATAAGGGAAAATGAGTGATTGATTTCTTGATAAGAATTTCAAGCCATGAATGCAGCACAGCAGCAAAATCTGTAGCTCTAAATGTTCCCAGCCTCTGGTAAGCAAGTTGCCAACTGCTCTCCAAAATAGTGTCCCAAAGGACTAACAACCTGCTCCATCAAAATGAACCAATTAAAACAAAATCTGATGGTCTATGTAGGAATAATCCCTTTAATTTTAAGGACACGTTAATCTGTTGCAATAACAAGTCTGTACCCTCACCCAGAGCCAAAATGTGAGAAAACCAAAAATGAGAAACAAAATAGAAGAAAAAAACATAAATATGAGGGTTTAAAGCTTTTTTAATACTGTAATATCTCTCTCACACATACACCCACCCCGTCAATTCCATAGCATTACCTGGCAGGCATCTGATTTGCTATCAAAGTAACCAGCACAGAACATGTATTCATTAACTTCATCACCATAAACTTCATAGCTTCTGCACTTATGCTCAGGAACAGTGGGAACCAATGCTTCTTGCAAAACGTTAGAATAGTTGGATGCATCTTTTAAAAAAAAGTCAAAAAATTAATTCCTTTTAGCTGTGGAGTAGCTTATCAGGGAAGCATGCTGCACCATACAAGTTTAAAAGCGACTGAGTATTTTGGCCAAACATTCAATGGTTCTCAAACTTGTTTATATTGTGGACCTCTTCTGAAGATAGTGATTACTGTGGTGGACCACATGGTCCCCTAACCTCTCAAACAGGATTCCATATCTTCTCTTTGGCAATCAGAGTATGTAGCTATGTGACAAAGAAATAGCCACATTTTTCAAAAGCAGCTTTTGGTTTTGGGTGCTTCCGTTTTTAGATACCCAGCTTGAGAAACGAGGTGTCTTTTGAAAAATGAGGACAGTATTAGAGAAATACACTCAATCACTTTGGTACAATGGCTATAGCTGCATAGTTATGGTCTCTCAAATTTTGTATCTGTGTTGATGCACTACCCAACATTGGATGTACCTGACTTTACATTTATTAGCAACAATTCTCCCATCGTCTCCTGCAGTCCCCAATCACTCCTGGTCCAATTCTCCCATCATCTCCTGCAGTCCCCAATCACTCCTGGTCCATTTACAGTTTAGTTCTATACTCCTGTGCAGTGTTTCCCAACGACCGGTCCATGGACCAGTGCCGATCCCGGAGATCTCCCTGACAGTTTAGGAAGGCAGCAAGACAGTCCCTGGTAACAAAAGGTTTGAGAAACTTCTCTGTATTTGCTAACCCTCCACATTTAGTGTCCTCCACAAATACGAACATAGCTGAGTTTTCACCACAAAATATCCATCAAAGAAAGCCATGAAGCTCCTGCACAGAGTGCAGAGATGGACTTGGGGGTTTTTTTCAGCGGAGGGAAGGGAGACTGATGACATGCACCCAAAACCACCCGTGACAATGTCTTCGGCCCATCAGGCATTGGGAGCTTAACCCAGAATTCCAGCAGAGTGGATAGCTTCCCACAGTGCACCGCTCCATGAGTTGATGCTAGCCACGGTAGTTAGGACACACTCCACCGACTTAATGCGCTTAATGGGGACATACACAATCAACTGCATAAAATCGATTTCTAAAAATCAACTTCTATAAAATCGACCTAATTTTGTAGTGTAGACATAACCTAAGAATTGTACTGGAGTACAACTAGCAAGAAACATCACAAGCTTGAAGACTGACACGTTTCATAATCACCTCCAGTAACCAGTTACATAAGCTCAGTTTATGAGTCAGTGTTTGAGAACCACTGAAATGTCAGGCTTGGGTTATGATCAATTTATTTTCCTCACATCAAATTTGTCATTCAACTCACTCTCATGCCTGTGTCCCCATCCAGCAATCTGACATTTGTGTTGATCAGGGAAGGACATGCCACTTTCTGGCAAGCAGATTGGCTGAACAAACTGGGTCTTGACAGCACAACGCTGGTTATTCTTTTTGAGCCTAATTAAAACTGCAGGAAAGAAAATACAGCAGTAGCAAAATTAGAGTTGTTTCTTCTTAATTGGAGTGATAGCAGTAGATCTCAGGTTCAATTCTAATTAATCCCTAGCCTCACTTAATTAAGATATTTCAAAGACAGACTTATTCCCAACAGCTGCTGATTTCACGGCCAATTGACGTCTGACACATATTCGACTATTCCTATTCCAGAAGAGTTTTCTTTTATATTACAGAATAGATTTTCCTGCACCTCCTTAAGAGGGGTGGGGGAGACAAAGAGGTGCTGAAACAATTTTTATAGTGGGGGTACTGATTATGGAAACCATGTATTTGGTGATTGTTATTACTACTTCGAGCCAGGGGGTGCGGCAACACTCCCAGCGCTCCTAGTTTCAGCACCACTGTGGGGATGCAGGGTTATGAAAGATAAAGTATGCACCATTTCTTTTTACAAAGCAAGAGTCAGGTTTCCAGAGGTGCTGAGATGCCCACAACTTCAGCTGAAGTCAATGGGAGATATGGGTGCTCAGCACTTCAGGACATGACCCTAATTCCAATCTCACCAACACTGATGTCACTTTTGATTTACACCAGCGTGAGCAGAATGAGACCTCAGATCCAGATTAATCTCTCCAGATTCTTATACCACATCAGTCAACACAGTACCTGAGCACCTACTGTTAATGCCATATCTACTAAAAAACATTCACCAGCTGTGAGGGGAAGAACCTATTCCATTCTTGTGCCAAGGTTTCCCATGTGCCAGTCTATTAAATAGCCTCAAAGCCAAAGGGCTCTCATGTTTGGATTGTTAATGGAGAACCTGCAGTTTAACTTTTAACTGAATTAATTGCATAACAGATTATTTCCAAGCCTATCCTCTCTTTAGTGTTAAAAAGATGCACAGATTCATAGATTTTAAGGCGATAAGAGACTATTATAATCCTCTAGTCTGACCTCCTGAATAACACAGGCCAGAGAAGTGCACCAACTAATTTGTGTCTCAAGCCCATAACTGCTGGTGGAGTACAGCATATGTTTTAGAAAGATGTTGAATCTTGATTTAAAGAGTTCAAGTAATGCAGAATCTACCACTCATCTTGGTTAACTGTTCCAGTGGTTAACTACCCTCCCAGTAAAAAAAATTGCACCTTATTTCTAGCCTGAAATTCTCTAACTTCAGCTTCCAGCCACTGGATCTTGTTAGGCCTTTCTAGAATTAAGAGCCCTCTAACTACAGTATCAGAAATCTTCTCCCAAGGCAGGTACTTACAGACCACAATTAAGTCACATCTTGACCTTCTCTTGGATCGACTAAATAGATTGAATTTCTTAATTTTCTCACAGTAAAGGCACTGTGAGGCAGTATATTTTTTCCAAACTGACTGAACTCTACCTGCATGAAATAAAATGGTAAAAAAATTAAAATACTCACCAATATCCTGTTCAGTTGGGCTGAACACTGAGTAATCTGGGTGCAAAATGTATTTCTCTATTTCAAATGTTTGCGTTACATCTGTTGTTTTATTAAATAAATGCTGACCCAGAACAATTCTAATACTGGACTTCAGTGGACTAAATAAAAGGAAAACACAATTAGTCAGGGACAGATGCTCTCCTTTTGTAGAAAAAGAAAGATGTGCTTAAAGTAAAAAGAAAAGGAGTACTTGTGGCACCTTAGAGACTAACCAATTTATTTGAGCATAAGATTTCGTGAGCTATAGCTCACTTCATCGGATGCATACTGTGGAAACTGCAGAAGACATTATATACACAGAGACCATGAAAAAATACCTCTTCCCACCCCACTCTCCTGCTGGTAATAGCTTATCTAAAGTGATCACTCTCCTTACAATGTGTATGATAATCAAGTTGGGCCATTTCCAGCACAAATCCAGGTTTTCTCACCCTCCACCCCCCCCCCCCCACACACACACACGCAAACTCACTCTCCTGCTGGTAATAGCCCATCCAAAGTGACCACTCTCTTTACAATGTGTATGATAATCAAGGTGGGCCATTTCCAGCACAAATCCAGGTTTTCATAAATTGGTTAGTCTCTAAGGTGCCACAAGCACTCCTTTTCTTTTTGCAAATACAGACTAACACGGCTGTTACTCTGAAACATGTGCTTAAAGTGTGGTTCTACACTGAACAGTAAATGCAAAAAACAGTAACATGAGAGCCTTGGATTTAAGGGACCACTCCAGCCAATGGAAAAACTCCAATGGGAGTTGGATCAGGTTCTTATTCTACATACAAACAGTGGAGCGCGTGGGACAGCCATTCACAAGTGATCAGTAGGGCCATTCACAGTCCATTCTGTTCAATTTCACAGTCGTAGGATTAAAAAAGCCAGTTTCGTGGTTGCAGGTGTTTACATCTGAAATTTCACAGAGTTGTAGCCGTGGGGGTCCCGGCCCAAAAAGGAGTCCTGGGCAGAGGGGGTGGTGTCTCAAGGCTATTGTGGGAGGGGATTGCCACCCTTATTTCTGCACTTCTGCTGGCAGGGATGCTGCCTTCAGAGCTGGGCAGCTGGATAGCAGCGGCTGCTGGCTGGGTGCTCAGCTCTAAAGCCAGTGCCACTGCCAGCAGCAGCACAGAAGTGAGGGTCGTGGGTCACCATATGTCCAGGTTTCCCAGCAGCCTCCCGCCCGGGTTGGGAGCTGACAGCTGAGGCCACAGATTCCCACCCAGGTCAGGTGCTGACAGCCACCCTCATTTCTGCACTGCCTTCAGAGCTGGGCTCCCAGCCAGCAGCCATGAAGCTTCCTGCAGCTGGGGGCGGTTCCTGGAGGTGGGTCTGACCCAGCTCTGGCAGTGGCCCCTGCAGGGAAAAGGAAGTCCTATCCCTCCCATCCTGGGACTAGCAGCTGGACCCTGGCGCACAGTTGGTGCTCTGGCTCACAGGCACCAACTTTCCTTGGTGCCAGTGGGTGCTCACCCCACCCCCACCCCTGGCCCTGCCCCCTCCCTGCCCCATTGGACCCCTCTCCAAATCCCCTCCCCAGCCCCGCCTCTTCCCAGAGCGTGCCACGGTCCTCCTCCTGCCCCCTCCCCCACAGCACCTGCCACGCAGAACAGCTGTTTCACGGCACAAGTGCTGGGAGGGATGGGGGAGAAGCAGAACGTGGCAGCGTGCTCAGGGGAGGAGGCGGAGTGGAGGCGGAGGTGAGTTGGAGTGGGGGAGCTGCTGGTGGGTGCAGAGGACCCACCAATTTTTCCCCGTGGGTGCTTCAGCCCCAGAGCACCCACAGAGTCAGCGCCTTTGCTCTGGCTAGGTTGCCCCCAGCTCTGACACTCCCCTTGAATAACTAGATATCATGGGGGAGATCAGATTTCACAGTCCGTGACACATTTTTCACAGCCGAGAATTTGATAGGGGCCCTAGTTATCAGGAAGTGTTTGGAAGCATATTAAATACTCTGATGTTGAAAGCAATGAGATTAAAATTCACTATTGCTGTAAACTCAGTTGGAGTTGTACATGCATCCATGCTTAGAGGGTTTTAAGGCCCGGCTTGACAAAGCCCTGGTTGGGATGATTTAGTTGGTGTTGGTCCTGCTTTGAGCAGGGGGTTAGACTAGATGACCTCCTGAGGTCTCTTCCAACCCTAATCTTCTGTGATTCTATGATTCTGTGCAAAAGTCAGCAGTAAATTTAGCCATTTCTGTTTTCAACATCAGAGAATCTGTGTTCCTCAAAAACACTTCATTATATAAGCCAAGCATATAATATGCCTACTGTCATGGAATGTGCACAAGTGGTTAGCCAGTAGTACCAAATTTCCCTTATCCTCATGTCTGTAGCCATTTCCTTCCAGAAATAGAGGCATGATGCCTTCTCCTCCAGTGCTGAATATTGAACTGGGAGAGGGGCCAGGGTGTGGTTGGTGAACTCTAGTATACAATGAAAACAGCTTTAGTTTAACAATTCCTGTATGCGTGGTGCAAGAAGGAAGATCAGGAAGCTCTTTTTTTAAAAGTAAGAAAGAGACAACAAAGTAAAAGAGGATATTCCAAAGAATAGGGAAGGCAGGGAAAATGATTTTCTTCTTCTTCTTTCCCAACAGCAACCTAGTCAATATGCCCCACTGGAAAGAATTTTGTGGCCCTCAAAGCAAATTGGAGGCCCACCACTTCCAGGGCAAATATCTAAAATATATCTTATTGATGCTAAACTGACATGCTATGGCTTATACATATCCTGCTATTTTATACATCCACGGTCAGAAGGAACAAAAGAGAGGGTTGTCATGCAAAAAGTGAGCAGTACGGGTATCTGTTGTCACCTGGCGGAGAACAGATGAGCTGAACTAGCTGATCAGCAATCTCATACTTGCTAATCATACATAAGGGTGCAGAATATGATGGAGCAACTATTGAAAATCTGCATGTTCCAAGCCACCAGCTGGAAGTGGGCGGAAATGTCTTGAATAGCTGCCAAAGTTAGTAGCTATTTCACAACATTTGGAAAACAAACGCATTGTGGCTGAAGATCCACATGCTTCACCACAACATTCAGGATGATATTATTAGCTCTAGAGGCTATCTGCATATTTATTTCTGTTACTCTTGGCTTCCTCACTAAGCAAAGGAACAACAGGTACGAAATTATGTAACACTTTTCTCAGTTGATGTGATCAGCTTTACCTCTGAAAACAGAGTATCCTGCTTGTATGGCAAACGGATTATTCAGAATGAACTAGGTGCATCTGATATTAAATGTTTTCCTTACCTAGTACATCTAGAAATTTCAAAAAGACTAAGGAAATCAGCTTCTAAGTCCCAATAAAATTCAATAGCATCTGGCCATCTAATTCCCTAAGGCTCTTTTCCAGACTCCTCTCTATTTTATTTAATGGCAATCAAATTTAATTTATTTTATATAATAAATCATTACTCTGCTGTTTTGAGCATTTTGAACTAAACATAAAACTCTACAGTAGGCACCTAATTTCATCTACAAAGTGTGTATTAACATCCAGCCAAATAACTGAATGGGGGGTAGGGGGAATGATGTGCCCATGCAAAACTAGTTATTTGTCCAAGTAAATACTTGTGTATGCAAGAGCTCATTTTACATATTCTTACATTTCAAGTGGACCCATTAATTTCAGTAAGGCTATTTAAGAAGTAAGTAAGGGGTAAGAGTGGGAGAATAGGGACACAAATTGTTAGCTCATGCACATGCATTGCAAAAATCTACTTCTGAAAATGTAGCCTTTTCTGTCCTTCAGGAATAATAATAATAATATCCCTTGTATTTATATAGTATGTTATCTCAGAGCATCTTACAAACGTTAGAACATATTATCATCTCTTTTTTATGGACAGGCGGAGTAAGGTACAGAGAAGATGAATGACTAAACAATGGGCATAAAGTAACTGAGCTCGGAATACAGCTCAGGCCTTCTGACTCCCAGTGTTGTGCTTTCCCTATAAGACCAATGCTGCCTCCTTACAATAGCTCCTAACAATACATTCTAAATATCCTAAACTGTTATTGTGGACATCCAGTTATTATATATTGTTCAATTATATTTTGGAATTCTAAAATAGAATGTATTTACTAAAATTCCAACCAAGTGCAATTTTATCTGGAGATTTATTCAAAGAAATTGTTTCTTTATATAATCCCCCCCCCCAGTTTACTTTCTGCTTTGTTCTGTTTTTCCTTCTATCCAGTTTATTTCATCATCATCTTACTGATGTCAGAGAATAAACATGTGCCTGCCTGAACATAGTTACATAGCAGTATCAGAACGAAAAACAGGCCCTAGGCCTTTTACCTATAGAATGGCTTGATAGTAACTTTACTATCTCCACCCTATAAAATTTCAAATTCTGCTATCAGATAAAGATCTAAAAACACCTCCACATTTTTAAGCCTCTTGAAAAAATGGTGGCTATACTCCCTCTGTGGATCAGGGATTCAGTCAATATGCCCCACTGGAAAGAATTTTGTGGCCCTCAAAGCACAAGGCCGGTGCAAGCATATTTTGCACCCTAGGCAAAATTTCCACCTTGTGTCCCCCCTTTACCTATGCTCCCCGCCTGCCCCTGCTGCCAGGGAGGCTGCCGCCACCCTGGGCTCAGGCCACCTGGCTCCCCCCGAGCAGCGCCCGGTTCCTGCTGCTCTCGGCCAGCAGATGCGGGGCTCCAGCCGAGCCCGGCCCCCTGCGTCTCCTCCACGACGGCACCCCCCGCCCGCATCCTCCCAGGCAACGGCCGGGGAGCCTGAGAGGAGGAGTGGCTCCCGGGCAAGCAGGGGAGACTCCGAGGTGAAGAGGCTGCTGGCCCTGGCGCGGCCGAAGCGCTGGAGAATGACAGGTACCTGCCCCTAAGCAATGGTGTAAAAAAAATATTTGGGTCACCGCTTTTTGGCATTCCCAAATCTTGGCGCCCTAGGCGGCCGCCTAGTTCACCTAGTGGTTACACTGGCCCTGCAGGGATTGTCTTTTATAGTACACTATGTGGCACAAATGATGCCAAACCTGGTTAATCTCTAGGCATGACCATAATATAAATGTTAAATAATAATCATCCTTGCTATAACTGTAATGGAATACTAAATTGTATTATATTGTTCAGGCAAAAGGTGAGGCCACGTGTAACAAACTTATCTGAGCATAGAACAGTACATTTAAGGCTCTTATAGTGAATACATCTGCAGTGTATCTTTCTGACAAGTCTCTGTAGCCAGTCCATATCTGATTCATAGCCTGACCTGCAACCTACCATATATAATGTGTATATTGAATAGAATCATAGAATATTAGGGTTGGAAGATTAGCTGAAGATTTATGCAGCTTCAGATGACATAATTATTTGATCATAGTGGACTGTTTTTCCAGGTATATAGAAATTATATAATTGAAAAAGACATCATATGTTGCAGCGCTATTGAGAAACTGTAGTGCACTTTTGCTCATTTCAGTATTCCAGAACTACTAGTGATGGACAACGAACCATAATTCATTACGGCAGAATTTAAATCATTCTGAACAAAATATGATTTTGATCATATTACTAGCAGCCCACATTACCCATAAGCAAATGGAGAGGCTGAGGAAGCTCTACAGGCAGCCAAGAAAATTCTATGGCAGTAAGATCCATTTCTTACTCTCCTGAACTACAGATCAACACCAGAAGTAGCTACTGGATATAGTCCAGCAAAACTCCTGATGGAAAGACAACTCAGAATTACTGTTTCAGCTTTGGAAACGAATACATCTCCAAAGTGGCTAGACATGAAGAGAGCAACCAAATCAGATAGAAAAAGGCAAAGAAAGCTTATGAACACTTTGACAATAGACTACACTCAGAGAGCTGTGAGGGCGATAACCTGATGACAATATTCATGTCAAACTGGATGGAGAAAAAGCATGGACAACTCCAGCTGGCATAAAGAAAAAAGAATTCATCGCCCAGACCATAGGTGATCAAAACCGACAGAGAAAAGTTCAACAGAAAGCCAGCATGTACAATTTGTTCCTCAGAAATAACAATCAACAGAGAAAACGCTACAGCTGACAGATGTGAAACAAGATTTGAAATTGACCTGACAGTTATTGCAACTAACGGACAGCCAGATGATCAAATTGTTATGCATTCAGGTTGTGTAATTAGAAAACTTGTATTTTCAAAGGCACTTAACAGGCTGATGCATGCTGAACTTTAAAGATAGCATGATAGTGTACCTTTTGTACAATTTTGTAAATGGTAGGAATGTAGAACTTAGAGGAATGCTAAACTGTATTATACTGTTCAGCCACAAGGTGGTGTTGTGTGTAATATACCTTATCTTAGCATTTGACAGATCTACCTGAGAGTACACCAAAGGATCTTATGTATCAATTTGATAATGGGAAGCTCTGGACCCAGTTCATATTTGGTACAGAACCTGACCTGCAACCTACCAGGTACAAGGTGTACAAGACCATATTTTCAAGATTATCTCTTCTATCCACTATCACCACCTCCATCTTGATTAGATTAATCTTCCTTTTCATTTCCTGTGTACTGTTACTGTGTACACTTAAAGAGCTCCTGTATTCCACCTCTGAAGTGGGAACATTCCAAGGCTTTATAAAGTGATCTCTTTTTTTTATAATACGTAAGTCTTCTGTGTTTCACAAGCATTCGGGGAAACTGAGATATAAGGGGCTCTCTAACTGTAAGATATTATTAAAACATTGAGTTCACCTGTTAGCAAAGCAGTGGGCTGCTGACACTACCCAACAAGGATGAACAAGGCTGCCAGCACAGAAGCTATTTCCAATATATATGGCTGCTAGCCAGGGGTGAGAGCCTGGTAAAGATGAAGAGCCGCCAATAATCCTAGGTCTGATGAAACTTCGTTTTTTGTGTCTTCTTCCACATGCTCTTTTGACAACTGCAAAGGTCTCCACAATATCTGGGACTACTGGTGTCCTTTTCCTGGTGTCTGAGACAGAAATTGGTGTGGTGAGTATCAGACTACATATACTTACAATTTCCAAAACTTGGATTTTCATAGGAACCTAAGGAAGTTAGGTATCCAAATCTCATTGAATTTCACCCAATTAAATAGCAGAATTGGGGCCTACACTCTGATTCTAGGCTCATTATTACTGGGTAGATTGGTGATGATGCATGAAGCAGAAACAACACACCTTAGTTTTCCAGACACCACCTTTAGCTTTGTAGTTTAGAGAGTTAGAAAAAAAATGGTATCATGAGTAGAATATATTTAAATCACTGATGGAGAATAAATGGTCACTTTATAGGTTCAGATTACAACTCCATTTTAGCAAAAACGAGGAGCCTTGTGGCACCTTAGAGACTAACAAATTTAAATTTGAATTTGTTAGTCTCTAAGGTGCCACAAGGTCTCCTCATTGTTTTTGCTGATACAGACTAACACGGCTACCATTCTGTAACTCCATTTTAATAACGCCTATTAACATTAATGGCAATTAAATATGAATTTAGGGGAAGAACAGACTTCTTAGTTTTTAAAATCCATTTAGTATTTGCCATACATTTTTAGTTTAAACTGCTGAAACAAGTATCAGTAAGGACAGAGATTTACTCATTGAGGGCCTAATTCTGCTACCTTTACTGACACTCGCAATCTTTACTCAAATAGCCACATTCATCTATATGGGGCTGCTTGCATGAGTAAGGATAAGTGCTGAAGGATGCAAAAAGAAAAGGAGGACTTGTGGCACCTTAGAGACTAACCAATTTATTTGAGCATGAGCTTTCGTGAGCTACAGCTCACTTCATTGGATGGTTAATCGGTTAGTCTCTAAGGTGCCACAAGTCCTCCTTTTCTTTTTCCGAATACAGACTAACACGGCTGTTACTCTGAATGCTGAAGGATGGTGCACCAACAGCTCCATTAATTTCTGAAGTCTCAACCATATGATGGCCTGGCAAGGACAGCTGTAATATCGTGATCACTGTGCAATAAACTAAGGATGCATAACTGTATAACACTCTACATGGAAACTGTAGTTTTTCTTCCAAGAAAACATATTGAGCGTTACAGTAGCAAAGGAAATAACCTTACTCATTCGAGACCACCAGGACTTAAGAAATGCAAATGAAACCTAAAATTTCGGTTAACAAATGAAAAAGTTCCATTGATACTAGAAAAAAAGTTTTCACTGGATCACACTAAAATGAAAAATGAAATCTATTATCAGATCACATGACCTAATATTTACCTACCACAAGATGTAACATTACAATATTCCCAAGACAAAGTATTCTCCTTCATGATGTAACACCAGGGCTTCTCATCATTATCTGGATTTCTAATAAAGTTTGGGGAGAGTAAATTAAGCAGTGTCAATAACAATACTTAGCACTTTACAAACAAACATTTACATACTTACTCTTGCACCACTCATAGGATCGATCCTGCAATGTGCTGAGCAGTCTGGACTTGATCCAGCAAAGCATTTAAGCATGTGCTTAACTTTAAAGCTTGTGATTTGTCCCATTCACTTCAGTAGGGCTATTCATTGCTTGAAGTTAAGCATGTGCTTAAGGGCCAGGTTTTAAAGATGCAGTTAGTTGCCTAGTGTAATTTTCAAAAGCTCCTAGGCTCCTAACTCTCATTGATTTTAAATGCTTTGCTGGACTGGGTCCAGAGTGCTCAGTACTTTACAGGATCAAGTCCCCATGCGATGTACGCATTAATTAGCCCCATTCTATAAAAGACACAGATGGGTTAAGTGATTTGCTTAAGGACATAGAGCAAGTCAGTAGCAAAAATAGCTAGCACTTAAGAATCTAAAACACCTAGCCTGTTTTCAGTCCATTAGACAACTCTGCTAATACATTGAGGTAATGTGAGGATAGGTGAAGAATCTTATTACATTCTTTAAAGCAAGAAAAAGATGGGAATATCAGGATGAACTCAGTTCCAAGTTTCATCAGCATTAATCTGGAGTAGCTATTTGGACACAATGGAGTTACTCTAGATTTACAGCAGTGTAAATGAAAGCAGAATTTGGTCCTTCAGCTGTCTCTCTCTGTGAGTAAATGCAAACATAGGAAAAACTTTGCAAATGTATTTGAAGGCAAACCAAACACTCTTAAAAAGTAGATTAAAAGAAATATTCAAGATTTCACTAGAGAATAATGAATGTTGTTTTCTTAAAGGAACTAACTGCAATTGATTGGTTCCAATATGCTTCTCTGAGAAACAGAATTATCTTTGTCAGTGCTGCAGAAATAACCAGAAATATGTCTGATTTGCTCATTCCATAATATAATGGTAGCTTTCAAAGCCTCAAAAAGATCTTCTCTATAACTAGTCACAATGACAAGATAATACAGGGCTTCAGGTAAACAGGGAGCCTAATTTGAATATGACTTATCCTAAACCACACACTTTCTTTTTAAGATTCTTCAGTAGCTTTCTGAGTCTACCTTCTACTCTTCAAAGACTAAAACACTTTAAATTCTCAGAACAGAAGCAGCAGCATGGGTTGAGTCATCTACCGCCAACTATGTTTCTAAATTAGAATATTTGAACAAGAATATATCTGTGGGATTACAGAGTGTATTGGAGATACCCACCTCAAAATTAAAATCTGCTAGCAAAAAAAGTGGGAAAAAAGGGGCTTTACTGTTTCTTCTCTGCATTATAGAGGGCATGATCACACCAGCCCCTACACAGGTATATGATTTACTTCTTGTATTTTAAATCTTTAAGTGAATGCTGTGCTCAAAGGGACAAAATTGACAAGGTCTAGATTCAGCAAAGTGCCTAAGCACATGCTTAAAGTTCAGCACATGTTTAAACCCTTCTGAAATTAAATTGGTTTGATCTCCTGAACTGGCTTCAGTTCAGCAAAGCACTTAGGCATGTGCTGAACAGGGATGTTTTCAAGTACATGCTTAAGTGCTTTTGTGAGCGGAGGAATAGTCCCGCTATTGTGGGGAACTTTCCTGGCTTCTGCACTACCCCAGTGAAGTGGGCTAGTGAAAGGATTGGAGTCCTCGCTCCCACTTACTTTACCCAGTGGCCTCCCTGCCCTTGAGGACTCCCCTTCCACTCTCCTGTCTGGCAGAGTCCTTGTAACCCCAACAAGGCTGGGCCCAGGATTCCTGGGAGGCTTGACCCCCAACCCTGCTGTGGTCACCTAGGACAGGGGCTAGGGTGTCCCCACTCCGGGGTACTCTCTCTGCACTGGGCACTTCTCTGACCCACTGACCATTACATAAAAGTTAAAGCAAATGCAAGTGATTTAATCAACAATTAATTTTAAAAAGACTAAGGAATAATGGGAAAGGTTACATCAAACACATCAACCTGCTCTGTGGCAGGGAACATCACAAACAGTGTCTCTGGAACCTCAGGGCAGTTCACAGTCTGTTCCTTGTAAGTCCCAGGCCTTCTTCTCAGCCCCGGGCTGTGCTGCAGGGATGCTGTGGGTTGGACACTCGCTCTGGTGGTGGCCACACGCTCTTAGGCTCTAAGTGGTAGGACCCTTCTGCCCAGTGTCGCCCCCGCCCTGTCAGGGTTATGATCCAAGCCTGGCCTGCAGAGCCTCTTGGCTGAGGCGTCTCCCTGTGCTGGGCCCGCTGCCCAGGGTCCCCCTCGCTCTCCCTAGCTGCTCACCGCACGCAGCTCTGGACTGCTCTAGCCCCAGCTCCACCACTCTGTCTCTGCACTGCTGCTGCTGCTCTGCCTCCAGCTCCCTGGGCTGCTTCTTTGGCCCCTCTGCCTCTGGTTGCTGCAGCTCTGCTCCCAGGACAGGTCTGCTCTGCAGGCTGCTTCTGTGACTCTGCTCGCAGCACTGACCGGCTTCCTGGGCTGCTTTTCTGGTCCCTCTGGATCTGGGACAGCTCTGCTCCCCAGCTTAGCTTCGGCCCCTGCTTTCTCCTTAGCTCAGCCCCACTCTGTCTGACCCAGGCAAATCCAGCTCACACGGAGGACGGGACCTCCCTGGCCTCCTGACTCTCTGATTAGCCTGCGCACCCTGTCATTCAGGCTGACCCGGAGCATTGGCCTCTCCCCATTGTTCCTGGGGACTATCAGTTTCAGGGTCCTGGTTTCCCATAGACCCTTCCCCTTTTAGTACTGGGAGCTAGCCAATCAAAACACCCCCACTGAATGTTAGTAAGGGGCCAACAGTCCCCTTACACTTTGTTAAATCTAGACTCTGCTGTGGAGATCAAACTAATTTGGATAAAAGAAGAAACACTTTTTTGGAGATTCAGAAAGCAGATTTTATTAATTTATTTATGGCTCTCTGCACTCACTGGCTTCCTGCAAAAGAAGGGCTACTGTGAGAAATGATGCTTTCATAATATTTCCAAATAAACCAGGGTCTATAGGAAATTTCATGAGAAATTCTGATCTCTGCAGATTACTAGCCTGATTTCCAAACAAAACAAAAAAATCAGATAACAGCAGGATAAGCATCTGAACCAATCTCTAAAATGTCTGATATTTGCCCATCCCCACTGTTTGCCATAAAATGGACATAAATTGTATGTCTCTTTCTTTTGGTTATCTGAGGCCTGGAGAAAGGCCAGCTGCTGAGAGAGGGCATAGGAAGGGATAATTCCTAAGGCCCAATCGCAACAGATGATCTGACTAGAGCTGGTCAGAGAAACGTATAGAACCATATCCCTCCAGAATATGCAGTTCCATTGAAATCGATACATTTCATAAAATTGTATTGATTTCATTGGAATTTCATTGCAGAAGAAAACAGGAAAAGTTTGGACAACATCAAAACATCCTATTTTGAATTTTTTAGAATAAAACATAGATTTTTTGTTTTGAAATAACTTAATTTCCATTTTGTTAGTTTGTAGTATACTTAAAAACATTCTAAAAAGGCAACATTGAAATGTTTTGATTTTGTCAAAACAAAATGTTTTTGACCTGAAATAGTTTGTCTCCTCCCCCCAGAATTTTCCTTCATGAAGAATTTCACAATTTTCTGTTTTCCTTCCAATTCAAAGTGAAACTAAATTTCAAAATCTCTAAATCCTTTGAGAAACAGAACTTCCATTCTCCACATAGCTCTGATTTTCATTTTTACATATACCCTATTCCTGGATGGACCCTCTCGTCTCCATAGCTGCAGTGACTGCTGAGAGTGCTGATGATACGCTACAGATAGAGGCAGAATGCAACATCAACATGGAGAGGGGACAATTGCCAGAACACTGAGCATCATGACAGGTTTCAGAGTAACAGCCGTGTTAGTCTGCAAAAAGAAAAGGAGTACTTGTGGCACCTTAGAGACTAACGATGAAGTGAGCTGTAGCTCACAAAAGCTTATGCTCAAATAAATTGGTTAGTCTGTAAGGTGCCACAAGTACTCCTTTTCATTCAGCATCACAGTCGCTCTTTGGAGGAGACGATGAAGTTAACTACGGGCCCCTGGGGTGACTCTATGAGGTATTGTTTTTGTTTTTTGGGACTCGTGTGGAAAAGGTCACAGAGATGAGAAAGCTAAAAGGCCCCGAACTTTCTAACATTCCCTCAAGTCTAGACATTCTTTTGGTGGCCCTAGCTAGCTAGGTATTTCAGTTGCAAGATCCTACACTTTCTAAATGTAGATCCCTTTTGAGGACCTACTTCTCCTAGGCTGCTTAAAGTGAGTCTATGAATTTCATGTTCTGAATAGACTCTCTGAAGCTAACCAGTGTTACTGCAACAAAAGATAACTGCTGAACGCATATCACTGGTAATCCACTCTTCCAAGATCACTGCTATGTTCAACGTATACTTCAGTTTACAAACACTGAGTGTGCCAGAAGTTCTTACCTGCAGTAAGAGTAGGGTCCCAAGCCCAGCTGCACAGCTTTTTCAACACTGTCAACGTGAAGTTCTTGGTAAAGCAAATCTGAATTCCAGGGTACGCAGCTGTGTCCAGAAACAGTCATCTTCACAACCCCTCTGTACTCTGTACCATTGCCACTGTAACATCGTTGGCGAGGGACTGGACAAAACACAATATGCTGATCAGAAATCAGGGCAAATTCAGTGCTCAAGAAATGTTTATTTCATCACCAGTATCCTAAGTGATATCTCTGTGAATTACAAGTCCAGTGCCTTGCACCTCGTGTATTTATTTCTGCTGTGCAAAGAGGGTGTACAAAACCTCCAAATCAAGTTAACAGTGGCATTCATTTTATACATGTGTAAGTGAACACACAACATAGGCGCCGACTCCATGGGTATTCTTGGGCTGGAGCACCCATGGGGGGAAATGGTGGGGGCTGAGCACCCACCGGCAGTCCCCCTACCAGCTTCCTCCCACTCCCCCAATGCTTCTCGCCCTCCAGCAGGCCCCACAGATCAGAGTCTCCCCCTCCCTCCCAGCGCATCCCACTCACCATGAACAGCTGTTTTGTGTTGTGTAGGAGGCCGGCGGGGAGGGGAAAGGAGCAAGGATGCAGCATGCTCGGGGGAGGAGGTGGAACTTTGGGGGAAAGAGGAGGGACCAGGGTGGAGCGGGGGCAGGAAGAGGCAGGGCATGGGTGGGGCCCTGGGGGAAGGGATGGAGTGGGGGCGGGGCCTGGGGAACAGCCGAGCACCCCCCAGCACTTTGAAAAGTTGGCACCTGTGATACACAAGGTGCAAAGCAGTGGAGAATCAGGCCTAACGTGGTCACCATTAATGAAAGCCTTTCATCAGCAAGGTGCAGCAAAGTACGCACTATCAAACGTTTAAAGCACCTGATTTGTAGATGGTCTTGAAAACCTGGCTTCCTGTCACTACATGTGCAGCTCCACACACCCAGACATACATGTGCTTTTCAAGCACTAACAGTTGCTCAAATTTACACATACAAAACCTCATTTTTCTATTACCTTCACACTGGTTATGTGTCTAGATGGGATTGGCACATGTATCTTCGACCACCTATATGCGCAGCTGTTAGAATCTGTCAGTGCACATCCAATTATTAGTGCTCGACAAGCATTTGCAGGGATGTTTGTATACACAAACATGAACAGAACACAGGGGCGCTGGACCATGGCCCTCCCACTTTTGAAAGTGGATGGGCCTGGCCTGTCCACTTTTTACCACGGGCCTGCCCCTGCTCTCTCTTCTCTTCCCCGCAAGGCATTGCCTCCAGGCCAGGCTTGAAGCCAGAGCCAGGTTGGGGTAAGTACCGTGCAGGCAGCTATAGGGAGCCACCTGCCCTGGGCAGGGGGTTGGGAGGGTGGGGATATGGGCCGAGGACTGCTCTCAGGCCCAGACTCCCCTGTCCAGCTCCAGCTGGGCTGGGAGGCGGGGCTACAGGGGGAAGAGGAGGGGCAGGGATAGAGTAATGGAGGCCCCGTGACCCCCATAGATTTAGGAAGAATCCTTCGCCCTGATAGAACAGGAAGCCAGCCTCTGAAAATCCAACTCAGAGAAACTCAAAGTAAGCACAGAATCCTCAAAAGTACAAACAGGACTAATTATGACCAGTTCCTACAGTCCTTCATTGCCCAGCAATTTCAGTAAGAGTTACACAAGCTTGATATGTGCAGGACTGAGCTCTAAGGGGGTCTATTCTTCCATCAGGAATAAGGGATTTAAAGATATAACATCACAAGCTGCTTAACTGCTGGTACATCAACCACAGCATACCACATGGGCAGCCAAACTTAGCAGGTATCTGCTGATGTTCTTCCGAGAATTTGTGTTTTTTGCCCATGACCTGTCCCTGACTTTTACTAAAAATACCTGTGACTGAATCTTAACCTTAATAATGAGTTCTGCTTTTGCTTGGTTGGCGGGGCAGGCCTGGGGGTGGAGCAGAAACAACAGGCAGCACTGGTTAATAACCCCCCTAAATTTTTCGTGGTCCCCAATAAAACATTCTGGGAGGGGGAGTGGGTCCGGGTACGCAGCCACAGTACATGCCCCTAGTGCAGCATTCCTTTCCTGCAGCTAGGCTGCCTGCTTTCGTAGCATCTGGTTATCGGAGGCATGCTCTGCCAGTTGGGCCTGCAGTGCCACCTTGCCATTGTGGAGCTGGGTGGATTGCCTGTGCAGAGCTTGGTTCTCTGTTGTGAGCTATGATACATGGGCTCAAAGGGTGGGGATCTCCTCCTGGGAGTGGTCAACTCATTCAGACATCTCCCATAGCCTCTGGGACATGCCAGGCAGGGAGTGGCCTGCTGCCTCCATGGTAGGCCATCAACACAGGCTAGGGTGATCCAGGAAAACTGTCAGGATTCTGACAACGGCAGCCAGAACCAAGGGTCAGAGCAGGATCTAACCTGAGGCTGAGAGGATCAGAGGCACTCATAGTCAAATTCCAGGCCAGAGTCAATACCAAAGATCAGAGTATGAGTTAGGTTTCAGGATCCAGGTCAGAAGGCAAGGTCCAAATCAAGGCAAGGTCAAAGCCAGAAGTTCAAGAACAGGGAGCAAGAATGATCATCCAGCTACAGGAGATCCGTACCGCTGCCTGGATATTTTCTGGAATGCCCCTTGGGTTTATATAGGTCAGGAAGCCAATCAGGAGTCAGGAGTCTGCTGCCTGTCAGACCTCTTGAGGCAGGACTTCCGGTGGTCTGTGTCTGCAGTGGGTTGTGAGTAGTTGAGCGCAAACTCATTATAACTGCTGCTGGGGACAGCATGGAGCGGTCTGCTACCTGGCTCCTCTGCAGGCCTGGATTCAAGACCTGCTGGGCCATTTGCAAAATTGGATCTGTAGCTGCATTTGGATTCCAAACACCTCTGTGTGATGTTCTGATATGGCCTTTTGGATCAGGCCCATTTCTACTCAAATTCTTCTCATCCCAATAATTGCTAATAAAACTTATTTGAAATAAATTACCTAAGTTTTAAATAATAACGATAATAAGTGTATGCTCTTTTTAAGGTAATTTGCTGATCAAGACTACAGGATAATGAAATATCATCTCTGTTTGACTGAAACAGGCAGGTTCATGGAAAAAAAACCCACTGTGCTTTATGTTAACAATCTCCTGTTACATTTGGCCAGGGAAGTGCCAGGTGCAAGTTTTATTGGTACTGTATTTATTACATTCAGAAATGATTTAGAGATGTGAACTTTTTTAAGAATGAAAGAGGAGAGGGGCCCATCTATTAACACAGTATCAGGGCCAGATTCTGCAAGGTTCTAAACACCAAGAGCCCTCAATTCTCACTCAAGTCGTTTATAGGAGGTTTTCAGCACCTCACAGGATTGAAACCTAATGTACATACATTGTTGCATATCTGTAACTCAATGCTACAGCTGCGGAAAAAATACAACTGGATGTCTTTGGCTGTTTAGATAGTTTTCTAAATTTTCGCTTGTGTTCTAGTCTTTAAAAAAACAAGAAAACACCATATTCAGTCATATCTATCCATCAGTCTACCTAGTGTGGACTCCTTTTGTCCACAATCCAATCTCCATACAAAGTCTTTGACAACATCAAAACTCATTGGGCGAGTTGAATAGCAATATCTCTGAGTATTTTTTTAAATGCTTATTGTGGAAAGAGGTCTAGGTTATTCATTCTGTAATGTCCTGTGGCGGTAAATCCACACAAACACAGTTAAGCTATTTTATTAGCAGGCATCCACCATCTGCTCCACACTCCAGCAACTCACTGACGAGACAAACAGTGCTGTGGTTTGCAGATCACAATACAGAAGACCTTAAAAAGACACATCATTGTATTCCTCACCAGTGTTTTAAAAACACACCAAGGCCCAAGAAACATTAGCTTCTTCAATTCTGACCTAACAGTTCTCATATAAATCACTGGACCTAGAACAGTCTTGTTTGCAGCTCTTCTTCACTGGTTGTCTTCTAACTATGGTCAGGTTGAAAAGGTTCCTTTGTCCCCACTTTAATGGTGCTAAGGCAGTCTGCTTTTCCACAGTTCCTAAAGAATTTCTCCAATTTGGAGTTGTTTTTCCCAGATTTTTTGTGGTTTTGTGCAACTTTTCCTCCTTAAAGTACTTTTTATTTTTCTCTGTTGAGTTTCTGAAGAACTGGGAATGGAAGGTTCTGTCTCTTGTGTATTTCTAGTGTCAATGAACATTGGGAGTCCCTCAAACAGTTTCATTCTGTGTATCCATTTGCCACCACACCTTCACTAGCACTCTCAGGAGCTGCATGTTTGAACAGATTTTAAAACCTCATTTTTTGAAATCCATCAACTTGTTCTTGTGCCTTCTTGAATCTTTTTCAGACACTTTATTTGGAGTCTGCAGCAGCTTGTGTCTTTATTCTGCTTTGTCGTAGTGTCCTCCAGTCTCATCCCTTTCTGTGCTTTCTGCTAGTTTCAGATGTGCATATTATGCATAATTCTGCTGGTAAAAGGTGTATTTTTCCTCTTTAAGTTTTGCTTCCAGTGCACTGCAGTCCTGAAAGGCCTGTGAGATGTAGGAGATACCAGCTTTCTCTGTTTCAGTAATATCTTCTCCTATAGACATTGCCTGACCCACCTGGAGTTCTTGTACCTTGCCTGCATGTCTCCCTTCCCCATCATGGATGGATTTCCTTCCCCCCACGAGGGGTGAAAGTAAATTAAAGGATTTACCGGTACACCGGAGTCTTGAGCAGTGGGCGTGGCCTTAACCAGAAGAGCCAGGGCCTTAAATCCCCAGGCCCTTTAAAGGGCCCGGGGCTCCAGCTGCCGTAGTGGCGGCTGGGAGCCCCGGGCCCTGTAAATCACCCCTGAGCTACCAGCTGCAGAAGCGGCTGGGAGCCCCGGGACTCGGGGCGATGTAAAGGGCCCAGGGCTCCAGCTGCTGCTACTGCAGCGGAGCCCCAGGCCCTTTAAATCACTGAGGAGCCCTGGGGGCTCCCGGCTGCCACCGCCACCCCGGGGTTCTGGGCTCTGGCAGAGCTTTAAAGGGCCTGGAGCTCCACTGTGGTAGCAGCTGCTGGAGCCCCGAGCCCTTTAAATCCCCGCCTGAGCCCTGCTGCCCGAGCCCTGGGGTAGCAGTGGCAGGGCTCTGGCGGGCATTTAAAGGGCCCCGGGGCTCCAGCCACCGCTACCACCCCGGCCCTTTAAATCGCCGTTGGAGCCCCACCGCCGCTACCCCAGGGCTTTGGCAGCAAGGCTCTGGCGGGGATTTAAAGGCCTGGGGCAGTAGCGGTGGCTGCAGTTCTGGGGCCCTTTAAATCCCTGCCAGAGCCCCGCCATGCTACCCCAGGGTTTTAAATTGACGTCTGGGAAAGCCGGTCCCGGAACAGCGCACCGGCTCTTGCCAGTACGCCGTACCAGGGCTTACTGGCTTACTTTCACCTCTGCTCCCCACCCACTTGTGTGTGTGTTTGAACCCTTGTGAGGGCCTACTAATACTAGCAGGTACAGCACAGGTCTGCGAGTCAGGAGTACGAAGCTCTGTTCCTGGTGCTGCTACTGGTTTCCTATCTGACCTTGGGCAAGCTACTTAATATTGCTGTGTGTTCGCTTCCCCCTCTGTAAAATAAGGCTGGATAACTCTTACTGGGGAGTTGTGATGGTTCACAAATCAATGTTTATAAAATGTTTTTAAAATTTTGCATGAAAACCACTATAGAAAATAATTCTTTCCACTTCTATGAGTCTGTAATTTATTTACCATATAGCTCTCTGCTTGGTCACATGATTCTATACAAACAAAAACAATCGAATTAGCCCATTTATGAAGAAAAAAATGGTTCATACAAAGTGCTGCTTTCCACTGGTAAATGGCAGTACGACTGCCAAGAGCACAACAGTCTGACTGAGCTTATCACTGGAACAAATTCACAGTGAAAGCATAGTCTGATTATGAAAAACACAAAAACAATTTGTTGTGGGCCAAAAGCTATGCACAAAATTGGCAGCCTCTTGAAATGAATTAAATCTAATAGAAGGCTGATATGTAAAACAGGAATGGATCTGATCATGGAATGAAGTAATTTATAACAAAGGAATTCTTAGTTGAACATTTGCTTAAAGAATGCATGCTGTAGTCACTGCAAGTAAATTTACTGTTTAAAATGTTTCTACTGTAATAAAAAATACCTTATCACTTTTGACTTGCAAATATTTAAAAGCTCAACTGAGCTAGAATTCAGGAGATTAGTGTTTACCAAAAAAAAGTCATAAATCTACCTATTGTGTAAACAGAATCCTTTTATATACAATTTAAATCCAAAGTTCTATAAATTCCACCAGGAGTTCATCAGGGCCTGACAAAATAAACTGAATACATTCTACAGTTAACAGGGGGGACTAGTTTATCTTTCATTTGATTTTTCTAGTGACATTTTAGACTACAATTTCAGCACAGCAATAATAATTCACACTGATGGCCATGTATGATCTAACTCCACGTAGGTATTTATATTTCATAACAAACAAACAAAACAAACAAAAGCTCTTGAACAAAGAGTTTGTTATTAGAAAGGATAAAGAGATACAGAAGTTTTGGGCAGGAATGAACAGGATCTCAATAGTGCTATGTTTTTTTTAACAAAAGGATGCCTACGTAAGGACCACATTTGCAAATTCTAGGATCCAACTTACCCAGTCGGTTCATCACTAGCCTCTCACTAATTCAATCAATTCACTCCCAGTCACTAAGGTCCAGATTTTTAAAGGTGTTGAGGTGCCTAAAGAAGCAGTTGGGTATCTAATACGATTTGAAAAGCTACTCTTAGGCACTTTTGAAAATCCCACTAGGTGCCTATCTGCTTCTTTCAGCACCTAAATACTTTTTAAAATCTGGCTCTAAATCAATTTGCTCAGATTCTCTTGCCTATTAAGTCAATTCACACACACCCACATACTAAATCTATTGACTCTTCTCCTCCCACCTAGTCAGTCTATTCACACCGCCTACTAAATCAGTTAATCTGCATCCTCCTCTACATTAAATCAATTCACACACACCTTCCTGTATATTAAATAATTCCCCCCCTCCCCTGCCGCCGCCCCGGCCTGCTCACTCAATTCACTCACACCTATTAGCTCAGCAGTCCCCTGGCCAGTCAGTTCACCTATTGGTTTGCACTCAGCTCATATTTAGAAGAATTTCTTCACAACCATAAAAGTATAAGAATTTTTTTAAAAGTAAAGTTCAGCTTCTTAACTTGGTCCAGCTTGTGACCAGCCTAGGAGCTGCCATGGACAGCCATAAACTCTGTAAGGACCTGGGTTGTGTTCTGTTTGGAAAGGCACATCCAGCCATATGAAATCCAGAGAGGTTTGGGTTTATGAGAAGCTGTAGTTTTCAGTAAGGTCAGTTGTGTTCAGAGAATACAGAAAAGCTTTTTTTGCTTTTCGTTTAAATAGCTACTGAGCTACAGTATCCAGACACAGCAGGGGTGGTTTTCTTGCTGCTTATCATCATCATAATTTGTTATCTATATAACAGTATCACCCATAATATGCTAGTTGCTGTACAGACATCCAGGAACGCACAGTCCCTGCCTCAAAGAGCTTACAATGGAAAAGGAGGAACAGATGAAAATGGCAGGGAGAGGAGCTGAAAGACATAGAAGCTAAGTCTGGGCCCTTTCTGCACATCTCTAACACAAATTATATGAGGAATCCCTGCTCATGATTCCCTGATTCCATAGCTAAGGATGAGTTTTGCACCAAAAACAGGGATTCACAGTTTTGTCATATATGAAAACAGTGTATCCTCTCCAAAATTACAGCACTCACACGCTGAATAAGAATGATTTTTCTGAGAATTTTCAAGTAAATTGGGTAATTATTTTATTAGTTAAAATTAATTGCAAAAGGGTCCTTTAAGAATTTCAGCACCCAGGCTCAGACTGTTTCTTTTTCTTGAATTATCTTAATTATGGATCAGCACGGGTGCTTCAAACTTCTCTTATAGTTAAACTCACTGAAATCTTATGCTACATTTGAAGGTGGTTGTTTTTTTTTTAAATGATGGACATTTTTTCTTTATTCCTCATAACTGAAAGTGTCTTCTTTAGCAAGGCTGCCAAATTATGTTCTGTGGCAAAAAATTCCACATAGAACTTCTCTCTTTCAAAGTGGCTACCATCTCTCATCCATCTCAGTGGGGCTGAGGTTGTAACTTGTCAGCAGTTAGAAGCCCTTCTCAAAATAGCAACCTATCTCCAACAGTTCTCAGAAGGTCTGTTCTTAACAAAGATGGCTGTTGGGTTCACTCTCACTGAAAACAGTTGGAGTCAGTGGCCATTTGAAAGAGGGCCCTACCTGAGGGCAGTTATGGCCTCAAGTCTACTGAAAACAATGGGAAATGGAAGCCATTTTGAAAACTGGTAATTTTTCAGGAGTTTCTCTGAAGATTTTTATCCTCAAGCTTCTACTGACAGACAAACTTTCAGTTAGGAAAATTAATGGCAAAAATTATCATTAATCTTAAATATTTATTTTCAAATGCTACATGTTGCACCAGATCTACTCAACAGAGAGGGTATGTGTAGGGAAACATGGGATGCAAAAGGCAGGGGGGAAACTACAGTATGTATGTGTGTAGTCAGGGAGAGCAAAGAGAGGGAAAAACTGGCAGGTATATGCAGGGGAATGTGAAGTACAGCAGAGGTTGGAGATTTGGAGGGCAGAGAGGTGTAGGAAGGAACACAAGGTTCAGGGAATTTGGAGGAGAGAAGGTCAAGGGAACCTGGACTGTACACTGGCTGATTTGAACTGCTCTGGGCATTCAAACAACCTCAAACCCTGCGCTATAGTGGTACACGAGAAGGGAATGGGGAAAAGCGAAAAAAATGTAAACTCTTTTTTAAAACTGAGTTCCAGGTTATCTGGGATCACAAACACCAAAATGCCTTAATCATGATCGTGTTGTTATTGTATGGTATATTCCTGTAGCGGTGGTAGGTTATTATCATTAGTTTAGTCTGTATACATTCTGGCAAAGAGCTTTTCATTTTTAAACATGTTTTCACAGCCCTGACAGATAAGCTGGATCTCTCCTTTCACATTTTGTGCGTGGGTTTTATGTATCCGCATGCAGATGGCTCACAGGCAGCTAAAGTCATTTGTTTAGCAGGCCAAGTGTTTGTTTTATTATTTTCAAGTAAGCAATCAACACCTGTTTATTTCTTGCTCTAAACAAGTCAGACACACACCAGTAGTATAGCGACACTACAGTAATCTTGGGTCTCATAATAAAGGCCGTACTGCATACACATTTATGAAGTCACCTTTCAGCTTTGAGCCTTGGAAGTTGCCAACTAAAAGGGAACCTTAACACTGTCCCTGTTAGGACTCCATTTTGCCATCAGAGAGTTATGGAGTCACACTGCCTCTGAAGGAACTCTGTGAGGGATTGTGTCGTCACTCCCAGGGCTCCAGTAAATGCAAGTGGCGTATACTGCCCCAGTCAGAACCATGTTGCATGTTCCCATTTCCTTGGCCAGCCAGCACCAACTGACCTGAGTGGAGGAAGGGCTGGGAGATGACCCTTTGGGGTGGATGTCCTACAGAGTCAGCTAAGAACCCTGGAGGACTTTCCCCTTTTGCAAGTTTTTTTAATGTTTTTCTAAACTTTTTCATTGCATTCCTTGATAATGCGAATGGCTCGTAGTGATACAGTTTAACAGGACTAGCCACTGATACCACATAGCCCCTGATAAGCCTTCCCCTCCTGCAAAGTTAATATTGGAGGGTCAGAGAGAGAGCTGATTCCCAATCACAGTACTCAGGCGCTTGCCTCCTATCTTCCCTAGTTGAACTTCCACCGACCCCTCAACTCCTGAGTTCTTCATCTTCCTTCTAAGTGATACAGCCTAACAAAGCCATTTCTAGAAGCACTACACACTTCTCTCACTGCAGAACCCCTCAAAACCAATGACTAAATCCTGAAGATCCTGCTTTAATCTTCCCCTGCTTGTTGCACTTCTCACACGCGACAGCCATAAAATATCACTCTTACTTTCCTTCAGGATGCTGCCAGGAAAAAACGGTTACTCACTTTCTCGTAACTAGAAAAGGAGGACTTGTGGCACCTTAGAGATTAACCAATTTATTTGAGCATAAGCTTTTGTGAGCTGTATAAATTGGTTAGTCTCTAAGGTGCCACAAGTACTCCTTTTCTTTTTGCGAATACAGACTAACACAGCTGCTACTCTCAAACCTGTCAATTTCTCGTAACTGTTGTTCTTCGAGATGTGTTGCTCACATCCATGCCAGTTAGGTGTGTGCATGCCACATGCACAGTCGTTTGAAAGCTTTTCCTTTAGCAGAACCTGTTGGGTCAGCTGTTGAGCCTCCTGGAGTGGCGGTGGCATGGCAGTGAATATATGACCCTGCTGATCTGGCGCAATACTCACTGCCTTCTTACCAGCTACTCCGACAGAGAGGAAGACGGGCGGGTCTGGAATAGACATGAGCAACACATCTCGAAGAACAGTTACGAGTGCTTGTTCATGTCGATTCCAGGTAGGTGACTCCCAAGCCCAACCCCGGAGTGGGGTCGGAGTTATGAAATCGCTGAATGCTGCATCGTCTCGAGCATGCTGGGTAATGGCATAATGAGAGATAAAAGTGTGAACTGAGGACCACATTGCCGCCTTGCAGATTTTTATACTGGGACCTGGGCCAGGAATGCTGCCGACGAGGCCTGCAACCTTGTGGAATGGGCAGTTAGTGCCAGAGCTGGAACTTTGGCTAGCTTGTAGCACGTCCAGGTATCCATGACGAAATCCTTTGTGACAAGACCGGGAGTCCTTTCATCTGGTCTGCTACCACCACGAAAAGCTGGTTTGATTTACAGAATGGCTTAGTGCGTTCAATGTAAAAGACCAGCACTTGGCGAAAGTCCAGTGAGTGAAGCCTCTGTTCTTGGCTACTCGCATGAGGCTTAGGGTAAAAGACATGTAGAAAAATGTCCTGGTTAGAGTGGAATTGGGACACAACCTTTGGAAGGAGGGCAGGGTGAGGCCTAAGTTGGACCTTGTCCCTAAAGAAAACCCTGTAGGGAGGGTCAGAGGTGAGGCCTTTTTGCGCCGAAACCCTCCTCGCTGAAGTAATGGCGACTAGGAAGGCCACCTTCCATGACAAGTAGATGAGCAAGCAAGTCGCCAGTGGTTCAAACAAGGGCCCCATTAGTCTGGAAAGGACCAGGTTGAGATCTCACTCTGGGATTGGCTGTCTAACCTGTGGGTACAGCCTTTCCAGACCCTTAAGGAAACGGCCAATCATGGGGGTGGCGAAGACGGAACGTCCAGCCATTCCCAGGTGGAAGGCAGAGATAGCTGCCAAATGCACCTTGATGGATGATGCTGCCAGACCCTGCTGATTCAAGTGCAGTAGGTATCCCAGGATAAGCGGTATGGGAGCCTGCACTGGGGGGTGTGGCTCTGAGCACACCAGATGGTGAACACTTTCCACTTGGCCAGGTACGTGGCTCTGGTGGAGGGTTTCCTACTACCAAGCAGGACCTCCCTAACCAGCTCGGAGCACATGAGTTCCAAGGGGTTTAGCCATGAAGCTTCCAAGCCGTGAGGTGAAGGGACTGGAGGTCGGAGTGGTGAAGGTGACTTTGGTCCTGGGTAATCGGGTCTGGGACCAAGGACAAAGCGATCAGGGCGACCACCAACAGCTCCAGTAGCATGGTGTACCAGTGTTGCTGAGGCCACACCGATGCCACCAGTATGACCACTGCCTTGTCACTGCAGATCTTGAGCAGGATCTTGTGCACAAGTGGGAACACGTACAGCAGATGTTCCATCCAGGGGAGGAGAAATGCATCTGCAAGAGAGCCCGGACTGTGATTCCAGAAGGAGCAGAATTGCGGGTACTTCCTGTTGCCTCATCTTGTAAATAAGTCAATCTGAGGACCTCCCCACCCCTGGAGAAAACTGTGTATCGCGTCTGGGCGGAAGGACCACTCGTGGTTGTGGAAGCATCTGCTGAGGTAATCTGCCAACTCTTTCTGGGAACCTGGGTGGTAGGACACTTCCAGGTGAATGGAGTGGGCTATGCAGAACTCCCACAGCTTGAGGGCTTCCCGAAACAGGGGAGAGGAACGGGCTCCACTCTGCTTATTTATGTAAAACATCACAGTTGTGTTGTCCATCGTGACTCTCACACACTTCCCTTGAAGATGAGCTTGGAAGGTTTGGCATGCTCATCAGACTGCCCTCAACTTCTTGATGTTGATGTGGAGTGAGAGCTCATCTTGAGACCAGAGACCCTGCGTTTGAAGGCCTCCTAGGTGAACACCCCATCCCAGCACTGACACGTCCATTGCCAGAGACAGAGAGTGCTGGAGTCTGTGGAAGGGGACTCCCTCACACACCTCCTGCGGGTTGAGCCACCAGCGGAGGGACTCTAGGACCTGAACTGGAACGGTGAGCACTGTGTCCAGGTTGTCACACCCCCGACGGTAGGCCGACACTAGCCAAGCTTGGAGAGGTCTGAGCTGCAGCCTGGCATGCTGTACCACGTAAGTGCATGCTGCCATGTGGCCGAGTAGCCTCAGACAGTCCCTTGCTGTGGTGATAGGGTACCATCCGAGGCCTTGTATGATGTCCATCATTGCTTGGAAACGAGCCTCTGGCAGGAACGCCCTGGCCTGGCACAAGTCCAACACTGCCATGATAAACTCTATCCTTTGAGTTGGTAACATGGTTGACTTATTCTCGTTGAGGAGGAGACCCAACCTGTCAAAGGTGGATCTCACAAAGTGGACCTGTGCTTCCACTTGGTCCCTGGACTGTCCTCTGAACAGCCAGTCACTGAGGTAAGGGTATACCTGCACCTGCAGAATGGGAGAGAATATCCCACTTCTACTGGGCAAAGGACCCAGCAGTCTGATGTTATTTGTGACTAAGCACAGTAGAAGTGGGACAGACGGTTCAGGAAACAGGGATAAGGATCCGGTCTGTAGGCTGGTGCATCATCCCCAGATGCACCTTCAAAAGGCCTGCTGATGATGAAGGGCATGCCTGGCCCTGGCCTTGGCTAGGCAGGGGCTGGGAAGTCTTGCGCCCACCATTCCTGCCACGCTTCCTAGAGAAGTCCTGCCTAGGTCAGGGAGGGTAAAAACGCTGCACAGGCTGCGGCTTAAAATGTTTGCGCTGAATGGCCGGGGTGTGAACCCCCAGCGACTTGAGCGTGGCCCATGAATCCTTAAGCCTGGAGTCAATTTGCTCCGCAAATAGGCCAGCGCCATCAAACAGCAGGTCCTGTAAGGTCTGTTGCACCTCTAGGGGAAGCACAGAGGCCTGGAGCCATGAGCTTCACCTCATGACAATTCCTGAGGACAAGGTGCGCTCAGCCGAGTCTGCAGCATCCAGTGAGGCCTGTAAAGAGGTCCGTGCCACTGCCTTGCCCTCGTTGACAATTGCCCCAAACTCTTCCCTGGACTCCATGGGCATTAGCTCCTTGAACTTTAACATAGAGTTCTAGGAATTAAAGTTATATCTACTCAGGATTGCCTGTTGGTTGGCAATCCTGAGCTGGAATCCTCCAGTCGAGTATACCTTCTGGCCAAAAAGGTCCAACTTTTTAGAGTCCTTAGACTTGGGAGTCAGACACTGCTGCCCCTGTCTCTCATGCTTATTCACCGCAGCCACCACCAACGAACAGGGCTGCGGGTGCGTGTAGAGGTACTCATACCCCTCAGAGGGGACGAAGTACTTCCTCTCGATTCCCTTCGCTCTTGGAGGAATGGAGGCGGGGGTCTGCCACAGGGTCTTGGTGGTGGCCTGAATAGTTTTAATGAGGGGCAATGCTGCCCTCGATGGCCCTTCCGGAGCCAGGATGTTTACCATTGGGTCCTCCAGCTCGACCACCTCCTCAGCCTGCAGCCCCACGTTGCACACCACCCTGCGCAGCAGGTCCTGATGCGCCCGACTGTCTGCTGGGGGTGGTCCGGAGGAGGAGGTCTCTGCAACCACCTCGTCCGGGGAGGATGCCGCCGACACCGATGCCAGTGCAAGCACAGGGTCCGCTTGTCCCTCTGGGTCCCTGGGAGCATCCTGTACGGCTTCAGGCTCCACGCTGGCCACTGCAGGGATGGTGCCGGTGGTGGGGACAGGATCCAGGGGCAGCTGTGCAACTCGCACCGGTGTCATCTCGGTGCCGCGAGGAGTGGGATGACTCTCCAATGCTCTCACCACCAAGTGAGAGCCCCTAGAGTGAGTGCCCTGGGCTTGGTGGTAGGCCCATGGGGTCCAGAAGGGCCATTGCCCACACCCACTTCCAGCCGGTGGCGGTGTGACCTGTGTCGACTACAGTGAGAGTAATGAGACTCTGCCTCCAAGTCCAATGACAAGAACCTGGAACGTGAAGGTCAGGTCGGTGCAAATCAGAGCTGCACCGGGAATCGGTGCTGTGAGGCTGGGGAGTGGTGCCGTGAAGTGGAGTGTACTGCAATGTAGAGCAGTACCATGATGTAGAGCAGTGCCACGACGAGCGATGCCAAAACTGGGATCGATGCCGCGATGGGGAACGGTGCCGTGACGGAGAGCAGTGCCATGGAGATGGAGTCGGGGACCGTCAAGGCGATCTCCGAATCAGCATTGCGGGCTTGCCTCTAGACAGTGTTGCATGCTGCAGCACCAGAGGCTTGTCCTGAGTGGCCGGGGTACATGGTGCCGTCATGGCGATTAAGTCCCGCGTGGCCTCAAAGGTGTCCAGGGTGGATGGCAACTCAACGTCCTCCACCTGACACTCTTGACCAGGAGAGTTCACCGGCACCGGCCTCGACGGCCCCCCTTGTGGGGCCGAAGTGAACAGTGCTGCCTTCTGGGCTGCCGGCACCGGGGGCTCCTCTCTAGGATGCACTTCAGTGGCACTATCCGAGGTGGAAGCTCTCAGTGTGGGGCAAGCGTCCCTGTCAATCTTCCTGTGCTGCTTCTGTGGCACCGGGGAGTGGGAACGGTGCCGCGTCGCCTCCATCTCTATGCCCAGAGTCCTTCCTTGGCCCCGCCTCGTGCATGGAAGCCGGAGCACTTCACACGGAGGAGCGCGGCACTGGATCCCACCGGTCAGAGGTTGGTTGTGGACGAAGAGCCACCTCCATCAGGAGCTATTTGAGATGAAAGTCCCGCTCCTTCTTCATCCTGGGACGGAACCCCTTGAAGATCTTGCACTGTTCCGTTCAGTGTGCCTGTCCCAGACACTTGAGACAAGAGTTGTGGGGGTCCCCCATTGGCACTGGCTTGTGGCAAGTTCCACAAGGTTTAAAGCCTTGGGATCAAGGCATGCCCCGAACCCCAAGGAGAAACAGAAAAGCTGGGGTGGGGGAAAAAAGCCCACTCCTACACCACTTACTCCTGAGGGAATTCTGCACACAATATTTTAAAATTCTGCAAAATTCTGCAAATTTTGTTTGTCAAATAAATGTGGAGGCTCCAGCATGGCATTGGGAAGCACAGGCCACAGGTTGCACAGAGGTGGAAGATCACTGTGCAACTCCCTGCCCCTGGGACGTGGACTCAGCGATGAGGCTGCACCCAACCCTGACACAGCGCAAGGACAGAGCCTGCCCTGCCCTTTTGTGCCAGGTGCACCAGGTATAGGCAGGCAGGCTCAGCAAGATCCAAGTATGGAGGGGTTCAGTGGGGGGGGATCCAGGTGTAGGCTGAGAGAGTTCTGGGTGGGGAAATCTGGGTACGGGCAGCTCAGTGGGGGATCTGTGTGTGGGGGTCATCTGGATGTACAGGGGCTTGTTGGGGGGGTTCTGGGTGCAATGGTAATGGAACTCTGCATGGGGGGTCCAGGTTGTGGCTCAGTGGGGGAGGGAGGGAAGGGCTTTAAGTCTGGAGGAGACAGTCTGAGAGGCCAGCTCCCCAGATACCTGGAAAGGAGAAAGAAAAATAAAAGGTGAAGGAATAATAAAAAAAAAAGACATTGGCTGAGAGGAAGATGGTCCCAAGGAGTAGTCCCTGGGAGGGAGAAAGAGTAGGAAAATCCAAGCTATTGTTCCTTTAAAGGCCTGGGACCAAGAGCATTGTTCATTGGGGTTATTAGTTCTACCTGGGAAGGGTCAAAGGACTAGTCAGATGATTATTTGGGTGAACAAAAAAGGAGGCTCCAAGTCCAGTGAAGGAGAGCTTGCTGAGAGAAAGAACTCAGTCAGGCCACAGTCCCCTGAAGGAGGGCTGTGAAAACCCTGAATTTAACGGGAGAGTTTATAGCCAGAACTGGAACCCCACATTCCTGAAATAGAGCAGCTTGGAGCCCCAAACCTAAGGTGGGGCCATAGGCAGGATCTTTTTAAGAACCAGACAATGTTTAATAAATTAAATCCCAAGAGAGAGGGAATGCTGTTTTAAAGACTCTAGGAGTGAATAAATTATTCCCAAAACAGAGAGAAACTGAGACTGAGGACTGCAATGGCATGACACACAGCAAGGGGGTATGCTCAGAGACTGCTACCCTCTTACAGACCCTTGCCATTGACTACAATGGACCCTAGATCAGTGTACAAGCCCTCTTAGCCAATGAGATGACAAGATTGGTGTGGTATGGCTGAAGACCTATTGTAATTTGCGTGCAAAAATTGCTGTATTTGAAAGATAGTCATTGAGTTTACTTGAAGAGATTTAGTGCACTTATAAAGTTTAAAAATATACATAATCCATGCAGCGACAAACTTCAAAACTCCCTAAGAAAGCTGCATCAAAAACTATGCACCTCTGAAGCTCAAACAAGAAGCAACAAAGCAATTACATGTCTAGATGCCAAGAGTCAGATTCTCCTCTCAGTTTTATTACTGTAATCAGGAGTATCAGTAGAGTTATACTTGTGTAAAACTGGCATAAGTGAAAAGAGAATCAGGTCTCGATGACTAAAAGGAAATGCATACACTTTTATTAGAGTCTATTCCTATTAACTATATATGACTGACAAATATGGGAAACTACCAGCGGTCTTGTTAAAACAGACATTTCTTTACTTCATGTGGGAACAATATAAGATACATGCTTTTCTGTGAAAGAATTTATGCTAACGTACATGCATTGAATCCCAAACATATGCTTGCAAACATATGCTTAACTTTATGTGCATAAATAATTTAATTAGAATATTCATGAGCATAAAGTTAAGGATGTGTGTTTACAGGATTGGGGCCTTGGTGAGGAATAATGCAATAGGTTTTATTCTGGAGGAATATGGTAAATGCCTTAGCCAGGAGGGAAGTTACTTATGCTACATGACTCTTCAGATGAATACTCTGCTACATGTTGAGTAGAATATGCAAGTAACAAATACCTGTTATCAGTCAGATGATCAATCAATAACATTTGTTCTCCCTGGCATATTGTTATACTTACCAATATTGCAATATTTTCCAACAAAGTTTTCTTTACAACCACAAATAGTTTTCCCAGTGAAGACAATCATTCTACAGGCACTGTCATGGAGGCAGGGATTACTGGTGCAACCTACAAACATAAATAGAAGATCAAATCCAATTAGTGTCCATAATGCAAGGATAAATTGTTGATAAATTGGAGAGGGTTCAGAAAAGGGTCACGAGAATGATTAAAGGATTAGAAAACGTGCCTTATAATGATAGACTCAAAGATCTCAATCTATTTAGCTTAACAAAGAGAAGTTTAAGGGGTGACTTGATTACAGTCTGTAAGTATCTACAAGAGGAACTAATATTTGATAATGGGCTCTTCATTCTAGCAGAGAAAGGTAAAACACCATCCAATGGCTGGAAGTTGAAGCTAGACAACTCAGACTGGAAATAAGGCATATATTTTTAACAGTGAGGACAATTAACCATTGGAATAATTTATCAAGGGTCGCAGATTCTCCATCACTAGCAATTTTTAAAATCAAGATTGGCTGGTTTTCTAAAAGATAACCTCTAAGATTTTTTTTCAGGGAAGTTTTATTGCCAGTGTTATACAGGAGGTCAATTAATCACAGTGATCCCTTCTGGCCTTGGAATCTCTCAATTCTACTTGCAGTACAAGAAAATGCAACACACTTAAACAAATATCACATCATATCTTGTTGGAATCATCATGAGAGGATGAAAGCAAGAAGAATGTAGAGATGTTCATCATGTTTACCATGGTGATAACATCTTAAGGCATCTCCTTCTCTGCCATATATACTTTTGGAATTGGTTTTCCCTTTTTTACTATTTCCACAGTGGTGCAGACCTTCAGCTAGTATAAATTGAGATAATTCTATTGAAGACAACAGAGCTATGCTGATTTGTATCAGTTGAGGATCTGGCTCACTGTTTACTTTTACCGTCAACATCAGTATAGCTTCCCCTCTGTTGCAAATATCGTTGCTTAACAAATAACAGTAATTATTATTACTACTGCTCATAATATGCTCCCCACTATTGCAAAAGTTTTTAGAAAGCAGTATAATACTTTATAATAAACAAACAGGGATGGAGCTTGGTGTAGTTAGAGCACGTGACTGGCAATCAGGATTCCTATGGTCAAAGTTATGCCAGCAATGATTTTGGCTCCTGGGCACATTCCCAGCTCTACCATGGACTTACTATGTGAGCTTGGAAAGTCACTTAACTTCTGTGTCTCAGTTTCCACCCCTGTAAAGTGGGGGTGACAATATTTACCTAATTATAAATTTGTGAAGCTTAATTAATATTTGTAAATTGCTTTGAGATTCTAGGATAAAGGTGTAATTTTATTATTATTCTTTAATCTATTGTTTATTCTTATGGGCCCCACTTTAGGATCACATCCCTGTTCCTGAAAGCACTTAAGTGTGTTCTTAAAATAAAACACATGCTTAAGTCCATCCTTATTCAGGAAAGCACTTAAGCACATGCTCACGGGCTGAATCAGGTCCATTATCCATACGTGGAAGGAAAAATATTTTTTTCTTTCTGGATGTGTGTGTTGCAAAAGCCCGGTCCCTATGTAGAATACTGTAGCACAGGGTTTTAGCATCACTGTTTGTATTTAGCCCACTACATGCAGATATATATACACTGAGAACAAAATAATGTTTATGCTATGACAGCACAGAGTAATACTTGTGTAGCGTGTGTTTTGGCATTCAATTCGGCTGTTAACACACATGCATTCTTCCACTACTCCTTTATGGATTCTTGCCCAACTTTCGCCAGTGTCAAAGTACTCATAGCGACTGTCATCAAAACACTTCCCTAAAATAAAACAAAAAAAGATTTCTAAGGTCTGTTACAAAGAATGATACCAAATGATTTGTTATGCCCTAATCATCCCTTTTCTTATTAACTAGCCACGTGTTATTTGAAAGTATGGCCTAGATCCACAAAGATTTAAATCCCAGTTTTAGGTACCACTGCGATCCACAAAACCCCTGCTTGGCTGCCAGCTAGCCCTGTAGGCACGTACACTCACTCGCCCACCTCAATTTTTACTTTAAAAGTCCTCTGATCAATTAAGTTTCTGCCTCAGTTCATGCACACTGCTGCCTCATTCTAAGTACCTGAACACTTATCTCCCACCTTGTCCTCAAATGTGATTCACAAATAAGAGGAAGATAGGTGTTTGCTTGCCTCTCTTGCCTGTGGAGTCCGATCCAGGAGGCATGCTCTGATCACACCTACCAGACTGGGGCCCATTCAAAATCTGGTGAGAGAAGGAGCCACCATCAGTGCCCACCATTTAGCTTTTAGCCCAGTGGTTAGGCCACTCGCCTGGGATGTGGGAGACCCTCCGTTCAATCCCTACCTCTGCCTGATGAGGAGAGAGGATTTGAACAGGGGTCTTCCACACCTCCCAGGAAAGTACGCTAACCTCTGAGCTCTGGGCATTCTAATAGGGGTCTCCCTCAATCTCTCCTGTTGTAGCTGTTTCATTTTGGATAAATAATTAAAGAGTGATTGGAGCAGGGGGGCTGGATGCTGGATCTCCCATTTCCTAGGTGGATGTCCCAACCACCAGGCTATGGAGACATTCTCACATGCTCTCTTTGGCCCAATGACTCTTCAATTAATTACCCACAGTGGAACAGCTTCAACAGGAAAGTTTGAGAGAGCCCCATATCAGAATATCCCGTAGTTCAGCAGACAGGGCACACTCCGGAGAGGTTCAAATCCACTCTGCCCATCAGAATTGAACCTGGCTCTCACGCATCCTAAGTGAGTGCTCTACCCTCCTCCTCCAGTTATTTTGTGTATAGTGAGGCAGGCATCTAATGCATCCTTGCAAGCAGAGATGACCTGTGCCTGCCGCTAGTTGTGGGGGGGCAGAGTGAGGGCAGCAACTTCAGCAAATGCTACTGAGCGTGCTCTGTCCACGTGAGCATACTCAGTACAATCCAAGCGACAACTCGAGGTGGGGGGGGAAGGGGATGTGGCGCATGGCCCTGCCAAGCATGGCCTCTGCTTGCAAGCAGCAGATTAGGCACTTTATCTGCCTCACTCCCGGAGAGGGGGTCCCAGATGTGGATTGCAAGCAGGGACAGGCACCTCCCTGCAGCCTGCACTTAGGTGTCTAATTCTTTGAGGGGTGGGTCTTAGGACACATCCTTCTTACTGGAAACTCCCATTGGCTAGCTCTGGCAGGTCCTTGGCTAACATACTGGCTTTTGTGGATCTCATTCTTAGGCACCCATCTCTCCCCATTCATTGTATAAGGAGCCTAGACACCTACTCAGGCTTTGTGAATCACGGTGTTCCAGTGATTTTCTAGATGTCTAAAAGTTACACGTCCCAACACTCAATGTTGCAATGCCCAAGTCCCTTTGTAGATCCAGGCTTATATGCTAATCAAACAATTTGTGCTTTAACCTTTGTAATAGAAGCACCTAGCCACCATGGTGTTAAGTGCTATGACTAATAGTAGAATAAATTAGAAATAAAAATAGAGGCCGGTTGGGCCAGATGGCCTTCTCCTGCTTTTAAAATGTCATATGCTCCTGTGAACAAGACAGTGGCACCATTCGGCAAGCCCCCTCATAGTTAATTCACGAAAAGTGAGAAAGAAAAATCAGAGTAAAATACAATGACATTCATCCCAGTTTTATGTATTCCCTCACAGCTGTTAGTTTGGCAGAATGGTTCTTACAGATGAAGGCTGTAATGGGGTGCTGCAGCCTGTACCGTACACATTGTACATATCCCATCAAGTGGCTCCCGAGCAGCAGGAAAAGAATTTCATTGAACAACAAAGAGAAACGAGTGCTTTCATGGGACCTTATTCTGTTCTTATACTGGAGAATCAGGAGCAACACCCTGACCACAGTGAAGTTATTTTGCCAAAGGCAGTGCTAGCCCATTGGGGCCCTAAGCAGGAATATTTTTGCCCCACCTCCACAATACATACTAAAAAAGTGAGTAAGGGGCCAGCCCCCTTGAGTTTCTCGGGGCCCTAAGCAAATGCTTAATCTGCTTATGCCTAGCACCAGCACTGCATACTGTTGTAAAACTGGTGTAATAGTATAAGAGCCTTATGGTCTGATAACTCCCACTTACCCTGGTGTAAATCTGGAATAACTCAAGTGACGTCAATGGAATTACACTGGTGTAAAATCACTGAGAGCATGGTAAGATCCTTAATGGGCACATGTGCACATACTCTGGGATATAGTGCCTTACCTAAAATTATTTTGGTTGTCATGTCTCTTTACCCTAAGTACCATATAATATAATTATTCTTTTCTAAGCATGTATGCTAATCTCCAAGTCTGAGTACGGGGATTGGGGGGGGGGGGGAGAGTCTTATTGTATGATTCTTAGCCTAATACTTTAATGGTGGTTCAGATCAGGTTTGAATTTATAACTGTATAATTAAGCTATTTTCAGCTGTCCTGTCAGTTGATAGTCAGCTTGTCTATCATAATCACTTGGAAACCAGCCTACACAAACATTCATGTCTTAGTGTTCTCTAACATCACAACAACATTACCTTTTCACTAACAAACTTGGACAAGTCCTCTACCTCTAATATCCATTGCTCATTAAATAAGGCACTTACCAATTTCGCAGTCTTTTCCTGTGAATGCCTCAGGACATGCGCAGTGATAAGAACTATGATCATAGGCAACGGAACAGGTCCCTCCATTTTTGCATGGGCTCTTTGCACAATAATCTGAGAAATCTATAAATAAATTATTGTTAATAACTGCCAGACAGCTCAGTCTTTGTTTTGTCAGACATTGGCCCGTTATGCAGAATAGTAACACTTTGAATTCAGATGCCTTATGGCTTTAATATCACCATTTGATCTCACTAAAACCATGTTTATTCAGCTGTTCCTTTTTAAATTGCACAATAGATTTATCTTGATCTATAAAACTACACAACTCAGTGAGCTGAATTCTCCTCCACCACTGAAATAAATGGGTTTATAATGATATAACTGAAGCAAAATTTGACACATGATCATTATTCACAATATTGATAAGTCAAGTCCAGTCAAGTCAGCAGGTATCATGTGAGGATAGGGGACAAATGTCCACAAGATGGAGCTGTTCCTTTACACTAGTGATAAAAAAAAAAAGTCTGAAGCTCTCATTTGCCCGGATTAATGCCCTGTGTATTTTACATAGCAACATAACTAAGTGGGATTATGTCTCTCCTTTTGATTATATAAATTATACATTCCTGGTAGTAGACTCTGGTGCATTCTAAAACTAAGGTAAGTGGGATGATGCCGAATTTCCTAATAGGAAGAGAAGGAGCAGATCAAATTAAGTTAGAACAAACAAACTGCATCAAACTAGTAAACTATAAAGTTTCCTATTCTCCAAAAGTATTTTTTAAAAACATGAAAAAAAACCTGTCAGCACTACTTCCCAGTCAGTGGTGTCAAGTGGGAGGGGTGTTGTCAAGTGGAAGGGGCAGCCAAGCCAAATTTCAGCAAGTGGCATTGCAATCTGGCACACGAGGTAACACCACCACTCAAATGGTGCTGTGACGCCGGGCATGGAGAGTCTGTCCCTCCACAGTGCCAGGCGGGGAGTCAGGCTGAGAACTCAGCTCTCGGGGGCACCTGCTCATGAACTATGGTGGTAAAAGGGAGAGCAGACTCTCCGGCGAGAGGAGACCTGGGAGAGGAACTGGAATTCCCTTCACCCCTGAAATATTTGAACTGGCACCACTGCTCTCAGTCCCCGTGAAGTCAATTGAGGGAGGCTGCCTTTTACATGACAAAGTACCATATAAAGTTCATAATACTTTTTAATGGGATAACACTAGTTAACAAAAGACACTCGGTTAACTCATCAAGTGGTATAAACCAGCGTCTCACCACTGAGGCCAATTGATCTAGCTGAGAGGCTGGCCCAATATTTGTCCTACATTTGAATTCTTTATCTAATGCTTCCTAGCCAAATTCTGCCATGAAGACAATACAGAATTACACCATTGAGCTGTTCTTTGAGCAGGGTGCTGTGCTGCCAACATGCCAATTCTGCCAAGTAGACAATCCAACATGTAAAAATATACCCACACATAAAGACTGAAGCAAAGCACTTGAGGCCAGTTCCTAAAATTCACTGCATTGGTGTAAGTCTGGAGTAATTCCACTGAAGTCAAGGCATTAGCTCCAGATTTACAATGGTGTAACTGAGATCAGTATCTAGGCCTGTGTACATATACTGGTAGTCACACCCAAGGAGAACATCAAAAAAAGCATGTAAACACAATGACTATGCTGCTGCTTCTTCCATTTTATAGTTATGAAATATCTGTATTATATAGTGTTTCATCACTACATATTCCTGTAATTTTCAATCTGCTGCTCTCTCCCTGGGTCATCCCTCAGTATAGTGGAGCACATGGCAAATCATTTTTGGTACCACCCCTAAGTCAGCAAATCAGAACCCCTAGCTCTGTCCTTCTCTCTTTCATTGGAACCCCTCATTATATTCCCTATATAACCCCATATATATCCCTGGGTCATTTCCCATCGGTCTTCCCCTGGCATCCTCATCTCTTCTCCCCTCTGCTTCACTATTTATCGTTTGGACAGCCCAGGTACTCCTGCAACTTCCATATCAGGGATGTGCTCCTACAGCACAGGAGTATTCTGGCCAGATTGTTTCTTCCTGCCTGGAACGCTTCCCAGAGTTATGGATCCCTGGTAAACATGGTGCCCCAAGCAGCTGTCCATCCAGTCTGTGCCTAGAGCCATCCCAGGATATCATCCCTCCTTTGTGAGAAAACCCTCACTTGACTCCTTTCACAACTGCTAACAACCATCTTGAGTTCAACTTCTCCAGAGCCCTGCTGAAGTAGTGAGTCACCTGCTCTCAGCAGTCTGACCACATCACCCAACTTCCTGGACTACTTCCAATTTGGATAGGACACTTTTCACCATACTGATATGGCTCTTCTCTGGGAGTTTAACTAGCTAGTACATGTTTCTGATCTGATAACGCCCCTCTGTTTATTAATGGTGCAGACAATTTCACAAGATCCAGCCACACATTAGTATGCAACCAACTGGGTCCAAAATCGCTTACATCTAAAAGAGTTTGCTACAGACCTTTACTTCCTATTTTATGCGGACAATCAAAATGACGTGCATACAGTACTATTGCTCTTTGCTATATAAAATCTGTGGGAAAATCCTGCCCGTGTTCAGCTGACGACCCTTTTCATTGTTCTCAGCTTCTTCTGCAATGAACGCTGATATTTCCTCATCCTCTTTGAAGAAGTCACTTCAATATCTTTTTTTTTCATATGAATCCTTCATAAGACAATCTATTTTTGAAGCTCTACCCTCTTTCTGTGCATTATTCAGGAAATAGTAGCTGACAGTAGAGTATCTGTGTGTTTAGCGTGAGGAAGAAAATATTTCCTTATTTATTAAAAAAATGCAACTGTTTAAAAGAAATTACAAACAAAACAAAAAAAGTCAGAGACACAGCCAGAACTGTTTTGTCATCTGATGATGTGGTAGAGGGGAACAGGAACAGCCTACAAGTGTAACTCAGTGAGGAGGAAGGATGGTCTAGTGGCTAGAACACCAGGGCAAGGGAGACGTGGCTTCCAGTCTCTGCTCCACCACAAACTCCTCCAAGACCTTGGGTAAGTCACCGAGCCTCGGTTCCCCATAAATACATGAAGGATGAGATACTACTGTAACAGGGGCCATACAAGTACCATAAATAGGAAGATACCCCCCCAAATGGTCACTTGTTTGTGCAGAAGGCTAGTCCTGGGCACATCAATTAAAAGAAGGTGATTCCTGTAAAAACAGAGCACCAGGCACTATTCCTTCCTTCAGAAATGGCGCCTACTGTGCCAGATGCCCATGGAATAACACAGCTAGTTTACAATGAAAGGGTTGCCTGACACGGTTTACTTTGCCCACTGCTATTATTAGAAAGATTGCTTTAATTCCATAACTTACCAAATGAAACACAGTTCCATTACATAAGCGCAGAGTGCAGTGCTAGCAACCTCATGAATTCAGTGCTCCTGCAGCATGACTACATTTAGAGCCGTAATTTGCCAGGACTACTTGTGTGCCTTCTTTGTGTGCCCAAATGCTGCATGCAGGACTTGCTTTCCTCCTATCTGCTAAATCTTGGGAAGCCAAGAAAGGGAGGCAGGGAAGATGTTGAACCTGGAGAGTGTGAGTGTGAAAGCCCAAAGGGAGATAGGCTGTTTTTTTCTATATAGCCTTTTGGCAGACTAGCAGTCACGTCACTTCCATACCTGGATATTCCTACAGGGCATCTAAACATGCTGCTGATCCCTCCAGACCTAGAGCTGGTGACTGATGCAGAATGTATTATAGGGGGAGTGAGTCCAGGATTCATCCATATCCTTTCCCCAGAAAGATACTGTTTTGCATGCCTGGCAATATGAGATGAAGTTGGGCCTCACCTATAGCGAGTAGGATTTTCCCTATGCACAGGAATAGCACTGACATTTAACCAAAGAATGGGGCTCAGGCTTTAATTTCACAGCATGGGGTACTGAAAACATACATGGGAACAGAGTGCGCGAGTGTGATGGACAAATGACAGGTTTCACTTTCCAGCACTGATCCAGACTCCAGAAAAAAAGTTTAAACCCAACACTATTATATGAATAGTTCATATTTTAATATTTTTAAAATAGAGAAAGGCCCAGATCCTCAGTTGCTGTAAATCAGTGTAGCTATACAGACATCAGTGTAGCTACACCAGCCGAAGATCTGGCCTCTAGCGTGCATACCGCACAAGAAATAACCTAGTAAGTTCCTTATTCTGTGGAAATATCATCCTTCCCCTACTTCCACTTCCCTGTGTTATGTCCAACCTTGATTGTGAGATCCCCAGAACAAGGGTTTCACCTTTTACTTGTCTATAAAGCATCATGCACTCTTGATGGATTAATAATAAATCACCATCTAATAATAATTAATAACAAAATACTGGATATTGCGGGGCAATTGTCCTTTTCAGAGGCTTGTTGCTGATGTTATTAATTACTTGTCTTACCTACATGGTCTTTGGACACAGAAGCACAATAACCCCACTTCCTGTCGCGATCATAGTTATGTGTGGTTGAACACCTGAAAGAATTAAAAGTGTAGTTTAATGCAGCTTTGTAAACAACCCTGCATCAACTGAGACAAGAACATCCTTCAAAACCACTTAGTATGAACTATTAAGAGCTGATATTTTATTTATTTTAATTACAGCAGTAGTAAGGACAGTAATACTTAGGGGTGATCTGCAAAAGGCATTTAAACAGATGTGATTAATAAAGAAGACCTGAAAAAAAATTGTTGTGGGTATTTTTATTTTTTTTCCTTAAAGTTGTTTTATTTTCTGCTTGCTTTTTACTGTGGAAACATCAGGAATGCCAAGTCTTGTTAACCCTGGTTTTGCTGGAGGAATCACTCGGGGTCTTTGAGTTGAGCATTGTCAAGGTTCCTCCCCCACTCTGAACGCTAGGGTACAGATGTGGGGACCTGCATGAAAACCTCCTAAGCTTATCTTTACCAGCTTAGGTCAAAACTTCCCCAAGGTACAAAATATTCCACCCTTTGTCCTTGGATTGGCCGCTACCACCACCAAACAAATACTGGTTACTGGGGAAGAGCTGTTTGGAAACGTCTTTCCCCCCAAATACTTCCCAAAACCTTGCACCCCACTTCCTGGACAAGGTTTGGTAAAAAGCCTCACCAATTTGCATAGGTGACCACAGACCCAAACCCTTGGATCTGAGAACAATGAAAAAGCATTCAGTTTTCTTACAAGAAGACTTTTAATAGAAATAGGAGTAAATAGAAATAAAGAAATCCTCTCTGTAAAATCAGGATGGTAGATACCTTACAGGGTAATTAGATTCAAAACATAGAGAATCCCTCAAGGCAAAACCTTAAGTTACAAAAAAGATACACAGACAGAAATAGTTATTCTATTCAGCACAATTCTTTTCTCAGCCATTTAAAGAAATCATAAACTAACACATACCTAGCTAGATTACTTACTAAAAGTTCTAAGACTCCATTCCTGTTCTACCCCCGACAAAAGCAGCATATAGACAGACACACAGACCCTTTATTTCTCTCCCTCCTCCCAGCTTTTGAAAGTATCTTGTCTCCTCATTGGTCATTTTGGTCAGGTGCCAGCGAGGTTACCTTTAGCTTCTTAACCCTTTACAGGTGAGAGGAGTTTTCCGCTGGCCAGGAGGGATTTTAAAGGTGTTTACCCTTCCCTTTATATTTATGACACGCCCCCCAAATCTCAGCTAGGGTGAAACACTGGCTGGGATTTCTTCCTGGAGCTCTAGGAAAAACACAGTTAATAAGTTTCAGAGTAACAGCCGTGTTAGTCTGTATTCGCAAAAAGAAAAGGAGGACTTGTGGCACCTTAGAGACTAACCAATTTATTAGAGCATAAGCTTTCGTGAGCTACAGCTCACTTCCTCAGATGCATATCGTGGAAACTGCAGCAGGCTTTATATATACACAGAGAATATGAAACAATACCTATTCCCACTCTCACAAATCTTGGGAGACAGGCTAGTCCTTGCCTACAGACAGCCCCGCAACCTGAAGCAAATACTCACCAACAACCACATACCACACAACAGAACCACTAACCCAGGAACTTATCCTTGCAACAAAGCCCGTTGCCAACTGTGCCCACATATCTATTCAGGGGACACCATCACAGGGCCTAATAACATCAGCCACACTATCAGAGGCTCGTTCACCTGCACATCCACCAATGTGATATATGCCATCATGTGCCAGCAATGCCCCTCTGCCATGTACATTGGTCAAACTGGACAGTCTCTACGTAAAAGAATAAATGGACACAAATCAGATGTCAAGAATTATAACATTCATAAACCAGTCGGAGAACACTTCAATCTCTCTGGTCACGCGATCACAGACATGAAGGTCGCTATCTTAAAACAAAAAAACTTCAAATCCAGACTCCAGCGAGAAACTGCTGAATTGGAATTCATTTGCAAATTGGATACTATTAATTTAGGCTTAAATAGAGACTTGGAGTGGCTAAGTCATTATGCAAGGTAGCCTGTTTCCTCTTGTTTTTTCCTACCCCCCCCCCCAGATGTTCTGGTTTAACTTGGATTTTAACTTGAAGAGTGGTCAGTTTGGATGAGCTATTACCAGCAGGAGAGTGAGTTTGTGTGTATATGGGGGTGGGGGGGATGTGAGAACCTGGATTTATGCAGGAAATAGCCCAGCTTGATTGTCATGCACATTGTGTAAAGAGTTGTCACTTTGGATGGGCTATCACCAGCAGGAGAGTGAATTTGTGTGGGGGGGTGGAGGGTGAGAAAACCTGGATTTGTGCTGGAAATCACTTTAGATAAGCTATTACCAGCAGGACAGTGGGGTGGGAATAGGTATTGTTTCATATTCTCTGTGTATATATAAAGCCTGCTGCAGTTTCCACGATATGCATCTGAGGAAGTGAGCTGTAGCTCACGAAAGCTTATGCTCTAATAAATTGGTTAGTCTCTAAGGTGCCACAAGTCCTCCTTTTCTTTTTACAGTTAATAAGACACATGCATCTCTAAATATACTACCAAGTACATAAAGACTAACAATATTTTCCACATCTCAAGGATGATTTTAACCAGTTGATTCTGGGAAACTTTCACGGGAGAGTGCATCAGCCACTTTGTTAGAAGCTCCTGAGATGTGTTGGATGTCGATATCAAAATCTTGGAGAGCTAAACTCCACCGAAGAAGTTTTTTGTTATTTTCTTTGACGGTGTGAAGCCACTTCAGTGCAGCATGGTCGGTTTGCAGGTGGAAACGCCATCCCCAAACATAGGGGTGTAGCTTTTCCAGAGCGTAGACATGGCGTAACATTCTTTTTCAGTGACTGACCAGTTGCTTTCCCTCTCAGACAGTTTTTTGCTGAGAAACACTACAGGGTGGAATTCTTGATCAGGTCCTTTCTGCATTAAAACTGCTCCCACACCACGCTCGGACGCATCTGTGGTTACTAGGAACGGTTTGTCAAAGTCTGGGGCCCTTAGTACAGGGTCAGACATGAGTGTCGCTTTAAGCTTGTTAAAGGCCTTCTGACATTTTTCGATCCACTGAACAGCATTTGGCTGTTTCTTTTTGGTTAGGTCTGTCAGTGGGGCGGCGATTTGGCTGTATTGCAGTACAAATCGTCTGTAATAACCGGCCAAGCCTAAGAAGGATTGAACCTGTTTCTTTGACTTTGGGACAGGCCACTTTTGGATAGCATCCACTTTGGCCTGTAGGGGGCTGATAGTTCCTTGACCCACCTGGTGTCCAAGGTAAGTCACTCTGTTTAGGCCTGTTTGACACTTCTTAGCCTTAACAGTTAGTCCTGCCTCCCTTATGCGCTCAAGGACTTTTTGTAGATGTTCCAGGTGGTCTGCCCAGGAATCCGAAAATATGGCCACATCGTCAAGGCAGGCGACTGCATATTCTCCTAATTCTGCTAGGAGACCATCTACAAGTCTTTGGAAGGTGGTGGGTGCATTTCACAGCCCGAAAGGGAGTACATTAAATTCATACAGCCCGAGATGTGTGGTGAAGGCTGACCTTTCCTTGGCAGATTCATCTAGCGGTACCTGCCAGTACCCCTTGGTTAAGTCCAAGGTAGAGATGAACTGGGCCCGTCCCAGTTTCTCTAATAGTTCATCTGTGCGTGGCATTGGATAGTTGTCTGGGCGAGTTACAGCATTTAGCTTACGGTAGTCCACACAAAAACGTATTTCCCCATCTGGTTTGGGAACTAAAACCACTGGAGATGCCCATGCACTTCCAGAGGGGCGGATTACACCCATCTGTAACATATCCTGGATCTCCCGTTCTATAGCAGTTTTAGCTTGAGGAGACACCCAGTAAGGTTGGACTCTAATTGGGTGAGCATTTACCTGTGTCAATGGAGTGGTATGCCCATTCAGTCAGTCCTGGGGTGGCTGAGAACGTTGGCGTGTAGCTAGTGCACAGCTCCTTGATCTGCTGTCACTGCATACGCCCAAGGGTCATGGAGAGGTTCACCTCTTCCACACCACCAGCACTTTTCCCTTCATAGTAGACATCTTTAGGCCACTCAGCGTCGTCTCCTCCCTGGGCTGTAAACTGACAAACCTTTAATTCTCTGGAATAAAAGGGCTTTAGAGAATTAATATGGTACATCTTAGGCTTTTGGTTGGAGGTGGGGAATGCTATGAGATAATTAACAGCTCCCAGGCACTCCTGGACCGTGAATGGCCCTTCCCACGATGCTTCCATTTTATGGGCCTGGAGCGCCTTTAAGACCATGACCTGGTCTCCTACTTTGAAGGAACGCTCTCTGGCATGTTTATCATACCAGGCTTTTTGCTCTTTTTGAGCATCCTGTAAGTTTTCTCTAACAAGGGCTAAAGAGGTTCGGAGGGTGTTTTGTAGGTTGGTTACAAAGTCCAGAATGTTAGTTCCTGGAGAACGTGTAAATCCCTCCCATTGCTGCTTCACCAACTGCAATGGCCCCTTAACCTCACGGCCATATACAAGTTCAAATGGGGAAAACCCTAAACTGGGGTGTGGTACAGCTCTGTAGGCAAAGAGCAACTTCTGCAACATTAGGTCCCAATCATTGGAGTGCTCATTTACGAATTTACATATCATGGCCCCCAAAGTTCCATTAAACTTCTCCACCATGCCATTTGTTTGATGGTGGTAAGGAGTGGCAACCAAGTGATTTACCCCATGAGCTTCCCAAAGGTTTTCCATAGTTCCTGCCAGGAAATTAGTCCCTGCATCTGTGAGGATGTCGGAGGGCCAACCTACCCTGGCAAAAATGTCTGCTAGTGCCTGGCACACACTTTTAGGTGTTGCTTAGAGCTACTGCTTCCGGCCATCGGGTGGCAAAATCCATGAAAGTCAGTATGTACTGCTTTCCTCTGGGTGTCTTTTTCGGAAAAGGACCCAGAATATCCACAGCTACTCGCTGAAATGGAACTTCAATGATGGGGAGTGGCTGGAGAGGGGCTTTGACCTGGTCTTGGGGTTTTCCCACTCTTTGGCATACTTCACAAGACCGGACATAGGTAGAAACCTCCTTGCCCATTCCCTCCCAGTGGAATGATCCCCCCCAAACGGTCTTTTGGTCCTGTTCACCCCAGCATGGCCACTAGGGTGATCGTGGGCTAAGCTCAAGAGTTTGGCCCGGTATTTAGTTGGAACTACCAACTGTCTCTGAGGATGCCAGTCTTCCTGGTGTCCACCAGAAAGAGTTTCCTTGTATAAAAGTCCTCTTTCTACAACAAACCTGGATCGATTAGAAGAGCTGAGAGGTGGTGGGTTGCTCCGAGAGGCGGTGGGTTGCTCCGTGCCGCCGTCCAAGCTCTCTGGAGGCTTTCATCTGCTTCCTGTTCAGTCTGGAACTGTTCCCTTGATGCTGGAGAAATCAGTTCCTCATTGGATTGTGGACCTATGCTTGGTCCCTCTGGAAGTGATGTAGGGGATGGGGCTGTTTCCGTTGACTGTGAACCGCTTTCCGCTGGTGCACTATGTTAGCATTCAGGCTCTGACTGAGCCTCTTGTGTAGGGTTATCAGCTGCTGCCGGTTCAGGTTCGGTGGGGCCCTCTTGCGTTGAGGTTGCAAGTACTGGATTCAGTGCTGGCAATAGGTCTGGTGTTGGTTGTTCAGCTGGTTCTGGTTCTGGGATTGGTTCCATCTGGGTCTCTGGGACTGGATCCACTACTGCTGTTGCCTGGGGTCCGGGTCCATCACCTCTGACTGGGTCCTGATAGAAGTTTCCAGAATAGAGCTAGGCCTCACGGCTTGCTTAGCCTGGCTGCGGGTGACCGTTCCCTCCCTCTTGGCCCGCTTCACATGATTGGCCAAGTCTTCCCCCAACAGCATGGGGATGGGATAATCATCATAGACTGCAAAAGTCCACATTGACCAGCCCTGGTACTGGACAGGCAACTTGGCTGTAGGCAAATTGAATGAGTTGGACTTGAAGGGTTGAATTGTCACTTGGATCTCTGGGTTGATTAAATTGGGGTCCACTGAGGAAGCATGGATAGCTGACACTTGTGCTTCGGTGTCCCTCCATGCGGTGACCTCTTCCCGCCCACACTCACAGTTTCCCTCCGCTCCAAGGGTATCTGGGCCTGCGGACCTCTGGTGTGATTCCGGTGCAATGAACTGTAATCTGTTGGGGTTCTTGGGGCAGTTGGCCTTTACATGCCCCAGCTCATTACATTTAAAACATCGTCCAGCTGATGGGTCACTGGGACGAGGAGGGTTGCTGGAGAACGGGGTGGTGGGACGATAAGGGGTATGGAGGGTTCTTTGGGAGGTATGTGGGGCTTTGGGCGGCCCCCGGTAATAGAGTGTGGTCTGGGGTTGTCCCTTCTGGTCTCCGCTCCAACTGCGACCAGTTTTCTTCTTCTCGGCCACCTCCACCCATCTGGCTCCAATCTCTCCTGCCTCGATTACAGTTTTGGGCTTCCCATCTAGGATGTATCTTTCTATTTCCTCAGGAAACGTCTTTCCCCCCAAATATTTTCCAAAACCTTGCACTCCACTTCCTGTACAAGGTTTGGTAAAAAGCCTCACCAATTTGCATAGGTGACCACAGACCCAAACCCTTGGATCTGAGACCAATGAAAAAGCATTCAGTTTTCTTACAAAAAGACTTTTAATAGAAATAGGAGTAAATAGAAGTAAAGAAATCCCCCCTGTAAAATCAGGATGGTAGATACCTTACAGGGTAATTAGATTCAAAACACAGAGAATCTCTCTAGGCAAAACCTTAAGTTACAAAAAAGATACACAGACAGAAATAGTTATTCTATTCAGCACAATTCTTTTCTCAGCCATTTAAAGAAATCATAATCTAACACATACCTAGCTAGATTACTTACTAAAAGTTCTAAGACTCCATTCCTGGTCTATCCCCGGCAAAAACAGCATATAGACAGACAGAGACCCTTTATTTCTCTCCCTCCTCCCAGCTTTTAAAAGTATCTTGTCTCCTCATTGGTCATTTTGGTCAGGTGCCAGCGAGGTTACCTTTAGCTTCTTAACCCTTTACAGGTGAGAGGAGTTTTCCTTTGGCCAGGAGGGATTTTAAAGGGGTTTACCCTTCCCTTTATATTTATGACAAGCATTCTGACCTCTCTCACCTTAATTGAAGGTTACATGATGCCAAAGTGGGGACAATTAGCATCTTTTCTGTCTGGCCTGCCATGTTTAGGGGTGAGACAGTGCCACAAAAACCACTTACCTCCCCTCTATCACATGGAAGTGGTGATCATCACAAGGACCCTCTATGCATGACTCAAAGAAAGGGAAGGATCTGACCCCAGAAAATGATGAATGACAAGTTTCTTTTAATAGAGTCTCATAGGAGAGTGCGCTGTCTGGTCAGCAGGCCTAGTGACCAGGGCCAGCTGCTGTAGTCTCTTTTCAGTTCAATGTGTTAGGGACCCCCTAAACGGGGTTCAGCTGGGTCAGCTTTCTTTTCGGTAGCTTCCCATCCTTGGGCTATGCATAAGGGAATCTAGGGGAGGTAGGGAGAACCCAGGCCCTCCCTCTCCACCAGGTCCTGGCCCAGGGTCCTGAAAGTGTGCCAGCATGGACTGGCCTATGCTTGGCCTGCCTCCTGTTCATCTTCCCCAGGCCACTTCCTACCTCACCCAATGTCTCAGTTTGGGGCATGGATGTTGTTTGATTATAGTCCTTTGTTCCAAATCCCCAGAGTCTCAGGGCCGATGCAGGCAACCCTCTGGCTCTCCCTATAGCAAGGGGAAGAGGAGAAAGACTCAGAGCTGGATCTCCTCAGTAAGAGCTCCTTCTCCTCCTGTAGCAGGGCAGTACTCCTCCAGGAAATGGCTTCTCTCCTCCCCCTGCCCCTCTGGCCTGGGTTGCTGGAGCTCTTTTTATAGTGTTCCTTTCCCCAGGAGCATTGCTCAGCTGCGCCTGAGGGGGACAGCTATCCTAGCCCAGTACTGCTTCAGCCTTGGCTGTAGTGAGGGGTCCGTAAACCCCATCACAGGTCTGAAGAGTAAATTAGCTGACAAAGATGCTCATGAGCACAGTACAGACATAGGGCCACTACAGGCTACCATAGTTAATTTACTTTATCATACCCAAAGGCACCTATATTAACTTCCTTCTTGTTGTTGCTCTATAAATTCCCATTACACATTTATCATCCTACTCTACCTTGTGAGATTATCCTTTTTAAAATTAATTAGCATCAATTTAATTCAAGCTCCTGGGGAATAAACACTGGGGATAAAAAGGAACTTTGTGAAAGATACATCCCCCCCTACCTCCCTTCAGTTAAAGACAGGCTACGAACAGATGTGGAACTGAGAGCTGAGTCCTCCAGCAAAACCAAGGAAATCCTGACTTAGCATTCCTGATATTACTAAGATTAAAAAAGAAAAGACAAAAATAAACATCTAAAAGAATATATGAAGGCTGGCTTTATTCATCATAATTAAGATAGAGCCTAACCCATTTTTGCTTTTTGAAAGTAACCTCTTATAAATTGTAGAGATGGGGGAAGTTGTCCACAAAGGGACTTTTCTCTGCTTTCTATGGCAAATGTGCTTTTTTTTCTGTTCCTCAAAGTATTTCCACTTTTTAGCCGCCCAGACAGGAATAATTACAAATGAGGAACTATAAAACGGTGATTTCCAGATTCACCGACAGAATCTCAACTCTTTGCAACAGTAAGGGTCAAATGCTGCTCCCCTTTTTTGAGTGCTTCTCACTTTCTAATGGATTTCATCCTCTGTTGAGGGAACTATTATCCTTATTTTACAGAAAGGGCATGAAGACACAGCATAGATTAAGTCATTTATCCAAGGTCACACAGGAAGTTTGCAGCTGAGCTGAGAACTGAACCCAGGTCATCCACAGCCCAAACCAGAGAGAGCCCTGGCCCTTGGCCTTTAGCCCATCCTTTTTACCCTACTCTGATGTATCATAATAAATATTACCTGTAGAGGGAGTATCCCCACAGAATAACAGCATGACAGTGGAGTGTTATAAAGAAAGGTGCTTTTCATAGAATCCTAGGACTGGAAGGGACCTCTAGAGGTCATCTAGTTCAATCCCCTGCACTCATGGCAGGACTAAGTATTATCTACACCAGCGTTTCTCAAACTGGGGTCCATGGACTCCTGGGGTTCCAAGGGTGCTCCAGGGAGTCTGTGGGCCCAGCTGTTTAACTCCTCCCCACTCCCTCAACTCCTCAGCCTCCCTCCCAGTGCCTGCTTCACACCAGGAAACAACTGTGAAACAGGCGGTGGGAGGTAGGGGGAGGAGTAGTGACCCTGGGTCCGCGCTGCTCCTGGAAGCGGCCAGCACGTCCCTGCGGCCAGACAGGGCAGGGAGTCTCCGTGCGCTGCCCCCGGCCTGAGCGCTGACTCTGCAGCTCTCATTGGCTGGGAATTATGGCCAATGGGAGCTGCGGGGCTGGTGCCTGTGAGCAGGGGCAGCGCACGGAGACCCCCTCGCCCCCTGCCTAGGAGCCACTGCCAGAGGGATGTGCCAGTCACTTTCAGGAGCCGCCTGAGGTAAGCGTCGCCCCCCCTTACTTTCTCCCATACCACAACCCCCTCCCCAGCCCAGAGCCCGCACCCAGACTCTGTCCCAGAGCCCATACCCCTTCCCACCCCCCCAAACTCCCTCTGTCATCCCCTCCGCACCCCTCAACCCTACCCCACCCTGAGCCCCCTCCAGAACCCAAACTCCCTCCCCACTCCATCCTGCACCCAAACTCCCAGAGCCCGCACCCCTGCATTCCCTCCTGCACACAAACTCCCTCCCAGAGCCCATACTCCACACCTCCTCCTGCACCCAAACTTCCTCCCAGAGCCTGCACCCGCTCCTGCACCCCAACCCCCAGCCCCAGCCTGGTGAAAGTGAGTGAGGGTGGGAGACAGTAAGTGACAGAGGGAGGGGGGATGAAGTGAACTGGGGCGTGGCCTCTGGGAAGTGGGCAGGGCAAGGGCTGAGTGGGGGGGTTGGGGTCCTGAAAAATTTTTAAATCAAAATGGGAGTTCTTGGCTTGCTAAAGTTTGAGAACTGCTGATCAAGACCATTCCTGACATGTATTTGTCTAACCTGCTCTTAAATAGCTCCATTGATGGAGATTCCACAACATCGCTAGGCAATGTATTCCAGTGCTTAACCACTGTGACAGTTAAGAAGTTTTTCGTAATGTCCAACCTAAACCTCCCTTGCTGCAATTTAAGCTCATTGCTTCTTGTCCTATCCTCAGATGTTAAGAACCATTCTTTTCCCTCCTCCTTTTAACAACCTTTTATATACTTGAAAACTGTTACCATGTCCTCTCTCAGTCTTCTCTTTTCTGGACGCAACAAACCCAATTTTTCCAATCTTCCCTCAGAGGTCATGTTTTCTAGACTTTTAATCATTTTTGTTGCTCTTCTCTTGACTTTCTCCAATTTGTCTACATCTTTCCTGAAATGTGGTGCCCAGAACTGGACACAATACTCCAGTTGAGGCCTAATCAGAGCGGAGTAGAGCGGATGAATTACTTCTTGTGTCTTGTTTACAACACTCCTGCTAATACATCCCAGAATGATGTTCAGGTTTTTTGCAACAGTGTCACACTATTGACTCATATTTAGCTTGTGGTCCACTCTGACTCTCCAGATCAGTTTCTGCAGTACTCCTTCCTAGGCAGTCATTTCGCGTTTTGTATGTGTGCAACTGATTGTTCCTTCCTAAATGGACTACTTTGCATTTGTCCTTATTGAATTTCATCCTATTTACTTCAGACCATTTCTCCAGTTTGTTCAGATCATTTTGAATTGTAATCCTATCCTCGAAAGCCCTCCCAGCTTAGTATTGTCCACAAACTTTATAAAGTATACTCTCTATATGCCATTATCTAAATCATTGATGCAGACATTGAACAGAACCGGCCCCAGAATTGATCTCTGTGGGACCCCACTTGTTATGCCCTTCCAGCATGACTTCGAACCACTAATAACTACCCTCTGGGAATGATTTTCCAACCAGTTATGCACCCACCTTATAATAGCTCCATCTAGGTTGCCTTTCCCTAGTTTGTTTGTGAGAAGGTCATGCAAGACAGTATCAAAAGCTTTACTAAAGTCAAGATATACCATTTCTACCACTTCCCCCCATCCACAAGACTTGTTACCCTGTCAAAGAAAGCTACTGGGTTGGTTTGACACCATTTGTTCTTGACAAATCCATGCTGTTACTTATCACCTTATTATCTTCTACATGTTTGCAAATTGATTGCTTAATTATTTGCTCCATTATCTTTCCAGGTACAGAAGCTAAGCTGACTGGTCTGTAATTCCCCGGGTTGTCCTTATTTCTCTTTTTATAGATGGGCACTATATTTGCCCTTTTCCAGTCTTCTGGAATCTCTCCCGTCTTCCATGACTTTTCAAAGATAATCGCTAATGGTTCAGATATCTCCTCAGTCAGCTCCTTGAATATTCTACGGTGCATTTCATCAGGCCCTGGTGACTTGACATCTAATTTGTCGAAGTAATTTTTAACTTGTTCTTTTCCTATTTTAGCCTCTGATCCTACCTCATTTTCACTTGCATTCACTATATTAGACGTCCAATCACCACCAACCTTCTTGATGCAAGCCGAAACAAAGAAGTCATTAAGCACCTCTGCCATTTCCACATTTTCTGTTATTATTTTCCCCCACCCCCACCTTGTCTACCCTGTCCTGGGTCTTCCTTTTGCTTCTAGTGTATTTGTAGAATGTTTTCTTGTTACCCTTTATATCTCTAGCAAGTTTGATCTCATTTTGTGCCTTGGTCTTTCTAATTTTGTCCGTACATACTTGTATTATCTGTTTATATTCATCCTTTGTAATTTGACCTAGTTTCCATTTTTTGTAGGACTCTTTTTTGATTTTTAGATCATTGAAGATCTCCTGGTTAAGCCAGGGTAGTCTCTTGACAGATACTTCCTATCTTTCCTACACAGTGAGATAGTTTGCTCTTGTGCCCTTAATAATGTCTCTTTGAAAAACTGCCAACTGTCTTCAAATGTTTTTCCCCTTAGACTTGCTTCCCATGGGATCTTACCTACCAACTCCCTGAGTTTGCTAAAGCCTGACTTCTTGAAATCCATTATCTTTATTTTGCTGTTCTCCCTCCTACCATTCCTTAGAATCATGAACTCTACCATTTCATGACCACTTTCACCCAAGCTGCCTTCCACTTTCAAATTCTCAACCAGTTCCTCTCTATTTGTCAAAATCAAATCTAGAACAGCCTCTCTCCCCTAGTCACTTTCTCCACCTTCTGAAATAAAAAATTGTCTCCAATATATTCCAAGAACTTGTTGGATAATCTGTGCCCTGCTGTGTTATTTTTCCAACAGATGTCTGAGTAGCTGAGGTCCCCTATCACCACCATGTCCTGTGCTTTGGATGATTTTGTTAGTTTAAAAAAAGCCTCATGCCATCTCTTTTTCCTGGTTAGGTGGTCTGTAGTAGACCCCTACCAGGACATCATCCTTGGTTTTTACTGCTTTCATCCTTACCCAGAGACTTTCAGCAAGTCTGTCTCCTATTTCCATCTGAACCTCAGTCCAAGCGTATACAATTTTAATATATAGAGCAACACCTCCTCCCTTTTTTTCCTCCCTTTTTTCCCTGCCTATTCTTCCTGAGCAAGCTGCACCCTTCTATACCCTTCTTTTGTTTTATTTAAACTACCTGATCAATTATATTTCACTGTTCTATTATGCATCTTTTTAACATTAATTGAACAGCCTTATTTTTAAAAAATCTAATATCCTTTTTTCCCAAGGCTTCACATGCAAGATTAAAATTATTTTGTAAGGTACACATACTGTTTTAATTCCAACAGTTTGTTTGTTTCTTATTTGGATTTTAAGTAGCATTTTAGAGGTTTTAATTCACATACAGAATCTAATTAAACCCTGGGCATTTGGGTCAGTGTCCAGAATGAAATGGACGAGATAGAAAGAATGATGCACGGTAGTCCAATTAAAAATTACCAAGATTAAAGAAGCATTTTGAAGTTAAAAGAATTAGGGCCCACTTAGCTCCGTTCAGTCAATGGGACACCTTCCATGGCTTATACTGGAGTTGAGATCAGGCCCTCTTAAAGGATGGTCTATGGTTGTTCCACAACTGTTACATTAGAGTTAAATTAAGCATTAAGTTAAAAGTTGTCACTGAGACCATAGTGCTTATGATATTGTTCCTGAAATGCGCTCAGGCTCCGCATTTAATGCCCCATTTGTGTCAGTAGTGATGGGTAAAGGGAGTCTGGATCTTTACAGCTGAGATATTGCTGCAAGACTGGCTTACTAGACCAGCCCTACGTTAACTGGCATGTGAGAAGCTAATGGAAAAGGCTCTATAGAGTTCTGATTAATGACAAAAGAGCTAAATAAAGACTTTAAACAACAAAACTCTGGGGGATGGTTAGAAAAAGCTAAGATTTACCCCAAAATTAAAAAGAAAAGGAGTACTTGTGGCACCTTAGAGTCTAACCAATTTATTTGAGCATAAGCTTTTGTGAGCTACAGCTCACTTCATTGGATGCATACACCAATTTATCTGAGCATAAGCTTTCGTGAGCTTCAGCTCACTTCATCGGATGCGATGAAGTGAGCTGTAGCTCACGAAAGCTAATGCTCAGATAAATTGGTTAGTCTCTAAGGTGCCACAAGTACTCCTTTTCTTTTTGTGAATACAGACTAACACAGCTGTTACTCTGAAACCCAAAATTAAAATCACCCAACTCTGTCCTTCAGCAGATGGGATTCATAATCAACTTGTTTAGAATCTTTTTTCCTCTTTAAATATGTTCTGCTATTGAAGTTACAGGTCCTGATGTTGCTCCCTGCACTGCCCCCTCCCCGTTTCTCCACCATATCGAACACAAACTACTCGTCTTCACATTCAAGGTCCTGTTCCCACCCTACGTATCATCTCCCAAGCTGCAACTCATGCTTGGGAGGATCTCCCCATAAATATTCGTAAAGCTATTTCACAGTCATCCTTTAAATCCCTTCTTAAAACTCTCCTGTGCTGTGATGCCTACCAAACACTTGACAACACTTAGGCAATTGACATGTTATATATTACACTTAGGCAATTGACATATTATATATTATACTGCCCAATATTGTCTGAATGTTTCCCTGTGATCACCCATCTATGTGTCTGTATCCACCTTTTGTCTCTTGTTTTATATGCAGATTGGGCAGGGACTGTCTTTTCATTATGTATGTGTACAGTGCCTACTATAATGGGATCTTGGTCCATGACTGGGCTCCTAGATGCTACCATAACACAAATAATAAAATTAAAGTCACTAGGAGTTGGGTTGGGCCAGGCCCACAGCTCAAGAGTTCTGCATATAAAATCCAGCAGCAGAACTAAAAAACGGCTTATTAAGTGTCTGATCCAAATGTTATTGAAGTAAATAGAAAGACTCTGTGATGTTGCACTCAATATGTTTATGGAAATATGCTTATGAGTGTAAATATGATGTAACTGGAATATGCTTAATGCAAAAGGTCTCTTGTTAAGGTATCATTACAAAGCTTATAATCTACTGAGTGTGTTCATCCTATTTGTATGAATGTATCATTCTTGTATCTGAAGCTAGAAATATGAAGTATTACTCTAAAGTCCTATTGTAATTATGCAACATTTGGGCCATTAATGGTGGTTTAGAATCTTGATGGCTCCCATTGACCAGGACAATGGGTTGTAAAAGGCTCTGTTTACTTATAAGCCTTCCTATGCTCGTGTGAGTCAGGCCGGAAAGAATGGAGGCTTGGGGGGTCTCACAGGACATGTGACCCTGTCACCTGGTACTGGAATCCATCTTAAATCTGGTGCTTTTCCATTTAGAAGGAGGGGTGGGGACCCAGAGAGACAAAAGATTCCCGCCTGTTGCCAAAGCTATAAAAGGGAGTGGAACAGAACACATGGGGGTCCCAATCATGTAAAATCCCCTGCTTTTCACCTAAGATGCTTGTTGAAACTAACAAGAACTGTACCAGGGAAAGGATTGGGCCCAGACTAGGAAGGAGTCTAGTCTGTGAAAGAAGCTTCTTGGTTTCAGAGTAGCAGCCGTGTTAGTCTGTATTCGCAAAAAGAAATGGATTACTAGTGGCACCTTAGAGACTAACCAATTTATTTGAGCATAAGCTTTCATGAGCTATAGCTCACTTCATCGGATGCATTCGGATGAAGTGAGCTGTAGCTCACGAAAGCTTATACTCAAAAAGAAAGCTTATTGGAACATCTCTGAGGGTGAGATTTACCTGTATTCAGTTTTTTAATGTAGTAGGCTTAAACTTGCGTGTTTTGTTTTATTTTGCGTGGTAACTTACTTTGTTCTGTCTGTTATTTCTTGAAACCACTTAAATCCTACTTTTTATACTTACTAAAATCACTTTTGTTTATTATTAAACCCAGAGTAAGTGATTAATGCCTCGGGGAGCAAACAGCTGTGCATATCTCTCTATCAGTGTTATAGAGGGTGGACAATTTATGAGTTTACCCTGTATCTGCTTTATACAGAGTAAAATGAATTTATTTGGGGTTTGGATCCCATTGGGAACTGGGTGCCTGGGTGCTGGAGATAGGTGACCTGCTGAACAGTTTTTGGTTAAAGCCTGCAGCTTTGGGAGTATGGACCAGACCTGGGTCTGTGTTACAGCAGGCTAGCATGTCTGGCTCAACAAGGACGTCAGTTGACAGTCCCAAGGGGGTCTCTGTGACTAAACCCATCACAGACTCCTCTACTGACTTGAATGGGTTTTGGATCAGGCCCTAAAATGTCAGCTATTAAATAAAGAGATAAGGTGGGTGAGGTAATATTTATTGCCAACCAAACCGTGGGTGGTCAGGCCTAATGGTAAAGAGAAGAGTTCAGCCTACAGGTTAGAGCTGGGTCAAGGGTGGATGGAGTCCAGGAAATGAGCCGAGGGTCAGTAGCAGACGGGTAGAAATCCAAATGCCAGAGTGCGGGGAGGGGAAACCAGAGTTGTAAGCCAGAGGCAGAGCCAGAGATCAGTGCTGGAGACACAGAAGCTGAATGCCAGAACTGGAGGGTCAACTGGAGTCGTAAGCCACAGACAGAGCTGGGGAAGGTGGGTCAAAACTAGAAGTCTGAAGCATAGCAGGAGCAGGGACTGGAAGCAGTCTGGAGCAGGGCTAGAACAAGGGCTGGAGCAAGCAGGAGCAGGGCTGGAACAAGGTCAAGCACAGCTGCAGGTATGGTGCACGTTGAACAACCAGTGAACTACAGTGGGGGCTTGGTCTGCTCCCTGACAACATCGTTTATTGGACCAACTTCTGTTGGTGAAAGAAACAAGCTTTCAAGCTACTCAGAGCTCTTCTTAAGGTCTGGGAAATGTATTCAGAGAATATTTCTACACTGCAATATAAACCCTGGGTTTGAACTCAGGCTCAAGCATAATCCATAGGCGCTGACTCTGTGGGTGCTCTGGGGCTGAAGCACCCACAGGGAAAAATTGGTGGGTCCTCAGCACCCACCAGCAGCTCCCCGCTGGCCCTTGCGCCCATCTCACCTCTGCCCCGCCTCTGCTTCCTCTCCTGAGCGTGCCACCACCGCCCTGCTTCTTCCCCGTCCCTCCCTCCCAGGCTTGCCACAAATCAGCTATTTCATGCGCGGCAAGCCTGTGAGGGAGGGGGGAGAAGTGGAGCGGTGGCATGCTTAGGGGAGGAGATAGAGGCTGAGCAGAAGTGAGCTGGAGCAGGGAGCGGTTCCTCTGCACCCCCCACCCCCAAACTCATCTCCGCTTCCTACGGCCCGCCCCGCACCCCCCCAACTCACCTCCGCTCCGCCTCCTCCCCTGAGCGCACTGCCTCTCCGCTTCTCCCCCCTCCCAGGCTTGCTGCGCGTAAGCCTGGGAGGGAGCGGGGTGGAGGGGAAATGCCGCGTGCCCGGAGAAGGAGGCGGGAGTGGGGATTTGGGGAAGGGGTTGGAATGGGGGTGGGGCTGGGGGCGGAGTTGGGGCGCGCTGGCTAAAGTCAGCGCCTATGGCATAATCCCCCTTCCACACAAATCACACTAACTTAGGACTCAGACTCAGTGTCCTAGGACACCACAGGGGTGGAGGATCCGAGTGTGAGTCAAGCCGGGACCTAAGGTTAAAGCCTTACTGCTTTGCAGTGTAGTTGCAGCCCTACTGGACTCATGCTATGGGAGTCTGCCAAAAGTATTCCACAACCCCACTGGCTGACTTTCTTTGTCCTCTAGACAGTCACGTTTGGTGAACAGTCAAGTTTTTCCACGTTGCTCCACAAACAAAAGGGCTAGAGCAGCCACGTTTTGGGAGTGTGCTAGGAAGTCTGGGATATGGGTAGTTCAACTTATGCCATCATAATGCAGAATAGACGCTGGTGCCCCAGGCTGGGACCTAAAGCTTTAAATCAGCAGAACAATGTGCTGCTATGAAACCTGTTTTAGTTTGTCAAGTGCTATATAAAAAGCCAGACTGTGCCCAACTCTTGAGCAGGGGGGCCAGCCACAATGACAGTCCCTGATAATGTCCCTTCCAGTATAAGACACCTCAAAAAGAGCAGGGAGGAGAAGTCTTATCTGCTCACCAGTCAGCAGAGTCATCTGAGGTCCATTATCATACATCACTCCAGTGCAGCACAGACTCATAAACACATAATCTAACAAAAACAATGCACAAGGCAGCACTCTCTCTTTGTTATGCAGTGCTAGTTTTCTGGCATCAAGATCTCTGAAGACATGTCAGGTTGCTTTTAGCGTATGAGAGAAGAGCATATGTTCACTAGAAAGGTCAGAGATAAAGATGAAACAGACATGCCTTGTCAAAATCAGGCAGCTACAGCTACCTCTTCTCTTATCTCCCAACTTGTAAACTGTATTTGAAAATAGGAAGCACAAATGAAAGCCACCCACGGTCAACTCTCAACTGTGTTCCAACCTTGGATCCCACGCATTGGCTCTTTTTCAATTTCTATGGCATAGTTAGTTAAAGATCTATATGGAGGATTTCAGGTATAATTAAGAATCCTCCTGAATATGAAATAAACTGAAATGGGCCTAAAGATCAATCACTAGTGTGTTGGCTCACTTAGATGCAGGTTTCCAGAAAGAAAATTGCTCACATTATTTATATTGAATTAAGATACTCTTGAAATATTGTTTAATTGGTGCCTTTCTCATCAGCTAGTTACCTGTGGATAATCAGGATAATCAGAAGTGATCTCCTAGCTTGAATTACCTAGTTTAAATGAGAGACAAGATTGGAGAGGTAATATCTTTTATTGACCAACTTCTGCTGATGAGAGAGACAAGCTTGTTTGAGCTACACAGAGCTCTTCCTCAGGTCTGGAAAAAGCACTCAGAGTGTCACAGCTAAATACAAGATGGAACAGATTGTGTACTATAAGTAGTTAGCACATATTCTCAGGTACAATTCAAGTTGAAGTAGCACATTAAACACCTCTGCAGCCATATGACAAAAAGGGGTGGGTTTTTTAGTGGTTATGAACTGTTGTAATAAGCCATAAATACAGTGTCTAGCAAAGTCATGAATTTAAGCTCCCAGGCTCATCTTTTGAAAGTGTTGTGCAGGTTTCCTTTGAGGATGAGGATGGAGAGGTCACATACAGAGTGATCACTTTGTGCGAAGTGTTCACCCACAGATGATATGGTGTTTTTGTCTTTTATCATTTTCCTATGTGAGTTCATTCTAGAGCATAGTGATTGTCTGGTTTCACCCACATAGTTGTTATTGGGGCATTTAGTCACTGAGTGAGGTATACCACATGTTGTGATAAGCATGTGTAGGACACATGGATCTTGAAAGGTGTGTTGTGGCAGGTGTTGATCACTGGTGTGGGGGAGATATTTCTGCAAAGTTTTGCATCTGTTGTTCTGACAGGATCTAGTGCTGCTTGAGTTGGTGTGTTCTGGTCTGCGGGGAGCTTGCTTCTGATGATGAGCTTAGAGAGGTTGGGTTGGGGGGTTGTTTCAGGAATGATTTCTTGCAAGATGGGGTCCCCGTCGAGTATGGGTTGTAGTTGTGTGAGGATACCCAGTATGAGATGGTAGATGACAATTAGGGGTATATGACCAGAGGGAGTTTTATTTATGTATTGAAGCAGGTTCTCTCAAGTTATTTTGGTGACCCAATCCATGATGCAATCTACTTCTCTGGTGGAGTGTTCTTGTTTGGTGAAGGCAGTTTTAAGTGTGTTAAGGCATATATCCTGGACTTTCTCTTTGGAGCTTATTCTGTGGTATCAGAGTGCCTGGCTGTAGATAACAGATTTCTTGGTGTCTTTGGGGTTGAAGGTGTGGTGATCCATGGGCTTCTTGTATATAGTCATTTGTAGAGTTCCATTATTTAAGCTGATTGTGGTGTCCAGGAAGTTGATGCTGGTGTGGGAATATTCCAGAGAGTGTTTAATGGACAGAGGATGGATGTTAAAATTGTGGTGGAAATCTGTGAGGGATTTTAAGTTGTCTGTCCGGGGATAAAAATATCATCAGTGTATCTCAAGTATATCATTGATTTCATGGTGCATTTTGTGGTGCATTTCTCTCTGGAACAGTCCCAACTAGTCTCAACTTCCTGAACATCACAATCAGCTTCAACAATGGATAGCTTGTCTCTCTCACCAAGAGAAGTTAGTCCAATTAATATATTACCTCACCCACCTTTTCTAATAACCCGAAACCGACACAGTTACAACAATAGTAGTTTAAATGAGTCCACATGAGAGTGACTGCCCTATGTTGCCTACGCTAGCACTTTACACCCACAATAGATATGCAGTCAAAGAAACACTATGTCAAAATCATGAAAAAAGGCACTTGTCCAAAATAAAATCTAAGGACTAGAACCTGCCTTCTACTGCATGTCTATTTACAGACACATTCTGTAACATTATCACATTTACCTACACCCTTAAATCTGCCACTTACAAATCATCTATAGGGAAAGAGATTGTCATACCCCTGTACTTCCTAGTCCAAACTCTGTTTTGTCTTCTTATGCCCACTTCTTGTGTCTGGTAGTAAACTAAGGTTATGTCTACACTGCAGACCTTACTGCATCTGTGCCACTGCAAGCTCTCCTGTGTAGCCACTCTAAACCAGCGGGAGAGAGCTCTCCTGCTGGCATAATTAAACCACCCGCAACGAGTGGCGGTAGCTATGTCACCCAGAGACACTCTCCCACTGACATAGCGCTGCCCACACCGATGCTTTTGCCAGTGAAACTTCTGTCTGTTGGGGGTGGGGGTATCTTTTTCACACCCCTGACTGACAAAAGTTTTGCTGACAAAAATACTAGTGTAGACAAAGCTTGAGGCTGTCTGCTTCTCTGTGTTTATACAATGCCTAACACACTGGGGTCATTACTTGACTGGGGCCCTCCAGACACTACTGTAACACAAATAATAGTGAATAATTATAACAATTCCCACACGCAAGGAAGGATAGAATTTGACCTTGACTCTCTGAAAAAGATTTTGAGTTTTTTAAAAAGTAAGTGAATCTGGAATAATAATAAAAATAAATATTCTGAAGGATAGCTGTAGTCCACCTACAACTGCACCGTCCATAATGAGCTTTGCGCCAGTCTCACTGTAGTTTAAGTACAGGCAGGAAAAAGGGTTTAATCTAAAAACTTGATTGGCTTTCCTGTAGTAAACTTTTGAGTTGTTACCCACACAAAACTTGATTGCTTCTTCAGCAGGGAGATCAGTCCTGGTGCATTGATTACATATGTTTATATTCCATCTTTTATTCCGTCCAGAGAGTTAATAGTAGAGGGGTCAGATTCTCCACTTATACCACACAAGGAATTGCCAATAATCTGAATTGGAATTCCCATATATGAATCAAGGAAAGAATACGTATGATCCATGATGAATAATTCTTCTGCATTCCTTTTGCGCGATGACACGTAATTCTTCTGCACTACTTTTGTGCATTCTTTGTGCCTTAAGACACTGGCATTGCCCCATCTCTTTCTGTATATAGGGCCTGAGCCAATGTTCACTGATATCGGTGGGAGTCTTTCTGTTCACTTCAATGGGTGTTGGATTGGGCCCATAAAGATTTATGGTAAAAACACGATTAATGATCAAATACCTACTCATTTTAATTTAAAATAAAGCACCAAATATTTCTTTGCAAAGCTGACTTACCATTTCTTTTGAGAAAATAGATTTGATATACATGCGTGGTACATCCTTCCACCATACCGAAAGGGAAACGAACATAGCTGGTCATCCTCCGTAAACACTGAAATACGAGAGTAAAACCTCCATGCAGTCACACACTGACATGCAGCTCTTTGCTGACACAAAAGTAATGCTAATTTAAAGGAAAGGAATCTTCAGGTATCTCAACAGGATGGTGGATCCTGTTTCTTGTGAACTCTGGTATAGTAAGAGGAAAAGGAAATCTTAGAGTACGCTGGAGCTGCAGGCACTACTGCTAAAGCAACATAATTTAAGCAGTCAGTGGTAGAATAAAAATTTCAGATAATTTCAGTTCATGAACATATGGCAATTCCTGGTACAGCCAGACATCATAATAATTAATAATAATACATTCATATTATTAATGTGATATCTGAAATAGTACTCTTTGGGCCTCTATACCACATTAAAAGGATGTTATAAAGTAAAGTGTCAGCCTGTAAAACAATCAAATAGACAAAAATGGCCAAAGGGGTAGGAGGGTTGTAAAGGGTGGAGGAAGATACTTAATATGGCGGCAAACATTGATTGGAACAATCAGATCATCATCACTTTTGTAATGAACAGGCTCATTACAAGTGAAGAAAAATGGACCGAGATGGATGTCTAGAAACAATGAGTCTACGCCCACCACCTCAGTAGTACAGTTGCCTAAGAAGGGATGATGCGATCCCTATAAGGCAGGTAAGGCTAGACAAGACTCTCCTACTTTTTACCGGCCATAAGGGCATGTGATGGGAGGAGGGGCAGAGAGAAGTGAGCTGCGGGAGGGAACTTGGGGGAAAGAGGCGGCACGGGAGCGGAAGTTTGGGCGGAAGGGGTGGCATGGGGCCAGAGCCTTGAGGGGAATCAGTGGTGCAAGGGGTCAGGAAGAAGGGGCAGCATGGGGGCAAGGCCTTGGGGGAGGGGATGGTGCAAGGGCGGGGCCATGGTTCAGGCACCCGTGGCCCCTTCATTTTTTAGAGAGCTTCCACCAACTCCTGGGCTAGATCTACAAAGGGATTTGGGCACCTCGCTGCCACTTTAGGTGCTAAAATTCAAAATTTAGATACGCAAACCCTCCCCCTCAACTGCCACCTAACTCTGTAGGTGCCTAAAGTCCTAGGGACCTGAATTTCCACTGGTAAAGTCCCTTAGCTGCTTACAAATCTGCCACTGGGCATGTGCACAGCCACTTCAGTCTAGGTGCCCGCATATAGCTCACGCTTAAGCCCCATCATGATCCTCAGACTAGGTAAGGATCTTTCCCTATCTTACCTGTGGGGCCTGATCTGGTAGGTGTTCTCAGAAACTTCCAACCAGATTGTGTCCAGCACATAGCACCACCAGAGGAAGAGGTGGTAATGTCTCCCCAACCCCTTTATATCTTTTAGCCAGTGGCTAGAGCACTCAGTCATGATGTGGGAGACCCAGGTCAATTCTCTGCTCTGCCTAATGTGGAGAAGGGATTTGAACTTGGCTTTTCCAGACCCAGGAGGGTGCCCTAGCCACTGCACTATTGGATATTCTGAGGCAGGTATCTCTTAGTATTTCCTGTTAGAGCAGCTCTACTGCGTATAAATAATTAAATATGCACTGGGGCCCATCTTTCTGTTCCTCTACCACTGTCTTAAAAAGTTCATGTTGAAACAAAAACAGGCTTATTATAGGGTTGCATATCATAGATACAGGTAAGCAGTTTGTTGTTATTACTGACACCTGTTAGATCTGATTTGGTACCTCTGTGGTGAAAGAGTTCATGTACTGAGCCTCTTCTTTGCGTAGATCCATGGTTCTACAAATAAAAATAATGCAGATTGGAAATACATAAATCCATTACATGAAACATTCTGTAAGGACAAAACATACACTCAGAGGTGTCCCAAAACACTTGTTATGTAGCACTTCGGCAAGAATCCTGTTATTTGAGTGTGCTTTTGGCTAGGGCACATTCTTGTGAAAGGGAATAAACAAACATTAGCTGATGAAAGGTCGTGGCTTATCCAGGAAAAGCCAAACATGGTACAAGAATGCAGAAGACAAGCTTCATTATACCTTTCTGTTATCTAGGGACATATGTTCCTATTTCTTTTGTCAGGGAGCACGTCTTTCAGAGCTAGTTCACAGCTATGAACAATGCCCCCAACCTTTTGGCCTTTCACATCATTTAGCAGTGTTCCCCATGGGCTGAGTTATAAGCAATCTCTATTTGAGCTCACTGACCAGGAAATGAACACTGATAAAACTAAATATGTTAATTCTAATCAGCCTCAAGAAATAAGGAATAATAGTAGGACATAATAAAATGCCACCACCACCAAAGGCACTCAGGACAACAAACAACAATAAAGCCATGATTAAAATACAGTATCCATATAATATAAATTCAACATCAGAAAAACAATCAAGGGAACTGGCACATAAGGAAGGGGGAGAAATAGATAGAGGGAAGTTAATAAATAAGGAGCCAAGCCTGATTCTTCTAAAAAAGCAGCTTGAGATGTTTATTACTACAGGGAAAAGCTTAAATGGATGCAAGGAAGAAAGAAGCTCCATACTCTAGAGCCTGCAACAGCTCCATCACCTCCCAACCTAAGGCCTGATCCAACACCCAGTGGCCCAATCAGGATTGAGGCCCTTTGTGCTAGCCGCTGTAGAAACACATAGAAAGAGACATTCCCTGACCTGGAATGCTTACAGTCCAAGACAAGATGCAACAAGAACATGTAATACACTGTTGAAAGGCTTTGTGGGAGGACACCAGCAACAGAGGTAAGAACAGGTGGTTATTGAGGCTAGCTATGTGCAGTTAGATGGCTCCAAGTCAATTCTTTAAAAATATATACAAACACAAACATTAGGGTTATCATTAATCCCTACTGGCCCCTCCCCTAGCCACTCATAGGTTGAGCCTGGATCAGGACCTGAGCCAGGAGAAAGCTTAGTAGCCTGACCACCAAGTCTGAAATACCTACATTCCTGTAGATGCCCACGTTCAGATCCCAACAGGGCAATCTAGAGGTAGAGATCCATGAAGTTTGATGCCTGGGTGAGTCTTATAGATGAAACCTTATAACTTGTGCTCCTGTCTGCTCGGCAAGAGCATTACAGATCCCCGGCATTTCTTGTATGTGTGCTCCTCCCTTGGTAACTGGGCAGTGTATTACATGCTGGGTGCTGCTTTCCACCCTACTGGTAGGTGAAAGGACTCCTACATGCATAACCACAGCAATATTGTTACTTGACATGATACCTGATTTTCCACAAAGTTATCAGATAAATTATCCATGGCGAAAGATTTTGTCAGCTAACTTGCTTTGTGTAATTCAGCCTGCTGTCTGGCTCTACCCATTCAACCCAAGTACAAGTATCTCATGCCTATCATTTCATGTCCAGCCTTTGGTGCACTGACCAGCCATTCCAAATCACAAGAAAATCACACTTACCATCCCTGTACAGTCATGGCTGAAAGTCAAAGCCAGGATGACAACAGCAAAAGGACTGCAGGCTTTCATCTTCATTTTCCTTTCCAAAAAACCCTGAATACAGCCGTAGGGCTGGGCTGTTCTGCTGCCCAGGGGTTTGATGCTGGAGGATAAATCAGCTACAGGCTTTCGCAAGAGATTTGGATATACCAAAATCTCCCAGTGGTTCACTTGACTTTAGAGTATTTTAACTTGTTAAGTAATCAAAGCTCTTATCAGTGTTAATCATTAACTTCTTTGTGGGCTGATGTGAATGCAGTATTTGGAGCTATTTTACTAAAACCACAGGGACTGAATAGCTTTCAAAGGCCGTGTGTGGAGATAAGTGCCCTCCACTTGCCCTGAACTCAGTGGGCATGAAATGTACTCAGCACATCCACAGGATCCAGCTTGATGTTACTTGTACTCAGAAAGCTATTTGCAATGGAAGCACTTCTCTCTTTTCCTTTGATATGTAATTATAAACATAATACAGTAATTATGAAGAGCTCCAAACAAGCCACTCAGGAAACTATGTTATGTGGCAAAACATGGAACAGATCAATGCCAATATCAGACAAATGCATGAATTACTAATTAACAGATGTTTACCTGCCCAGCAGTTACTTATAAGAATGCTGGATCAGTGAGCGAGGATAAAATAAGAGAGAAAGAAAATACACATTACTCTGATGAAACAGAAACTAAGTACAGTAAATAATCCCATTCTATAGTAAGGTATGGTCTACACTTAAAAGTTTTATCGCCATAGCTAAGTCAGTTAAGGGTTTAATTGTTACCAACATAGCTATGCCAGTAAAAGCCCTAAGCTATGTCTACACTACGGACCTTACAACAGCCATGCCATTGTAAGGTGTGCTGGGTAGCAGCTCTTTATCTCCAGGAGAGAGCTCTCCCAGAGACAAAATAAAACCACTGCCAATGAGGGGCAGTAGCTTCTTCACCAGGAGCGTGGCTCCCGCCGACAAAGCACTGTCCACACCGGTGCTTTTTGTCATTAAAACTTTTGTCATTCAGGGGGCTGTTTTTTCACACCCCTGAACGACAAAAGTTTTAACAATGAAAGTGCCAATGTAGACATAGCCCTAGTGTGAACAAAGTTATATCAGTATAACTGTGCTTATAAGTGGGGGAATTCGCATAAACTATACCTGTGAAAGTCCTTTCATACTGCTATAACTGTATCCACACTAGTAGATTTTGCCAGTATAGCTTTACTGGTATAACACAGGCAAAACCTTCCCAGTGTAGGTAATGCCTTAAAAATGAACAACAAACACTGGGTGAATTTTGAATTCACTCCAGATTCAGCAATAAATAATAATTATACTTGGCACTTACATAGCATCTGTTATCTTAGGATCTGAAATTAATTAGAATCATAGAATCATAGAATATCAGGGTTGGAAGGGACTTCAGGAGGTCATCTAGTCCAACCCCCTGCTCAAAGCGGGACCAATCCCCAATTAAATCATCCCAGCAGAGGGCTTTGTCAAGCCTGACCTTAAAAACTTCTAAGGAAGGAGATTCCACCACCTCCTTAGGTAATGCATTCCAGTGTTTCACCACCCTCCTAGTGAAAAAGTTTTTCCTAATATCCAACCTAAACCTCCCCCACTGCAACTTGAGACCATTACTCCTTGTCCTGTGCTCCTCTACCACTGAGAATAGTCTAGAACCATCCTCTCTGGAACCACCTCTCAGGTAGTTGAAAGCAGCTATCAAATCCCCCCTCATTCTTCTCTTCTGCAGACTAAACAATCCCAGTTCCCTCAGCCTCTCCTCATAAGTCATGTGTTCCAGACCCCTAATCATTTTTGTTGCCCTTCGCTGGACTCTCTCCAATTTATCCACATCCTTCTTGTAGTGTGGGGCCCAAAACTGGACACAGTACTCCAGATGAGGCCTCACCAGTGTCGAATAGAGGGGAACGATCACATCCCTCGATCTGCTCACTATGCCCCTACTTATACATCCCAAAATGCCATTGGCCTTCTTGGCAACAAGGGCACACTGCTGACTCATATCCAGCTTCTCGTCCACTGTCACCCCTAGGTCCTTTTCCGCAGAACTGCTGCCTAGCCATTTGGTCCCTAGTCTGTAGCAGTGCATTGGGTTCTTCTGTCCTAAGTGCAGGACCCTGCACTTATCCTTACTGAACCTCATCAGGATTTTGGCCCAATCCTCCAATTTGTCTAGGTCCCTCTGTATCCTATCCCTGCCCTCCAGCGTATCTACCACTCCTCCCAGTTTAGGATCATCCGCAAATTTGCTGAGAGTGCAATCCACACCATCCTCCAGATCATTTATGAAGATATTGAACAAAACCGGCCCCAGGACCGACTCCTGGGGCACTCCACTTGACACCGGCTGCCAACTAGACATGGAGCCATTGATCACTACCCGTTGAGCCTGACAATCTAGCCAACTTTCTACCCACCTTATAGTGCATTCATCCAGCCCATACTTCTTTAACTTGCTGACAAGAATACTGTGGGAGACCATGTCAAAAGCTTTGCTAAAGTCAAGAAACAATACATCCACTGCTTTCCCTTCATCCACAGAACCAGTAATCTCATCATAGTAGGCGATTAGATTAGTCAGGCATGACCTTCCCTTGGTGAATCCATACTGACTGTTCCTGATCACTTTCCTCTCATGTAAGTGCTTCAGGATTGATTCTTTGAGGACCTGCTCCATGATTTTTCCGGGGACTGAGGTGAGGCTGACTGGCCTGTAGTTCCCAGGATCCTCCTTCTTCCCTTTTTTAAAGATTGGCACTACATTAGCCTTTTTCCAGTCATCTGGGACTTCCCCCATTCGCCACGAGTTTTCAAAGATAATGGCCAATGGCTCTGCAATCACAGCCGCCAATTCCTTTAGCACTCTCAGATGCAACTCGTCCGGCCCCATGGACTTGTGCATGTCCAGCTTTTCTAAATAGTCCCTAACCACCTCTTTCTCCACAGAGGGCTGGCTGTCTACTCCCCATGTTGTGATGCCCAGCGCAGCAGTCTGGGAGCTGACCTTGTTAGTGAAGACAGAGGCAAAAAAAGCATTGAGTACATTAGCTTTTTCCACATCCTCTGTCACTAGGTTGCCTCCCTCATTCAGTAAGGGGCCCACACTTTCCTTGGCTTTCTTCTTGTTGCCAACATACCTGAAGAAACCCTTCTTGTTACTCTTGACATCTCTTGCTAGCTGCAGCTCCAGGTGCGATTTGGCCCTCCTGATGTCATTCCTACATGCCCGAGCAATATTTTTATACTCTTCCCTGGTCATATGTCCAACCTTCCACTTCTCGTAAGCTTCTTTTTTATGTTTAAGATCCGCTAGGATTTCACCATTAAGCCAAGCTGGTTGCCTGCCATATTTACTATTCTTTCGGCTCATCGGGATGGTTTGTCCCTGTAACCTCAGCAAGGATTCCTTGAAATACAGCCAGCTTTCCTGGACTCCTTTCCCCTTCATGTTAGTCCCCCAGGGGATCCTACCTATCCGTTCCCTGAGGGAGTCGAAGTCTGCTTTCCTGAAGTCCAGGGTCCGTATCCTGCTGCTTACCTTTCTTCCCTGTGTCAGGATCCTGAACTCAACCAACTCATGGTCACTGCCTCCCAGATACCCATCCACTTTTGCTTTCCCCACTAATTCTTCCCGGTTTGTGAGCAGCAGGTCAAGAAAAGCTCCCCCCCCCCATTTGGCTCCTCTAGCACTTGCACCAGGAAATTGTCCCCTACGCTTTCCAAAAACTTCCTGGATTGTCTATGCACTGCTGTATTGCTCTCCCAGCAGATATCAGGAAGATTAAAGTCACCCATGAGAACCAGAGCGTGCGATCTAGTAGCTTCTGCGAGTTGCCGGAAGAAAGCCTCATCCACCTCATCCCCCTGGTCTGGTGGTCTGTAGCAGACTCCCACCACTACATCACTCTTGTTGCTCACACTTCTAAACTTAATCCAGAGACACTCAGGTTTTTCTGCCGTTTCGTACCGGAGCTCTGAGCAGTCATACTGCTCCCTTACATACAGTGCTACTCCCCCACCTTTTCTGCCCTGCCTGTCCTTACTGAACAGCTTATATCCATCCATGACAGTACTCCAGTCATGTGAGTTATCCCACCAAGTCTCTGTTATTCCAATCACGTCATAATTCCTTGACATCACCAGGACCTCCAGTTCTCCCTGCTTGTTTCCAAGGCTTCGTATATAAGCACTTGAGATAACCTGCTGATCGCCCCTCATCCTCAGTAGGAGACAGGAGCCCTCCCCTCACAGACATTCCTGCCTGTGCTTCCTCCCGGTATCCCGCTTTCCCACTTACCTCAGGGCTTTGGTCTCCTTCCCCCGGTGAACCTAGTTTAAAGCCCTCCTCACTAGGTTAGCCAGCCTGCTCGCAAAGATGCTCTTCCCTCTCTTCGTAAGATGGAGCCCGTCTCTGCCCAGCACTCCTCCTTCATGGAACACCATCCCATGGTCAAAGAATCCAAAGCCTTCTCTCTGACACCACCTGCATAGCCATTCGTTGACTTCCACGATTCGACGGTCCCTACCCAGGCCTTTTCCTTCCACGGGGAGGATGGACGAGAACACCACTTGCACCTCAAACTCCTTTATCCTTCTTCCCAGAGCCACGTAGTCTGCAGTGATCCGCTCAAGGTCATTCTTGGCAGCATCATTGGTGCCCACGTGGAGAAGCAGGAAGGGGTAGTGATCCGAGGGCTTGATGAGTCTCGGCAGTCTCTCCGTCACATCTCGAATCTTAGCCCCTGGCAAGCAGCAGACTTCTCGGTTTTCCTGGTCAGGGCGGCAGATAGATGACTCAGTCCCCCGGAGGAGAGAGTCCCCGACCACCATCACCCGCCTCCTTCTCTTGGGAGTGATGGTCGTGGAACCCCCAATCTCAGGACAGTGCATCTCATGCCTTCCAACCAGCAGAGTCTCCTTCTGCTTTCTCCCCCCAGACATATCATCTGGTCCACTCTCCTCAATGGTACCTGTGGAGAGAACATGAAAGCGGTTAGTTACCTGTGTTTGCGTTGCTGGAACCTGGACATTCCCCCTTCTTCTTCTGGAGGTCACACGTTGCCAAGCTTCTTCACTGGCCTCTTGGCTCTGCTGTGCAACCTGCTAGATCTTTAGAACTTTGTGCCTGTAGAAGCATATCCTGACTTTTGTCCAGAAAATCCAGAAAATCCTCAAATTCTCGTATGCAATGCAGGGTTGTTATCTGTTGCTCCAGACCTTCAATCTTCTCTTCCAATATGGAGACCAGCTTGCACTTTGTACTTATTGTACTGATGTAGGTATGTATAATTATCCCCCATTTTACGGATGGGAAGTATGAGGTACAGAGGTGTTCAATGATTCACCAAGGTCACAAAGGAATTCTGTGCAGGGGTAGAATACACATCTCCCAGCTATCAGTCTCACGCCTTACCTTGAACACCATCCATCCTCTGTAAGGATTTTGATGTCTAAAGGTCAATCTGAACAGAAGATTTCGGGGAGCCTCACAATAACCTCCTGCTGGGTCCCCCCCATTAAGCCCATCTATCAGAGCTGAATATTAAAAACTGCACACACACCAAATATATAAGTAAATAACAACAGTTTATTTGACTAAGGGAAGAGGAAGGGAGGAGAGGGGAATGGATTAACAAATCTGGAGACTTGGGATACCACTTACACATACTCATACACTTAATGATATATATAGATGTTCTTCTACCTTTCCGGATGTTTACACAGAAGGTGGCAGGATCTAGATGACCGAAGCCAGCGATGGACTGATGAACTCCGACCGTGGACGGCAAATGAAATGGACAGGTATGTATGTATCCCTATCTTAACTCCCACCCTATCCCACTTTGCGTCATCTGTGTGTGTAAGATTGAACTAACTACTCGGACTAGGTCCGAGTATGCCAGTCTGCTTTCCCAAATAAAAGCATAAACAAACCCAAATCTATTAGTAAATAGCTATTGCAGGCCAATAGCTACTATCAAGATGGTACTGCAGTGTGAGAGAGCTGGACACTTGAACCTCTGACCACTCGAAAGCTCCAGAGACCAAGAGCTCCTCCCCTCACACACTTTTACAGGGAGCTGTTGATGGGCAAACCAGGTTTCCCACCTTTTCTTGGTACCAAGGAACAAGAACCTGACACAAGATGGAGGTTACCTTGTCCTTTTACCAAAACAAAATGGCCCTTTAAGTTACAGATTTCAATAATTTGGCAGAAGTAAATGGGGTTTAAAATAAAAATTAACACCTCTATTTAACTGGACTCCAGAATGGCAGGTCCCATACTATGTTTTGTGGACTACCAGTGATCCCCATGGGCCTTTCCATGTGGCCGAGAAAGAGCCAGGCAGCCAACTGATATTGCTAATTCAGTCACTTGGTTTGCTGTTCCAGCAAGTACACCTGAAAGTTGGGAGGGAAGTCACTATGAGAGGTCATCGTTCAATAAAGGAAGTAGCCTCCTTCACCCCTTGTCAGAGCCAGGACCAGCCACCCCTAGGGCCAGGACTGCAGTATTTCAGTGAAGACCGAGGCCGAACATAGGATAACTTATTTATTTATCTAAAAACAAGAAATGACACAAAGTACTGAGGATGATGCCATAATCTAGTCTGTCTGTGTTCTCTGACCCAGTCTCTGCTACTGGCTCCCTTTCTTAAGAGTGGGAACTGACTAGCAGAGAGGCACTGTACAGTATCCTGCTGACTGAGTGGCAACTTTAAACTTTCTGCTGAAACGTAATACTTTACAATACAAGGAAAAAGAAGAAGCCACTACTGCTGTCACCACTGGGAATGGTCACATCTGGGAGCCACAGTTGCTGGTAGCATAGACAAGGGGAGAGCCATCAGAGGAAGTAGTTGCCTCCGAGAACTGAGAAACCTGCTTCCAGGAGCCACCGACACATGGAGCCGTGCATGACAGCCACCACTTTCTTCCAATGGGAATTTCCTCACACAAGGACTAAATAACAGCTTCAGGATTTAGCCTTATATAAATACATTATACCAATCACCTACCCTCTACACATTCACTACCTATACAGGTTCAGTCCAAAGGGGTATGGAAGGATCTAAATGGCACAGATGAAAGGTACTGACTGTGACTCAACCAGTTGTTGTAGCAGGAAACTATATTAAGCCACCAATTCTCAGTGCCCCATATCCTGTAGACAAGCAATTTTAAAGCACTGTCCATAAGGTTCTAAATTAATGGACATTTAAAACCAGACTCCACAAAACATTGGAAAATATATTGGAGGGAAAAATCCTGGCTCTTGAAGCGATAGACTGTCTGACCTAAGAGTTCTTTTCCATATCTGACTGCTACAATTTTCAGAAATGGCACCAATGCTGATCTCATTGCACCAGAGCAGCTGAGACCTGAATCTGGTCCACAGTCTCGAACACACACCTCCATTTCCTCTTTTAATAGCACTTTGGTTCCCCCTTTAAATTTTGCTATACAGCAATATTCAACAAGTCAACAGTGTAACACTGTTGCAAAAAAAGCAAACACCATTCTGGGATGTATTAGCAGGAGTATTGTAAGCAAGACATGACAAGTAATTCGTCCACTCTACTCCGCACTGAATAGGCCTCAACTGGAGTATTGTGTCCAGTTCCGGATGCCACATTTAGGAAAGATGTGGACAAATTGGAGAAAGTCCAGAGAGAGCAACAAAAATGATTAAAGGTCTAGAAAACATGACCTGTGGGGGAAGACTGAAAAAAATTGGGTTTGTTTGCTCCGGTGAAGAGAAGACTGAGGGGGGACAAGATAAATATATAAAAGATTGTTACAAGGAGGAGGGAGAAAAATTGTTCTTCTTAACCTCTGAGGATAGGACAAGAAGCAATGGGCTTAAATTGCAGCAAGGGAGGTTTAGGTTGGACATTAGGAAAAAATTCCTAACTGTCAGGGTAGTTAAGCACTGGAATAAATTACCTAGGGAGGTTGTGGAATCTTCATCATTGGAGATTTTTAAGAGCACATTAGACAATCACCTGTCAGCGATGGTCTAGATCAGTGGTTCTCAAAGCCGGTCCGCCGCTTGTTCAGGGAAAGTCCCTGGTGCGCCGGACTGGTTTGTTTACCTGCCACGTCTGCAGGTTCGGCCGATTGTGGCTCCCACTGGCTGCGGTTCGCCACTCCAGGCCAATGGGGGATGCGGGAAGGGCGGCCAGCACATCCCTTGGCCTGCGTCGCTTCCCACAGCCCCCATTGGCCTGGAGCGGTGAACTGCGGCCAGTGGGAGCCGTGATCGACCAAACCTGTGGATGTGCAGGTAAACAAACCAGTCCGGCGTGCCAGGGGCTTTCCCTGAACAAGCGGAGGACTGGCTTTGAGAACCACTGGTCCAGACCATCGCTGACAGGTGATTGTCTAATGTGCTCTTAAAAATCTCCAATGATGAAGATTCCACAACCTCCCTAGGTAATTTATTCCAGTGCTTAACTACCCTGACAGTTAGGAATTTTTTCCTAATGTCCAACCTAAACCTCCCTTGCTGCAATTTAAGCCCATTGCTTCTTGTCCTATCCTCAGAGGTTAAGAAGAACAATTTTTCTCCCTCCTCCTTGTAACAATCTTTTATATATTTATCTTGTCCCCCCTCAGTCTTCTCTTCACAGGAGCAAACAAACCCAATTTATTTAGTCCTGCCATGAGTGCAGGGGACTAGACTAGGAGTTTGACATCCTTTTCAGTCCTACAATTCTATATTCGGGGCTGGTTCTGCTCCTACTGAAGTCAATGCGAGTTTGCAGAATGATACATGGAGGTAATTACATTCTTTGCAGCCTACACTCCTTTTGTGTGAAAGAAAAATAAGCTGTGACTTTCAACTGTGACCTTCCTTTTATGCCATCATCATCAAGAGACAATGAAAAAGGCAACAAAATAAAGTACTATAAAATAACAGAAACTGACAGAAATTGAATGTGCTGACTATGTGGTGTGCACTGGCGGGTGAGATAACATTTTTTAATTGGACCAATTTCTGTTTGTCAGAGAGACAAGCTTTTGAGCTTCTTTGGGTCTGGACCTGACCTGAAGAAGAGTTCTGTGTAAGCTCAAGTCGAAATGCTGAGTGTCCTAATAACAATGACAATTACCCAACAGAATTAAATACTAATATACAACTAAATAATTCCATCAGCATTAAATAATCAAATGGAGATAAAAAGAAACGTACTGTCACCAGCTAATACATAAAAATAAATGGAAAAGCCCCTCAAACACATATGCTCGCCTATCTAGGAATATATCTCAATCCTTCCCCAGAAACCCTGTCAAATAAATGGCTTTTGCAGCATGCCTGAAAGATCAGCAACGTTCTACATTCTTTTTCACATCATTTCCAGGTGTACATTAAATGTGTAAATGGAAATCTTATCACTCAGTTACTGAAAAGTTGAGAGTAAAGAATAATACAATACTTTGCAATGAATATATGATCTCCAGTTTATTTTTGTAAATTACTTTAATGTTTATCCAGGTAAGTGAGGCTTCCTTCTTTTAAAGCCAATTTCTTTTTTTTCCCCCTTTATATGTGATAGCTTAATAGTGGGATCTGTTGCTGTCTCCGGAAGTGATCTTATTATCACATTGAAGTTGATAATATTGTAGCAAGGTACCAAATCCAAGTTCCCTGATAACAAGTCAATTCTAGGATGTGGAATGATTAACACAATGGGAGAGTTTGACATGTTAGGCCTCTTTTTCAGTCAGTTTGTTCTGCTTTCATGCTGTATAATGATATCACTAATATATGCATCATTTTTACATGGTTTACACAGTCTGATAACTATTTCTAAATGGGGAATAATTTAAAGTGTGGCTATGGTGAGAAAAGTTACTTTTTATTCCACATACCTGCTCTTGATGGACAAAATTAATCCCTAAATTAATGGGACATGTGAGCCTAAGTCACTTGGGTGTTTTTGAAAAATCCCAACAACAGGCAGCATGGTTGGTCAGTGCACAACTGCAGCAAATGGGAATAGCTGCAGGATATTTGTAACTGGACAGCAGGGATTCAGCATGCACAGACTCAGAGCTATTGCATGTCAGCAGATAATCCTGGAACTGAAATACATATATGCACTTAAATGCTAACTTCTCCTCCTCAATCCTCTCACCTCCCACATTTCTCTAGCACTCCTGACAACTCCACTAGCTTCCCTGTCACTCAAGCACACAAATCTTGGGTAATCTATGACTCCTTTTTTCTCTCCTTACACTGAAGCTCTTCCCAAATCTCACCACTTCTCCCTCCCCTCTTAACACTTAAAATCTGCTCCTCCTTCACCAAATCCACTACTAAAATCCCAGTCAACACCAACACCAAGGTTCTTGTAACCTGGCTTGTAACCTGCTTACCAGTCTCCCACCTTTTCTCTCTCTCTCTCTAGCATTCAGAAGACAAAATGACTTTTCTCTCCCTTCTCAAGTCCTTCCACTGATTCTCCCTCTTTCCACAAAAAACCATTTGTCCTGCTCTGCAGATCTCTGCCCTGCCTCTTCATCTACCACCACTCACCACCTCGATCTTTGGGCTCTGCCCCCTTTTTCTCCTCATTACTCCCTTAGCCTCCTCCTCTCACACTGGTCTTTGTGCCTTTCGTTACATTGCTCCCTAGACCTCAGACAATATCCCTCTTCTTGCATGCTATGTCCTAACTGTCATCCCTCAAAGCCCTCTTCAAAACCCACTTCTCACCTTGCTGTCCAACAGGGACTCCTCGTCCTACCATCTCCCTCTTCCCTTGTTGCCCTACCTATTTTCTGCTTAAAAATATCAGAAGCCACAATTCTCTCACAATACAATAGGGCTCACATTATTTTTATTTGCTTTAATCCTCACATTTCCTTTCCCTAATCCACTGCGTGATTCACTTTTCCAAATACTGACCGCATGTTACAACAGAAAAAAGTTTTGGGATTCACCTCCGCCCCCACATAGTTTCCAGAACCTGCTCCTATCTAGCCATAAAAAAATTGAGAGGTTGGTCATCATCAACCCTACATGTGTGCATGACTCCCCAGGGGTCTGCAGACCTGAGATTGAGAACTCATGCCTATTCCCTTCCTGTATCAGTCTTTCATGCTGCTCATTGCACTACAGTAACACAAAGAGGTGCATAATATGCCAGTCATAATGTAACTCCACAGCATTACTTGCATTCCTTCCCCCTCACCCCAATTTAAGATGTGCTACTTCTCGATTGCAGGATATTGTGTAAGGTGTGTAAGGATATTGTGTAAGGTAATCTCTATCTGGGATTCTCCACCTTTCAGCACACCCTGCCTCATTTGTCTCCTCTACAGATTTACTCATGCACACCAGTTTTTCCAATGTCTAACTGCCATCTTCTCTATGGGGTCCTACACCTTAACCACTGCAGCTCTCTTCAGTTTCCTACAAAAGCACTGCCTACACCCTAGGCACTGCATAAAAATGTATGGCCCTATGGCCACTTTCAGTATTACTCATGTACCAAGAGAGCATTAGCTCAAGTCTGAAATATCAAGACACACAAAAAGGACAATAAAAGAGATGGTCTCAAGCTGCAAAAATCAGATCTGGATTTCAAACACCCAACATTCAGAGTTGTTCTTGATCCAGGGTTTTTCTTTAAGCCACTTTAAAGAGAGGGGCCACTGCACAAACCGGAATTGATCTGGTTTCAAGCATTCTAAAAGTTTAGGGATATTTAGATCCAGGATTTTCATAGCATCCCATATCAACACAATAAGTGGCAACGTCAAGTAGCGCATGTAAGGAGATACAGTGAAATGTGTAAATAACATGGCCATAGCCAACTTAAGGGCAAAGGTGCTTCTTCAGGTATGTCTACTATGCAATTAAACACCAGTAGCTGGCCCATGTCAGCTGACTCGAGCTCACCGGGGTTGGACTACAGGGCTGTAAAACTGCAGTGTAGCTATTCAGGCTCGGGCTGGAGCCTGAGCTTTGGGACCCCACGAGGGCGGAGGATGCCAGAGCCTGGGCTCCACACTGAGCTTGAACATCTACATTGCAATATTATATCTCCGCAACCTAACCCCCGTGAGCCAAAATCAGTGGACACCAGCCAGCTATGGGAGTTTAATTGCAGTGTAGACATACCCATCATGTTTCACAGCTCAGAAACTGGATGTTTTCTCCTGCTATTCAAAGAGAAAGGGAAATTTAGGGAGACTCATCTTCAGGCACTGTTATGCACATCTAACCACAACCCTGGCCTGAAACTCTAGCCACCGCCAGAGATGTATGACTTTTTATTCTAGCTCAAGAGGCATGTGTGTAATGAAAACTGGCTGAAAGAGATGCATAAAGACATCTAGTGGTAAATGTCCCCACCCATAACTGCCGCCAACCCAGTTAGATGACTTCAGCACAAGCCAATTTGCAACTGTTAGGCATTTACATTTTTAGATGTGCTCAAATCCTTGCTGTTCCACCCACTCCCTTCATTAGCATATTAGACGCCCCCATTGCATGCTTTTAAATGATCTATAAGTCAGGTGTGTGAAGAAGATGGCTCTGCCTCTATAACCTTAAAGAGGCTAAATCTTTCTCTTGCAACTTTGGAAAATGTTCTTTGTAAGAAAAACATTTTCCCCTTTTCAGCCCCACAGGCCTAGCTGACCTCGGGTTGTTAGTTGCTGTGATCTGGTGGAGTGCAGAGTTTAAAAGAAATTATTCTAATTGCAACCCTAATAATATTCAGCATGGAAACCTCCCAATTTCCCCAGGTGTCTCATTAAACACCTACTCACAGTTTGCAGATAATGGACGTATGACACATGTGTAAGTGCCAGAATACACCCCCCTGACCCGCCCCCTGCTGTGGCTGTTGGATTTAGTCACCACAGGAAAATCTCATCATTACGTGCCTCCTGCAGAAATGTGTGTACAAACAGCATGTGTTTCTGGGCAACTTTCAGCGTGCTCTTCTGGCATGTGTAAGATGGGTGTGCATCACTGAAAATCTAGCTCCCAGTGGAAGAGGGCTGTTTTGGATGCTTGGTTTGGAACAAGTACATCATCACTGTAATGAAGCTTACTTTCAATTACTGATATGTATTCACAACCTGAACCCAGATTAACCTAATTTTTGTCTGGCAATATCCATGGGTTTTTCAATTTAAAAAATTCAGACAAAAAGCCTCTGAGAATGTTCCTGCGGGATATTTCTCATGTTCTGAAGAGATGAAGTATGACTTACATAATTTTTTTGGAATAGTTAATTTTTATACTTTAACTCTTACAGACAGCCTTACCAATACACTCTGGTTGCTTCACCCCACTCTGGAGCAGTACAGAGCAACCAGAGCCTACAGATAAAACTTCCCTTCTCTCCTTTCCCCATCCCCTCTAACTTCTACCTCCTTTCTCTGATCCTTTCCCGTTCTCCCTCCTTTTCCTTCCAGTCTTCACCTCCCCTCTCTTCCCTCTCACTTTTCACTTCCCCCACACTCCCACTCCTCCTCCCATTTCTTCCCCTTTCCATTCCTCCCTATCTTTTCCTCCTCCCCACTTCCTGCTCTTCCCTTTCTCCCATCTCTCTTCCTGTCTCTGGGTCTGTGACAGCCCAGGGCAGAGCCCCTTTTCTCCCCACATAGTCCTCCCTGCAAACCACCCAAGCTCCCTGCAGCCCTTCTCCCTGAGACACAGCCCACAACATAGACATACCTGGAGCCATGTTTCCACCACACACTTTAAATCACCTCCAATCAGAGGTCAGATGGGGTGGGGCTGAGCTGGATGGGCAAGGAGCAGCTGTGACCCCCTTTTCCCTCTCCACTGCTTGGCCCCAATCTCCCTTTCTCCTCTTTCCCCTCCCCCATCATTTCCCCTCTACCCCTTCCTCTCCCTTCCCACAGCTTCCCCCTTTTTCCCTTCCCCTCTCACTTCTCCCCATCTTTTCCCCTCCCCTCCCTCTTTCCATACACTCAACTCTCCCCCTATTCTTTCCCCCTCTCCTATCTCCACTCCGGAGGGGGTGAAGTAAGGAGACGGGTTAATGAGGATGGGGTGGAAGGAGAGGCGGTGGAGATGGGAGAGAAACAGGGAAAGGGAAAGGAGGAGCTGGGGGAGGTGTGAGTGGGAAGAGGATGGGAGTGGGAGAGAGAAGCTAGAGATGGGAGGTGAAGAAGAAGGGGGAAAGGGGTCAGGGAAAAGGTGAGACGAGAGAGATTGAGGAAGGAGAAGGGGAAAGAAAGGGAGATGAGAGGGAAGGAGCAAGGAAGAGGAGGAGAAGGGAGAAAAGGTTAAGGGGAAGGCTAAGGAGGAAAGGGAGAAATGGATAAGGGGAAGATGGGGGAATGGTGGGTGGAGCAAGGGGGAGGAGAAAGGGTGAAAGGGAAGGATGAGGAGGCACAGAGAGGAGGGAGAGACAGAAAGGAGAAGGGCAAAGGAGCGAGCAGAAAGAGGGGAGGAAGGAGAGAAGAAGGGTGATGAGGAGGAGGAGAAGGAAAGAGGGAGGGAGAAACAGAAGGGGGCTGAAAAGGCAAGAAGACAGGAAGTCTGAAAATTGCATGAAGCCTGGAGCTTCTCGCATCATAGTGGAACTGGCTCTAGCAGAGGCCAAAATCTCACTACTCAGGATAAATTCACTAGAGTTGGCAACACAATAGATAGTGAGGTGGGGTATGGCTACACTACAAGTGAAATGCTATAATCTCACCCTCACTTGCTGTGCAGGCAACGACCATAGAGAAGACTTGGCTGCATGGGCTTCCGCACAGACTAGGACCCGGCATAGTCGGAACCAGCACCTGGGACCCAGGGTAGGCACTCTGGTTCTCGCCTGTAGCTTGCTGAAGCCCGTGCCACCACATCTACACTACTATTGTTATCTATGCAACTAGATTAAAGCTAGCACAGGTATGCCTACTCATGCGACAATCACACCTTCACTTCCAGTGTAGATACATAGTGCAGCTGACCCCGCTGCAGGGAGTGGCTATGCTGCTGGGGTGCACCAATGCCCTGGATTTTTTGGTAGATACTGGGTGTACCATATGCTCGGAGGCAAAGCTCCAGATTCTTCAGGCTCTAACCCTCAGTGGGTTCCCATAAACACTCACTGCCTGATGAATAACAAAGGGATGCTTCACTAGGGCTGGGCACAAGGGCTTGAAGATGCAAACAAAAGGTGAACCAACAGTTACCAACTCAACCCCTCAGGGTGTCCCGTCCAGGGGTATGAAGGCGAGGCTTCGCAGGCCTACAGCCAGGGATTCACACTTCAGGCCACCCCTTTTCCAAAAGCATTATGCATGGGTCCAGTCCTTTTGCCCAGTGGGTGTAGCCTTGTTCAGGCCCTCCACACAGTTCCTCTGTTTGCCGGCCACTCCTAACTATCCACCAGGGCTCGCATTGGCCCCCTGCCAGCAGTAGGCTACTTCTCATCCTGACTCTCAGACCCAGCTCCCAAGCTGCCCAGCCTTCTCTCCGCAGCCAGCTCCCAGTCTGCAGCCTCCAGCCTGCTACTGCTCACATGCCTTCAAAGCCAGTCAGGGGCATTTATAGTATAAATCATGGATAGGCCACAGGCTGTGAATTTTTGTTTATTGCCCATGACCTGTCCATGACTTTTACTAAAAATACGCATGACTAAATCATAACCTTACACATGGAGTAAGATATTTTAGTATTTGTGGGCCAAGATTACATTGAACTGATCCATAAGGTTTCAATGAGTTTTAACTATATAGGAAGTTTGAAAAGTCTGTGTTATACTGTTACTGAGATTATGAGGGCCAAAAAAGGTCTGACACAGGGTGCTAAATTTCATAAAGGACCCATTTTAATTAATTTTAATTCCTAAACAGATTTACTTGTAAAATTCTCAGTAAATTCCTTCTGTATTCAATGAGTAACTGCTGTAACTTTGGGGCAGATATGCTATATTTTCCATATGTGACAAAGAGACTGAAACCCAGCGTTAAATGCAAAAAGAATGGTTACCTACCGTACAGTAAGTGTGGTTCTTCAAGAGATCATAGCCAGCGCGGATCCCACTGTAGGTGTACATGTCCCTCGTGCACACAAGCTCAAAACTGAACAATAGTGGCTGTTGGGGCTGTGCCGCTTCCTATTCCCATGCAAGGGCACAAAGGATGGAGCAGCCTTAACTTGCCTCAGTTCCCCCACAATTCAAAGCCCATGGTAGCTGAAGGACTCTGAATGCAGGGATGAAGTCATCTGTAGTGGGATCCACACTGACTATATCATCTCGAAGAACCAGTTACTGTAGAGTAAATAATCATTCTTCAGAGAGTATTTGTCAGTGTGGACCCCACTGTAGGTGACTGGCAAGCAGTATCCTCTTCAGGAGTGGGGTTGAGGAGTATCAACTGCATCCAAGATCCAAGAGTTGGGATGTGATTGGACCAATGACATGCTCTGGGAGACATAGGATTCTATCATATATAAGTTATTATCACCATAGTATCTGAGCACCTTCCAACAGTGCATTAAGCAATACGAGTAACATCAGTCACATGTTTGGTCTCTCATCTTCTTCTCAGGGGAGAAATTCATGCAGTGGAATATTTTGTTTTGGAATTTTTAAAATTTATATTACACATACAGACTCACAGCTATATGTTTATATTAGAGAAGATAGGTTAAAGAAATGTACCTTGCACTCGGAATGGAAGTTGATGAGGTTTGTGATGGTCCTCAGTTCCTGCGGGAGTTCATTACAGTCTCAGACCACCCCATGAAACCTGTGTCTCCTGCACAGACAAACTTCATTCTGATTGTAGAGAGCTGCACTGTGCCAGGGGAGTGGAGCTGTCCACCATGATCTTCATCCTGGATCTTCAGTCAATCTTTTAGATACCCTGGGCACCGGCTATTGAGTGCCTTGAAGATAAGTGCCAAGACCTTGATTTAATATTCTTTGGGAAGCCAAAGCAGGGAGTGCAGGACAGGTTTGATATGTTCCCAGTAGCCGGTGTTGCTGAGGAGATAAACGGCAGTGTTCTGTTCTAATACTAGTCGTTGGAGTTTCCTACACGCTGAAGGCTTCATGCCCAGCTATACTGCATTGCTATAGTCCAGCAGAGAGATGATGAAGGTGTGAATAATTGAGGCCAGGCCATTATTTGTCAGGATGGGATGGAATTCCTAGCCAACCAGAGATTGTAGAAAGCATTACTCACAGATGCTGTTATGTGAGAGATTCAGTGTGAACCTCAGCAAGCAATGAAGAGACTTCACTCAGACACTATTCATGCTATAAGGCAGGTAATACTCCCACTTATCACTTTTAACCTGGCTACACTTTACACCTATGCAGTGCAGGTTCAAGCTCAAAATGAGGATAACAGTTACAAGCCATGTTTTAAATAGGGAGGGAGGCAAGGGGAGGGAACGTGTTAGGAGGCCATAACACTGTTTGGTGCACCAGTGTGAGGAGGACACAGGTGGCTTTCTGTCACCTTTCCATTGCCCTGATCCTGGCACCTGACAAGGCTGAACAAGCCCACGGCACAAGTTAGAGCAGTCTTGACAGGTATTGACTCCCAAGGAGCCATTCTGTTGGCTAGCCCACCTGAAATATATGCAAGAGGATCCAGATGAGAATTCCACTACATAAGGACAGGTTTCAGAGTAACAGCTGTGTTAGTCTGTATTCGCAAAAAGAAAAGGTGTACTTGTGGCACCTTAGAGACTAACCAATTTATTTGAGCATAAGCTTTCGTGAGCTACAGCTCACTTCATCGGATACATACTGTGGAAAATACAGAAGATGTTTGTTTTTATACACACAAATCATGAAAAAATGGGTGTTTATTACTACAAAAGATTTTCTCTCCCCCCACCCCACTCTCCTGCTGGTAATAGCTTATCTAAAGTGATCACTCTTCTTACAATGTGTATGATAATCAAGGTGGGCCATTTCCAGCATAAATCCAGGTTTTCTCCCCCCTCCCCACACCTCCCCAAACAAACCCACTCTCCTGTTGGTAATAGCTTATCTAAAGTGGTCACTCTGCTCAAATAAATTGGTTAGTCTCTAAGGTGCCACAAGTACTCCTTTTCTTCTTACGACATAAGGAGAATGTTCATCTACTGCCTTAAAGTAGCTTTAAGTTCCCTTTACACTGATAGAATAGTACAAAGGGGATGCATTAAAGGCCAAGTATCTGGCCTGCTATTGTTGGATTCTAGAAGGCAAAGCCCATTTTCAAGGAATACCAATTTTGATCAAAAACACTTAATTTCCTTTTAAAGGAATATATACACACACACACACACACACACATTATCAAATGCTAAAATATCAGTTGATTTTATTTGCAAAGGTCAGGTATAGGAACACATCTTTATGAATTATAATAAAATTTGAACAACTTTCAGTCTTGTTTCATTTTCTGATTATCACAAGTTTGTTAAAAACAACTAACATACTTTTTTTTTTAAATTGTGTAGTCAGAGGCACATCACATGATTATTTTCAGGTTTCCCTTATTTCCCTTTGTCAAACTGAATTAAATCACAAATTGCCAACATAAATGAAATATCAGCTCCAACAGTACAAATTATTTACTTATTACACAATTAGTATTTAAAATTAATTTGACATATTTATGTGTCTATAAACAGTGATTTCTTGTGTTGTATAAAATTTCACAACAATTTTGTGCGGATGGAGAAATTAACCCAGTAACTATTTTAAAATTACAAAGTCACAATATAGCTGTTTAAAATCAAAATCACCAGTAAAACAAGAATACAAGTTAAATTCCAGAAGGCAACATTTTTACATGGTCCAACAGATTCAAGCTCAGGGTAAAAAATTAAAACAACTTTCTTTCCTTGTCTTCCAGTTTAAAAACTATGCAGGTTTGTATGTAATATTAGGCTTCCTAGGATTTTGAAGATACTTAGAAATCATTCAGAATTTATGAACAGCTTATCCACCAACATTTCTCGAAAGAGATAATTGTTATCTGAAACTATTACAAGTAGTCAGTCTAAACATAATGGTGGATCTACACTAACGGCCTGACTCATGAACCCTTGAAGTCAATAAAGGTCTTTCTGTTGATTTCAATGGACTTTGGATCAGGCCTGATGGACCTAACCAGGGTGCTCAGCACTCTACATCCTTCAGGGTAGGCACTAGGATTTGGAAACTGCTCTAAGGACACAGGCAGATTGAGAAAGGTGGGTGTGGCTACTTGTCGTTGCCGCAGTTCAGCCCATCCACACACCAAACACTGTTTTTCCCAGAAGAGGTTTGGCACATCCACACAAAGTGTCTTACAGCCATGGTTGTCCCGGTGTATTTTGGGACTTCAGAAGCACCTATCCCATAGTTCCCATAGCTCCCACAGCTTGTAGCAGCGGATTAGAGTAATTTCTAAACATAAGGTACTGCGCTGTGGGATGGAGTTAGGTGGCCTGGATAAACTTGTGCAGCTGCAATGCTCTTAGTTTCCCACGTACACTGGGAAGAAATTATTAAACTGCATTGACTGAGACAGACCTGAGTCCAAGACTTTGTCTCAAGCTTTGTAACCAATAAAACAAAGTGCCCAGATATTAAAAAGTGCTCAGCAATCAGCAGTCGTCCCCATGCAGAGCACTTTATAATAGATGGCCATTTCACTGATCTGCTAAAGGGGAGCTCAGTAGTTTTGAAAATGTGGCCCAGGGTGGTTGTACGGTGTCACTAATACTTTTCGATACTATTGGTACGTCCTACAGTATCTCATGCTATTTGCTGGTCTCTATGGGATACGTGCATCTGGTATCATCCTTAATATATTATATCAAATGTTAGGAGAAACAACTCTAAATGACAGTAATCATTGTCAGTGCTATTCAGAAGCTGTCCACTATGGCCCACATAACTAATATTGGGTAGCATTGCTTTTTTTGGGTATTACCTCTGGCAGTTTGGGGAATGTGCCTGTGTCCAGTTATGAATCCCATTTGACATTATGAACACTATTTGTACTTGTAACAGTCAGTGTGCATTCGAATCACCATTTTGTGGCAGAAAACAGACTATACCTGAAAAACCGAAAGAGGGCCATAGACCTTGAACAGCCATACCCGAGTGGAACAATGGAGCCTACCGGCCAACCCATTGACTTTTAAGAACCCTCTGCCAGCAAACCTACCCAGTGGGGTCGGAGAATGGAAAATGCCAGTATAAGAAGAAAAGCAGAGAGAGGTCTCAGAACCTGGTTTTAAAAACAACATGCTCTCTGGCAAGGGGTGAAACCACTCTCAGAACCAAAAGACTCATCAAGGAGGAATGGGGCAAGAGGGACCTTACTCCCCTGAAAGACACTGAACAGAATCCAAAAGACTCAGAAATGGTGAGGTCTCTGAGAGAGGGAAATGCGTTCAGGTATTTGTTGTTTTCTATAGATCTGTAACTCTCTTATGCTGTTTGAGAGACAAGTGTGTAAGAAGTTCTTTTGCAAAGCTTGTGTATTCCTTACTTTAAGTGTCCCAGGGTTCTCAAAGAGTTAAACTGTACTCTGGAGTGCCGATGGTGGGTGGACTCTAGGAGAGCATGCATAAGCTAGTGGTATACTTTTCGGGGGTTCAGCACAGGGCAAAAGGCCGTTGGGCCACAGGGTCCCACATTCCAAGAAGGGGTGCCAGACAGGGAGTCTGCGCCCTTGAAGTGTTCCTGAGACACCTAAGACACAGTGCCTGGAAGTTGCTCAGATCCAGACGCTTGGAAAGCACAGGGGATCCAAAGTTTGGCCAATATAGCAGAGTGGCGATCATCCAAAGGGGAGACTGAATCAGGGCTGTAACACCATAACCAAATTATTTTTTGTCATTTAAATGATACACAGTCTGATGGAGAATCATTAAAAAAACCCTACATGAACAATTTAATTTTAACGAAGTGAGAATATAGATACATCTGGATTTCACTTGAATCATCATTTTTACTGCTTCTTGGCTAAATGCTGATCTTACATACATCATCATTGTCATAAATATAAAGGGAAGGGTAAACCCCTTTGAAATCCCTCCTGGCCAGGGGAAAGTTCCTCTCACCTGTAAAGGGTTAAGAAGCTAAAGGTAACCTCGCTGGCACCTGACCAAAATGACCAATGAGGAGACAAGATACTTTCAAAAGCTGGGAGGAGGGAGAGAAACAAAGGGTCTGTGTCTGTCTGTAGTCGTCTTGGCCGGGGACAGAACAGGAATGGAGTCTTAGAACTTTTAGTAAGTAATCTAGCTAGGTATGTGTTAGATTATGATTTCTTTAAATGGCTGAGAAAAGAATTGTGCTGAATAGAATAACTATTTCTGTCTGTGTATCTTTTTTGTAACTTAAGGTTTTGCCTAGAGGGGTTCTCTATGTTTTTGAATCTAATTACCCTGTAAGATATCTACCATCCTGATTTTACAGGGGGGATTTCTTTATTTCTATTTACTTCTATTTTTTATTAAAAGTCTTCTTGTAAAACACTGAATGCTTTTTCATTGTTCTCAGATCCAAGGGTTTGGGTCTGTGGTCACCTATGCAAATTGGTGAGGCTTTTTATCCAACATTTCCCAGGAAAGGGGGGGTGCAAGGGTTGGGAGGATTGTTCATTGTTCTTAAGATCCAAGGGTCTGGGTCTGTAGTCACCTAGGCAAATTGGTGAGGCTTTTTACCAAACCTTGTCCAGGAAGTGGGGTGCAAGGTTTTGGGAAGTATTTTGGGGGGAAAGACGCGTCCAAACAGCTCTTCCCCAGTAACCAGTATTAGTTTGGTGGTGGTAGCGGCAAGGACAAAGGGTGGAATATTTTGTACCTTGGGGAAGTTTTGACCTAAGCTGGTAAAGATAAGCTTAGGAGGTTTTTCATGCAGGTCCCCACATCTGTACCCTAGAGTTCAGAGTGGGGGAGGAACCTTGACAATCATCATGTCAGTGGAACTACTCCAAATGTACACCAATGTGACAGAGACCAGATTCTGGACTCATTTACACTTTTAGGAAAGACAGGAGTAACTCCACTGAAATCAATGGAGCTGCACCAGTGTAAAACTGGCATAAGTGAAGAGTATAAGGTCCATAATCTGGACCATTGTCTTCAGGAATTGATTGACAAGATAGAGGACTAAGCCATCAAAAAGTATATCAATTAAGCTGATTGTTTTTAAATTGCTACTAGCTCTCAATTTTAGTGGAAATCACAATATAACAATGCATCTTAAAACCATAAAAAGAAAAGGAGTACTTGTGGCACCTTAGAGACTACCAAATTTATTAGAGCATAAGCTTTTGTGAGCTACAGCTTACTTCATCGGATGCATACAGTGGAAAATATAGTGGGGAGATTTTATATACACAGAGAACACGACACAGTGGTTGTTTCATGTTCTCTGTGTATATAAAATCTCCCCACTATATTTTCCACTGTATGCATCCAATGAAGTGAGCTGTAGCTCACGAAAGCTTATGCTCTAATAAATTTGGTAGTCTCTAAGGTGCCGCAAGTACTCCTTTTCTTTTTATGGATACAGACTAACACGGCTGCTACTCTGAAACCTGTCTTAAAACCATCTTATGTTGATACGGTCACCCAATAGTTAAATATGCAGGACATTGCTCAAAGCACAATCACTCTTTAAATACAATTCTGGGATTGGCTGTATCCATTTTGTTTTATTAACTCCATTAACCCTGGCAACTGATTCCAGCAGTAATACTGTGTTGGTTTAGTTTCTACATTCTCCCAGACCTTGCAAAGTAAAGCTAATATTATTAATTATTTCTAAGCTTAAGCAATAAATTGCCTTGAGCCCTAAGGTATGGGGTCATATTTTTAAACACCACTCCTGCAGCTGGAGTTTACATGTGGCTCATATTCAGAGGCAGTTTTGAATATGATATTGCTGAAATAGAGAAGAATTATTTTCCTGTATTCCAGGTTCCTTGGTTCACAGTCCTGTGCTTTCCAGGCATGCAGCCAAGTCCGGTCCTGTCTTCCCCTCCCCCTCCCTGTTTAAGAAAACCCATTTTAAGGCAGCTTTCTTTTACATCATTCATTTCTCTGAACTTGGGTTGAATATCCATTCTGTCAAATCCAGTTTGCTGCCCTCAGAATCTAATACAACAGATCTTTCTTACACCTCAGCAGCTAAGCAGCCACAGAAAGGTTTTAATGGCAAACTGATATTTAATTTCTAAAATTATTATTATGTTTGAAAAGAGGTGAAAGGTTTATGATGAACAAAGATGGCTCTGCCACTGGGGTGAAACAAATACACCTTCATCCCAATATTATAACTCCATTCCCATTTCTAATTTAGCCAAATAGCTCTTTCAGATCAAGTATCCACACAGGGGAATTGCTCCAATGCCCTGGCACAGAGCATGTGTGAACATTCCAGTAGGGGACTCCACAGCAAAAGTAGCAGAACTTCTGTGAATGCAGTAGAACCTCAGAGTTATGAACACGTTGGGAATGGAGGTTGTTCATAACTCTGAAATGTTCGTAACTCGGAACAAAATGTTATGGTTGTTCTTTCAAAGGTTTACAAATGAACATCGACTTAATACAGCTTTGAAACTTTACTATAAAGAAGAAAAATGCTTTTTTAAATCTTAATTTAAATGAAACAAGCACTGAAACAGTTTCCTTACCTTGTCAAACCTTTTTAAAAAACTTTCCCCGTACTTTTAGTAGTTTATGTTTAACACAGTACTGTAGTGTACAGTATTTGCTCCTTTTTTTATTTTTTTCTCTCTGCTGCCTGATTACATACTTCTGATTCCAAATGAGGTGTGTAGTTGATCGGTTAGTTCATAACTCTGAGGTTCAACTAAAGTTTAGTAATGATAGCAGAGGCCTGGGAGGCACATTCAAAGGTGTCATTAAGATCTTGGTCACAGAACTCCCTTTGGTTTCAATGGGAATTCTGCAACAGAGGATCACTTACAGGATCAGGTCTTTGATGAGTATACATGCAGCTAAGGCAAGTTACAGTGTCCCACCAAAATTTTGATCAGGAATCATCCTAGACACCAACTACTGCATTTCAGTTTTAAATATTCACTACAGTACTGGGGCAGGAGTTGATTTTCAAAGACACACCGCAAGGTGCAACATATTCAGGGGCAGATGGCAAGGAGCCCATTTGCTGGGGATTACTGATGTGTGAAGATACTTTGCTTTGATCAGAGCAAAGCTCTCAGCCGAAAACATGGACATTTATAAAGATGAAAACCTGTCCCGCCAGCAGTGAATTTGTATCATAATGGTGTCACTACAATGACACAAGACAGCTGGAATATGGGGAAAGGATCTTAAAGAATACAGAGATGTTTTAAATTATCTCTCAAGATAATTATACTAATCCTATAGATGCAGTATAAGAAGATATAGAATAATGTATCCTATGGACTACAATCTACAGCCAGTATGAAAACTTTGAAGACTTAAGGTCTCCATTTAGCCACAGAACAAGTAGCAGCTGAGTACCAGCAGGGAAAGCTCCCCCATACCGCATCACCAATGTCCTTTAACCACTACGTTATAGTGTTGACAAGTAACCACCAGATGCTAGTTTATACCAGCTTGTAGGCTCACTGCATTATTGCCTTAACTTATACCTACCTACGCCTCATCTAGCAAATATCTATACTTATAGGCTACACTAGGGATAAGAAGTTACTTCAGGCTCAGTGCCTATTCAGTCCCTGCCGGGATGACTGCACTTACTGCCAAATATGGTGGGTTTCTGTGATGTAGGCATCTAGCCACAGGGAACTGGACTCCCATAACCAACTCACTTCATTTACAGTCCGATGATAGCTTTCTGCTACCAACTGGCACAAGTAAGATTTGAATCACTAATTTAGAGCTGAAAGTCTCTGTATCTCCTTATGAATACTCTGAGTTTTTCAATGCCCCTACTGTAGAAGATACTGCAGTATCAGCCCAACTTTAATGTTATTCTCAGTCCAATCTTAATTTTGGAAATTTGTTAAGGAGCAGCTGTTTTTCATGACAGGTATATATTACTCATCCACCAACAACTGTATTAAAAAAAGTAAACAATCCTGAGCATACAATTGACTGAGCTGGGTTTAATGTTAGCAAATGTGTTCCCCAAACCTAGGGCCAAAGTCTCTACTGGTGTAAATAAGTGAAACTCCACTGAAGTTAATGGAACTGTGCCCATAATTCTTTACATTGGGAAGGTCTAATATTACTGTTGCATAATCTTAAGAATCTGCAAACCCTTTAGACATGGCAAATACATCTGAGCTTTAAAAACTGATTAATTTGCTATAGCATTTCCCCGTTATGAAAAAGTTCACAATTTGTGATAAGCTTCGTGAAGGAGGAGCAATGAAAAATAGGTTACTTAGCAATAACAGTAGTTCTCCAGATTTATTGCCTCTTCAGATCCACAATCTAGGAGCCATGCACTATGCCTCATGAGTCCCAGAATCAATTCAAAGCAGTGAACCGATATGCAACTTAATGTATACACTCAAGACTGTCAAACAGAGATTGATAGAGGCCCATGCTTCACATTTCTTCAATACCTCTTTCAGCTCCCAGAATCATTACTAATTCAAAAGAAATGGGAAAGAAAGAAGAACAAGTGTAGATCTGCAGAGACAATAAATTTAGAGAACAGCCAAGAATCCTTTCTTCTTCCTTCATAATTACTCACTAGTTTAGAAGATTAGCTAAAAATACCAATCTAACCTAGAAGGAGGAAGAGGAATATTTAATTATAGATTAAAATAAACTCACAGACAGAGAGAGAACAGTGCCATGTAAAGATTTGGATGACCTCCATGCAGCTGCTTTATAAATCACTGCTATGGATATGTTACCAAGGCAAGCTACAGAAGCTGCTATTGCTCTGTCTGAATGAGCTTTATGGCTTTCTTGAATCTGGATTCCTGCCTGTGTAAAAAGCATGCTAGAATGCATATATCCACTCAGGTAATCTTTATAACAAGATTGAACTCCCCCTGGATTTCTCAAATGCTATCAGTAGACAGGAAGATTAATGCTGTCCAAATAATAACGAATAGTACACTTCTCATCCAAAATACAAGTCTAGCAGCACCAAGGAATACTGTGGACTAGGAAAATACATTAGAAGATTAAGATGAAAAACCAAAACCACCTTCTGTAAAAACCTAGGTGGGACTTAAAATGACTTTGTCTTTCTCAAAGACATTAAAGGATGGCTTTATTCCATGAGAATTTTAATCTCACCAATTTGGTCAAAGTACCAACAGGAACCATGATATGGAAAACAACGTTAGAAAGTCCATTAGGTGACAGAACAAAATTCAATGTCTCAACACTTTTGTTTAAATACTACTTTTCATTATACAGGTTCCAATTCATATAAGGACTGATCTTGGGAGATGCTGACTATTTTAAATGCCTATTGAAGCCAATAGGAATTGAAAACACTGAGTAACTTGCAGGAACATACTCATAATGCATAGCTCTAGTGCTAACGATGCCAGGCAAAAATGCTGAAGCTGTTAATTAAAAATAGAGATTTAAACAAAAGTAGCTTTGTATTGATTCTCAGCACCCTTGTTTTTCTCACTCTTGACAGTAATCAGAGAGGGGAGGTCTGATGTCCTATAAACTCCTGTCCGCATCCTCCCCTGGCAAGATCTCAGTTCAGAGATACAGCCTTCGAAGCTGAGGTTCCCTTCTGAATCATCACAGGATCGTGTGCCACTGTCTTCCAGTTTAACTCCATCCACATCAATTACTCTGTTTACAGAAGTGGGAAGATTATCCCTACCACCAGGAGGATTAAGGCTTCTGTTGGTCTTTGTTTTGTGAGAGCTTTGCTCACAGAAGTTTCCTGCAGCCCCTGGGGAATCTTTTTTCTTTCTGTGGTTCATACCTAACAAAGAATAATAATAATAAAAACACAAATTATGTATCTTCTGATTTATTGTAAACAGTTACAGTCTTTAAATTACACTGGGCAAACTCTTCTCTCAGGTCCTCACGGCAAGTAGTCAACCAGGGTATTCTACTATTCCACTGGGAGATTTATGTATGTACCAATAAGGACGGGGAAAAAATGCCAGTTTGGTACCTACTCAGGTGAATTTTGCCATAATTTAGTCTGTACCTTTCTTAGTTTAGAAATTGTAATTAGCATTATCCAATGTATACAAAAATGAGCATACAGTAAATGATGCCTTAATAGAACAAATTATTGTCCAGGATGAATCTCTACTGACTCCCCAAAAATTTTAACACCAGCAGGGGCAAACCCAAAGAGGAAGGATGCAACATTTCCAGCATCAGCCAGAGGATGAAAAAATAATGGAACAAAATGGGAGGACCACATTTCTTCATTTTATCACCTTATTGAAATATTATTTTTACTCAGCTCGAGATTCATCTGTTCCCAGAAGTTGCAATTCATTCTATTAAGCTGAAAGCTGCCAATTATGGACTGCTAGATTTCAGTGTAAGACCCAATGTAGCATATAGTAGGATGAGAAATAGCCTAGTTTGTTAATGGGGGGGAACACACCTTGTTTGAACAATGCTTGACAATTTTTGCCACCGGACTCCTCGTTGTTTTTGACAATCCTTGATTGTGTCTGATTTCTTAAAATAAAAGTTTAAGGGCTGAGAACAGTATCCACAATTGAGAGGAATTGTTACAGCTTGGGTCCATTCTCTGGCATTAATCATGCAATCTTATCATTATATCCCTGGTGCTCCCCTATCCCAAGTCTTCCCCATCCATGCTGGTAGGTCTCTCACATATTTTGTACAGTGCCCAAAATCGGTGCTTTGGGCTGAGCACTCAGGCTGAGCTTTTCAAAGGTATGCATACACTTAGAAAGCGTGTCATGTTAGCAAATACGTTTTAACTATATAATAAACATGATTTTGCCCAAAGTGAGAACTTTAATTACCCAGATACCTGTTGGAAAAATAATATGGAAAACACAAAATCTTCAATATGTTCTTGGAATGTGTTGGGAACAATATTTCATTTCAGAAGGTGGAGGAAGGTTGTTTTACATGTGAATCTGAAGGTGAAAGGCAACTTGAAAGTGACCATGAAATGATAGATTTCATTATTCTAAGGGAAGAAAGGAGTGATGGAATCAGAATAAGGAGAATGGACGTCAAAAAAGCAAACTTTAACAAACTCAGAGAACTGGAATGCAAGGTCCCATAGGAAAAACATCTAAGGAAAAAGATTGTTCAGGAGAGCTGGCAGTTTTTCAGAGAGACAATATTAAAGGCGAAACAATCAACCATCCTGATATGAAGGAAAGACAGGAAAGAAAGACACCAATATGGCTGCATCAAGAGCTCTTTAATGACCTGAAAATCAAAAATGAATCCTACAAAATGTGGAAACATGGACAAATTGCTAAGGACGGGTACAAAAGAATAGCACAAGCATGCGGAGACACCATTGGAAAGGGTAAGGCACAAAATGAGTTACACCTAGAAAGGGATATAAAAAGCAAAAAGAAGAGGGTCTACAAATACACGAGGAGCAAGAGAAAGACAAAGAAAAGTGCACACCTACTATTTAGTAGGGAAGGAGACCTATGAATGACATCAAGAAGACTGAGGACTGTAATACCTATTTTGTTTCAGTCTTCACTAGAAAGGTTAATTGTGTCTAGATGCATAGCACAATTAATATTAACAACAAGAGGGAGAGCAGGGAAGGAACAGGTTAAAGACATTTAGATAAGTTAGATGTATTCAAATCAGCAGGGCCTGACAAAATTCAGGGAAGGGTACTTAAGGAGCTAGATGAAGCAATCTCCAAGCCATTAGCAATTATCTTTCAGAACTCACAAAGGATGGGTGAGGTCTCAGAGGGCTGGAGAAGTGTAAACACAGTACATATCCTTAAAAGGGTGAACAAAAAGAAATCATAGATCAGTCTGCATAACTTCAATACCTGGAAAATACGGGAACAAATTATTTAACAATCAATTTCTAAGCCCATAGAGGATAATAGCCAACATGGATTTGTCAAGTGCAAATCATACCAAACCAATCTAATTTCCTTCTTTGACAGGGATAATCATGGAATCATAGAATATCAGGGTTGGAAGGGACCTCAGGAGATCATCTAGTCCAACTCCCCTCCTCAAAGCAGGACCAATCGCCAATTTTTGCCCTAGATCCCTAAATGGCCCCCTCAAGGATTGAACTCACAAACCTGGGTTTAGCAGGCTAATGCTCAAACCGCTGAGCTATCCCTCCCCCACATGGCCTAGTGAATGATGGGGGAAGCAATAGCTGTGGTATATCTTGATTTTAGTAAAACTTTTGACACAGGACCACCTGACACACTTATAAGTAAAGTTGGAAAATATGGCTTAGAAGGAATAACCATAATTTAGCCGCTCAACAGGCTGAAAACCACACTCAAAGATCAGTTGCTTTCAAACTGGGAGGATGTATCTAGTGGGGTCCTGCAGGGGTCTGTCCTGGGTCCAGTACTATTTCAATATTTTCGTTAATAACTTGGATAGTGGAGTGGAGAGTATCCTTGTAACATTTTCAGATGACACCAAGCTGGAAGGGATTGTAAACACTTTGGAGGATAGGATTAGGCTTCAAAACAACTTTGATAAACTGGAGAATTGGTCTGAAATCAACAAGATGAAATTCAGTAAAGATAAGTGCAAAGTACTACACTTAGGGAAAAAAATTAAATGCACAACTACAAAACGGGAAATTACTGGGTCAGAGGTCCCCAAACTGTGGGGCGTGCACCCCTTGTGGAGGGCATGGAGGAATACTTGGGGTGAGGGGCACAGCTGGGGCTCAGGCCAGCCCCCACAACACCTAGCTCTCTGCTCCTGCCCTGGCCCAAGGTGCCGGCCTCACACCGAAGTCCCCGCCCTGCCCCTGCCCCCAGCCTTGGCCCCCTTACTCCTGTCCATGTTCTTCCCCTCCCTGGAGCTGCAGCTCCACTCTGGGCCCCGGGGCGGGGGGGTGCAGGGGGGAGAAGGAGGACAGGGTAAGGCAGACTCAACCCTGAAAAGTTTGGGGACCACTGGCCTAGGTAGTAGTACTACTGAAACAAATCTGGGGTTTATAGCGGGTCACAATTTGAATCAGAGTCAACAATGTGATGCAGTTACAAAAAAGTCTAATATTCTGCGGTGTATGAACAGGAGTGTTAGATGTAAGACATGGGAGGTAATTGTTCTGCTTTACATATCACTGGTTAGGCTTCAGCTGGAGTACTAGCTCAAGTTTTGAGTGCTACACTTCAAGAAAGATGTGGAGAAACTGGAAAGAATCCAGAGGAGAGCAATCAAAATGATAAATGGTTTAGAAATCTGACCTATAAGGAAAAGTTAAAAAAATGAGTACGTTTATTAGTCTTGAGAAAAGAAGACTGAGGGAGGACCTGATACAGCCCTTAATGTATTTGAAGACTGTTAATAAAGAAGGCTGTCTTCAGCTGTTCTCAAAAGTCCACTGAAGTAAAGCAAGAAGTAATTGGCTTAATCTGAAGCAACGAACATTTAGGTTAGATATTTCTAACTATAAGGATAGTTAAGCACTAGAATAGGTTACCGAGGGAGGTTGTAGAATCCCTGTCACTGGAGATTTTTAAGAACAGGTTAGACAAACACATGTCAGGGATGGTCTATGCATACTTGGTCCTGCCTCTTTGCAGGGGGATAAACTACATTGTCTCTCAAGGTTCCTTGCAGCCCTACATTAGTATGATTCTGTAAGAGCAATCATGTTTAAGAATATGATAGCTGGTTGTCATTAACCCTAGAGTGGAGCTCTCAGTTTAACCTCAAGCAGAAAACACATTTTTCAACATCATTTCCACTACATGCATCCGACGAAGTGGGTATTAACCCACGAAAGCTTATGCTCCAATACATCTGTTAGTCTATAAGGTGCCACAGGACTCTTTGCCATTTTTCAGCATGACTTTTCCTGTCTACACAAACTGCTAAGCAGGGGTTAAAGCAGTTTGAAACATGAGGAGGGGGAACACTCCCTATACTTTTAGTAGAGGAGGGGGAGCAGAGTTAGGCTATAGATATTCAGGCCTGTCTGTAAAGGCCTATACTCTAAGAATTTAGGTGTATTCTTATCACTTGGCTAGTTATAGAGGTATAAAAGAATCAAAATCACTGTCTGCCAGTGTAAGGGCCTTCTCTTACTGTGACAGTCTGAGGCCCTGTTCTTAGGCTAAGGCCTTTGGCTAAGCAGCAGAGGCAGCCATAACCTGGGAAGCGAACGGTCGCGTCCTCACATTCCAACCTAGTCACATTGAAATAAGGTGCTATTCGGCTGTTAAGAATACAATCCTGTCCTGATAATGCCTATCGCCTCCAGAGAAAGGGAAGTGCCTAGAAGATGTAAAAGGAAACTTAGTTTGATAGCATCCTGTCTGGCGAGAACTCACTTATCAATAGCTGGGATGTGAAATCCTCATTTCTGTGTTTGTTCTATCACTGTAGTCCCCATTTCCCTATTGTTTGGCTGCATAATCTCTGTCTGGTTCTGTGATTGCTTCTGTCTGCTGTATAATTAATTTTGCTGGGTGTAAACTAATTAAGGTGGTGGGATATAATTGGTTAAATAATCATGTTACAATATGTTAGGATTGGTTAGTTAAATTTCAGTAAAATGATTGACAGGTTTCAGAGTAACAGCCGTGTTAGTCTGTCTTCGCAAAAAGAAAAGGAGTACTTGTGGCACCTTAGAGACTAACCAATTTATTAGAGCATAAGCTTTCGTGAGCTACTAAGCAGAACTCAAGTTTTACTAAATAGTCTGCAGTCAATCAGGAAGTGAGTGTGTGTGTGGGGGGGGAATGGGAACAGGGGTGGGGAAATTGGAATCATGTTTTGCTCAGGGCAGGAATGGAAACAGAGACACAGGTAAGGCTCTGTGGTGTCAGAGCTGGGAAGGGGGACACTAAGGAAGGAAACTGGAATCATGCTTGCTGGAAGTTCACCCCAATAAACATCTAATTGTTTGCACCTTTAGACTTCGGGTATTGTTGTTCTCTGTTCATGCGAGAAGGACTGGGGAAGTAAGTGAGTGAAGGAATAAGCCCCCTAACAAGCAGCGTTCCCTGACACTCTCCTTTAAGATCCAGAGGTTGTCATGTTTAACATCATGTTAGTTAAAACATGTCAGTTAACATGTTTTCTATGATGATATATTTTCCCACAGGCAAGTAGGGGATTTAACCACACAACTCCCATGGGGATATAATATAACCCATGGGAGTTGTATGGCAAATTCCATAGCTGACTTTGAAAATCTCAATTAATGTCTTTATATTTATTCTGTAACACACCTAGTACACTTCCGGGTACCATAAGATCTGGGTACCATAATTATTAATAAACATACTAATTAAGATCACTTTGATATGAAGATGTGTAAAATTGCCTAGGATGCAAATGAAAGCAAATTTCATGCTGTTGCAGAGAATCCTTGAGAAAACTTCTGTACAGAGAGGTTTCTATAAAATTAAACTACATTCCAAATAATGCAATAATATTCCACTGCTTTAGATAAAGTGAAGAGGGATGCCTCAAACCGGAAATGTTAGCTTTTTTTACTTCCCAGGGAACTAGATGAAATTCTAGATAAACCAACTGAGTAATAGCAGAGGAAAGGCAGGAAGCTTCTTCTGGTATGTCAGCCTGCTAAATTATAGCTACCCTTTAATGGGGCCATATCAGATATATTATTGTGTTTATGTGGTAATATGTCAAACAAAGCATCAGCTTGATCTGAACTACTGTTTGCGTGGCATGGGTGAATAAATACTGTACTCCTACTCCAGAACGTTTGTTCTATATGAGGCAATGAAATATTTCTCTTACTTCTCTTTATTCTATCCATAAGAACAGATCTCTGGCTCTACTTTCATGTCCTTTTAAAAATGGTATTCTCTGCAATGCCAGATTATACTAACAACAACGAGCAAGAACAACGAATAGTTTGCACTTATACACCAACTTCTGTCCAGGAATATAAAAATGTGATATTATTATTAATATTTTGTTATATAAATTAATGAAGCATCATATCACTGTGAGGAAGTACTGTGTTGTTCTCATTAAAGACATTTAAAATTTTTCTTTAGTGCCCTTTACCATCATATCTAAGCAATCAGTATTGTACAAAACGCCTTAAACTTCATTTTTTGCAAGGATAAAAATAGAGGAGATAAACAGCAAACACAATTAAGGTATAAAAATAATGAATGACATGGAGAGGGTAAACTGTGTGGTCCTATTTACTCTCTTATATTATAGGAATGGGATAATCAATGAAATTGAAAGTCAGCTAAGTGAACACTGATATAAGTCAATACTTTGTTATGCAGCACAGTTAGCCTGTGGAATTGCCATCTGATAGCATTACAGCCAAGGACCAGATGCTCAGCTGGTGTAAATTGTCCTAGCTCCATTGATTTCAAATGCAACAATTTCTACAAGTTGAAGAGCTGTCTACAAAAATTTAGAAGGATTAAAAAAGAACTGGAAGTACTTTAAGATCTACCAATGAAAAGCTCTGTGTAAGAACTAAGTATTATTGTTATACTTCTATGGATAATTAAAACATCTACAACTACACTGGAGCTCAGCTGTAACTAAAAAGGCTCACCAAGGTGAGTACAGATTGCACAGCTGGGCTCTTACATAGGATTATAAACAAACAAAAAGCAAAAGTTTGGAAGTCTGAATGCTTAGGAGGACATGTGCTCATGTTTGCAGTTTCCAAAGAGTTAATGAACAGGCAATTCCTTAGATAACCTCATCTTCTGGTTTCTTTCATCATTCCCTCCCTTTCGTTTAGAGTCTATATATTGTTACTATTCACTCATGCTGATTGTAAAAAATCCTACCATGAAAAGGTGTATGCATTTATGCAGAGTGCACAGTACTTCAGTGGATTTATTGCTCTTTTGTATGAACCATACCTTGAACTGAGAAGCAAATCTAAGCAAGGTACTTGGATTTTCTCAGGTAGTTTCTTTAAGACTCATGAAATATTTTATTGGGGGAATTCTGCACCACTGTGGAATGTAGAATTTTGCAAAATTCCCTGTTTTCTCTGAAGAATTTCTGGCCACCACTAGGGCCACTGGACTCTGCAGTGGCCAGCTTGCAGTGAGTTGAGCGCCCAGCCTGGCTAGGCTGGAGGCTGCATGCTCTTTGATCCTCATTCTCCCAGGGACGGGAGATGGCCTGGGACACCCAGCTAGCTCTGGCAAAGGGTGAGGAAGGGCAGGGCCGCAACACACCATGTCCCCCGGTGAGACAGTAAAGAAGTAGGAGGGGTGTAAAGGCTCTGGGGGTGCTGGTGTCTGGGCTGGGGGCTGCCCCATGGCTGGGCTCTGTGGAGAGGTGGGTGCTGGTGTCTGGGGGTGCCCCATGGCTTGGCTCTGGTGGGAGCGGTGTGTGGGTGTCTGGGCTGGGGGGGTGCCCTATGGCTGGGCTCTGGGGGAAAAGGGGTGTAGGTGTCTGGGCCAGGGGGTGCCCTGCAGCTGCGCTCTAGAGGGATGGGAGTTCATGTGTCTGGGCTCTGGGGGCCCCACACAGCTCCCTCCAGCTGGAACTGGGTTGCTGTAGGGGTTTCTTTAACTCTCTACTCCTGTGGGGTTTTTTTTCCTGTTGTCTGTATTGTTGACATATGTGTTGACAGGTATTTTGAAATAAATTATCACAATAATTTAAACTGGAGTGATTACTGTATATTGTGTTATTTTAACAAATAAAATATGCAGACTTTTTGAGAATTTTAAAATATTGTGCACAGTTTTTAATTTTTTGGCACAGAATTCCCCCAGGAGTAAATATTTGACCAAGTGCAGACATGCTCAAGGTAACTGAACATACTTTGGACATTTTAGAAAAGGATCTACCCACCAAACACATGGTATAATGCTCAGGATATAATACTTTGAGGAAGTAAATAAAATATTTTAGGGCTTGTTGGCATAGTCACGACCTTCTGCAATGCTATATGGTAAAACAGAGCAAAATTTAAACTACCTTGCTGACTCCAAAACCAGCCAGGACTGGGAACTAGTGCATTCCATCTCTGAGGTTAGGGAGGGAGGACCAGAGATGGAATGCAGCTAGAGTAAATAGGAGTAGTTCCATTTACTTAAATCTGATGTGGTGATTTACACCAGCCAATGATCTACTCCAAATATTTTACATTAACTACAAACCTTGTGAGCAGAAGGAGCACATAAATTGTGTGGCACAATTCCTATAACTAATTACTTAGTGGTGTTGAATGGCACCAGAATCCAATTCTTTTTCGTCAGAAAAACGGTAGCTTCAAGGTGTGGCCTTTAATACTGGTGATTTTGTAGATGGTCTTCTAGTCTCTGAGTCTGTACTGAACCAATATGTTGCTGGAGAGACCATATTTCAGATGTGACTTAAAACAGAGGATCTTCCACTGTGATAATTCAATATACGATGGCACTTTTCTTAGTGGGGTTTACCTTGATGCCCTAGCTAATTGCATTCTGTATGCCTCAAATTACTTCTGTAGTTTCATCTGGAAACAGTCCTACGCTGTTGGGAGTAGGACTGTAAGCTATTAGACACCGATACATGGCTGCCTTTCAGTGGGGATGAAATGATCCCCATACTGGTCTATAGTGTGCACATTATTTTATTATGTGCTTTGGGACCTTTGAGATGAAAATTACATTTCACATTTTTATAGGGCTTTCATTTAATTGTATAAAGCTATCATATTTAATTATGGCAAAAGCCCTCAATGGTGTCTGTGACACAAAGGTAAAGTACATGATCACTTGTCCTCAGAATAAAAATGAAAATCATTACATTCTGGTGTAATTCCACAGGGAGATTATTAGTTATCTGTTGTCAAAAAAGTCTGTCTCTGCCTTCAAACAGGGAATTGCAGCAAGGGGTTAAAAAGGGCTTTGTTTTCTTTCACAGAGACCAACAGCTGTAAGTTAATATACTGATACATTGGGAAAAATGGAGGCCTCAGTCAGCAAAAAAGGTTAAAAGATAAGGTGCTCCAACAGGCTTTGCAATCCTGCTGTGGAGAGGCCATCTCTAGAAGTGACAAGGGTAGTTCAGTCTCAATAGCTGAGACTGCCAAATGAAGGGGCCATTATGTTGGTGGCTTCACTTACAACTGAATTGAGAATACCAATTCACTTCAGAGACCAGTGAAAAATTGGTGACTCTTACAGAGTAAGAAAAAGAAATGATTGAGTACAGGATTTAGCCCATGAATCCAAAGACAGAAAATAATCTCTTTTCAGAGAATTCAATGTTGTTACTACTATTCAAAGTCGTCGTTGTTCTTACTCAAAGAATCAAAATACACTTTGTATGTGACAGGAGGTAACAAGGAATCCGAGAAGTAAAGATTTCTAAGATTTAAATACTTTGTTTTTCAAATTACAACATGGTTTACATTAATTGTAATAGACATACTACCCACACTGTATAAGTACTACAGGCCAATCTGCTTTCTTATCTGTCCGTAGGTGTGTGCCTGCAGCTGCCACTGATTTCAATGGGAGCTGCCAGAATCTAAATGCAACATCTGGCCCTATTTAAAGGGCCTGTATTTAGGATATTAAATTTTCTCCTCATAATTTCTCTACTATCAAGTTTGTCTCATTGTAATTTTGTTAGTTGATACCTATTAATATGTATGTTACAAGATCTGAACCGATACCACTATGTTAAATAGATGAACCAATATTAGGACATTTAAAATATAGTAAGGTTAATGTAATATTTACATTTTAATTGCATTCAATCTGTTAAATTAGGCCTGTAAGTTTCTACAAAGACAGAATATTTTTAAAATAATGAAGAAAATCAAAGCTTAAACCAGTCTTGTATAAGTAGGTATAGAATTTATTACTCCTGAAAGAACAAAGATACAAAATACATGTGAAAACTACATAAAGATCTCTACAAAGTGAAATTAGAAAGTAAGAAAAGTGAAAGTACAGCAGTTACACAGAAAGGTATGGCATGCATTAAAATATTGTAAGTTCATAATGTTTTTAAGTGCAAATGTTCTTATATCAGCTTCCATTGAAAAGGATGCAAATTGAATTCCATCTTGTACACTCATCAAAAGGACATTGACACAGATATATAAATATGTACATAAACATGTCTTAAATACACTTTGTGTGTTCTCCTATGGAGGCATCTGGATTACAAGTCTGTTTAAAATCTAATTTAAAGAATTAAACTGGTAGCATTTATAGAACATTTTGCAACTACTGTTAAGATAGAGCTTGTTTTGTTTTGTTAAGAGCAGCAGGATGCAATAGTTCACATTGCCATTTGTAAGCATGTAACAATCAAAGAAATATTTACAAATCATTGGCAGTACAGATAAGAAACAGGATCAAATACTCTCTGTAAAAAGATAAATAATTCAAATGTATATTTTCACATCACAAAGAAATGTGAAACAAATCATGGCACTGAAACATCAAAAATAACTTTAGCACAGAAACCTTTTCTTATATTTTTCATTAAAGAGTACAGTACAATGACTGTAAAATGTAAATGCCACAACACTCATTATCTATCACTTCTTGTTTCTGGTAATAGCAATTATTATGAGTTCATGTTTATGAGGAATAATACTGATCCGTGATACTGCTGAAACTTACATTCTAATGTCCTCCATTTTCTTAAAAATGGTCTGCTATAATAAGCTGTTTCAAATATGAAAACTTTGGGAATTATATTTTAATGCAATCTATTGCTTTGGGTACCAAAGGAGAAAAGAGAAACAGTGTAAGGGTTATATTTTTAGATAAAAATATAGTTTATTAAAGATTAAAAATATTCAAGATTTATCCTGTTTCTGTTTTACTGTAAACAGTGCTGCAATTTTCAACATATATTTAGAGTTCTTCCTACAACACCGGAACTGCCAAATGTTTTTTTTTTTTAAAAAATAGTGTGTGTGGGGGGGAGGAAATCATTAAACTTGTGATACTAAAAACCCTAATGATTTAATCTCATTGTTACTAATGGTTCAGAAAATGTTACTGAGTCACTGGTAAGCAGGTCAGATATTTCTATTTAAGTATTGTGTGATGTATGAGATTAAACCATAAATTACTTAATTATAGCATCAGAGGAGTAGCCATGTTAGTCTGTATCCACAAAAACAATGAGGAGTCTGGTGGCACCTTAAAGACTAACAAGATTTATTTGGGCATAAGCTTTCGTGGGTAAAATAACCACTTCCTGCATCTGAAGATGGATAAAAAACCACTACCGTGCATCTGAAGAAGTGGTTTTTTACCCACGAAAGCTTATGCCCAAATAAATCTGTTAGTCTTTAAGCTGCCACCAGACGCCTCGTTGTTTTAATTATAGCAAATATTGTGTTTGTTTTTTAATGTGTGCATTAAAGTCTCACACTGAAAGGTCACTTGCAGCCTTTCATTTTGTTTAGCACACACGTACTCAGTCCAGACAAAAATATGTTTTAAAGGCAACCAGAAATGTAACTTAACAGTGAATAAAGGAATAAAACTTATTTAAAATTAAAATGTAATGTGCAGAGATAGTTTTGTTTGTTTGTTGTAGTGATAAACAATATAAAGGGAAGATAATTTTACATAAAAGGAAAGACTATTAAAAACTAGAAATACCTGAATTGGATCTTTGATATCCAGAATTTTCCTGATTACCTGCCAGTGGAGTTGGTGGTGGATAGTTGGCTTCTGTGAGTTTACTGATATCTGATCGTGGTGTTGGTGGCGGCGGCAGTAAGGTGCTGTTAGGGCTACTAATATCTCCTTCAGCCACAAGAGTCAAGTCTGCTACATTTTCATCATCTATAGTCTGTATGCCTTCAGCCTGTAATTCTCTTGATTGCCTTTTCCATATTGTTGTATTGTTTTCCTGTACATGTGCAATTGGAGACAATGGGGCACTAAAAGGAACATCGTAAGTCTTCTGACTGTTGAGCGTTGTCAAAGCAGACTTATGTTTATTTTCTGAATGCCCTGTTTTCTTAATTGAATTTTCATTACAGTTTTGCATAGACTCCCGTTTTCCACTTGGCTGTGCACATTTATCCTTGCCATCATTTTTTGCAATTCTCTTGCTGAGACCTTTAGAGCTCACTGGTGTAGATGAGGGTGGTTCTTGTCCACTGGGAGGTAAACAAAGAAAATCAGGTAGAACAAGGTCTTCTTTCCTTAGCAGCCCACGTTGGTCATCTGCTCTGTTACTTTGAGCTTTGGATATGAGTTCAAAAAACTCTATTTAGAAGAAAACCCAAAATTGACAAATTTTTGTCAGAAAATGAAAGCCATTAAAATGTCAACCATTAGCATATTTATTCTCAATGAATACCTTCAGTTATTTTCAATGCTGCCTTGAAATTAGATTTTATATTAATTAGGAACTTTTTCAATTGCAGCAATGTTCACTAGCAGCATTATAATTAAGATAATCAAGATTGCTTCTGTAAGCAGTTTTGCAATTTAGAACAGCTGCATTTCACTCTGGGCTAAAATTCTGCATACCAAGTCTGCGTCCTAAACAAATTTTTTATTTTACGCATTAAAAATGAATCTTTATGTGTTTTTAATTCTTATTACATAACAAAGCTTTGGTCCTACTGAAATTTAACGGATTGTAAGATTAAGATGCACATTTGTATATTCTAAATGCTTCTTTGCACACCTCAATTTAAAAATAGTCAGCTCTCTGAAAGCTTATTGGTCCAGAATGTAGACAATCCTCTTACAAGACTTTTTTTTTTCCAGTTTAATAATAATGTGTCAATCTGGAACTTTTAGCCAAAACTTTGAATCTCATTGATGGAGTAGATTTAAGAGAAAAATCTTAGTTTTATCATAATGTTGTTTTGTGATTTAATATAATTTATATATGTGTAACTGATACACATTTAGGATAATTCATTATTTTGTTCTGGAAAGCCTCAAAGCTTAGCAACCAGAAATTTTAGACCTTGAGCCAAGAAGGATACCGCTCCCAAAAATGAAATAACTTAACTCCCAATGATAACTTAACCCTTTGGTACCAATCACCCAACTGCTTCAACATTGCTAAAATGGGAACTTCTCACATTCCCCTTACTCAGGAAGAAGGGCAGGATTACACCCTGGATCAAGCTCCAGGAGCTATTCTATCTTTACATTTCTGGAGATTAAAGTTCAAACTCATTTTAGGACCCACATGAAATCAGTTTTGTGGTTTCAACCCAGTTTACACTGATTGTCCAAATAAAAAAAATCAACAAATTTCACTGCAAAACCAAAATGTTTAGTTTTAGCAACAATGTTTTTTTGACATAATATGAAGTCAGATGTTACACTCCTAGAACTTACTTTACTTACAACTTTCTAACACTACTTTTGGGTGGTTTGGCAGAATCAGTAGGAGTGTTGTGTGAAAATAATTTTCAATAGGTTTGCAAAATGTTAGAAAATACATGGAGTTTGAACCTAAAGCATTTTGTAGCCCCAAAATATAATTTTTGCAAAGTTTTGCAAAATGGCAGTATGCACATCAAAACATAAAATATTTCAGAAATGTGTGTGTTTTGGACAAAAGCTGATTCTTCCTGAATTTTCAAATTTCATAAAGATTTTTCATTAAAAAATGTTCTATAATATTCAATAGGTCTTTCCCAAACTTGGATCAATTTCACAAAATCAAAATAAAATATGAAAGACTCAGATTCTGAGGTCTTCAAATTATGTTAATATTTCACTTGGCCTCAATAAGAAAATGAATTTATAAGAATGGGTAAAACAAGCTACTCAAGTAGCAAACAGAAATAAATCAATCAAAACGACATTAACATGTTTTGCAGCAACATTCAGAAACTAACAGCCATTCACAACAATGGTTTCAGCTACAGTACTTCCTTGTGTACAAACCTACAGACAGTTATTCACTTATATAAAGTAATTTGTGTGCAGCTTTTTGCAGGATCGGGCCCTTTGTTTGAACATCAGGTGGTAATAATGATGAAATTTAAATTTTTGCCCTAGCTAGCATATGTGTTCTGATTTTCACATTTTATTTTGAAGCTAGTGGGATAGGAAACTGTTTCAAATAATCCTTGAGATTGGTGGGTGGGAGGGAGTAATATATAAAGATATCGACCCTTAAAATGATCTTATTCCTTCACCTCCCTGTGACCTTTATTATCTCTCATTTTTTCACATCAGAAAACATACACGGAAAGGCAAATTCTGCTGTCATCAGTGAAATCCCCATGAAGTGATCGTCTCTCAAAGATGTAATTTAGGGAAGAATTTGGCTCAGAAAATGCAAAATGACCAGTTATGGCACAGCCTTGTCTCTTGTACCATTTCTAGCCACCTTTACAGAACATTTACTGAATGAAAAGTAATCTTTCTGTTCTTGTCCACCACCCCACACAACCACCACCACCCCTTTTCAAGTAGTGGTAATCTGGCTATCATAGGCTAAGGATAAAATTGTCAAAAGTGCCAAAGTGATTTAGGAGCCTAAGTCTCCCTTTCAAAAGTAACTTAGGCCCTTAGGAGCCTATGAGACTTTTGAAAAGGGGATCTAAGTCCAGACTTTAAAAGTTGTTTAGGCACCTAAAGATGCAGATAGACATCTAGTGTGTTTTCAAAAGTTCTTAGGCATCTAACACCCATTGATTTCTCTGGGAGTTAGTAACCTCAGCCCTTTTGAAAATCCTGTTAGGCATCTTAAGATGAGATAGGTGCCTACATACCTTTAAGAACCTGCAGGCATGTTTGAAAATTTTATCCTAGACTTCAATAAATTAGCAGTTCAAAGTTAACAGCAACAAGCATATAAGGAACTTGCCTGTTATTTTCGTCATACAGTGATAAATGCACAGTCCTTATGATTTCCACAGTCATGAATTGGAATTATCATTTTTCCTTGAACACTAATGTTATTACATATACTTAAAAAGTTGACATACCCTCTGCTTCGTCCAAATTAATTTTCTGATATTTTTTTCCCCCAATCTTTGCAAGAGATTCTTCTCTCTTTGATAGCCGAGCATCCCTAGCATTTTTTCCATTTTCGCCTTTTATTTTAATTGAATTAGACTTTCCTAGAGTTCTTCCCTCTCCCTGCATTAGAAGGAAAGTTAAAGTACTTCTTACAATTAGGATATACCACAAAATGTGCGTAATAGATTCTAAGTGAATAAAAAGGATATTTTATAAACAGCTCTCTCTGATTAAAAAATACAACAAATGTTATAGCTTAACCATTACAAAAAAGATTTAACACTGCACACCAAAAAAGAAAAAATCCCATTTACAAAGAGCAAATTGCTTGCACAGCAAAATTTACATGAAAGTAGTAGGCTCAAGCACTTGCCTTGGCTTTCCAAGAAAGTTAATGGGTTTTGATAAAGATGATCCACTCAGCTGATATAGAAAGCCAAGAATATAAAAGCCATAAAACACTCACTGCTACTCAATTCATGGTTGCACACTGGTGAAAAAGCAGGATTAAACCCCCACAGATGAAGTCTGACAGAAAGAATAGGATGATTTATAGCTGCAGCCAATTCAATTAGGTAATCTGGACACTGTTTTTAGCATAGATACCTGAAGCTTCTACTTTATGATGAGAGAAGAAAATAAAAGGTAATCTGAGTGGCAGAAATCATTTAAGAAAAACTTACTGTAGATGACTGATTTCTTGAAGTAGAAGTTACAACCGTACTTTGTTTTACTGGGGCGCCTTTTTGTCTATCTGTGAACATTAAAATAAAAATGTCTTCTATAATTATAAACATATCACTTCAGCAGAATATTAACATTTAAAATACAATGACACATAAAATACCCTGCTATGGGGCCCCCCAGAACAAGCTCTAGTAAAACCAGGGAAGATCAAACTTGACATCCCCAATATTTTTAAGTTAAATCAAGCAGAAAACAACCTAGTCTTTCCTGGATTTTCTGGGCTCAAATCATATGTATTATGAGTTTTTACACCTTTACTGAAAAGATGTGGCAGGGGTCAAAAAACTAAAGGGAAGACAGCTTTTCTTCACAATATTGAGTACAATAGCTGTTAACAAAATACATGAAAAGCAATGAGTGAGTAAAAATCTCTCTTCCTCTCTGTTCCTAAGCTTTCAATTTTCTTGACTTCTGTGATGACATAATTTCACTAGATCTGCAGTCACAGGGTTCAGTTTAGATGAAAACTGAGTCTTTTTTTAAAAACAGGAGATGCAGAAAAATGCATTAAGAAACCCCCAAATCCTTTCAGATCTGCTTTGTGCATCAACTGCCCTTTGGGAATCTCCATTTTTTCTCCATACACTGTTAAATTAAGCTCAGGGCTGCTTTAATTTACATCTGCCTGCAACAGACACAAAGGGCCAAAACCAGCTCAGGATCAGCTTGATGTAGGTTCATCCTGACAAAGCACTCTCTCTTTAATCATGCCTCTTTTTCCCTGGTGTATCAGGAAGCATATGTGGCATGAGAATGCCTATGTTGATTCTATGCTGCTCCAGGATCATCTTTCTACTGTGGTGATTCTGTGATGATTTACGAATGTTTAATGCCCAAAATAACTTGGCGGTGTAGAAAGAAGTGGGTCATTTGTGCCTAGTTCCTATATAACACTACCAATAGGGTTATAGAAGTTTTAAGGTAAATTACATTTTGTGGTCTGTCTCTCTTCAAAATGATTGGACAGATGACTCTGGTCCCCAAACAAAGTGATAAAATTTGACTCCCCTTCCCCCCAGCCAAATACAGCTCTCTTTATTTTACTCATTTCCCCTTCGAGATCCACCATTCTAAACATTTATTTTAATCTAATCTACATCCATTAACAAAATCACGTGATTTTTACCTATAAAGGGGGATACTAATGGTACATGGAACCTTTAATCTACAGGCCCCTGTTCTGAATCCAGTGAAGGTCAGTAGTGACAAAAAATAATTATTTAACTGCTGTTCTCTGGTCAATTTGAAGTGAATTAAGTCTTAGTTCAGCTTCTATTTCACAGAGATCCACCACCTCAAAAATCACAACTGGCACTCTTTTGCCAGTCTCTGCAGAGCCCAAGGATTGCATAGAGATGGAGACTGCACTGTCTTCTCACCTTACATGATCCATCTCTCCAGCAGTTGTAGCTGATACCCTAAGTTGTACCTGTCCTGTGGTAAAAGAGAGAACTTCATTCTCTAATGAACTAAGTGCTTGTAGGGTACTAAGGAGAAAAAATATTTTTTAAGAGTTACAAAATTTGCTATAAGATGAAAAGTCACACATTTACCTTTAATTCCTATAAAATGTTTTCCCATTCTATCCTATAAATCAAATCCTTCATCCTAACACTATTTACCTCATGTAAATTTATTTTTTCTATGAATGTAAAGTCAGGCTTAATGAGGCTCGTTACGCACTTCATAAAAACTTTCAGAACCTCTTACCTCTTCCTTTTGTTGGCTCTTTTTCATATAATACAACTCGTTGACCATCCAGATTAGATATAGGGACACCAAGATCTAGTGGTTCCTGATCACCATTCTGAAGTTAGATCACAGTTTGTGTAAAATAGAGAAAAACAATGGTTTTCAAAACAACTTGAATTTACAACTTGGTATTTAAAATAGAACACTAGCTAATACAGTTATACTTCAGCGTACCCCCAAGAATCCTCTGCTATCTTCCCTATAATTGTCAAACCAACACTGTCCATAATTGCTTTGATCATAATGGACACGAGTCATTTGTCTGCAACGTATTATGGACTGGCCAGTCTGACAACCCAACGGTAGACCTATAAGCTGTCAACAGTCTGGAGCTGATTTCTGTGCTTTCCAGGTTAATAGGGGCAACAGTTTTAATTGCTCTCAAATGACACCTTCTGGCTGACAGAGGAATGGAAAGAATGGACTATGGAGGAGGCTTATGTTCAGCCTTCCTCAGTTGGTATGTTTTGGTCTGAAATGAAGCCTCTTAAAAGGGAGCAGGAATTGGGGGGGGGGGGGGGGGGCACAGAAGGCCAAGACAAAGCAGGCCCAGACAAAGCCATAGTCAAACTATCTGAAGAATGAAGGCTATGACTATTGCATATTCTCATCCCAAAACACAGGCAGTTATAGAATACATTTTCATGCATAAAGATGAGCCTATACTAAATTTCTTGGAATACTCTATACTCTTTTCCAGACAAGCAATACTACAGATTTTACACCTGGGGTGGGCAAACTTTTTGGCCCGAGGACCACATCTGGGTATGGAAATTGTATGGCAGGCCATGAATGCTCACGACATTGGGGGTTGGGGTGCGGGAGGGGGTGATGGTTCCAGCTGGGGGTGCAGGCTCTGGGGTTGGGGGCACAGGAGGGTGCTCTGGGCTGGGACTGAGGGGTTTGGAGGGCAGGAGGGGGATCAGGGCTGGGGCAGGGGATTGGGGCACTGGAGGCGGTCAGGGATGCAGGCTCTGGGCAGCACTTACTTCTAGCAGCTCCCAGAAGTAGTGACACATCCCCCCGCCTCTGGCTCCCACGCAGAGGCGCGGCCAGGCAGTTCTGAGTGCTGCCCCATCCGCAGGCACCATCCCTGCAGCTCCTATTGGCCGAGTTTCCTGGGAATGGGAGCTGCGGGGGCCACGCCTGGGGTGGGGCAGCGTGTGAAGCCCCCCAGCTGAACCTATGCGTAGGAGCCAGAGGGAGGACACACTGATGCTTCCAGGAGATGCATGGAGCGGGGCAAGCCCCCAATCCTGCTCCCTGGCAGGAGCTCAAGGGCCATATTAAAAAGTCTAGAGGGCCGGATGAGGCCTTGGGCCGTAGTTCACCCCACCCCTGTTTTACACCAAAAGATACTTACTAGTTTTGCCACAAGTTCATTAAGATTTAAGCCATATTTTGCAACCACAGGCCGTAAAACTTCCGTTACTGGCTTAGTGGGTTTAGCCTTCAAACCAACTGATCTATTGATTGGAACAAGATCCAGCCTGAAACATATCAAATGTTGCAATAAGTGTTTGCTATTCAAATAAACCAAAAGTGAAAATGTTTGTAATCTAATCTAGGAACCAAATAAAGTGAGTTTGGATATAGTGTACTTCCATTAATAAGCAAAAATCCTCCCCACTCTTCTGCAAGCGCAGAGCACCTTCAGCACAGTGGAATCATTGCTGTTTCAGCAGACAGAATGAGGAAAGGTCAGGAGCCCACATACATCTGTAGTGACTCCTAGTGTAGCTACACAGAGCCTCCAGTCTTTTACCTCTTTCCTTGAAGGCTACTTGGACCATTATGATACAGCAGCTGTGGAGTAACTCTGTTCCTGTTCTACTGACTGCTATGTCAGGGCAGGCTCTGTGTAATCTGCTGAGACAAGTGGAACCAGCTGGGTGGATGATTGGGAAGAAATATAAACCCAGGGAAGAGCTCAGTGAGGGGTGGCTAGCCAGGCAGGAGAATAGGAGGGTTGTGGCTCTGTCCCTGCTGGCTGACACAAGCCTCAAAGGCCAGAAGACCCAGTGAGGGGTCGAAGCGGGGACCGGTGTTGGGGGAATTGGGACTGTAAAGCCATTGTAAATAAAAGAAAACAGGTGAAGCACCTACAAGAGGCGTCTGAGGCCCTTTCTTTTGCCAGCCCAAGCACAGGGTGCAGGGACAAGGGGAAGGAAACTTGTGCTGCCCTGTGACACGGAGAAAAATAGTTTTCCCACCTCTCCTAAGGAGGTCCATGGCATCCAGCCCAGCTAGTCAGGCTGGGCAATGGGAAAAGGATTTGAACCACAGCAAAGTCTAATGAACGTCCCAATTTATCAAACTGAAATGTATAAATTACTATTTCAGATAAAGTAAATTTATACTCAGGATGATACTGTTTTGTGAGAATAATGACTTTGCTATAAGAGGATTGGTATGAAACAGCAGTAAGAACAGCCGATAGAATGTTAACCTGAAATAAATATTAATACACTCCTGTTCAGAATCAATTATATCATTTTATAATGCTTTAGTAAAACCACATTTGGAATAAAGTCTCAGTTTAGTTTTAAGTATCACAACTTATCACAACATGCTGGGCATCACAACATGGGGAATAGATGGCCAGCCCTCTGTGGAGAAAGAGGTGGTTAGGGACTATTTAGAAAAGCTGGACGTGCACAAGTCCATGGGGCCGGACGAGTTGCATCCAAGAGTGCTAAAGGAACTGGCGGCTGTGATTGCAGAGCCATTGGCCATTATCTTTGAAAACTCGTGGCGAACGGGGGAAGTCCCGGATGACTGGAAAAAGGCTAATGTAGTGCCAATCTTTAAAAAAGGGAAGAAGGAGGATCCTGGGAACTATAGGCCAGTCAGCCTCACTTCAGTCCCCGGAAAAATCATGGAGCAGGTCCTCAAAGAATCAATCCTGAAGCACTTAAATGAGAGGAAAGTGATCAGGAACAGTCAGTATGGATTCACCAAGGGAAGGTCATGCCTGATTAATCTAATCGCCTTCTATGATGAGATTACTGGTTCTGTGGATGAAGGGAAAGCAGTGGATGTATTGTATCTTGACTTTAGCAAAGCTTTTGACACGGTCTCCCACAGTATTCTTGTCAGCAAGTTAAAGAAGTATGGGCTGGATGAATGCACTATAAGGTGGGTAGAAAGTTGGCTAGATTGTCGGGCTCAACAGGTAGTGATCAATGGCTCCATGTCTAGTTGGCAGCCGGTGTCAAGTGGAGTGCCACAGGGGTCGGTCCTGGGGCCGGTTTTGTTCAATATCTTCATAAATGATCTGGAGGATGGTGTGGATTGCACACTCAGCAAATTTGCGGATGATACTAAACTGGGAGGAGTGGTAGATACGCTGGAGGGCAGGGATAGGATACAGAGGGACCTTGACAAATTGGAGGATTGGGCCAAAAGAAATCTGATGAGGTTCAATAAGGATAAGTGCAGGGTCCTGCACTTAGGACGGAAGAACCCAATGCACAGCTACAGACTAGGGACCGAATGGCTAGGTAGCAGTTCTGCGGAAAAGGACCTAGGGGTGACAGTGGATGAGAAGCTGGATATGAGTCAGCAGTGTGCCCTTGTTGCCAAGAAGGCCAATGGCATTTTGGGATGTATAAGTAGGGGCATAGCGAGCAGATCGAGGGATGTGATGGTCCCCCTCTATTCGACATTGGTGAGGCCTCATCTGGAGTACTGTGTCCAGTTTTGGGCCCCACACTACAAGAAGGATATGGATAAATTGGAGAGAGTCCAGCGAAGGGCAACAAAAATGATTAGGGGTCTGGAACACATGACTTATGAGGAATGGCTGAGGATTGTTTAGTCTGCAGAAGAGAAGAATGAGGGGGGATTTGATAGCTGCTTTCAACTACCTGAGAGGTGGTTCCAGAGAGGATGGTTCTAGACTATTCTCAGTGGTGGAAGAGGACAGGACAAGGAGTAATGGTCTCAAGTTGCAGTGGGGGAGGTTTAGGTTGGATATTAGGAAAAACTTTTTCACTAGGAGGGTGGAATGCGTTGCCTAGGGAGGTGGTGGAATCTCCTTCCTTAGAAGTTTTTAAGGTCAGGCTTGACAAAGCCTTGGCTGGGATGATTTAATTGGGGATGGGTCCTGCTTTTGAGCAGGGGGTTGGACTAGATGACCTCCTGAGGTCCCTTCCAACCCTGATATTCTATGATTCTATCAGAGGGGTAGCCGTGTTAGTCTGGATCTGTAAAAGGGGCAAAGAGTCCTGTGGCACCTTATAGACTAACAGACGTATTGGAGCGTAAGCTTTCGTGGGTGAATACCCACTTCGTCAGTTGAAATTATGCAATCTCTCCAAACCTAATAATTGTTTTAGAGAAAGAGTAGCAACATATGGTATAACCATTTTAGAGCTAAAATAATTTGAAAACTGAACAAAACCACAAATAATAAGATTGCTCAGAGTCTTAGCGAGAATCAGTAAATTAATGAAGATGTATCCTTCTACAGAAATCAATCCTACAAAAGTAGACAAGTAACTTATAGATAAAATAAAGAAAATATTAATTAAAATACCAAAGGACTGCTAGGAAATTAAAGTATTTCTAGCTTGAAAAATGTGGTCTGAAAGTACAATAAAGCTAAATAAATAACTTGGTCAAGCAATGCTGAATGGGACAAATAGGTTCATAGAATCAAATACCAGGGTTGGAAGGGACCTCAGGAGGTCATCTAGTCCAACCCCCTGCTCAAAGCAAGACCCATCCCCAATTTTTTTACCCTAGATCCCTAAATGGCCCCTTCAAGGATTGAACTCACAACCCTGAGTTTAGCAGGCCAATGCTCAAACCACTGAGCTATCCCTCCCCCTAACTTATAACAGGTTGACTGTTTATAAGGATGTAAAAACTAAGGGGGAGACTATTAAGTTAGTGTGTTCCAAGGAATATATATTATGCCTTTTCTATTTCTAATTCCATTAGTCTTCTCCTTTATTTTCAATATAGTTTCTCCATGTTAAACATTGTATGTGCACCACACCATCAAGCCGGAATTCTTAGAAAACAGTGGCCACTGTAGCCACATATGTACTTCCTCATGGTACCATGTGTTCAGCTGGATGGTAAATAAAAATGGAACTACAATCAAAGAGATATAAAACTGTTATAGACAGACAGGTTGAAGGGGAACAATTTTCTTATTATGCTTGATTGTAACATCAGTATTTCCCCTGTACATCTGAGAAAAAAATTAATTGACTATTGGAGACTGAGATTTGTTATAGATTCCTATAAAGATTAATTCTAAACTTAATATGTAAGATTGCTAGGCAGCACTCCAGTTTCACATGTAAGAACAGAAACAACGATAGCGATGAACAGAGGATATTTATCTTTGAAGGAAGTATGTTTTAAGTACTCCATTGCAGAGAAGTTAAATTAATTCTTTGCATCAGTCGTCATTGCAGAGGATGTGAGTGAGATTCCCACATCTGAGACACTCTTTTTTGGTGACAAATCTGAGGAACTATACCAGACTGAGATGTCAATAGAGGAGGTTTTGGAACAAATGGATACATTAAACAGTAATAAGTCACCAGACCGGATGGTATTCATAGATTCATAGATTCATAGATATTTAGGTCAGAAGGGACCATTATGATCATCTAGTCTGACCTCCTGCACAATGCAGGCCACAGAATTTCACCCACCACTCCTAAAAAAGACCTCACACCTATATCTGTGCTATTGAAGTCCTCAAATTGTAGTTTGAAGACCTCAAGGAGCAGAGAATCCTCCAGCAAGTGACCCGTGCCCCATGCTACAGAGGAAGGCGAAAAACCTCCAGGGCCTTCCAATCTGCCCTGGAGGAAAATTCCTTCCCGACCCCAAATATGGCGATCAGCTAAACCCTGAGCATATGGGCAAGATTCATCAGCCAGATACTGCAGAAAATTCTTTCCCGGGTAACTTGGATCTTACCCCATCTAAAAACCCATCACAGGCCATTGGGCCTATTTACCATGAATATTTAATTACCAAAACCATGTTATCCCATCATACCATCTCCTCCATAAACTTATCGAGTTTAATCTTAAAGCAAGATAGATCTTTTGCCCCCACTACTTCCCTCGGAAGGCTATTCCAAAACTTCACTCCTCTGATGGTTAGAAACCTTCGTCTAATTTCTAATCTAAATTTCCTAGTGGCCAGTTTATATCCATTTGTTCTTGTGTCCACATTGGTATTGAGTTTAAATAATTCCTCTCCCTCTCTGGTATTTATCCCTCTGATATATTTATAGAGAGCAATCATATCTCCCCTCAACCTTCTTTTAGTTAGGCTAAACAAGCCAAGCTCCCTGAGTCTCCTTTCATAAGACAAGTTTTCCATTCCTCGGATCATCCTAGTAGCCCTTCTCTGTACCTGTTCCAGTTTGAATTCATCCTTCTTAAACATGGGAGACCAGAACTGCACACAGTATTCCAGGTGAGGTCTCACCAGTGCCTTATATAACGGTACTAAAACCTCCTTATCCCTACTGGAAATACCTCTCCTGATGCATCCCAAGACGACATTAGCTTTTTTCACAGCCATATCACATTGGCAGCTCATAGTCAACCTATGATCAACCAATACTCCAAGGTCCTTTTCCTCCTCCGTTACTTCTAGTTGATGCGTCCCTAGCTTATAACTAAAATTTTTGTTATTAATCCCTAAATGCATGACCTTACACTTCTCACTATTAAATTTCATCCTATTCCTATTACTCCAGTTTACAAGGTCATCCAGATCCTCCTGTAGGGTATCCCTGTCCTTCTCTAAATTAGCAATACCTCCCAGCTTTGTATCATCTGCAAACTTTATTAGCACACTCCCACTTTTTGTGCCCAGGTCAGTAATAAAAAGATTAAATAAGATTGGTCCCAAAACTGATCCTTGAGGAACTCCACTGGTAACCTCCCTCCAACTTGACAGTTCACCTTTCAGTAGGACCCGTTGTAGTCTCCCCTTTAACCAATTCCCTATCCACCTTTCAATTTTCCTATTGATGCCCATCTTATCCAATTTAACTAATAATTCCCCATGTGGCACAGTATCAAACGCCTTACTAAAATCTAAATAAATTAGATCCACTGCGTTTCCTTTATCTAAAAAATCTGTTACTCTCTCAAAGAAGGAAATCAGGTTGGTTTGGCACGATCTACCTTTTGTAAAACCATGTTGTATTTTGTCCCATTTACCATTGACTTCAATGTCCTTAACTACCTTCTCCTTCAAAATTTTTTCCAAGACCTTGCATACTACAGATGTCAAACTAACAGGCCTATAATTACTTGGATCACTTTTTTTCCCTTTCTTAAAAATAGGAACTATGTTAGCAATTCTCCAATTTTTTGGAGTATTCACTCAAGAGGAATTCAAATACAAAACTGCAGAACTACTAAGTATGGTATGTAACATATCATTAAAATCAGTGTCTAATCCAGATGACTGGAGGACACCAGTTTTTAAAAAAGGCTCCAGATGCGATCCTGGCAATTACAGGCCGGTAAGCCTAACTTCAGAACCAGGAAAATTGCTTGAAACTATAGTAAAGATCAGAATGATGAGACACACAGATTAACACAATTTGTTGGGGAAGAGTCAAAATGGCTTTTATAAAAGAAAATCATCCCTCACCAATCTATTAGAATTCTTTGACAACTGTTATCCAGTGGAGTTAATGTGCTAAGACTTTCAGAAAGCCTTTGACAAGGTCCCTCACCAAAGTCTCTTGAGCAAAGTACATGGACATGGGGTTAGAGCAGGGGTGGGCAAACCTTTTTGCCCGAGAGCCACCTCTGGGTTTGGAAATTGTATTGCGGGCCATGAATGCTCACGAAATTGGGGGTTGGGTTTCGGGGGTGGGCTGTGAGGGCTCCGGCTGGGGGTTGCAGGCTCTGGGGATGAAGGGGTGGGGGTGCAGGAGGGTGCTCCGGGCTGGGACCGAGGAGTTTGGAGGGCAGGAGGGGGATCAGGGCTGGGGAAGGAGGTTGGGGGGAAAGAGGGGGTCAGGGGTGCAGGCTCTGGGCAGTGCTTACCTCAAGCAGCTCCCAGAAGCAGCGGCATGTCACCTCTCCATTGTCTATGCAGAGGCGCAGCCAGGCAGCTCTGCACACTGCCCCGATTGCAGGCGCCGTCCCTGCAGTTCCCATTGGCTGCGGTTCCCAGACAATAGGAGCTGCGGGGGCGGCACTTGGGGTGGGGGCAGCGTGCAGCACCCCTTGGCTGCCCCGACACACAGGAGCCGGAGTGGGGACATGCCACTGCTTCTGGGAGCCGTGTAGAGTGGGGCAAGTCCCCGACCCTGCTCCCCAGCTGGAGCACCAGAGCAGAGCAAGCCCCAGAACCTGCTCCCCTGCTGGAGCTCAAGGCTGGATTAAAATGTCTGGATTAAAATGTCTGGAGGGCTGGATGCGGCCCCCAGGCTGTAGTTTCCCCACCACTGGATAAGAGGGAAGGTCCTCTTATGGATCAGTAACTGATTAAAAGTTAGGAAACAAAGGGTAGGAATAAATGGTTAGTTTTCAGAATGGACAGAGGTAAAAATGATTGGGTCTAAATTAGCTATTACCACTCAAGAAAGAGATCTTGGAGTCACTGTGGATAGTTCTCTGAAAACAACCACTCAATGTGCAGCGGCAGTCAAAAAAGCAAACAGAACATTGGGAATCATTAAGAAAAAGATAGATAAGACAGAAAATATTATATTGCCTCTATATAAATCCATGGTACGCTCACATCTTGAACACTGCATGCAGATGTGGTCACCCCATATCAAAAAAGATATACTGGAATTAGAAAAGATTCAGAAAAGGGCAACAAAAATGATTAGAGGTATGGAAGGGCTTCCATATGAAGAGTGAAAGACTGGGAATTTTTGAGCTTGGGAAAGAGATGACTAAGGGGGGGGATATGATAGAGGTCTATAAAATCATGACTGATGTGGAGAAAGTAAATAAGGAAGTGATATTTACTCCTTCTCATAACACAAGAACTAGGGGTCATCAAATGAAATTAATAGACAGCAGGTTTAAAACAAACAAAAGGAAATATTTTTTCACATAACGCACAGTCAACCTATGGAACTCCTTGCTAGAGGATGTTGTGAAGGCCAAGACTATAACAGGGTTCAAAAAAGAACTAGATAAGTTCATGAAGGATAGGTCCATCAAGGGCTATTAGCCAGGATGGGCAGGGATGGTGATCCTAGCTTCGGTTTGCCAGAAGCTGGGAATGAGTGACAGGGAATGGACCACTCAAGGATTACCTGTTCTGTTCATTCGCTCTAGGGCACCTGGCATTGGCCACTGTCAGAAGACAGGATACTGGGCTAGATGGACCTTTGGTCTGACCCAGGATGACCGTTCTTAAGTAGTTTCAGATAATTTAAAACTATCTATTAGCTCAACATTTTTATATATAGCTTGCATGAAGTATTATTTCATTTTGAGATAAATCTAAAAAAACAGATTAATATGTTCTAAAATAATTTTTAAAAAAATATATGGGAAATACAGGTGTCCCCCCTCCGGTCTCCTGCTAGTAATAGCTCACCTTACCTGATCACTCTCGTTACAGTGTGTATGGTAACACCCATTGTTTCATGTTCTCTGTGTATATAAATCTCCCCACTGTATTTTCCACTGAATGCATCCGATGAAGTGAGCTGTAGCTCATGAAAGCTTATGCTCAAATAAATTTGTTCGTCTCTAAGGTGCCACAAGCATACTAAATGTTATTCTGTGTTACACTCACCTTTATTTTATTGAACAGATATAACTCAGAATGCATTCTGGAGCATTTACATTAGCTGGAGCGGAAAATGTCACAAAAAGATAATATTTTTTCTCTTACCGAAATAAAGTACGCTTTTCTAAACGTAGATCCCGAGAATCCAAGATGCTACTGTCTTGATGCAATACAAGTGGCTATAGAGCATATGGTTGGAACAAAAGAAGAGAAAATATGTTAAATTGGGTACATGTCACTTGTTATATATCATTTAACAATATGTAACAGCTGCGCAGAACAAAAGAAGCCATTTTAAAATTAGCCCAGGAAGAGAGACAGAACTATTATTAAGCTTTGTGTGTATGGCTATTATTGTATTAATTTACAGCAAGCAACATGATTAGTTTCTTTTTTTCTCTGGCTAGTTCCAAAAGACGTAGGGGCCAATTCTGTGAGGTGCTTAGCAATTTCCTACTTCCATTAAAGTCAATGGGTATTGAGAGCTCTCAGCATCTCATACAAGGCCTGGGCACTTAAACATAAGGGGCTGAACAAACAGAATGATACATCAGAAAATACGACAAAATAATGTTGGCAGAAAGATTTAAAAGAACAGATTATTTTACAAGGAAGACAAGTAAATTAGGATCATAGTCACAGTTTTTAAATCTAGAAGGGATCATTAGTCTTATCTCTTGCATAACACTAGACAAAATCTTCATCAAGCCCATAACTTTTTTGAACCATAGCATCTCTTGTACAAAGATATCCAGTTCTGATTTAAAGACTTCAAATGATGGAGAATCCATCACCTCGCTTCATACATTGTTCCAATGGTTAAATACCCTCACTGTTAAAAAAAGTACACCTTATTTCTGATCTGAATTTGTCTAGCCTCAGCTTTCAATCACTGGATCTTGTTATGCCTTTTTCTGTCAGATTAAAGAGTTGTCTATCAAAAACTTCTTCTCCATGTAGATACTGTAGGTTGTTATGAAGTCACTGCTTAAACCTCTCTCAGACAAACTTAACAGACTGAAGTTCTTAATCTCCTCCCTCTAAGGCATGTTTTCCAGACCTCAAATCTTGTAGCTCTCTCCTGAACCCTTTCCATTTTTTCAATATCCTTTTAAAAATGTAGTATCAGAAATGGACACAGTATTCCAGTAATGATCTCACTAATATTCTTCCATTGAGCAACACACATAAATCCCATTATTGTCAATGTGAAGTCTGAATATAAAGTGGTAGAGTATTCCTCTAAATAATCAATAATCCCATATATGTAAACTGATTAGGAAGTCTGAGTTTTTGAAAAAAAGCATAGGAACATACAGTACCTTGTCTCCTCCAACTAAAAATAGGTCTACTGCAGCTATGTTAATGCCATGTTTCTCACAGAGCCCAGATAACATCTCTTTGACTGAGAATCCTGATTTAACAACCATTTTACAGGACGAGCCATCTGGAAGGTTTATACAGCAGTATTTTGAGGATTTCTCTTTATCAGGTAAAGATGCAGATACCCGAGAGGCATCAGACTTGTCAGAAACAAAAATGAAAGTTAAGAACAAATACACAATATTACAGTCCAACAAATCAAATTAAAAAAGGGAACACATTTTTAACCATGTTTGGGGTTTACCCTTCCTTCAGAATATTTCGATTACCAGGTAATTGTTTTAGAATTATTTCCACTTAAGACAAAGACGCTACCACAGACCAAACTTCACAAATCTAAACATACTTTAAAAATAGTTGAATTTTTGGATGGCGTTTTGCTTTCAGAAAAAACGTGTAAATCAAAGAACTTCAATATCTTGGGGGGGAGGGGTAGTGTAAAAGAGAGCCCACCCTGTAGAGTAGAGTAACATCTTGTGAAAATATATAAAGCATAAATAATTATAAAGTTGCTTAAGTTACAAATAAGTAACTGTCTACATTAACTAATTATCTGCATATGTAATGTACCACTGTTTTCCTATGACAGCACTACAGATATACGAAGATTCTATGTATAAAATGATTGATGCCTAGAAAAATCAATTTTCTCAAAAATTTTCTGCCACGTTATATACATCAACCAACGTCCTACAAGCAGAAATGCATCACAGAGAAATGGACGCTGGTAGTCTATGGTCCAGATTCACCCACACAGGTGGCAACAGGCTCCAAATTATGCCAAACTGCACTTCAAGTGCAGCCACCCCAGGAAAGGAGAAGTCAGCCCAGGGGGAAAGCAGGAGGCAGTACCACACTGCCTTCCCTGAAGTTTCCATGCAGCGTTTCTCAAACTGGAGTCCACGTACCGCTGGGGGTCCCCAAGTGTACTCCCAGGGTTCTGTGGGCCCCGCTGATCAACTCCTCCCCCTCCAGAGGTGCCGTGGGGCTAAGGCAGGCTCCCTACCTGCCCTGGCTCTGCGCCACTCCCGGAAGCAGCCAGCACGACCCTGTGGCCCCTGGGGGAATAACCGCTGGGAACTGCCCTACCAAATTCACAGTTCAATTTGACAAATTGCACGGTCATAGGATTTTAAAAATCTTACATTTCACGGCTTTAGATATTTAAATCTGAAATTTCAAGGTGTTGTAACTGTGGGGGTCCTGACCCAAACAGAGGTAGTGGGGGCAGTCACAAGGCTATTGTAGGGGGTCACGATATTGTCATCTTTACTTCTGCACTGCTACTGGCAGCAGGGCTGCCTTCAGAGCTGGCTCCCAGCCAGCAGCCATGGAGCTTCCTGCAGCCAGGGAAGTTCCCAGAGGTGGGTCTGATCTGGCCCTGGGAGTGGCCTGTGCAAGGGAAGAGAAAGTCCTGTCCCTCCCTAGCCCGGCAGCTCAAGCTCATCGCACAGTAGGAGCCCCCAGCCCAGACCGTCCCCGGGCCCACTGTTTCCCCAACCTATAAGGCCGGCCCTGCTCCTCCGAAAAGTGATGACCCTCTCCCATACCATGCGACTCTCACTTCTGCACTGCTGCTGGCGGCGCTGCCTTCAGAGCTGGGTGCCTGGCCAGAATCCACAGCTCTCCAGAATCCAGCTCTGAACACAGCACGGAAGTAAGGGTGTCAATACCGTGACCCTCCTTCAGTACCCAGATTTCACGAGGAAAACCAGATTTCACAGTTTGTGATACGTTTTTCACGGCTGTGAATTTGGTAAGGCCCTAATTATAGCCACGAAAAGTCATCTTAGTACACACAAAGCATTGTTTTTACAAGGTAATATTTTGAAGTATTTAATAAACACTCAGTTTAAATAGATGCTACCAATATGGCTCTTCACTGTTTATTTCTCTGCTTGCTCACTAGCATCACATATATCAACAAGAATCTGTCTGATTCTTAGAATCAAATTTGTAAGTCAAACAGGTACTGTCAGGATAAAAAAGGATATTTTAAAATTATATTCTTTTATACGCTTTGTTAAAATTCACTTTAAATCTAGGGTTATATTAAATTTTAAGTTTACTTTTCATTATTTATATTGTTTACTTTGTGCATTTCATTCAGCTTGGACTGTGAAGGTGGAACTACATTGTTTATAACTACTGTGTCTTCACTTCTTGTTTCTCCACATATGAGCATGTGTTGTGGTGTTTTAGTTGCAAATGCTGCTGGGGAATGCATCACTCTTTTATCCCTCAAACACTGGGAACAGAGTCAAGCTACAGTGATCAGGAGGAGGGACACTCAGCTTTGGGGCTGGAGAGAGCTGGGGCATCAAGGAAATGAGCTCAAACTCATATATAGTCAAGAGGAAGAGGACCAAAAAGCAATTCAACAGGCAATTGCTCATGGCAGAGTTAAGAGCTGCAGTGGCTGGGAGGCAAGGTGGGTCAGTTTGTAAAGAGCTTTAGTGTCCTTGGATTGAAAGACCCTATAAAACCTTTATTATAATGTCCAAAGGAACAGGAGAGTTGGGGTAGCTAGGAGACAGGATAGCTTGTAGATGGCAGGACAATTTTAAAAAGCAGGTATATGAAATGCATAAAAGAGATATTTATCCTTCGATTATAAGCAAGATAGTTTAGGATCACAAGTAGCACTATAAGTGTTCTTTAAAAATATTTAACTATTCATCTGACAACCTGTTTAAACAACCAGACCCTTCTTATTTCACAAAATGAGTATAGCTCATTGTATAGCTAAAAAAAATTTAAAGTTCAGTCCAAAAAGTATTATGAAATTTACATTCAAATACATATATACATTTTGTTTATTTATACTATTGCAGAAAAATGGGGCTATTATTGATTTCCTAGGTAACAATCACTCCCATTTTTTTTCATTCCTCTCATACTATTTGATTCTAAGGAGCTGGCCCTTACCAGTTCAAGACTTGCAGCTGATGACATAGAGCCTTGTGATTCACGTCTGCAAAATAATCCGTTGGTATGCATAGAATCTGAGAGTGGGAAAAGCAGAGTGATAAGTAGAAATGCTTGCTTTTACTATTCATTAAAGGTGCTACAAAACCTCAAGTCATCTGGCTAAAATATTCATTTTCTGATCTGGGAAAGAAAAATTCCAAATCCTTGTACTATCTTCACATGCTGAACATTTAAACATCTTTTAAATGTAATTATTTATTGCTTATATAACACTACGGGTGTTCATGGCTTTTTGAAAAGACAAAGTCCCTGTTCTTGGAGGTGATTGCCTATATTTTAAAAAGTGACTACCAATTTACAATACCTTCAAGGTGCGTACCAGCTCCCTGAAAATCAGGCTCTTTTAAGGTGTCTCAAGTTGGACACCCAAAAATTGAGAACTGAATCCCTTGTCACTTATTAAAGTTTAGATCTATAACCTTAGTATCTGATTCTATAGCCCTCATTCACGTACATGGCCCCCCTGACATCAACTGGACAGCTCACAAGGCTTTTTCAAGAACCATGGTAGGCAGATGGTGTGGAAGAAGAAACAGCAGTAAATACAATGCCTTAGAGCAGCTGACTGCTGCAGTGGATTTCAGAATTTGTAGTTTTGTTTTTGCAATTTTTTTTAAAACTGTTTGCCTGTTAATTGTTTTGTGCAAGCCTCTGCAGTTGCCAAAATGTGGTGCTCTTTCATTGCAATGAACTACAGAGATGCAAATACTTTCACTAATAGAAATTACTTCAAACACAGTGCAATTAGCCCAGACCTCATTTATCTAAAAATAGTTTAGTGTTGCCATCATACAAGAGCTGCAATTTTCTCAACAAAAGCTACTGACTGACTAGCAGTTGAATGAACAGGCTACACAACCCAGTCTCTGCCAATTAGATTGTGTTTTAGTAACATTCTGTGCCTGTGGAATTCATTCTCCCTCCTTAAATTGTTCCTTTATGCCTCCTTCAGGGATTTTGTTTTGTTTTTTTATAGGGAGAAGTAATTTCCCTATCTGTAAACTAGGTTTCTACAACAAAGCACTCACCACTTTGACTGAGTGAGGGTTTCCTTCTGCAGTTCCAACTTACTAGACAGAGTGAAAAATCAATGGCTTGCAAAATTTTCTTTTCTCAGCTACACTCCTAGTAGAGGCTGGTTTCTGTGATTTCTTCAGCTGGATTGTTCCTTAGCTTTTTAACACACTTACAATAAAACTCAGGTAACAGACCTATAGAGTAAATCCCTTCTAAGAAAACATTTCTTCCTATGGAAACTGTAAGCCCATATTTTAAAATAAGGGTCTGAGAGGAACATCCCAATCATTTGTGAGAGGATGTGGGAACTTGTGCACTGTGACCATGGTGCCTACAAAACACAATGCACTAACTTTCTGATGAACTATCCTGACTTGGGGGAAAGGGAACTGGAATATTTTGGTTTTTTTACTCCATGTCTCTGCTTTGTTTTATCTTCTAAAAGTTACTTTGTCCCTGCAAGATGAATTGCTTGAACCTGTACAACCATGCTGTAGGACTGCAGTAGGGGGGCTCCTTTGAAGAACTACTCACCCCAGACAGAGAAGTGCTGGAGAGAAAGGGGCAGCCAGAAACTGGCTCAGAGATTGCATGTGACATGTCACCTGCTGTGAATGGGAGGCAACAGTTTCAGTTCCTAATGTTACCAGCCTGGTTGAAGTGGGTGGACTCACCAATCTAACCCCAAGGTAAAGTGGAGCTAAAGTCTCCTAGTCTGCCACAGACCTGCTTGTAAGGGGCCAATCTGTCTGCCCTGAGATGGGAGACAGACTCTGTAACTCTGGATCTACAGTAGTTGGTCGTGAAGGGAAGCAAAAGGAGCACCACAATTGCAGCACCATGAACTTCAGCTGAAGGAACTTGGGCATAGCCACACCTATGGCTTTATTTCCATATCTAGCTGTTTGGCCTTCATGGAGGAGTCAAGGTAGGATATGAATGTAAGAGAGGGTGAGAGTCAACTTACAGTGAGAGTGCAGCTGGGTGGACAGAAAAAAACCTCTTGGAAATTGGTGAAAGCACATTTAAACAGCTGAGGGAAATCCCATTGGTCCAGAACATCAAAATAATATTACCAATTTCTCATTCCCCAGCCTTTTGTCTACAGACCTCCAGGACTGTTCCTGGCTATTGTGGTGCAGGACATCACCATTTCCCTCTGTCACAGCTCAGCAGATCATTAAAAATCTCGGGTCATGTGTAGTAATGAGGTGTAGATTCCTTGCTGAGTGTTAACAGTGGGAGCAATTCTGTCTGTTAATAAAGCAATCTTGCAACAAAGCAGGACTTGGAAACTCACCATTTTGGTAGTCATCATTTTCCCTTTTTTTCTGCGATCTACCCACACTCTTACTTCTTGACCAGGAGAAAAATGTCCCTTTTTTTTTTCTCTCAGCATCTTCCTCTCCAGATTCTTCATTTAAGGACCTTCCTGACTTTGATTTTCCAATTAACTACCATCAAAACACAGATAAAACATTAGCTGGAGCACTCCTGCAAATATATTGTCTAAAGCATGGATTCTCAAACTCTCCCAAAGTGGACTATATCTTAAGAGAGAGAGGCTGGTTGATTGTCTTTTTGCCTTCTCATTATTATGTACGCCAGTTCCCCTGAGTCTGGTAATCAAATAACATGCCAGCACAACAACAAAAACTGCTCATATGGAAAAGTAATATTGGGAAAAAGTGACACAGCTGGAAACAAAAAGAAATACCAGAATAATGTGACTAATCAGCTCTCCACAGATTACTGGCAGTCTACGGACTACAGCTAGAGAACTAATGGTTTAGCAGGGTTATTGGATTTCCATTTACTTGGTTTTAAAAAAAAATATAGAATTTCGTATACTGTGTAGCAATCTACCTAGGCTTGAAATATAAATTAAAATTAAATACAGGTATCTGATAATGTCTTCCTTAACTAGCACTTACTTACATATAACAAATAATAGTCAATGATGAAAAGTATTAATGCAGATATATTTTTAATAATGTTATGCCCACATTTTCTTTTAATGAGCATTTATCTTTTTCACATTAAAATATTTTTTAAATGCTGAATTAAAGAAACAACAACCTCTACCCATAAAATAGTGGATGTCCCAAAAATACAGTGGCTGACATAAAAAAAACAAAGAGTTAAAAATTACCTTTACAGCTAAATAATGAATACTGTGGTAACATTATCTAGTTGCAAAGGTAAAACTCTCACATTTTAAAATGGTGATCAATGACTGTGGAAATAAGAATGAGCAAAGTTCTGATTCCTATGAAAGTATTAAAAAATTTTAAAGCTTCCAAATCTTTTGGAGTTTTTTTTAATTTTTATTTACCTAGACAAATTTTATAATAAAAAATGTTTAAACAACATGAAGAATTTGGCTGAAAACAGGCCAAGAAATTCAAAGAGTAAACTCATCAGTTACCAGCACAGACATCCAGTCACTGCCAGGAATTCTGGCTTTCCAGGTAGGACTTTTTATTATTAATTAATTAATTATTATATCATGTGGGATGAAGGTGTGAATTATTTCTTCTGAAAGATACCAGATTAATTCAAGTCCTCTTTTTCCATGGAATAGTTGCATCAGAAAAGCAAACTTCCCACATTGCCCTAACCAACATGCCTAAATCATATTCTACAGCAATAACCTTTTCACTTTGAAGGTCAAATATATTATTTCAAAAATCAAAGGGCAACAGTCAAGATTTGGGACAAATTCTCTGCTTCTCTGCTCAAAGGCAGCACAAAGAAAGCAGAAACCACCTACAAGTCTCCAGCTGGGGATTCCACAGGTATAAGGGAATCCCAAACAGGCAAGAGACCTGGTGTAGTCAACTTTTATATGTATCGTCCCACAACTCCTGGTGCAGAAGGATGTGACAGGCATAGGGAGAAGTGGGTAGAGCATGCTGGCTATCCCGCTAGCATGCTACCTTAGGAGACCATTGTCAGTTGATGCAAGTTAGAGCAACTCTAGAATATTCTCCAACCTGTGTTGGAGCAGCGAATCCGGAAGCTGTAATTGGATTTTGGTTATCACCTTCTCGTCCCCTTCATCTCTCTAGGGTTGTGTGGTGGAAGAGGATGTCTTTTGCTACCTGCTCTCTGATGCTCAGGTAGAGACAATCAAGTGCTTTTATCATGCATTCCTTAGGGCTCCCACAACCTGTCAGGGGAACAGATAATGGAGCAGCCAAAGCTCCCTCCTCTCTCCCCTTCAATGTACCAGGTGGCCAACCCGTGACGTTGTGATTATCAACTGTAGAGAACTGCTGCTCAGTGTCCCCTACTTCCTTCCTGTAGCAACAGGGCCGATTCAATCATTTCAGTTTAAAAATCTCAGAACATGGCTCATAGGTAGTTTTCAATTCATATATATCATCAGATACAAGCTTTCTTAACACAATCACCCTTAAGGATCAGAAGCTGGATACTACTCTAGTAAAGGGATAAATTCTAAGGATGAAAGGGAAGTTCATTTTCCATCATTATTTAACCCTTGACCTCTCTGCTGGATGGACAGCAAGGATGATATTTTGAGACAGTAGCAGTGGTGGGTGTTGTGACATAGGCAATTGTCCACTGGGAACTTGACTGAAATTACCAACTCACTCCACCTAGGTCATTGAAAGCACCCCTCAATTGTACTAGTATTCACTACTAACCCTGGCTGAATTGTAACTGGCTACCTGCGGTTGAAAATACCAAAACTTAGTTTTCTAGCAATTGTGGACTTCAATCAAAATCAACTTCTGAATTAGCGCATGAAGTATAATTACCTCATTTCATTAGCTGTAGAACAAAATGCATTTATTTAAGCAATACATAAGGGAGTTAGTAACTTCTGTTATAACGGACAAAAACCTATCCACAAATAAAACAATTTGTACATTAAGACTTGGCAACTAGATACTTTGTCAGCGCTAGTAAATTTGAAAACTCATTAGCTTCTATACATTCTTGTTGATCTTCCAACAAGTTTGGGGAGTGGGAGGAGAAGTTCAGCTACAGATAAGAACTTAGTTTTCAGAAAAGTAACAATTTAATCAAAAGTTACCTTTTTTGGTGTTGAGATATGGGACCGCTCTGAGCTGATACTGTGTTTAGATGTAGGGCTGCTGGGAACACGCTGTGGATCAGGAATAGGGCGACCTTCTACTTCAGCCAGAATGCATTCTTGGTAAAGCGGGGATTTCAGAAAGCGAGTATAGCTATCAAACTTCATCAGATTAAAAATCTGAAATGTAAATGCAGTGAGATAATGGTTATACAAGATTAAATCTCATATGAAGAATGCAGGCCTATTTTTCAAGAATTACGTTCTTAAAACTCAGAGCATTAATGTGAAGACATAACAGGCTTGCTTTTGTTGAAGTCAGTGGGAGTTGTGCACCAATTTCAAATGAAATAGAACTGAGTCCTAGTCTCTTAGCATAAGGCTTTATTTTTACATAAGGTCCAAGAATGGTCAAAATGAAAACCAATGTAGATTAAAAAAAAGGTTACTTACCTTTCGTAATTGTTCTTCAAGATGTGTTGCTCATGTCCATTCCATTCTAGGTGTGCATGCATTCCATTCTACATGTGCGGCTGTTGGAGATTTTTGCCTTAGCGGTATCCGTAGGGTCAGCTGTGGCGCACTCTAAAGTGCTGCGCTCATGTGTCAGTATATTAGGCACTGCCGGCCTTAAGCCCTTTCAGTTCCTTCTTGCCGGAAACTCCAACACAGGGGCAGGAGGGCGGGTAATGAAATGGACATGAGCAACACATCTCGAAGAACAACAGTTATGAAAGGTAGGTAACTGTTTTTTCTTCTTCTAGTGCTTGCTCATGTCGATCACATTCTAGGTGATTCACAAGCAGTATCCCTGGAGGTGGGCTCAGAGTTCATGGTTGTGCGGCTTGCAACACTGCTCTACCAAAGCTAACATTGTCTCAGGCTTGCTGGGTAAGCGCATAAACATGTGGACAGATGACCAGGTAGTGGCCCAGCAGATATCCTGAATTGACACCTGGACCAGGAAGGCTGCCGATGAAGCCTGCGCCCTAGTCAAGTGGCCAATCACTGTCGCCGGGAGAGGCACCTTCACCAGATCATAGCAGTAACAGATGCAGGCCGTGATCCAGGATAAAATCCTGTGAGCAGACGCTGTGCAACGTTTCATCCTGTCCACCACTGCAACAAACAACTGTGTTGACTTGCAAAATGGCTTAGTCCTGTCAATGAAGTAAGCGCTCTGATCTCAGAGACCATATGGGCAGACGTTATTGTGACCAGGAAAGAAACTTTCCAGGAGAGGAGGAGAAGGGAGCAGGAAGCTAGAGGCTCAAAGGGAGAACCCATGAGCCGTGACAGCATGAGGTTCAGGTCCCAGGGTGGGATGGGATCCCCGATGTGCAGGTAGTGACACTCCAGACCTTTCAAAACCCAGTTTGTCATGTCATGACCGAAGACCAACCTGCCCTGGAGCAGAGGATGGAAGGCCGAAATAGAGGCCAAGTGGACTTTGATTGATGACAAGGACAACCGTTGGAGCTTGAGATGCAGAAGATAGTTCAGGATCGCCTGCAGAGAAGCCTGCTCAGCCCGGATACTCCGGTCCGAGGTCCAGCACATAAACCTCTTCCACTTGGCCAGGTAAGTCACTCTGGTCAAGGGCTTTCTGCTACCCAACAAGATCTGTTGGACATGGGCTGAGCATTCCTCCTCATTCAGCCATGCCGTAGCCATGCTGTCAAGTGCAACACCGCCAGATTTGGGTGAAGAAGACTGCTGTGGGTCTGGGACAGCAGGTCCGGCCAGAGGAGTAGCTGCAGCAGGGTGGCTACTGAAAGATCCAGCAGCATGCCGGACCAGTGCTGTCAAGGCCACGTGGGGGCTATCACAATAACCTTCACCCTATCCTCTTTGATCTTCGCAAGGATTCTCTGGGTCAACAGCACTGGCTGGAAGGGGCCCCAACCATGGGAGCAGAAAAGCATCTGACAAGTAGCCCATGTCCATCCCCCGGATCAAACAGAACACGTGACATTTCCTGACCTGATGGGATGCAAACAAGTCCACCTGGGGAGTCCCCTACCTCCAGAAGATCATACTGACTGCCTCCGAATGGAACAACCACTCATGGTGAGACAAGAAGGTCCTACTGAGGTGATCTGCTAACACGTTCCTGGTCCCAGGCAGATGCATGGCTACCAGATGAATAGCATGCTGCACACAGAAGTCCCAAAAGTGGAGAGCTTCTTGGCAAAGGGCTGACCATCTGGCTCCGCCCTGCCTGTTGATGTAATACATCGCAGCGGTATTGTCCGTTAGGACCTGCATTACTTTGTTCCTCAAGTGAGACAAGAAAGCCTGGCAGGCCAGGCAAACCGCTTTGAGCTCTCTGACGTTGATATGGAGGGCCAGATCGTTCCATAGCCAGCAGCCTTGCATGCTGAGATCGCCCAGTGGGCTCTCCAGCCCAGGTCCAAAGCATCAGAGATCAGGGTCAGCGACAACGATGGGGCCGTGAAGGGAACTCCTTCCAGCACCGACCCGGAGTCCAACCACCAATCCAGGCACAACCAGATGTGATCCAGCACCCTGACTACCCAGTCTAGGTTGTGTCTGTTGGGTATATAGATCAACGCCAGCCACACTTGCACAGGCGGAGATGGAGCCAGGCATGACAGATCATGTATGTACATGTGGCCATGTGGCCCAACAACCAAAGGCAGGTGTGAGTAGTCGTGACTGGGTGGTTCTTCACATGGGAGATCAGGTCCGAGACGGCCTGAAAACGCCTCCGGAAGGAAGGCTCTGGCTTGTGTGGAGAACTCTATTCATTGGACCAGCCTTAATGTGGATTTTTTCTCGTTTGTCAACAGGCCCAGGTTGTGACAGGTGGAACACACCAGACTGATGCTCCTCTACACTTGTTCCTGAGACCAGCTCTTGATGAGCCAATCATCAAGATATGGAAAGACCTGGACCCCTCAATGCCTCAGGTAAGTGGCCACTGGTGCCATACATTTTGTGAACACTCTTGGCGCCGATGAGAGGCCAAAGGGCAGAGCCGTGAATTGGAAATGACGTCCACCCACTACGGAGGAAACGTCTGTGATCTTGGAATATGGAAATAAGTGTCCTTCAAGTCAAGGGTGGCGTACCAGTCTCCTGGATCCAGGGAGGGGATGATGGAGGCCAGGGAGACCATGTGAAACTTCTACTTCTTGAGGCATTGCAGGTCCAGAATGAGTCTCAGGCCCACTTTTGCTTTCAGGATTAGGAAGTAGAAGGAGTAGAATCCTTTTCCTTTCATGTCCCGAGGGACCTCCTCTACTGCCCCCAAGTGCAGGAGGTTAGCCCCGAGATACCATCACCAGCATCCAGTGGTCCGAGGTGACCCGAGACCAGGCCAAATGGTAGGGATGAAGATGGTCGAGGAAAGAACAACGTGGATCCGGGGAGCTGACTGGGGTGTCACTCTCGAGCGCACCTTCAAAGTGAATGCTTCTGGCCCCTGGGATGCTTTGCCAGGCCGGGCTGCGGGGATGAGCAGGAGGAGGAAGGGCAGTGACTAAAGCTCGTGTCTCTATCCCTTCTCTCACAGACTTCTGTCGAGGCTGCCAAGGCCTTGGTGGTGGCGGCCGGAATTTCTTCCTCGCTGATTGTGGTATATGCAGACCCAGGGAACGAAGGGTGGCCCGAGTGTACTTTAGGCCATGCAGCTGTGCATCTGTCTGCTCTGCGAAGAGACCATTCCCATCAAATGGGAAATCTTGAATTGAGGCCTGCATTTCTTGGGACAGGCTAGTGGTCTGAAGCCAGGAACCGCGCCTCATGACCACCCCAGCTCCGAGCCAGCTGTGTCCCACACCATTTGAAGGAAGTACTACTGCAGTACCCTCCTCCACCATGGCGCCAAACTCCTGGGCCAAGTCCTGGGGCAGGGACTCCTTGAACTTACGGAGGGAGTCCCATAAGTTAAAATCATATCTGCCCAAAAAACCCGGTGGTTCACCATCCAGAACTGAAGGCTGGCTGTTGTATAAATTTTCCTCCCAAAATGGTCCAGCCTCTTGGCCTCTTTATTTTTGGGGGTTGAACTGCTGTGTTTTGCTTGTCCTTTTCGTTGGCCAGAGAGACGACCAGCTAGCCTGGAGCCATGTACTCGAACCCCTTGGCTGGGATGAAGTACTTTTTCTCAGCCCTCTTGGAGGTGGGAGGGATGGACAATGGGGTTTGTCAGAAGGCCATGGCAATTTTCAAGACCCCATCATGCACTGGTAGTGCAACACGAGCAGGGGTAGACGCCAAAAGAACATTGAATGGGGTGTCTACATGCTCAGCCATTTCCCCTACCTCTAGGCCCAAGTTCTCGGCCACCCATCAAAGCAGAGCCAGGTGCTCTTTAAAATCATCCGGCGGGCCCATCACCGCCTCATCCAGGGATGAGGAAGACTGTACTGCCCGAGAGAGGCCCCAGGGCATCATCACATGCGGAGGAAGGGGGTTTTGGGGCGGACACTCGCTCCTCTACCACGACCTACGAGTGCTGTCAACTGTTGCTCCGAGGTGGTGGCTGATGAATGGTACAAAGAGGGCATCAGCATCACAGGCATGCTCCACGCACTCCAGTAGGGCCACTGCGTTGGCCACTGGTCTTGTTGCCAAGGCAGCATTGCAGAGGTTGACAAACCCTCAGATGCTCAATTGCACTGGTGATGCCTCAGCGAGGGGAAGAGGAGTGAGTGCCCATCCTGAAACCCCCTTCCTTCATGGGGGATGATGCCGGCGGTACAGTCATCCTCATCCCTGGACAAGGCGGTGCCTGAATCTGTCGGCTAACCGTCGCCACTGGAGACCAGCACTTCAAATAGGAGGACCAGTACCACAATGGAGATCGTTCCCACAGCGTGGTGGATGGTGTTCTGCACCGAGAAGACTACCGGCAGGAAGATGAACAGTTCCAGCAATATGGTAACCAGCACCTCCCCCTAGGTGACCCACATTGAGAGGGTGGAGACCGTGATTGCGGTACTGGTGATTTGGGGTGAGCCGCAGAGGACCTGGGCTGCGAAGCCAGAGATCCGTGGCATGGAGCTGGAGAGTACTGCCTTGGCTCTGAGGATCGGTGGCACTCAACTGCCCTCTGGGTGGTCCTGATGACTAGCTTGCTCTCATAGGGAGCCTTTGCCACTTCCTGTGGCACATGAGGTGCCGCAGAGCTGGTAGAGGCCTCTGCTCTCTAAGCACAGGGAAAGCCTGGGAAGGCATCAGTCCCGCCACAAGTCTGGGTCTCCTATTGCTCCCAGGAGTCAGTGGTGGATCCCTTGTGGCGGCAGGGGCCCCGATTGGGGAGACACATCCATGTGGCTTTGGTGTGGGCGGGCAGCCTGAACTGGGTCCTTTGCCCTATACCCAATGGCCTTTCTTGCCGGGTGCCAGGGAGCCCTGCTTCTTGGCCTTCTTTTTGGGCACCGGTGACAGAGTGTGGTGCCGGGTGGAGCTCAGTGTCGGGGGTGTGCTACGCACCCAGGCCGAGGTACTACGGGTAGAGTCCGGCCAGGAAGGTTCGGAAGCTGGGTGGCGAGCAGCCTCCATGAGGAGGGTCCTCAGATGGATATCGCACTTTTTCTGGGTCCTGGGTCAAAAGTTTTTGCAAATGCAACACTCGTCCTTCACATGCGACTCCCCCAGGTACTTCAGGCAGCTGCTGTGGGGTCACTAACAGGCAAAGGCCTGTTGCAGTCCACGCAGGGCTTAAACCCCAGAGACCGGGGCATGCCCCGCCTGGGGCCAAGTCCGCATTGGGACTCTAACTTTTAACTACACTTAACAACTACATTACACTAACTATTATGAACAAACTATTTACAAGGCCCTAAGGCTCACAGTCAGACGAGACAAAAAATGCTAGCCCTTGCTAGGCAAGGAAAAGGCGCTCTGACTAACCACCACAGGCAGTAAGAAAGAACTGAGAGGGCATAGGGCCGACATCACCTAATATACCGATGCCTGAGCGCGGCACTCAAGAGGGTGCTATAGCTGACCCTAGAGATACCACTGGGGAAAAATCTCCGATGACCGCACATGTGGGTGTGTGCACACTTAGAATGGAATCAACATGAGCAAGCACTCGAAGAAGAATCAATGTTTTTTAACATATACAAAAATAATTTAATTAAATCAGATTTTTTAAGTAAATTAAAAACATGTTTCTTTTTAAAATTCTATTTTAAAATTAAATTTGAAATTATGAGAACCTACAAAGCCTAAACTTACTCTATTAAAATCATTTACATCATTTTAGAAAAATTAAGCAGTATATATTTACTGCCAAAGTCTTAAAGAAAGTTGAACCACTTGAATTGATGCACGGCAGCCAGAAAACTTTTACCCTACCAGCATCCGTCAGGTCAGCCTGGGTGCCTCCTGGAGTTGCGCCTTCATGGCGCTCAATATAGAGCTCTGCCGACTCACCACCCCCCTCAGTTCCTTCTTGCGGGCTACTCCGACAGAGGGATAGGAGAGTGGGTATTGGAAAGGACATGAAGAACGCATCTCAAAGAACAGATATGAGAAGGAGAATAACCGTTTTTCTTCTTCAAGTGTTGTTCATGTCAATTCCAATCAGATGACTCACAAGCCCAAGCTCAGGAGAGGGAGTCAGAGTCATCCACTGATTGGAGCACCACTCTTCCAAAGGCAACATCGTCTCTGGCCTGCTGGGTGATTGCGTAGTGCGTGGTGAAAGTTTGTATGGAGAACCACACCGCTGCTCTGCAGATTTCCTGGGTGGGAACACCGTTAAAGAGGCCTGAGTCCTGGTGGAGTGCGCAGTGATCAGGGGAGCAGGCACCTACCAGGTTGTAGCACTCACGGATGCAAGATGTGATCCATGACAAAATCCATTGAGAAGAGTCAAGAAGACCTTTCATTCTGTCTGCCACTACCACAAATAACCAGATGGACTTTTGGAATGGCTTCATTCTCTCAATGTAGAAGGCTAGTGCTCTGTGGACATCCAATGAGCGAAGCCTCTGCTCCCTGACACTTGAGTGTGGCATAGGATAGAACACTGGGAGGAAGATGTCCTGGCTAATGTGAAACTGGGAGGCAACCTTTGGGAGGAAAGCTGGGTGAGGCCTGAGCTGATCCTTGTCCTTATAGAACACAGTGTTAGGAGGTTCTGATGTTAAGGCCTTGAGCTCAGACACCCTCCTGGCTGAGGTTATCACTACCAGAAACACCACCTTGTATGAGAGTTAGAGTAGGGAGCATGTTGCCAAAAGTTCAAAGGGCAGACCCATGAGTCTGGAAAGGACTAGATTGAAGTCCCAAACTGGTACAGGCTGTCGGACATGTGGGTATAGCCTGTCGAGACCTTTAAGGAAACAGCTGACCATAGGATTAGCAAAGCCCAAGCGGACCTCTGCGCCTGGGTGGAAGGCAGAGATGGTGGCCAAGTGAACCCTTATTGACGACATGGACAGCCCCTGCTGCTTGAGATGGAGAGGACAGTCCAGTATAAGTGGTACAGAGGCGAGCATTGGGGACCAACGGTGCTGCATCGACCAGATTGAAAATCTCTTCCACTTGGCGAGGTATGTGACCCTCGTGGAAGGTTTCCTACTGCCAAGGAGGACTTGTCTAACCAGATCCGAGCAGGAGAGCTCCATTGGGTTCAGCCATGGAGCTTCCACACCATGAGGTGTAGCGACTTGAGGTTCGGGTGTTGGAGACAGCCGTGATCCTGCATTAGTAAGTCCAGGAAGAACAGCAAGGTGACTGGGGCTTCCATGGACATTTCCAGGAGTAATGTGTACAAGTGCTGACGGGGCCAGGCTGGAGCTATCAATATGACTGAGGCTTGCTCCCTCCGTACCTTGAGGAGCACCTTGTGGATGAGAGGGATAGGTGGAAATGCATATAGGAGATGGCCTCCCCATGGGAGGAGGAACATGTCTGCGATGGAGCCCAGGCTGTGACTCAGGAAGGAACAAAACTGCTGGCACTTCCTGTTGCGTTGTGTGGAAAACCACCCTGATGGAAGATTGAGTTCACAACATCCAGGCAAAGGGACCACTCTTGGCTGTGGAATGATCTGCTGAGATAGTCCACCAACTCATTCTGTACTCCAGGGAGGTATGATGCTTGCAGATGTATTGAATGCTCTACACAGAAGTCCCACAGCATGAGGGGAGAGGAACATGCATCCCCGTTTGTTGATATAAAACATTGCCATGGTGATGTCTGTCATAACTTATACACATCTCCCTGTCAAGTGGGCTCAGAAAGTCTGGCAGGCCAGGTGCACGGCTCTCAGCATTCTGACATAGATATGGAGAGCGAGTTCTGCCTGCGATCACAGGCCTTCTGTTCTGAGTTCTCCCAAATGTGCTCCTCAGCCCAAGGCTGACACTTCCATCACTAGCGAGAGAGACGGCTGAGGGCTGTTGAAGGAGACCACTGCACATACTACCTGTGGGTCAAGCCACCACACGAGGGAGCTGAGTATTGGGCGAGGCAGGGTTACGTCTTGTCCAAACTGTCCCGGACTGGCCAACACACTAACACTAGCCACGACTGAGAAGGTCAAAGTCTGAGTCTGGCATGCTGTACTATTTAGGTACAAGTCACCATGTGTCCCTGTAGTTTCAGGCAATTCCTTGCTGTGGTGGTGGGGAACTGCCTGAGACCTTGCCGAGGGACCGAAACCTTGCTTCTGGGAGGTATGCCCTGGCCTGTGTCGAATCCAGTACTGCCCCTATAAACTCCATCCTCTGAACCGGGGACAGTGTTGATTTCCCTTCATTCAGAAGGAGGCCCAGTTCATCGAACATCATTCTTATGAAGTTGACTTGTGCCTCCACTTGAGACCTGGAGCAGCCCTTGATGAGCAGGAACGCAGCCACGACTACCATTTACTTAGTGAACACTTGAGGTGGTGCTGATAGGCTGAATAGGAGGACTGTGAACTGGTAGTGGGTGGTGTTCACCACAAACTTAAGGGACAGAATTATTGCTATGTGAAAGTACACATCTTCAAGTCGAGGGCAGCATACCAGTCTCTTGGATCCAATGAAGGGATGATGGAGGCCAAAGAGACCATGCAGAACTTGAGCATCTTCATGAACTTGTTGAGTTCTCAGAGATCTAGGATGGGCCTGAGCCCACCTTTGGCATTCGGTAGTAGGAAGTATCGGGAATAGAAACCCTTGCCCTTCTGCTCCTGAGGAACCTCTTCCATTGCCCCTAACGAAAGGAGTGAGTGCACCTCCTATATAAGGAGTTGCTCATGAGAGGGGTCCCTGAAGAAGGACGGGGAAGGGTGGTGCAAGGGTGGGAGGGCACAGAATTGGATGGAATATCTGCTCTCTACCGTGCGGAGTACCCAGCAGTCTGAACTGATACGGGGCAATGCACGGTAGAAAGGGGATAGTCGGGACGAAAAGGTAAGACAGGGTAGATCCAGTTTTTGTCCTGGGGCGCTGTCCTCGACCGCACCCTCAAATGGCTGTTCTGGAGCTGGAAGGTGGTTTGGGCTGGCCAGAGCTCTGCCCTGAGGACAGGTGCAGCCTTTTTTGCTGCTCCTATGCCTCCTCTGAGGAGCATCCAGCTGGTTCTGCAGTTGGTAGAACTGCGAGGGAGGCTGCAGCCGGAAGTGCCTGCGCTGAGTTGCGGGAGTATGGAGGCCCAAGGACTTGAGGGTGGCCCTGGAGTCCTTTAAACTGTGGAGTCTTATCTGTTTTCTTGGAAAAGAGGGCCGAACCCTCAAAGGGGGGGTCGTCAATGGTCTGTTGGACCTCGTAGGGAAGACCCGAGACCTGCAACCAGGAACTCCTCCTCATTGCCACCCCTGTGGCCATTGCGCAGGAGGCAGCATCTGCCCCATCCAACACTGCCTGTAGGGAAGCTCGTGCAATTAGTTTCCCTTCTTCCACCAGAGCAGAGAATTCCACACTGGAGTTGTGCAGCAGCAGCTCTGCAAATTTGGCCATCATGCCGCACGTGTTATACAAGTATCTGCTCACGATGGCCTGCTGGTTCGATACGAAAAGCTGCAACCCCCCAGTGGAGTAGATCTTCCTTCCAAACAGATCTAGTTTTTTTTAGCACCCCTATTTTTAGGGGAGGGCCCCTGGTGGTCCTGGTGCTCATGCTGATTAGCTGCATCGACCACCAGGAAATCAGGGGGTGGGTGGGTATTTAAGTGTTCATATCCTCTTGAGGAAACAAAGTACTGCCTTTCATTTCTCTTGGGGAAAAAGAGGCTAGGGTCTGCCACAAGGTCTTTGTGGTCTCAGTGGTAGTCTTAATTAACAGCAAGGCAATATGGGCGGGGCTGAAGAGGGTGAGGATATCTACCATGGGGTCAGCATCCTCTCCTCCTCTGCCTGGATCCCCAGGTTCTGGGCCTCCTGTCACAGCAGCTGCTGTAGGACCCTGTTGTCTTCCAAGGCTAGAGCCGTCAATGTCCCTGCCACAGTCTCATCTGGGGAGAATGAGGAGGAAAGCACTGGAAACGGGCCCTGCTCACTCCCCTCAGTGCCCAGGGGGTCACGTGGCACCCAGTATTGCTGCAATGCCATGTCAGCAGCATGCGGTGCCGGGGTCGCTGAGATCATCGGTGCCAATGTAGTCGGTGCCGAAGTCACTGATGCCAGCGGTGTCGGCACCGCAGGCAAAGGGAGGGGCGTCGGTGCTGCCGATGCCTGCGGTGGGACGAAGGAAGCCAATATTACCAATGCAGATCTGGACCTCGACCCCTAGTTCTGTCCTTGGCCTTGATGATATGCCCAGGGCATCCAGAGGGGCCACCGAGGTGGGGGTTGCCACTGAGGTGGCCACAGTGCCGGAAAGGGCTGGAGGTCACGCCGGGACCTTCTGTTCCTGGTCCTATCGGAGCAGTAGGATTCTGCCTCCGACTCCGAGGTCTCCGAGAAGGAGGACCACAGAGGAGCAATGCTCCACGGTGCCGGTGAGTGGTGCCGGGAACGGGGGGGACCTGTGTGGCTCCCCCACGTGGGTGGACCATGCCTGGGAAAGGTGTGCTGGAGATGGAGATTGGTGTGCCATCATTGCCGGCTTACTCCTTGATGGGATCGGGCGGTCACCGGCGACTTGTCCCTCCTCTGTTGGGAGGACGGCGCCGTGAGGCGCATAAGGTCCTGAGTTGCCTTGAATGCCTCTGACATAGAGGGGAGCTGGAGCTCTCCACCATGGCAGTTCAGAGAGCAGCGAGGGTTCAGACTCAACTGGACCCCTGGGAGGGGACGTGGCCCGGTTTGAGTCACCCTGCCACAGGCTCCTTGGGTTTGGAAGGGGAGAGCAACCCCTCTCTGGCCTTTTCTTTTTCTTGGGCACCAGGGACTGAGACTGGTGCCTCACAGAAGTTTGTCTATGGGCAGAGCCGTGGCGGTGCTGCGACTCCTCGTGGCCCTTTCACGGCAAAGGCTTACGCATCGTCAGTGCTGGGTGTGGGTTCTGCTGACCCCGGGTCAGATTGTGTCCAGAGTGCAGCCTCCATGAGAAGGATCTTGAGCCTTTGCTCCCGGTCTTTTAAGGTCCTAGGGCAAAATCCTTTGCAAATTCTGCACCTCTCCTTCTGGTGGCTCTTAAGCATAAATTTTCCACAGTCCCCGCAAAGTTTGAACCCTGGGGACCGAGGCATACCCCGGTGCCGGGGGAGCGTTGGTGTGTGTGTGTGTGGGGGGGGCACTAGACCCCCAAAAGGAAATTTATGTCCTAACTACTAATACTAAATTAACACTAGTAAACAACTGAGAACTAACTATTAACACTAAAAGTGCACACTGCCCAAATGCATTTGCAAAGCAAGAGCAACAGTTTGTTCCAGCTAGCCATCACCGGCGGTAAGAAGGAACTGAGGGGGTGGCCGGTCGGCAGGGCTCTATATTGAATGCCATGAAGGTGCGACTCCAGCGGGAGCCCAGGCCGACTGAACAGATGCTGCTAAGGGAAGTTTTCTGGCTGCCGTACACACACGCACACACACCTGATTGGAATTGACATGAACAACCACTTGAAGAAGAAGGGGAAATTGCTATCCATGCCCTTCTAAATCCTGCATTATATTCTGTAACAACTTTCCTTTAATCTCCAAGCAGGTATACAAGCAGCCTTGTCACAGTAATAACAGAGATAGAGAGAGAGAGAGTGCGCAAAACATGCCAACCCCTTCACTTTATGCACAGTCATTGTAGTCTTAATGCAGTGCTTTAAGTTTAAGTTACTTTATCATCAGTTGATTACCATTTGCCCTGTATTATTATTTCCCTAACATGTGCTCCATCCCCAGCTTGCCTGAATTTAACATCACTCTCATTATACCCAACAGTATGCTTTAGAAACTGTTCCTCCAGAAAGCCTATAACTAGACTAATCAGAAACTGGAGCAAAGTGAATTCTCATTATTAACCCCATCAATACAAGAATTCAGAGTCTCTGTTGTACATCGCCTAGAGAAAATGGTACTCAAACTGCTACAGTCATTTATGAGTTTTAATCCTGAGGATGAGAAGTAAAACAGTAGAGCAGATTATGTTCCCCATGTGTCAGGAATGTAGTATCACCTAAGAAATTACTTGCATGTCCAGATATAGCACTTTCAAGGCCTTTAAGTATCTTCCAGAGGTATATTTCAGAAAATGGAAATGTAAATCTTTGGTTGAATTGTAGCATATTTTGTTCATATGTGCAAAGCACTATTGATGTTATCACTTCTACGTACAGAGGAATAAGAGAAATATAGCTTTTTTATTTTATTTTTTTTAGCAACTTAAGTAGACCTCTCTGCTCCTTGTAGGACTGCTTCGGTTTCCTGCAGAGAAGCTCTTGCTACGTGCACTGGCAGAGAGGTTTAACAGTGTGACGTTATATGATTAAAACATGATAGATCATTGTTGCTACCACTGTTATATAATTGCAACAAATCTTATACAAAATGTGTCAAGTAAGCTGTTAATAGAAAAGTTATGATTTGCTGAATATGATTATGCTATTTGTATGCATGTGTCATTTGTATCTGAAGTTATGAATATTAACTATGTATCTGTATTGCAAATGTTTGCTTCTGTGGTAAGACCAACAAGATATTTAGCCAGCACATTGTGAAGGAACTATTCAAGTTGAATGGCCCATCAATGAAGACTTAACTCACAATGGACTATGGAAGACACCTATCTACACTTAATGGACTTTCCTGAGGACGTTCTAACTAGAGTATGGGTAATGGCCTCTGCTATGATTAAGTAAAGCATGCATGGACATGTGACTTGTCCATGTGACTCCAAACCTCATCTTGTTACCTGTAATTTTCCACAAACTAGAACAATGGGTTTTCCCTTCACTTGGCAGAAGCTATAAAAGGCCCTGGAAACATCTCCATTTTGCCTTTTTCCTGCTCAAACCTCTGGACTATGGACTTATAGTAATGGGAGCATTCTAACCAAAGGACTTCCAAGGATTTGGAAGCAACCAGAGACTTAACAAGCCAGCAGTTTATTCCATCACTGCTAAAAGCCTGATCCAAGAACTTTGCAATTATTGTATGTATTTGACTCTTTTAGCGAATTTTAACTCTCACCTTTCTCTTTCTTTCTTTTTTTCTCTTTCTTTCTTATAAATAAACCTTTAGATATTAGATACTAAAGGATTGGCAACAGTGTGATTATTGTGTAATATCTGAGTTATATATTGACCTGGGTATGTGGTTGGTCCATTGGGATCAGAAGAACCCTTTTGTTTGATGAAATTGGTTTTAAATAACCACTCATCATTAAGTCTAGTGTCTAGGTGTTGAATCTAGGACTGGAATACCTAAGGAGGCTGCATTTCTGACTTCTTGTTAGCCAGTGTGGTGAGACAGAAGTTTACTTTTGTTGCTTGATTGGTATATCTCATGGAAGAATAACCACTGGTTTTGGGGTATGTCTGCCCTTTTTCCCAGTAGCTTGTCCTGAATTTGGTATTCTCAGTTGTGACCCACGGAGACAATCAGTAATCCAGGAAGGGAGATTCTGGCAGTCAGAAACAAAATCCTTTTGGAAAAAAATATGCAAAATGCTAAGATGACAAACTCTATAACCCCAGAGGAAGCAGAATGCAGAATAATTATTTATATTCTTAGAAGCAGCTATAGGCTATCAATATCCTTTTAATTCAGGTCATTTTTATGCTAGAAATATGTGTACTACAGTTTATCTTCAAACGGGCTATGTTGTCTTTGGACCCTGAAATGTCTGTTTCTATGCTACTAAAACATAAAAACAGACACCTAACTAGATATTTTAAGGCTATCTTTATCCCAGTTAAGAAAGGTTGCTTCAACAAATATCTTCTCCTGTTCTGGATTCTGTTCTGGAGCAACAGGAATCATAGGATCATTTGGATTAGAAAAGAGTATGTCATATAATCAATCCTCTGCAATGTGAAGAATATACACTGCAAGGGAATGGACTACAGTATTACCCAGTAAAGCAGTGTTTCTGAACTTGGAGGTCATGGGATAGGTCTTGGGGGTGGGAGGGTGTTTCACAAGCAGGGCCAGCATTAGGGGGCTAGAAGCAGGGAAATTGCAAGGGGCCCTATGTCACAGGGGACCCCAGGAAGCTAATATATATGTTTCAGCCCCGAGCCATGCAGGATGGCTGAAGCCCCGCGCCGTACAGGGTGGCTGAAGCCCGAAGCCCTCAGCCTAAGGTGGGGGGGTCACAAGATTTTTTAGCAGGGAGATCACACTTTTTTTATTTATTCCAAACAGGATTGCCAGCACAAAAAGTTTAAGGAAACACTGCACTACAAGGTCTCCTTCATTTGTGTTCAACTCCAGTATTTGGGTCATGAAAAAAATCAAAATAATAAATAATAAACCACAACAATAAATGTTTACTACTTCAAACCTGGATGGCCCAGCTTAAGTATGGAATAAAAAGACTTTGCAGAAAATAGTTTCCATTTAAGACAGGATAATCTATTACTGCGCCAAAGGTATATTCACAGAAGAATATACAATAAGTTACAGCAGAAATTGCATTTTAAAAGGTCTCAGTTCCATATCTGACAGGTTGCTAGTAATTTACAATGTGGTTGTGTGCAACATGTGCTAGGCACTTTCCAGTTAGAGGAAGATACAGTACCTGCCAATCTACATTCTCTGAAAGAATACAAAGTAAGGCTTTGTCCGAGCTAGGACTAAGATGCTAACGGAAACACCATTAGCTTAATTTTAGCTGGTCAAGTTATAGCCTAGGTTCCTGAGAATTCCTCTTTTAAAATTGTTTCTAGGGCCTACCCACTCTGATAATAGGTATGTAGTAGCACAAATGCAACACATCAAAAGAGTAAGAAAATTAGACCAGCAGACTCTGTAGAAAGTATTCCCAATTGTTCAGTAACTGTTTTGTTCTGAATGCAAAAGGTTATAATATTTAAATTGCATCAACCTTTAGAGTTTTTTCAGAGACAAAGCTTTAAAACGCCCCTTATTTGACCATTTCATCAAAGTAAAAGCAAAAGTCCCTAAAGACAAACACTTTCATGAACCATTTGGGTTGAAAATGGCAGAAATGTATCCAAATAGCATTATTTATACTATCCCTTATTGCTGAAGTAACATTTCAATTGAATTAAGATTTTTAGATTGTTTGATGTGTTAACAGTTAGTAGTCTCATACAACAAACGTGCGCACGTGCACACACACACACACCCCCCCTTATGCAAATTCTCCCATGCAAACTCCTGTGTGGGAATTCCAAGGTACAATTACTAGATTACATAACCTGTTTTTATATTTGCTATCATCTATTTTCTTCGTACATGTGACAAAAAATGCAGCAAGTGAAAATGTTTGTTTGTTTAAAAATACATAAACAAATATATAACACATTAAAGGAAAAAGTAAATTACATATGTTAATAAAGAGCAGTTAAATATTTAGTAGTTACCTGAAGCTGCTGTTCTTTGAACATATCTGGACGTGGAGCACTGAGAATATCATCCGCCAACTGTGCCTGGCTATCAATATTAACTGGGGTTGTAGCTTTGCTACACAAAAACCTGCTGAAGATCTCCCGAGCTCTGTAAGAAAGCTACAAAACAGAATTCTTATCAGCATTAATTTATTTTTACAAAACAAGACATAAAAACATAATAATGACCATACTGGTCAGACCAATGGTCCATCTAGACCAGTACCCTGTCTTCCGACAGAGGCAGATGCCAGATGATTCAGAGGGATCAAACAAAACAGGGCACTTATTCAAGTGATCCACGCCCTGTAACCCAGTCCCAGCTTCTTGCACTCAGATGTTTAAGGACATCCAGAGAATGGGGTTCCGTCCCTGACCATCTTGGCTAGTAGACATTGATGCATCTGTCCTCCATGATCTTATCTAATTCTTTGTGGAACCCACTTATACTTTTGGCCTTCACTACATTCCCTGGTCATAAATTCCACAGGTTGACTGTGTGTTCTGTGAAGAACTGCTTCCTTTTTTGCTTTAAACCTGCTGCCTATTAAATTTATTGTGTTATTCCTACTGCTTGTGTTATGTGAAGGGGTAAATAATTTTTCCCTATTCACTTTCTCCACACCATTCATGATTTTATAGACTTCAATCATATCCCTCCTTATTCGTCTCTTTTCTAAGATGAACAGTCCCAGTCTTTAATTTCTCCTCATATGGAAGTAGTTCCATACCCTTAATCATTTTTGTTACCCTTTTCTCTACCTTTTCCAATTCTAATATAACGATTTTGAGATGGGGCAACTATAACTGGATGCAATATTCAAGGTGTGGATGTACCATGGCCTTTTATATTTATAGAGGCTTTATGATCTTTTCTATTTTATTATCAATTATTTTCCTATTGGTTCCTAACAGGCCGTTAGCTTTTTGGACTGCCAGTGTACATTAAGCAGATATTTTCAGAGAACTAGCCACAATGCCTCCAAGATCTCTTTTTTGAGTGATAACTGCTAATTTAGACAGCATCATTTTGTATGTAGAGTTGGGATTATATTTTCCAATGTGCATTACTTTGCATTTCTCAACATTGAATTTCATCTGCCATTTTGTTGCCCAGTCACCCAGTTTTGTGAAATCCCTTTGTAACTCTTTGCAGTTAACTTTGGATCTAACTATCCTGAGTAATTAGATATCATTTGCAAATTTTGCCATCTCACTGTTCACTGCCTTTTCCGGATGATTTATGAATGTGTTTAACACCACAGATTCCAGTACAGATCCTTGGGGGACCCCGCTATCTACCTCTCTCTATTCTGAAAACTGACCATTTATTCCTACCTTTTAACCAGTTACTGACCCATGAGAGGACCTTCCCTCTTATCCCATGACTGTCTACTTTGCTTAAGAGCCTTTGTTGAGGGACTTTGTCAAAGGCTTTCTGAAAATCCAAGTACACTGTAACCACTGGATCACCCTTGATCACGTTTGTTCACCCTCTCAAAAGATCTACTGGATTGGTGAGGCATGATTTCCATTTACTAAAGCTGTGTTGACTCTTCCCCCAACATATTGTGTTCATCTATGTGTCTGATAATTCTATTCTTTACTATAGTTTCAGCCACTGTGTCAGGTACTGAAGTTAGGCTTACCCGCCTGTAATTGCCAGGATGGCCTCTGGAGCCTTTTCTAAAAATTGGCGTCACATTAGCTATCCGCCAGTTTTCTAGTACAGGGGCTGATTTAAGTGATAGGTTACATTCCATAGTTAGTAGCTCTGCAATTTCATAGTTGAGTTGCTTCAGAACTATTGGGTGATAACCATCTGGTCCTGGTGACTTATTACTGTTTAATTTATCCATTTGTTCCAAAACCACCTCCACTGGCACCTCAATCTGGAACAGTTCCTCAGATCTGTCACCTGAAAAGAATGGCTCAAGTGTGGAAATCTCCCTCACATTCTCTGCAGTGCAGACCAATGAAAAGAATTCATTTAGCTTCTCCACAACGGAACTGTCTTCCTTGAGTGCTCCTTTAGCACCTCAGCCAGTGGCCCCACTCACTAGTATGGTTCCTGCTTCTGATGTGTTTATAACAATCCAACTGTATGTTAAATATGCTATTGCTGTACACTCTAGTTCCCAAATGAAAAAGATAAGCAATTATGTATCTCAGTATATGGGGAGCCTTAATTTGGTCTCTAGAGAAAAGGAAGGAGCTTAGTTTTTCAATCTTTCAAATAAACACTGATGTCTTTTGCCCACCTACATTACTCCTTTTGTTTTCCTTTGTTGAGATTTAAAAATCTAAAAGATACTGTTTATTGCAATTTTAGTAAACATCTCTTTTTGTAAATTTTTAGGTTGCCAACATTTTTATTCCCTTTAACATTACAAATATTTTTGTCAGAGCAGTTCCTAAGTAATTAAATGTTCCGATCAAGAGAATTTACCATAAAATTTAAAATATTCAAAGTGCAATAATAATAAATGTCAAGCCTGTCAAATGTTTCTTCAAAAGTATAATAAAAGCTTGTGACTTAGTGTTTTTTAAAAAAAAATCATTAAAAAATTCTTTAAGACTTAAATTAGAGAAGGCAGTAAAATTTAACCATATACTTGAATATCTGCAGTAAAAAAAAATCTTGATCTTTCTATTTTTTACTTGCTTATTTTATAAACAACTAAATTCTGAATACAATGAAAGGAAATTAAACCAAATTGGGTTCAATACCCTTAGGTGGTTTCAGAAAAACAAGGGAGTACTAGTGAAAGGCTTTTGACACAATCCCACATGATATTCTCATAAACCAACAACAGAAATGTGGTATAGATTAAATTACTATAAGGTGGGTGTAAAACTGATTTAAAGATATAGCATAGTTATCAGTGGTTTGCTGGGGGGATGTAGTGGGGTCCTGGAGGGGACTGTCCTATGTCCAGTACTATTCAATATTTTCATTAATGACCTGGATAATAGAGTGGTGAGTATGCTTTAAAATTTGCTGATGATACCAAGATGGGAGGGATTGAAAACCCTTGGGAGGATAGGCTTAGAATTAAAAATGACCAGATAAATTGAGGGATCATTCTGAAATCAACAAGATGAAATTCAATAAAGACAAGTTCAAAGTAGTGCATTTAAGATGGAAAAAAATCAAATGCACAACTACAAAATGGGAAATAACTGGCTAGGTGGTAGTACTGCCAAAAAGCATCTACGGGTTATGGTGAGTCGCAAATTGAATATGAGCCAACAATGTGATGCAGTTGTGAAAAAAAGCGAATATCATTATGTGGTGTTTTAACTGAAGTATCATATGTAAAACATGGGAGGTAACTGCCCTGCTCTACTCTGCACTGGTGAGGCCTCAGCCACAGTACTGTGTCCAGTTTTGGGTGACACACTTTAAGAAAGATGTTGACAAACTGGAGAGAGCCCAGAGGAGAGCAACCAAAATGAAAAAAGGTTTAATAAATCTCACCTATAAGGAAAGATTAAAAAAACTTGGTACATTTAGTTTTTAGAAAGAAAGACCGAGGGGAGAAAAGATAACAGCCTTCAAGTATGTTAAAGGACAGTTATAAAGAGGACAGTACTCAACTGTTATCCATGTCCACTGAAGGTAGGACAAGAAGTAATCAGCTTCATCAATGGAAAGGGAGATTTAGGTTAGATGTTACAAAAACTTTCTAGCTGTAACGATACTTATGCATTAAAATAGGCTTTCAAGGCAAATTATGGAATCCTCGTCATTGGAGGATTTTAAGAACTGGTTAGACAAACATCTGTCAGGGACTGTCTAGGTTTGCTTGGTCCTGCCTCAGCACAGGGAACTGGACTAGATAACCTCTTGAGGTCCCTTCCAGTCCTACATTTCTATAATTCTACAAAAGTAGGGTGTCCCACAAAATAAGGACTAAATAAGGACTCAAATAAGGACTAAATGGAATAGAAAGGCCTTTCACAGAGTCCTAAATATAACTACAATTGGATTCTGGGAGATACTCTCATAGAACTGAGATCACCAGGAGAGACCCCTGAAACAAAATGACTGTGTCCCCAGTCCAGCTCAGATAGAACCGCAAGACAAAGACCAAGAACAGTCCAAATTATCTCAATTGCCTTGGAGGAGAATAGCTTTTAGCTAGCAACTTTATACCTGAATATATAGCATTATTTTACCTCTTTTTTGTCATGTGCAGGTACATGGTTAAAATATTCACAGGCCTGCCAGAATAAAATATTTTCTTCACTAAACTCTTTCCGTAGAAATTCCTAGGGGAAAAGATAAGAATACAAAACATATGTCACAAAATAAAGACAAGTTGCTTACATTTTAAAACAACATATTTATAGGGGGAGAAGAGGGGAGGAGAAGTTGGAGTTTGCATAATGTTGGGATTTTTTTTAAGTAATGAAAATGTTATTATTGGTCTCAGAATCAGGCTTTTTAAAAAAATAATTCCTAAGTTTAGAATCAGATTTCCCAAACACTGACCCTTTCCATTTATTTCAAACTTGTTCAATTTGCAATACTGAATCAAGTTACAATCAACTATTTCAATGTACGAAGACTGTTTAAAACTGTGCATTGTGAGACTGGTTCACAGACTAACGAACAAGATTTTAATAAGGATTTCAATAATTTTTAGTAATACTAAAATAGTTACACTGTAGGGAAGTTGCTTATCTTTAACTGAAGTTCTAACAGGGTACAATGGAGACAGTGAAAATGTTTCCCTAGAGTGCAATTTTTAATCATGTAAGTGGTCCTCACTTACATCCTTTGCTAGTTGCTTAAATTGGTATCAGCCTTACTATATTTTTTAAAAATCTTTAATTAGAATAAAACCTTTCTAAATATAGCACTTGAGGCTGCCACTTTGCTGAAAAGAGGTAATTTGTGACATTAGCAGTGTGAATGCCCAGTAGAAGAGGCTGAAACCAGGTGAAACCAATTTCCAACCTGATTTAATAATAATTCCTTATCATAAAAGAATTAATATTTAAGGAGTTTAATTCTTAAATATAAACATTTCTTTTTAACTTTTAAACCAATATTAAAGCACATCAGAAACTGGTTTACAATCTATTCAACCGTCTCCATAGAGCCACAAATTACATAATTTTTCAGTAAGGCTAATACTAAACTCAGAAAGACTTAAGTGTCATTTAAAACTAAAAAGAAAGTCACTCTTTATTCACAAATGCTGAGAACTTTAGGCTGCTAGGCTGAGCAAAATAGAAGCAATGGCAAGAAACAAACATACAACTCAAGGCAAAGCACTTTTTAATATATTAAACAAGCATTTTACTTTCACCCCTCTCCCTCTGGATGGGCTCTTTGTTAATGTGTTCATTAAAGTGTTACTCTATTTAGGATGGAAAGAAGTTCTAGTTTGCGCTTATTTATCCAGGACATTTTGTCTTTTTATTTCCTAATATCAAATGTATAACACAGGGTTTGTGTATGAAAGGAAAGTTACTCACCCTGTGCAGTAACTGAGGTTCTTTGAGATGGGTGGCCCTATGAGTGTTCGAATTCAGGTGTTGGTGTATCCCTGCGCCTTTGATCGGAGAATTTCAGCAGCAGTGTCCGTCCAGGTTGTGCATGCGCTGTCCTTGTCTCGCGCTATATAGTGCATGCGACCCAACCCCTCTCAGTCCGGAAATTGAACTCCGAAGTAGAGGGGAGGAGAGTGGGTGGTAGATCACCCCCAGGGACACCCATCTCAAAGAACATAAGTTACTGCAGAGGGTGAGTAACCTTTTCTTCCTCTTCGAGGAGTGTCCCTGTGGGTGCTCCACTTCAGGTGACTGTCAAGCAGTGCCCTACAATTGGATGGAAGGGGCTTCAGAGTTGCCTGTGTAAGTGATGATAATACTGTAAGATCTACCAATGCATCTGATCTTGAACTCTGGTTGATTGCACAGTGTTTTGTAAATGTGTGTACAGAAGCCCAAGTGGCTGCTCTACATATGTCCAGTAGCTTTTCTAAACAACAAAATCATGAAGTTGAAAGGGATCAGGTAGAGTGAGTTCTGATCCCCAATGGGATTGAAGGTTCTTTTGTTGATAACAGAGGTGGATGCACCCGGAGATCCATTTAGATGGTCTCTGTGTAGAGAAAGCGGAGCCTTGTAGAACACTCCGTACTGGAAATGTAAACCCTCGGAGATTTTTTGAAAGGCTTACTTTTGTCAAGGTAGAACAGTAGCACACACCTGATGTCTAGGGTACGTAATACTGACTCCCGCATGTTCCTGTCAGGTTTAGGGAAGAATGGGGAAAGATGGATTGGTTGGGTTACACTGAAGGAGGAAGATTCTTTAGGTAGAAATTTTGGGTGCGACCTTGTCCTTGAAAAAGATGGTGTAAGGTGAGTGTGCCAGGAAGGTCCCTAACTCACCCACTCAGCGGGCTGATGTTATAGCCACTAAGAACACCACTTTCATCGATAGATGTATCAGAGAGCATGTTGCTACGGGTTCGAATGGGGGTACAGTGAGGCAGCATAACACTGAAGTTCAAATCCCAGGGTGGAGTAGGTACACACACTTCGGGATAAACATTCTTGATACCCGTAAGAAAATGTTTGGTGATCGGATGGGCAAATCTCAATGTCCCATTAATATTGTAGTGAAAAACAGTAATAGCCGCAAGATGTACCTTGACTGAGCTAATGGAGAGCCTCCAGATGTCTTTAGTCTCAAAATATAGTCCAATATCCAGGGTAGGGGTATGGAAATGGCACTAATATGTTTGTTCTGGCACCACATGTGGAACCTCTTCCATTTGTGAAAGTAAGTATCACACGTGGTTGTCCTTCTACTGTTTAGCAATATGTCTTTAACCCGGTCCAAACAGGCTAGTTTGTCATGATAGAGCCATGTAGAAGCCATGCTTTCAAGTGAAGTCTCTCCAGCTTCGGGTGGTGAACCCATCCAGCAACCTGTGATAGAATTTCTCGCAGAGGTGGAAGAGTGAATGGTGAGCATACCCCCGTCTGCAATAGGTACAAGTACCAAGTCTGTCTGGGCCACGCTGGGATTATCAATATGACTTTGACCTTGTTGGTACATATTTTGTGTATCACCCTTGATAACAGGGGGATCAGAGGGAATGCATATAACATGTATGCATCACATTTGAAGAGGAAGGCATCCCACAGGGACTGCAGCCCCATACCTGCTCTTGAGCAGAATTGTGGGCATTTGTTGTTCCAGGATGTTGCAATGGATGGGTGACCGCAGTGTCTGAATATGTTTTGTAGGACTGTGTTATTTAGTTCCCATTCACGATCCTGGGAAAATTCTCTGCTCAATGTATCCCTTGTAGTATTTTGATGACTTGGGAGGTACAAGGCTTAGATGTTGACATTGTGCCAGACACACCAGTTCCACAGTTCCATGGCTTCAGTGCATAGGGGATGTGAACTGTGTCCCCAGCAGGGTGTGTGAACTGTGCCCCTCCCTGTTGATTTATATAAAACATGCAGGCAATGTTATCTGTCATTACCTGTATATTCTCCTTCCTGATCAGTGGCAGGAAGTGCAAGCACGTGTTGTGAACTGCAAGCAGTTCTAAGAGGTTTATATGTAAGAGTATCTTACAAAGAGACCACCTGTCCCAAATCCTGTGGTGTTGTAGATGGGCTCCCCAGCCTACCAAGGAGGCATCGGTTGTGATTATTATTGAAGGTGGAGTCTGAGGGCAAAGGACTTCCATGCACACATTGTTGGATTGCATCCACCAGTGTAGAGAGTCTTTGGCATTGCAAGGCGTCTGTTTAGGCTGTGTTTGTGTGGTATGTAGATGATTCTTAGCCAGCCCCGAAGACAACACATGTGAAGATGTGCATATCATACCAGGAATGTGGTTGCCACCATATGTCCTAATAGTTGGAGGCAGGTTCGTGCTGGATATGTGAGGACTGTTCAATGATGATGAGATGAGGTTGGATAGAGTGGTGAACCTGTTCATTGGTAATGATGCTCTGGCTTCTAGAGAGTCGAGATGGGCCCCAATGAAGTCTAACTTCTGTAAGGGATTTAGAGTTGATTTTTGTATGTTTTTTTGTAAACCCAGTCTCAGGAAGAGGTTGAGTGTCCTGTGTGTAATGTCGAGGGAGTCTGCCTGAGTGGGAGCTTTTAATAGACAATCTTCCAGATGGTGAATATTATTACACCTTGTTTGCGGAGATTCGCTGCCACCACTGCAAGAATTTTGGAGAACACTCATGGTGCTGGCAAGAAACTGAAAGGCAGAACTTTGAATTGGTAATGTTCTGTTCCCAGAGTAAATCTGAGAAACATCCTGTGAGCAGGGTGTATGGTTATGTGGAAATAAGCATCTTGGAGGTCGAGAGCTAAAAACCAGTCCCTCTTTCAGTGCTAGTGGGACCATCTGGAACCGTTGGATCCTTATGAATCTGTTGAGATTTCTGAGGTCTAGAATAGGCCTCCATCCTCCATTCTTTTTCTGGGTTAAGAAGTAGTGGGAATAAAAGCCCTTCCCTCTGTGTTGAGCTGGTATTGGTTATACAGCACCCATATGTAACAGATGGTTTACTTTCTGCCATAGAAGTTGTTCATGAAAAAGGTCTGTGAAGAAGGATGGGGAGGGAGACTGGGTTGGGGGGATGGAGATGAATGGTATTGCGTAGCCTGTATGGATTATTTCAAGGACCCATTTGTCTGTGGTGATGGAAATCCGCGCTGAATAGAAAGGGGTCAAAAGGTGGCCAAAAACAGAGGATGGACACGCTTCAGCACTGATGGGTGGGGAGGTTGCTCGAACCCTCGACCAAATCCGCAAAATTGTTGTTTAGCAGAGGATAGCTGAGACGCAGATGCTTGAGGCGGAGGTGGTCGACGCCTCGAAGGTCTCTGCCTTCATAGCCTGTCACTTTGTCTTGCAGTGTTTCTGTTGTTGAGCATATGGGGCGACCGTGTGTGCTGGTAGGGAGAATATCTACCTGTTTTCTTTTGGTTGCAGGTGTATACGTCCCCAAGGTGCGGAGAGTTGCCCAAGAGTCCTTCAGGGTGTGGAGGGCTTGGTCTGTCTTTGAGGCAAACAGTTTCTGGCCATCAAAGAGGAGGTCCTCCATTGCAGACTGGACTTCCCTGGGGAAACCGGACACGTGAAGCCACGACACTTGGTGCATAACAATGGCAGTAGCCGTGATCATGCTGCCAGGGCTGCCACATCTAGGGAAGCCTGTAGGGTGGTTTTGGCCAGAAGCTCACCCTCAGTTAAGATGGATTTGAACTCATCCCTTTTCTCTTCTGGAATATCATTAATAAATTCTGCAAGTTTGGAGTAGTTTACGTGGTTGTACTTTGCCATCAATGCTGAGTAACTGGTAATTCGTAACTGCAAGGTTGCTGAAGGGTAGGCCGTCTGACCAAAAAGTTATAGTCATTTCCACTCCTTGGAGGTGGATCTATATCAATGTTGTCTATCGTGCTGGTTGACGACTAGAGAGTTCAGTGCTGCGTGGGAAAATAATAAGTGTATCCCCTTTGAAGGAACATAATACTTTGCATTAGCTCTCTTGCAGGTGGATGTTATTGTTCCTGGAGTCTGCCATATGGTTTTGGCTGGTTTCATGAATGCATCATTTATTGGAAGCACTATTTTTGAAGCCAATTAACTCTGCAGAATGTGGGACTCTGGGACATTCTCTAGCGCGACCTCCTGGCAGTCTGCAACTCTCCTGAAGCGTTCTTGAAAGTGTTTGAAATTGTCCACGGCTGTGGGTGGTGAAGGCATTATGGCCTCATCTGTGGAAGAGGAGGAAATATTGACAGGTGGTGTCGTGTACTGTTCCAGGGCTTCCTCTTGTTCCTCAAAGCTCTCCTCAATGGGCTCTGATAGTGCAGCCACAGAGGGTGATGGGAGAGACTGACGCCTTTCCCTGTGCAGACTCGGGGGCTTGGTATATTGCAGCCCTGGTGTCACAATAAGGCCACTCTGTGAGGAATGGCATACGTGGAGGCAGGCCATGCCAGTTCTGGGTGTTAGGACCGGATGAGGTCTGAGCCGTACAGGTAATCCTAGCAGGAGTAGGTTGGACAGGAGAGGAGTGGTGCAATGAGAAAACACCCTCCTTCTCATTATCCTCTTCCTCAATGGAAAATGGAAGGGCCAGCAGTTAATCAGGTTGGCCTGGTACCATGTATACCAGGAAATACATCAGTGCTGAAGAGCGGGTATTCAGGCATCGATGATACCAATAAGTCCTTATGTTGCAGGAAATGGTGTGATGCTAATGGTTTTGGCACAGAAGTAGTCGATGCCAATGGCATCATTGAAGCTGTGGATGTCAGTGCCAATGCCTAGGTGCTCTGTGTTGTCAGGTGGTGGCACTATATGCCACAAGGGAAGTCTCGGTCCGCATCTTTCAGAGGTTCCACTGGTACCACAACAGAGGAGATGGGCTTTTGTTTGCCTCTTGACTCAGAGTCTGCCCACTTGGGTTCAGCAGAAGGTATGGCATGGGCGGCGCTGGAGGTTCCTCATGCCTCATACATACTCAGCCACAGTGTGGTCCATACCAAGGATATCGAATGAACTGCAGACCACTTCTTTTTCGGGGGTGCTTTTGAAGGAGAAAATGCTGTTCTTTTCCCTGTTACTTTTTAGTAGGGTGTCTGCTGGCTGGAATGAGATGTCAGGCACAGAGACTTTTCCATAAGGATAAGTTTTAGATGCAGGTTTCTGTTCTTCCCGGTGTGAGCCTTTAAGTTATGGCAGTGAAAACACTTTTGTGGGATGTGTGTCTCACCTAAGCATCGGACACATTGAGAGTTACCATACAATACCCTGATAGCTTCCTGGCAGGAAAGGAAGAGCTTGAAACCCGGTGAATCGGGCATGGCTTGAATTATGGTAAGGGTAGGAAATAAATTTTTAAAAAATTGATAAAAATAAAGGAGGAAGAAAAAGGGTAGGTAACTCTAACTAGTAAACAAACAACTACTCTAACTATTCTACACAGTAAATAAAGATATCAGCTATCACACTGCTGAGAGCTCTGTCTCAGGCCAAGGACAGTTGAGAAGGAACTGAGAGAGATCAGGTCGCGGAACAAGATAGGCGCTGAAAACAGCGCAAGACAGTGACATCGCGTGCGCGACCCGGATGAACGCTGCTGCTGAAATTCTCTAAAGATGCAGAGATGCATCAACAGGAAGTGGAGCACCCACAGGACACTCCTTGGAGAAGAACTGCAGCTTGTGTGCATGCATCAAGGACTCTGCAAGTCAGGTGTGTGTAAAACTATGCTCTTCAAACTCAGGCCCTGGAGGATTAGCACACTGTACTTTCTTATTTTAAAATAACTGGACATATTATTTTGTAATGGGATGCTAGGGAGACAGAAGGTGTGCATTTTGCCATTAAAGGCTCAGCACATCTCTTCAATGACTTCTCTCTTTCTCATGAGAGTGAATCATTAAGTCCATACATAGATTCAGATCTCTCCTTTATTTGCTGATGCAATTATAAAGAGACCCTGTAGATTCTGCTTTTTTTGTCTGGCTATCTTCTGATGTCGTTTTGCAAACATTTTCGTAGTACAGTTACTTCATTTAGGTTAAGCAAATTGTATAAAATTATGAGTGATCCTCTCTAAATGTTGCAAAAATGCGTTAAAGAAATTTCCATCAACACTGGCAAAAATGTCCACCATTTCAACAAATCTTTTCCAGAGATCCTAGTTGTTGCTAGGATAATTAAAAGCCTAAGGAACAGAAAGGACTGTTTTGGGTGTGAAGGCTTTCTGCAGAATTTAACACATACCCCTTACATTTTTATTTAGTTTGCTTGTGAAAATAGTTTTGACAACATTAACTCATTTTCTTGACTCAGATCTGTGTTCTGCAACAGGCTTTGTGTGACTGTGGCCAAGTCAAATAACCTGTAAGTGCCTCACAATTTCCTTATTTTTAAAATGGGGATAACATTACTTATTCCCTCACAAAGGTGCTGCGAGGTTTAATTCACACTTGGGAAATGCACCTGTCCAGTATAACTGGACAGACTTGCACATCAATTGAAAGAAACTTCCATGTGGACAAAACAAAGTTTTGATCATGCAAATAGCTGACTAGTCTATCAATTCTTTAAAAATTATTTAGAAAGACATTTACAACTGTAAAAATAGTATCTTGCCTACGGTTGCAAATCCAGTTGAATGCCACTGACATAGGAGATATGGAAGCCTTACTAAATATTCAGTCACAAAGGATAAGGGAAAAATGTTCATTGCCATCAGCTAAAAGAGTATTGGACATCCACTGTACTACAGTATGTAGGAACCTGCAGGTTTTCTTTAAACTTGGTCCAGCTGAAAAGACAGTTAGTTTTTTCTAATAAATATGCTTGAAGTGTCAATCCTTTTGAGTTACAATAATCTCTTGACTCTAAAATCTAAGGACAGTGCCAAGAAAAACAGAAAACAAGCACAGGAAAAAATCTTTGCAGAGATATTAGATGTTTTGGAAGCCCCCTTCTTGCCCCTCACTACTTACTGAGAAAAATCTAACTCCAACAGGATCCTGCAGAAGACGTTCAAATGAAACGGCCCAGCTTGCAACTCTTCTTTCTCGGAGTCGTCGACAGCTCTGTACACTAGGAAGACTAGCATTGCTACTCAGGCTATTATCACTGATACAGTCTTTTAAATCACTACTGTTTAGCTCTGTTGAAAAAGCACAAAGACACCTGCCAGTAGAATTATTTTTTTTCTATTCTCCTTTCCTTCGTAACGTTTTAGTGGGCTTTTCATGACACCTATTGATGTTCACAATACCACAGACTTCACAAAACACTCTTCACTCTTTTAAGACCAACTGCACTGAAAAATAACCTTCTCTCAAAATTCTCTCCTATCTGATTACAAAGGTAATTAACTATTGTAAGGGCAATAATGCACTTCTTTGGAGCAACTACTGCTAAGAGCACCAATGAGCCAGGATGAGGGGAGACAGTCTCCAATCCCCACCACTCTGAACCAGCACTTTGGGCACATATGCCCTAGGAGTACCCCACCATTTCACGATCACCAGGGGGACTTCAGTTCTCCACAGAATTTCCCAATAGGAATGGTCCTTTAACAGGAATCCATAATTCATCAGGAAGTGTCAGTAACACCAGGCAACAAAGCCTTATGTGCAGTTCCAAACTCTATGAGTTGATTTGTGTGGATGGGATTTGTGTGTGATATTGACTACTGAATATGGAAAATGAGGGAAAGGATGCAACTGAGGAAGGGAGTAGGTAATAAATTGGCCCCAGAGGTACCTTCTCATCCTTGGACAGCCAGAGCTTTGCAGTACACACTCCAAACTTGGTCAGTGAGCGTTCTGACACTGGCAGGGACTCTTCCCTGCTCTACGTACAGCAGCAAAAGGACTGCAAGAAACCTTGGGGCCCTAGTGACCTCCAAATCCATGTGGGGCAAACAACCCATGGTAAGGATCTTCTTAGAGCCTGCTAATGTTCAGCCTCCCCTTCTTAGGGGATGCTGCATTCTTCTTAAAGTGATACTGCCCCTAAAAAATTCTCTGGAAGGCTAATAAGGCGGCAGTAACCTAGTTTACTACACCATTCCAGTGTTTCTAAATAGAATGTTTCACCCTCTTTGGAAAAACAAAAGTAAGAAGTGCAGCTAAAAATATTTTCTATCTGAACTTAGGAAAAAACAAAAACATTTAAAATAAGAAACCACTAGTCCAACTACATACCACAAAACAATGTTGATAAAATATTCTCATTACCCCACAGATATATATAAACTATGTTAAAAGCTGTAATATGATGTTGCTGTGATTTAAGAACACCAAAAAGGCTGGCTGCAACTAAAAAGGCTAAGAGAGGATGATAGCTGTTGTTCATTGCAAGGATGAAATTGTAGGTGAAGAACAATAATAACCCCAATACACCTAACAAACATACCTAACAAACAGACTTAGGCCAATTACACCCACCTCCAAACAAAAACAATAAAACAACACAACCCCTGCAAGAGTAAAAATATTGCAGGCAGAAGTCTAGCAGCACAGTGGGCGATGTCAAATTTATTGCACTGCATGTAGCACGTATGATTACCTGCCTCATATGCAGGAGCTGTAGGTGTGCATGTGGTGCAAATTACTCATGTCCCCCAGAGACATAGGCACCAACTTCTCCTGGCGCCGGTGTGTGCTAGACCCCCTCCCTATCCCACCCCAACTCCACCCCTGCCCTGCCCCCATTCCAACCCCTTTCCCAAAGTCCCCGCCCCAACTCCACCCCCTCCTTGCCCCTATTGGACTCCTTCCCCAAATCCCCACCCTGGCCCCACCTCTTCCCCGCTTCCTCCCCTGAGCATGCCGCGTTCCCGATCCTCTCCCCTCCCTCCCAGAGCAATGCTGCAGAGGACCTGGAGGTACCAGTGATATAGGGAAAAGTAGAAAAGATGTCCTGGAGGTCAAATTTTGGTTGGTAGGTAAGAGATTAAGGTCCAGGACCTCCCTGGTAACATTCTGTGAAATGCTTCCAGTTCCATGAGCAGGGCCAGAAAGACAGGCAGAACTCTAAGGTCTCAATGTGTGGATGAGACAATGGTGAAGAGAGGAGGATTTAAAGGTTTATTACAAACTGGGAACCTTTTGGGAAAGGAGGAGCCTATGCAGAAAGGACGGGCTCCACCTAAACCAAAATGGAACCAGTCTGCTGGCATGTAAAATTAAAAAGGTTAAAGGGTTAAATTAAAGAGGATTTTTTAAACTAAGGGCTGGGTGAAAGCCAACAGGCACAGAGGACCATATGGTACAGGCAGAGACTTCCCTTATGGATACATTTATTAAAGGGGAAGTCTATATCCTCGTAAAGATAATAGGAAAGAAGTTGGTAAAGTACAAATAGTAGATAGTGAGGAAAAAATCAAACATGAGAGTCCCATTTAAATATAACACTTGAAGGCAAGCAACTGAATATTGACAAACTGTACAAGTGCTTATATACAACTGCTAAAATGGGCAAATTAGAGTGCCTAGTAGTAAATGAGGATAATGATGTAAGAGGCATCACAGGAACTTGGTGAAATGAGGATAATCAACGGGATACAGTAATACCAGGGTACAAAACATAAAAGAATGACAGAGTAGGTCATGCTGGTGTATGTGAAAGAAAGCATAGAGTCAAATACAATAAAAATCTTAAATGAATCAAACTGTACCAAAGAATCACTATGGATAGAAATTCTATGCTTGAACAATAAGAGAACAGTAGTAGGAACATACTACCAACCACTGACCAAGATGGCGACAGTGACTGTGAAATGCTCAGGGAGATTTAAAAGAATAACAGAAAATGCAATAATAAAAGGGAATTTCAACTATCGTCATGTTGACTGGGTAATATCACCTCAGGACGTAGAGATAAAACTTCTAGACACCATAAATGACTGCTTCTTGGAGCATCTTATCCTGGAGAGGCAATTCTTGATTTAGTCCTAAGTGGAGCACAGGATCTAGTCCAAGTGGTGAATACATCTGAACTGCTCAGGAAGAGCAAACATAATGTAATTAAATTTAACATCACTGAAGGGGGGAAAATGCCAAAGAAACCAAACACAGTAGCATTTAATATCAAAAAGGGGAACTAAACAAAATGAAGAAGGTAGTTAAACGGAAATTAAAAGGAACAGCTGAAAGGTCAAATGGCTGTACGGGGACTATTTAAAAACACCAAAACAGAGGTTCACAATAAATGTATACCCCAAATAAAAAAACCCCTAGAAGGACCAAAAAATGCCACCATCGCTAAACAGCAGAGTAAAAGAGGCAGAGGCAAAACCACATCCTTTGAAAATCTGTAGTCAAATCCCAGTGATGAAAAGAAAAAGGAGCATAAACTTTGATAAGTCAAGGGTAAAAGTATATTACTCCTGGGGCAATTCTGCGCCATTGCGGAATACAGAATTTTGCAGAATTCCCTGTTTTCCCCGCAGAATTTCCGGCCACCACTAGGGGCCGCTGAACTCTGCAGAGCCCAGCTCGCAGTGAATGGAGTGCCCAGCCTAGCTAGGCTGGAGGCTACACACTCTTTGATCCTCATTCTTCCCCAGATGAGAGAGGGCCTGGGAGATCCAGCCAGCTCTGGCACAGGGTGAGGAAGGGCAGGGCCACACCACACCATGTCCCCTGGTGGAACAGTAAAGAAGTTGGGGGGAGTAAAGGCTCTAGGGATGCTGGTGTCTGGGCTGTGTTGGGGGGAGCTGGTGTCTGGAGGCTGTGGGAAGGGTGGGCTGGTGTCTGCCCCATGGCTTGGCTCTGCGGGGCAGGGGTGTGCTGGTGTCTGGGGGGTGTCCCATGGCTAGGGTCTGCAGGAGGGTAGGAAGTGCCCCATGGCTTGGCTCTGGAGGGATGGGAGTTCAGGTGTCTGGGCTCTGGGGGCCACACACAGCTCCCTCCAACACCCTGCAACTGGAACTGGGTTGTTGTAAGGGTTTCTTTAACTCTCTACTCCTAGGGGAATCTTTTTTGCTATTGTCTGTATTGACATACTTGTTGACAAGTATTTTGCAATAAATTATCAAAATAATTGAAACGAGTGATTATATTGTGCTATTTTGACAAATAAAATATGCAGAATTTTGGAGAATTTTAAAATATTGTGCACAGAATTTTTAATTTTTTGGTGCAGAATTCCCCACAGGAGTATATAATAAGGCACTCCAAGAAAGAACTTGAAGAACAACTAGCAAAAGACACATAAACTAACCAACTTTTTTAAAAGTACATTAGAAGCATGAAACCTGTCCAACAGTCAGTGGCACCACCAAACAATTGAGGTGCTAAAGGAGCACTCAAGGAAAATATGGCCATTGAGGAGAAGCTAAATGAGTTATTTGCATCCGTCTTCACTACAGAGGATGTGGTGGAGATTCCCACGCCTGAGCCTTTCTTTTTAGGACACAAATCTAAGGAACTGTCCCAGATTGAGGTTTCAGTAGAGGAGGCTTCAGAACAAATTGATAAATTAAATAGTAATAAGTCAAGAGGACCAGATGGTATTTGTGACATTCTATACCTCAGGGGAGCACCCTGTAACCCCCAAATTCCTCATTTCTATATAACTGTGATATTGCATATAAAGAATGCCATATAAGGTATCAGGGGAAAGGTTATGACCTGCTGAAAGCTATTGTTCTAGCTAAATATGTATATCATCAATGCATATGAAATTATAAGAATTGTGTGGTTTTCACTAAAATATGCTGTGGGAAGTGCCAAGATACTAGCTCTCCAGAGACAATGACAAGGGAAGAGGTAACCAACGCCCCCGGGTGGGTGCTAAACAACCATCAACAGCTGCTGTCCAGCAAAGGAGTTACAATTCAATGACTCACCTGCACAAGGCCACACCAGGGGAATTGCTCAACCTTGTCTGGTGACCCAGCAATGCCCAACAAACATGTCTGGATTTTCATTCTCCAAGCACATGGACTAAGGGTATAAAACAGAACACAGAGGCCCACTGCTTTGCCTTTCTTCTGCCCCACCTATGCTGCAAGCAACAAGGACACTCAGAAGACTGAAAACTCCAACAGAGGAGACTGGTCCAGGTTTAAGGATCAAACCTATATATAAAGGACTGTAATATCCAGTGGGAAGAGAAAAAATTCTTAATCTAGATCTTACCCAGTCTAATAGGGTTGAGAGTTTAGACTGCATGCTTACATTTTATTTTCTTTTGGTAACTAACTCTGACTTTTTGCCCATCACTTATAATCACTTAAAATCTATCTTTTGTAATCAATAAACTTGTTTAACTGTTTATCTTTACCAGTGAGTTTGCCTGAAGTGTTTGGTAAATCTGCTCAGAGAATCTACTTTCCATTGATGAAGTGGTGAACCAATTAATAAATTTGCACTGCTCATCTAGAGCAGTCCAAGACGGTATATTCCTGAGGTACAAGGCCAGGAGCAGGGGGGGATTTGGCTGGTGCCCTTCTCTGTGTGATTCATGAGTGGCTCTGGGAGCATTCATGCAATCTAGCTCAGTGTGGGACTCCACATTCGGTTGTGCTGAGTGACAACAGCTTGCTGCTTGTCACCAGCAAAGCAATGTGAGAGACAGTCCAGGTTGGAGAGTTAAGGGGGCACAGCAGTTCCACGGTCCCAGGCTGTGCCCCAGGGATCCCGTCACAATATTCATTCAAGAGTTCTGAAGGAACTCAAATATGACATTGCAGAACAACTAATTGGTATATAACCTATCACTTAAATCAATCTCTGTAACAGATGACTGGAGAGTAGCTAATGTAATGCCATTTAAAAAAAAAACAAAAAAAAAACTCCAGAGGCAATCCTAGCAATTACAGGTCAGTTAGCCTAACTTCAGGACCAGACATACTGGATGAAACTATACTAAAGAACAGAATTGTAAGACATATAGATGAACACGATATGTTTGGGAAGAGTCAACACGCCATTTGCAAAGGGAAATGTCTCCTCACCAATCTATTAGAATTCTTTGAGGGGGCCAACAAGCATGTTAACAAGGGTGGTCCAGTGGATATAGTGTACGTGGACTTTCAGAAAGACTGACAAGACCACCAAAGGCTGTTAAGCAAAGTAGACAGTCATGGGATAAGAGGGAAGGTTCTCTCATGGATCAATGACTGGTTAAAAGATAGGAAACAAAGAGTAGGCATAAAGGGTCAGTTTTCAAAATGGAGAGAGGTAAATAGCGGGGTCCCGCAAGGTTCTGTACTGGAATCTGTGGTGTTCAATATATTCCTAAATCATCTGGAAAAGGCAGTGAAGTGTGAGGTGGCAAAGTTTGCAAATGATACTAAATTACTCAAGATAGAGCCAAAGCAGACTACAAAGAGTTACAAAGGGACCTCACAAAACTGAGTAACTGGGCAACAAAATGACAGATGAAATTCAGTGTTGACAAATGCAAAGTAATGCACATTGGAAAACATAATCCCAACTCTACATACAAAATGATGTGGTCTAAATTAGCAGTTATCACTCAAGAAAGAGGAATGAACAGAGGGGAAGCAAACAGAGGGAGTTTGCCTTGAAGCTATCCGAGAAGAGTGCTCTTGAGGTAGGTGCTGCATTGGGGGGGCTGTGTTTTGAGTTAATGGGATAGGTATCTGAGTGTTTCTGCTGTGACCATCTGTTTGACTAGTGTGTGACTGGTGCTTGTTGCAGGGACTGCTTGACTACATGTTTGTTTGTTTGAAAAGTGTGAACAGGGAGTGCTTTGTTCCAGGTAGGCCTTGAGTGGTGGTTGATTGAAGCGTGAAACAGAACATAAGAATGGCCATCCTGGGTCAGACCAAAGGTCCATCTAGCCCAGTATCCTGTCTTCTGACAGTGGCCAATGCCAGGTGCCCTAGAGCGAATGAACAGAACAGGTAATCCTTGAGTGGTCCATTCCCTGTCGCTCATTCCCAGCTTCTGGCAAACCAAAGCTAGGGACACCATCCCTACCCATCCTGGCTAATAGCCATTGATGCACCTATCCTCCATGAATTTATCTAGTTCTTTTTTGAACCATGTTATAGTCTTGGCCTTCACAATGTCCTCTGGCAAAGCGTTGACTCTGTGTTGTGTGAAGAAATACTTCCTTTTGTTTGTTTGAAACCTGCTGCCTATTAATTTCATTTGGTGACCCCTAGTTCTTGTGTTATGAGGAGTAAATAACACTTCCTTATTTACTTTCTCCACACCAGTCATGGTTTAAAAGACCTCAATCATATCCCGCCTTAGTCGTCTCTTTTCCAACCTGAAAAGTCCCAGTCTTATTCATCTCTCCTCATACAGAAGCCGTTCCATACCCCTAATAATTTTTGTTGCCCTTTTCTGAATATTTTCTAATTCCTTTTTTGAGATGGGGTGACCAGATCTGCACACAGTATTCCAGAAGTGGGCGTACCATGGATTTATGTAGAGGCAATATGAATTTTTTGTCTTAATAATAAGGCTCTATGTTTGTCATGGATTCCATGACTTTCCGTGACCTTGGTGACTTCTGCAGCAGCCTAGTGCAGCTGGCTTGGGAGCCGCCTGAGCAGCTCAGGCAGCCCCTGGGCCAGTCACACTGGCTGCTGCTGGGGCAGTCTTGGGCCCCCCTTACCCCTAGCAGCAAGAGGTTTTTTTTGGGGGGGGCGCTCAGGGCTAGGGTGCGGGGCAGTGCTTACCGGGGGATACGGGGCTCCCAGAAAAGTAACAGGAACTTCCCTCCCTCAGCTGCTAGTTCCATGTGCTGCCTCCACCTGCAGGCACCGACCCCGCAGCTCCCATTGGCCACAGTTCCCAGCCAATAGGAGCTGGGAGTTGGGCCACAAGAACCATCTTAAAATAGTCCCAGAATTGTAAATATTTACAGATTTTATTAAACCAATTCAGATTATTTCAGAAAGGGAATTTTTTAACTATTAATATGAATAACTATTCCAAAACAATTCACCTGAAAGATCCTTTCTAATCCCAAACACATGCTCAGTCAGTGTCCTTCCAAAATCTGCACAGATTTCTGCAATGGTTTCAGTTAATCTGAAAACATGGGACAAGATTTTTTTCCCAGAAGTATTAATAAATGCCTCTATTTATTTTACTTTCTGCAATCTGTTTCAATGACTGGGATTAAGGTAATTTCAGAGTAGAGTAGGTGTGAATTTACAAATTAAAATTACTTTGCTTTGCACAAACCTCTGATGGAGCTGTGCAGATGGCAAATGTGAGAGTCAGCTAGACAGAAAAATCTGAGATTTGTCTGCTCAGTGCAGAAAATAAACATTCTGTTGTACACGGTCTCCACTAGTTCTCTTGTGGCTTCTCAGTCTGAATTCCTGCCCCCTTACCTATCCCCAAATGGTTTCTGAAAGCAATACTCACAGTCCCTCTCAAAACAGTTTTGGGAGGGCCTTCAGAATTCCTCATTTTATTCCAGTCCCTGCAAGTGCTGCTGGTTCTTTGTTATACCTAACTACTGCCTCCAAGGACTCCATTTCCACTTTGTATACACAATCCTCTTGGCTAGTCACATCTAATTACACACACTCAGGGGTGAAAGTAAATTAAAGGACTTACTGGTACGCCGGAGTCCTGAGCAGGGGGTGTCGCCTCAACCAGAAGAGGCAGGGCCTTAAATCCCCAGGCCCTTTAAATCTTGATTTAAAGGGCCCGGGGCTCCAGCTGTGGTAGTGGAGGCTGGGAGCCCCGGGCCCTTTAAATCACCCCTGAGCTACCAGCTGCAGAGGCGGCTGGGAGCCCCGGGACTCGGGGGCAATTTAAAGGGTCCAGGGCTCCAGCTGCCACTACCGCAGCAGAGCCCCAGGCCCTTTAAATCACTGAGGAGCCCTGGGGGCTCCTGGCTGCCATCGCTACTCTGGGGCTCTGGCAGAGCTTTAAAGGGCCTGGGGCTCCGCTGTGGTAGCAGCTGCCGGAGGCCCGAGCCCTTTAAATCCCTGCCTGAGCCCTGCTGCCCAAGCCCTGGGGTAGCGGTGGCAGGGCTCCGGTGGGTGCTTAAAGGGCCCCGGGGCTCTAGCTGCTACTACCACCCCAGCCCTTTAAATCACTGCCGGAGCCCCACCACCACTCATCCAGGGCTTCGGCAGCAGGGCTCTGGTGGAGATTTAAAGGGCTGGGGTGGTAGCAGCGGCTGGAACTCCGGAGCTCTGCCGCCGCTACCCCAGGGCTCGGGCAGCAGGGCTCAAGTGGGAATTTAAAGGGTTGGGGCAGTAGCAGCAGCGGCAGCTGGAGCTTCGGGGCCCTTTAAATCCCCGCCGGAGCCCCGCTGCCGCTACCCCGGGGCTTTAAATTGACATCTGTGAAAGCTGGTACCAGTACGGCGCACTGGCTCTTGCCGGTATGCCGTACCAGGGCGTACCGGCTTAGTTTCACCTCTGCACACACTATTACTCAGTCAGATTCATCCTTCAAATTCCCTCCCCAAATACCCCACTGTGACACAAAGGTTCCTTGGCAAAGAGTCCCCTAATCTTTGCAAACAATTCTCACCTCAGACATGACAAACTCACTATACCAAACAAATGTCTTACCGGATATTTATCCATAAAGAGTCACATGTAAGGTGTCAACAGAAAGCTTATAACTTGTTAAAAGTCATAAACATTGTGAGATGTATGTACAGGTAAATTTAAAGACTAATGTATTTATACTGAAAGCGTGCTTTATGGACCTCAGGGGGAAATTAAACACATGGGGTTAATATGTCTCAGTGATGTCACCCTGTCCTGAAATACAAAGACTCAGTTGTTTAGCCTTGCTCAATCCCAAGACTTTCATGGAAAACCATCAGAGACAATTGTAAACAATCAAAACCTCTTAAAATGTAGAAAAGGAACATTACAACGAGGCAGGAGTTTCACCCGTCTATGAATAGAAACCAAAGACCGTTTCAATATAACAGAGAGGAGGGGGAAATCCTCTGAATCCTTTCATTCAGGAGACATCTTGAGTTCTCATGAAAAATTGGTTCCTGGTTCTATGAAGCCAGCCAGCTCTGCAACAGACTGAACTTTGGGGAGGCGGGGAACCTACTTTACTAGGTAAGAAAGGACCGGGTTCATGTTTTATGGTTTTGTTTTGCATTGCAATCATTTGTTTATAAACTCTCTTGTTTATAACTAAATCATAATTATTTCTTAAATAAACCTACATTTGTTTAATTATAAGTGCTCACAAGTGCTGTGTGGTTTACAAGAGAGGTGATTTAAGGTGGTTTAAGATTTTTTAAAGTACATCAGAAGCACGAAGGCTGCCAGTCAGTGCGCCAGTGGACAATCAAACTGCTAAAGAAGCACTCAAGGAAGACATGGCTGTTGCAGAGAAGCTAAATTAATTCTTTGCATCCATCTTCACTGCAGAGGATGTGGGGAAGAGTCACATACATGAGCCATTCCTTTTAGGAGACACATCTGAGGAACTATCCCAAATTGAAGTGTCAGTTGAGGAGGTTTGGGAACAAATTGATAAATTAAACAGTAATAAGTCACCAGAACCAGATGGTATTCACCCAAACATTCTGAAGGAACTTCTATATGAAACTGCTGTGTTATATAACCAAGTTATATAACCTATTGCTTAAATCAATCGCTGTACCAGATCACTGGCAGATAGCTATTGTAACACCAATTTTTAAAAAAGGCTCCAGAGGCCACCTTGGCAATTACAGGCTAGTAAGCCTAATTTCAGTACCAGGCAAATTGGTTTAAACTACAGTAAAGAACAGAATTATCAGACACATAGATGAACACAATAAGTTGGGGGGGAAGATTCAACACGGCTTTAGTAAAGGGAAATCATGCCTCACCAATCGATCAGAATTCGTTGAGGGGGATCAACAAACACGTGAACAAGGGTGATAGTGGATATTGTTTACGTGGATTTTCAGAAAGACTTTGACAAAGCTCCTCACCAAAGGCTCTTAAGCAAAGCAGACAGTCATGTGATAAGAGGGAAAGTCCTCTCATGGATCAGTAACTGATTAAAATATAGGTAACAAAGGGTAGGAATAAATGGTCAGTTTTCACAATAGAGAGCAATAAATAGCAGGATCCCCCAGTATCTGACTGGGACCAGCACTGTTCAACATGATCATAAATGATCTGAAAAAAGAGATAAACAGTGGGGTGGCAAAGTTTGAGGACAATGCTAAATTATTCAAGACAGTTAAGTCCAAAGCAGACTGCAAAGAGTTACAAAGGGATCTCACAAAACTGTGTGACTGGGCAAGAAAATAGCAGCTGAAATTCAATGTTGATAAAAGCAAAGTAATGCACACTGAAAAACATAATCCCAACTATAATACTAAATAATGGGGTCTAAATTAACTGTTATCACTCAAGCATGAGATCTTGGAGTCATTGTGGCTACATTTCTGAAAACAACTTCTCAGTGTGCAGCAGCCAAAAAAGGTACCAGAATATTCGGAATCATTAGAAAAGGGATAGATAATACAGAAAAATATCATAATGTCTCTATATTAATCTATGGTACGCCCACACCTTGAATATTGTGTGCAGCTCTGGTTGCCCCATCCCAAAAAATATATATTAGAATTGGAAAAAGTACAGAGAAGGGCAACAAAAAAGATTAGGGGTTTGGAAGAGCTTCCATAGAAGAAGATATTAAAAAGACTGGGACTGTTGAGCGTAGAAAAGAGACAACTAAGGGGGGATATGACAGAGGCCTATAAAATCATGAATGTAAAGAAAGTGAATAAGGAAACATTATTTACCCCTTTACATACACACAAACCAGGGGTCATCCAATTACATTAATAGTCAGGAGGTTTAAAACAAACACAAGGAAGTCCTTCTTCACACAACACATAGATGACCTCTGGAACTCATTATTATGGGATGTTGCAAAGACCAAAATATAACTGGATTAAAAAAAGAATTAGATAAGTTCATGGAGGATAGATCCATCTATGGCTATTAGCCAAGATGGTCAGCGATGCAACCCCATGCTTTGGATGTCCCTAAGCCAACGTTTCTCAAATGCAGCCACCCAGGGGTTTTCGTGTGGCCACAACAGCCTAGTGGACGATGGTGGGGTTGGAGGTCAGAAGCAAAGCATCGGCCCCTCCCACCCACTCCTTTTTGCTCCTGGATATGCCGCCCTACACCACCTCTGGAGAGAGGTGAGGCACAACTCTGCAGGAGTAAGGCGAGTTCTTGACCCACCTTGTGGGGAGAGGGTTTGGTCAGCAGGTTCCAGCAACGGGACATCAGGAGCCTGGCCATGCAGCCCTGGTCTCCAATCACAGGGCAGTGAGTACTGACCCCTCTGGCTCCAGCCACACAGCCCTGGCCTCCAGCTGTGTGGCAGCAAACACTGGCCCTTAGCTACAGTCCCAAGCTCCTGCCATGCAGTGGCAGGTGCTGGCCCCAGGCACTGATGACCTCCAGCCCCAGCTGCACGGGAGCGGGCTCCACCATGGGGCTTTGGGCATCAATCCCTGGCTCTGGCCACGGAGCCACAGGTGCTGACACCTGGCTCTGGCCATCGAGCTTCAGTTGGCCTCTGGACCCCAGTTCCAGCCGTGTGTTGGCAGGTGCTGGCCCCAGGCTCCAGCCGCACAGCACCAGTGCTGATCCCCTGCCCTAGCTTCACAGCAGCAGGCACTGACCCATGGCTCTGTTCCTGGGCTCTGGCCACATGGTGACAGGAGCCAGCCCCGGGTGCCAACCCCTGGCCCAGGCTGAGCAGCAGCAAGCGCTGGCTCCAGTCACACAGCAGTGGGCAATGACTCCTGGCTCCAGGCACGCAGCCCCGGGTTCCGGCACCCAGCTCCGGGCGGGCTCTGGCCCTGCGGCAGCAGGCACTGGTCCCAGGCGCTGACCCACAGCTCCGGCTGCACGTCAATGAGCGCCAAACACACAGTTCCTGGCCCCAGCTCTGGGCTCTGGCCGCGGGCACTGAACTATGGCCCTAGCCGCATGGCAGCAGACAACAGGCACTGGCTCTGGACACGCAACGGTGGGACTCATCACCCATCCTCACTGGCTCCCGCTGCCTCCCACACCCCGCATCCATCCCACGCGGACTCTGGCCCCTGCTGCCTCCCCTTGTGGCCTACCCCGCCCCATCCAGGGCTTAATGGGTCCTGGGGCTTGCTGAGAAAAGTGATATTAACAAACATGCAAGTATCCACTTTTCACAGCAGACTTACTAGCCATCTGTGAAAAGTGATAAATGAGATTAACAAACATACAAGTATCACTTTTCATAGCCTTCCAGGAAGCTACTAAGTGTGCTGTGATATTAACAAATATACAAATATCATTCCCCAAGTGGGAGGCAGCATTATTTTTGTTATTGAGTCTGCCAAAAAAAAACCTACAAATATACGTTACAATGATTTGCATGTGTATCTGTGCATATTTAATTGTTTTTCCTAAAGTTAATTAAGTATTTTAGGAAACAGTGTCAGTGAGACCATCAGTAAGAGTTGGTGGCCGCACTCTAAGGCCATCAAAAAATTGGTTGTGAGAACCCCTGCCCTAAGCCTCCAACTCTCAGAAGGTGGGAGTGGACGACAGGGAGTGGATGATCACTTGATAAATTGCCCTGTTCTGTTCATTCCCTCAGAAGCATCTGGTACCAGATACTGTCAGAAGGCGGGAAACTGGGCTAAATGGACCATTGGTCTGACACAGTATGACCAATCTCATGTTATTTAAAACCAGTAAAGTGGGGCACATTGTTCTTTTGGGGCAGAGGATCACAGGGGAATGATTCAAAGTGCCTCATGACCTGGGGTGAATATATTGTCAACCTGCAAGGTGAAGGAAGGGCTGACATAGCCCTGAGGAGACTGCTTGATTTCCTGAAAGACTGGTGGCCTTGGGGAGCAGACACCAAACCAGACACAGGCAATACTCTCTCAGGCTGGAGGCAGAGGGTAACAAGGTGATTCTCAGTCCTGAGTGCCCCCAGAATGGTGACACCCACATCATGCTTTTATCTCCATAAGGGCTAGCATCTGGCTCACTTTGGCTTTTCTGGTTGAAACCAAAGATTAACAGTTTGTTGCATCTAGGAATCCTTTGGGACACTTCTCTGAAAAAAAAAATAGTAGGCTTGAGTGATCAAAGTTACTCTTTGCCTTTGTCCCAAAATTTCTTAAAAACGGTTATTTTCCTCCAGCCCCTCACAGACATCTATACAGACTTATGACATTCAAATATGCTATGAAATGACTATTCACATTGACTCCTCTCAGCCTTCTTTGTCCATGAGTCAGTATGCTCCAGGACATTTTTACACTGCATTTTATTTCATCCTATTCTAGGACCACTGCTACCATCTGTCAAGGAGCAATTGTAGTTTTGTGCCTCATTTTCTTCCAACAAACAATAAATTTTTTTTCTTTTATTCTTTAACTGAGTGGGCACCAATGATACTGCCAAGAATGACCTTGAGTGGATCACTGCAGACTACATGGCTCTGGGAATAGGGATAAAGGAGTTTGAGGCGCAAGTGGTGCCTCCCTGTGGAAGGAAAAGGCCCGGTTAGAGACCGTCGAATTGTGGAAGTCAACAAATGGCTACGCACGTGGTGTCAGAGAGAAGGCTTTGGATTCTTTGACCATGGGATGGTGTTCCAAGAAGGAGGAGTGCTAGGCAGAGACAGGCTCAACCTAACGAAGAGAGGGAAGAGCATCTTCGCAAGCAGGCTGGCTAACCTAGTGAGGAGGGCTTTAAACTAGATTCACCAGGGGAAGGAGACCAAAGCCCTGAGGTAAGTGGGGAAGTGGGATACCGGGAGGAAGCACAAGCAGGAGAGCGCACGAGGGGAGGACTCCTGCCTCATACTGAGAAAGAGGGACGATCGGCAAATTATCTCAAGTGCCTGTACACAAATGCAAGAAGCCTGGGAAACCTGGAAGTCCTGGCACAGTAAAGGAATTATGATGTGATTGGAATAACAGAGACTTGGTGGGATAAGTCACATGATTGGAGTACTGTCATGGATGGATATAAACTGTTCAGGAAGGACAGGCAGGGCAGAAAAGGCAGTATGACTGGTCAGAGCTCCGGTATGAAACTGCAGAAAAACCTGAGAGTCTCTGGATTAAGTTTAGACATGTGAGCAACAAGGGTGATGTCGTGGTATGGGAGTCTGCTATAGACCACCAGACCAGGGGGATGAGGTGGATGAGGCTTTCTTCTGGCAACTAACAGAAGTTACGAGATCGCAGGCCCTGGTTCTCATGGGAGACTTCAATCACCCTGATATCTGATGGGAGAGCAATACAGCGGTGCACACACAATCCAGGAAGTTTTTGGAAACTGTAGGGGACAATTTCCTGGTGCAAGTGCTGGAGGAACCAACAAGGGGCAGAGCTCTTCTTGACCTGCTGCTCACAAACTGGGAAGAATTAGTAAGGGAAGCAAAAGTGGATGGGAACCTGGGAGGCAGAGACCATGAGATGGTTGAGTTCAGGATCCTGACACAAGGAAGAAAGGACAGCAGCAGAATACGGACCCTGGACTTCAGAAAAGCAGACTTTGACTCCCTCAGGGAACTGATAGGCAGGATCCCCTGGAAGAATAACATGAGGGAGAAAGCAGTCCAGGAGAGCTGGCTGTATTTTAAAGATCCTTACTGAGGTTGCAGGAACAAACCATCCCGATGTGTAGAAAGAATAGTAAATATGGCAGGCGACCAGCTTGGCTTAACAGTGAAATCCTTGCTGATCTTATACACAAAAAAGAAGCTTACAAGAAGTGGAAGATTGGACAAATGACCAGGGAGGAGTATAAAAATATTGCTTAGGCATGCAGGAGGCAAATCAGGAAGGCCAAATCACACTTGGAGTTGCAGCTAGCAGAAAATGTGAGCCCTTTACTGAATGACGGAGGCAACCTAGTGACAGATGAAAAAGCTGATGTACTCAATGCTTTTTTTGCCTCTGTCTTCACGAATAAGGTCAGCTCCCAGACTGCTGCACTGGGCAGCACAGCATGGGGAGGAGGTGACCAGCCCTCTGTAAAGAAAGGAGTGGTTCAGGACTATTTAGAAAAGCTGGACGAGCACAAGTCCATGGGACCAGATGCACTGCATCTGAGGGTGCTAAAGGAGTTGGCGGATGTGATTGCAGAGCCATTAGCCATTATCTTTGAAAACTCCTGGCGATCGGGGGAAGTCCCGGAAGACTGGAAAAAGGCTAATGTAGTGTCCATCTTTAAAAAGGGGAAGGAGGAGAATCCAGGGAACTACAGGCCAGTCAGCCTTACCTTGGTCCCTGGAAAAATCATGGAGCAGGTCCTCAAGGAATCAATTCTGAAGCACTTAGAGGAGAGGAAAGTGATCAGGAAGAGTCAGCATGGATTCACCAAGGGCAAGTCATGCCTGACTAATCTAATTGCCTTCTATGACGAGATAACTGGCTCTGTGGGTGAGGGGAAAGTAGTCGACGTGTTGTTCCTTGACTTTAGCAAAGCTTTTGACACGCTCTCCCACAGTATTCTTGCCATCATGTTAAAGAAGTATGGGCTGGATGAATGGACTATAAAGTGGATAGAAAGCTGGCTAGATCATTGGGCTCTATGGGTGGCGATCAATGGCTCCATTTCTAGTTGGCAGCCGGTATCAAGTGGAATGCTCCAACCGTCGGTCCTGGGGACAGTTTTGTTCAATATCTTCGTTAATGATCTGGAGGATGGCGTGGACTGCACCCTCAGCAAGTCTGCAGATGACACTAAACTGGGAGGAGTGGTAGATACGCTGGAGGGTAGGGATAGGATAAAGAGGGACCTAGACAAATTAGAGGATTGGGCCAAAAGAAATCTGATGAGGTTCAACAAGGACAAGTGCAGAGTCCTGCACTTAGGACAGAAGAATCCCATGCACCGCTACAAACTAGGGACCAAATGGCTAGGCAGCAGTTCTGCAGAAAAGGGTTACAGTGGATGAGAAGCTGGATATGAGTCAACAGTTTGCCCTTGTTGTCGAGAAGGCTAATGGCATTTTGGGCTGTGTAAGTAGGGGCACTGCCAGCAGATCGAGGGATGTGATTGTTCCCCTCTATTTGACATTGGTGAGGCCTCATAGAATCATAGAATATGAGGGTTGGAAGGGACCTCAGGAGGTCATCTAGTCCAACCCCCTGCTCAAAAGCAGGACCCATCCTCAATTAAATCATCCCAGCAGACGGCTTTGTCAAGCCTGACCTTAAAAACTTCTAAGGAAGGAGATTCCACCATCTCCCTAGGCAACGCATTCCAGTGTTTCACCACCCTCCTAGTGAAAAAGTTTTTCCTAATATCCAACCTAAACCTCCCCCACTGCAACTTGAGACCATTACTCCTTGTCCTGTCCTCTTCCACCACTGAGAATAGTCTAGAACCATCCTCTCTGGAACTACCTCTCAGGTAGTTGAAAGCAGCTATCAAATCCCCCCTCATTCTTCTCTTCCGCAGACTAAACAATCCCAGTTCCCTCAGCCTCTCCTGATAACTCATGTGTTCCAGACCCCTAATCATTTTTGTTGCCCTTCGCTGGACTCTCTCCAATTTATCCACATTCTTCTTGTAGTGTGGGGCCCAAAACTGGACACAGTACTCCAGATGAGGCCTCACCAATGTCGAATAGAGGGGGACCATCACATCCCTCGATCTGCTCGCTATGCCCCTACTTATACATCCCAAAATGCCATTGGCCTTCTTGGCAACAAGGGCACACTGCTGACTCATATCCAGCTTCTCGTCCACTGTCACCCCTAGGTCCTTTTCCGCAGAACTGCTGCCTAGCCATTCGGTCCCTAGTCTGTAGCTGTGCATTGGGTTCTTCTGTCCTAAGTGCAGGACTCTGCACTTATCCTTATTGAACCTCATCAGATTTCTTTTGGCCCAATCCTCCAATTTGTCTAGGTCCCTCTGTATCCTATCCCTGCCCTCCAGCATATCTACCACTCCTCCCAGTTTAGTATCATCCGCAAATTTGCTGAGAGTGCAATCCACACCATCCTCCAGATCATTTATGAAGATATTGAACAAAACCGGCCCCAGGACCGACCTCATCTGGAGTACTGCATCCAGTTTTGGGCCCCACACTACAAGAAGGATGTGGAAAAATTGGAAGAAGTCCAGCGGAGGGCAACAAAAATTATTAGGGGGCTGGAGCACATGACTTATGAGGAGAGGCTGAGGGAACTAGGATTGTTTAGTCTGCAGAAGAGAAGAATGAGGGGGGATTTGACAGCTGCTTTCAACTACCTGAAAGGGGGTTCCAAAGAGGATGGATCTAGACTGTTCTCAGTGGTAGCAGATGACAGAACAAGGAGTAAGGGTCTCAAGTTGCAGAGGGGAAGGTTTAGGTTGGATGTTAGGAAAAAAAATTTCACTATGAGCGTGGTGAAGCACTGGAATGGGTTACCTAGGGAGGTGGTGGAATCTCCTTCTTTAGAGGTTTTCAATGTCAGGCTTGACAAAGCCTTGTCTGGGATTATTTAGTTGGGGATTAGGTCCTGCTTTGAGCAGGGGGTGGGACTAGATGACCTCCTGAGGTCCCTTCCAACCCTGATATTGTAGGATTCTATGAATACATACTATGGACAAAATTTTTTTTTTCAAGTCTTGTTCAATTTGCCACTTTGGTTTTCTATACTCAAATCTGAATAGATGATTCAAAACACAGAAGTATATTAACCTTAGTAAATGTACAACATGTAAGCAGCTGCACCACCATGCCGATACTAAAACATGCTATTGTCTAAGGGGAGAAACAGAAATCTATCTATAAAACATCTAGCAAATTAATTCTCTTTATGGCTGAAAAGATAGCACACATCATGATATACCTATAGGAATTTTCCCAATTTTTCAATAAAAATAAAAATTAAGAGGAGGAAATCTGCCACTCTATGGACAGGCAGTCTCTTTCATTTTATTTTCTTGTTTACGTACATGTGTGACAGATTGGCTAACTTACTCTACACAAACCTAAATCCTTCAAAAGAAGCATGATACACCTTTTGAGTTATTTTTATTTTATTTTATTTACAAAACAGATTGCTATTCCATAGAACACACATTATTGTTATCAATTAAATATTGAAAAAAGTGTTAAAAAATAATCTGGCTTTGAAAGCTCTCATTTAAACCTTGCAAAAGAATAAGATTAGAATATATTTCAGTGATGATTTATTTGTATGCAGCTATTAATAAAATCTACATAAATATTTCAGACAACAAACTTTTTTATCATGAGCAGCTCAGCACATTCCTGATAATTACTAACTGCCTAGGGTTGCAGGATGAAGACATTCTATAAAACCATTAAAGACATTACCTGGATAAAGCTGATAAGAGCCACTGTTGTGCCACTTAACCAAATACTTCAAACCATTCACTGAAAACCATCCTCCTGAATCCATACCAAACTCAGCTGTAATTGCCCAAAGCACATTGGGTGAAGATTCTTTCCTCAGCTTGGAACATTTTTCCTTTGTAACTTCTTCCTGGATAAGGCAAGCTAATGCCTTTTCCTCCAACAATTCCATTTAGCCTTTTACACACTTATGAGAAAACTGATTCTTTTCCCTCATGGCTTCAAGCTGAAGAAACCAACAGTATACTTAATACAGAGCACTGTAAAATGCTACATAAATAATTTAAAGAAAAGACCTTTCACCACTGTTGCTAAAGGAGCTTTAATTATTTATGTCACAGTGGAATCCATCTACTGTAACTGTGGACTAGTGGTATCAGAACTAAAAGATAAGTCATAGGTCTGTTAGAGGAGACAATTCAGGTATTTGCAACTTAGATAAGAATAGCGTTTTAGTTTTTTAGAATTGTCACATTTTTATTGTATCTTCTGTGGTTGTGTTTTAAAAATGTAGTTCTATATTATTTTGCAGTTGTAAACATTCTAAGCTTTCCAAACAGATTACTTATGAAAAAATAAACTGGTTCTGGTGATGAGAACAACAAAAAATCCACAAGCAGCAGCAATTACAATGAAATACTATATAAGAGCTCAAAATTCAGAGTTTAAAGATTCACATACATGCAATTACTATTCTTTGAAAGTAAAAAGTAATAATAGACACCCACTTTGTGGAACTAATCGGGGTGGTGGGGAGTGACAGGTCAGAAATTACATACCTCAAAATTCTGAAGTGTTAAATTACCTCACCTACTATCTGGGTATTTCAGTGACCAATAAATGCCCACATCTCTGAGAAGGAAGGCCAGGTGGATGAGTGCTGATATACTGTAAATATATACCCACTGATCTTGTCAACACTATATTATGCCTAAAATTTCCCCCTTGTGAAACTCCATCAGTGACAGCAATGGTAAGAGAGGAGTGAAGACATCTGGCATTTTAACTACAGTCTCTCTAAACGGCACAATGTTTAAAACACCAGCAAACCTGAATTCTATTGTTGCTAGTGCTCCCACTGTTGCTGTACCAATAGTACCAATAGTTGGAAGTGTGAGGAGAAAAGACTACTGTAGACATAGCCTCAGAGAACAAGAATTACAAGCAGTGAAATAAAAATGGTTTCTGAAGATCCCAGGGCAAAGACGCAGTATAGTTACTGATCCGTACCAATAACCTCATTTCTCAATTTTATTATTTTCTGCATTTTGAATGGCTGTGAGTAGGGTGACCAGATAGCAAGTGTGAAAAATATTGACAGGGGTTGGGTGATAATAGGTGCCTATATAAGAAAAAGCCCCAAAAATCAGAACTGTCCCTATAAAATCAGGACATCTGGTCACCCTAGCTGAGTCATTATGCAAATCAGATTTTATTGTTTATTTCTCAGTTATTATTCAGTAATTCTGAATCCCTGTTCTTTAGCTAAAAGAAAAGGAGTACTTGTGGCACCTTAGAGACTAACCAATTTATTTGAGCATGAGCTTTCGTGAGCTACAGCTCACTTAGCTGATCGCCATTAGTCAATCTGAAGAGAAAGGGTAGTGTATGTACAGTTATTCCTGAATAACTCCATACCAGTTATGCAAATCCCTCTGTTCTCATTGGCTACTGCCCTTAATATTTCTCCAAAAATATGCACACAGGAAAAACAGCCAGTTTTTTGAATGCTCAAAAGTTGGTATTTTTATTGCCCTGAGGACTGAATTTGGTGTGTGAACTGGGAGTTTGTTTAGAGCTCAAAATTCAGCTTCAAGTAAGTTAGATCTAGAAGCGCTCTTCACCTTGCACAAAGTGCAGCTGGTCAGTTGAGGGCAGAAGGATGGAGGAGGGGAAATACAGGAGGAAGTGAGGTTAGAGGCTTAGCCTTCCTTCAGCGACAGCCTGTAAGACTTATTTTCACATATCTTCAAGGGAAATGTACTTACTATAATTTTCCCATATTGATCTTTTTCCTCCCACCCATTGAAGAAAATGACAACATTTTCAAACTTTGGTGTCTTAAGTTAGGTAAATGGCTTGATATTAGGAGATGCTCAAACCCTATCAAATCCTGCTGATTTAAATGAGTACAGTGGCTGCACAGCACTTCTGAAAATTAAGCCATTTATTTAATTTGTCTCAACCTGGATTCCGGTACATAACTGAAGGTGCCTAAATCTGAAAATTTGGCCAGTGGTGACTTTTTATTTTGGTGGTGACAACTCAAACATGCACATTTGGAGTTACTACACAATCTGACTGAATATGGCTTTGAGCAATCAGCATCCAAAGCCAGACTCTAATGTAAAGTTTTTACATAACATGAGGCACTAGTGATTTGAGAGATAAAAGTTGGTGTGCCCCCTGTTCTAGTTACAAGGATAGATTTAAAAACATATAATTATTTTTACAAGTGGATATACTGACATAAATGGCTTGTATAGATAAGGGAAATTTGCACTGTGTTAACTATATTAATGTTGCTACACTGGAACAAATTCCTCTAACCTAGACAAGCCTGAAAATATGTAATTCTGTGGGTCTTCTAATGAAGTGCTTATATAAAAAAAATAGAAAAAATTCATTGCTGTGACATTTTCAAAGAAAGTAAAAGTCTGAAATTGCCATACAGACATTAATCAGAACATTATACTTAGTGCAGCTCTAGCTGAAATTAGTTAAGATTTTATTTCTATTCAGTTTTTCTTGTTTCACTCCCTTCTCTTGGGTCTTATTTTTCCAGTTTACCTTCTATACAGTTAAACATTTATTAAATATTACTCTTCATATAGTCTACATTTTATAGCTTTGTACAGAATTTAGGATCCACTGGTACCTTAAAAATTGAGAGAGTGTATGGTGTTAAATCTTCAGCACTACCTGAAAAGACAGCTAAAATACTAGGATATAGAACAGAATACTGAGTGCAAGTTACAATCTGTTCTTTTACCTCAGCAACCTACACAGCCCTCAGACTTCACGACTCTACCAAATTCTACAGTATTAATTGTGAAAACACAATTATCCCTAGACTTGAAAATAACTTCAGTAACAATACTGGAGAAGCAGAACCTGACAAGCCAGAGATCTCCAATAAAACTGACAAATGGAAGTACATTGTGCTTGATGTTACTATCAAGGGAGTGCTACTTCAGGGATCCCATTTCATCAGCCAATGGAGATTAGACATGCCATGAAGGAGAAATACTTTTCATTGTAGACAAGCAGATAATGCATAATCTTTTTTCAGACCAACAAATTTATAATACATAAACTTTCAGGACACAAAAATCATTTCTTGGGGAATTAGTAGTCTGTACAATATGCAGATTAGTAAACCTACAAACACTGTGTTTATGTTAGTTTATGTCTTGACTGCAGAGAAAAGGATGTGTTTTTACACTGAGATGGGAAACTCAAGAGAGCTAACTGGATGTAAAATCATAGTGGAGACAAGGCATTATAGTTTTTATCTCGATGTAGTTAGTCAGGGTCAACCCTACACCTTTCACCTAGGGTTTTTATCTTGAGTAGCTACATTGAGGTAAAAACAACCTGTGCCTTGTCTCCGCTAGAATATTCCATCAAGACAGACTACTCACTGTAAAAACACACCTTTTTACAGTGAAGATATAGCCTTTGTTTAAGAAACAAGAGATGAAGTAGGTGCACACTGTCTTTTTTCCTGTTATCCCATGGCCAATTAGTGGTTGGGCTTCAAACAGATTCTATGTTCTACCTCCCATCCAAGTGCTGTGACAGTGGTGACAGCTGAAAAAGTGAAAATACCTGATGGGATAAGTTAGCTGCTAGCAAAATGACACAGTGAACTCTGTCTAGGGTTTTATTTCTGGCTGAGGCCCAAACAGACCTCATTTTTTTTTTATAAGAAATGACAAAGAAAGATAGGGGAGGAATGAATAATGAGAGTTGCTGTGAATATATTTGCCTACTCTTCCACTTAGATCAAAAACAGGCAACTAATCCTACCCTCCTCCAGCTTCAGAATCTTCCTTTTGTTTTAGTTCGCTTTTTCCTTAAACAGGTGTTTGCATCCTTTTACCTAGTTAAACAGTATATATGAAAGCCAAAATGAGTAAAATACATGCAAGACTGATCCTTTGCAGGACCAAGTGAGGCAACTCTAGAAGCAAACCACCTCTACTGTAAACTAAGCTATACTAAAGGCCTTGTATACCGTTAAGGAATATTTAAACTGTTCCAGCTAAACTGGTTTCTAACACAACTTGATTGGTTATTATGGATGGGCCCAAATGGTGCAAGGGCCATGCTAAAAGAGCATGCTCTAGCCTATGTAGAACACATTTTTGGTTTTTTTTTTTTAAATGTCCAGCATGGATTGAACTTCTTCAGTCACTAGTTACAACTTAGCTAAAAAAATATTTTGTTTTTAAATAAGGTTCTACCAAACTTTTTCCAGCTGCCAAACCATATTAGAACCTTAATTAGCTGAAACTACCACTCAACTGAATTTAAACACAATTCTTTATCTCTGTTTGAAGCCCGGCATAGTAGGAGGCCCAGGTAGCAATGTTAATCTAAATGGTGGATTTTGGTTCAGAGTTCTCAAAAGAAAGAGTCAGATAGCTTCTTCTCAGTTCCTCATGGCTCAACACAAAATGTAGCATAGACAGTGACTCTACCCAACAGTTATCCCAGAACAGCAAGAACTTCAGGCTGGGTTACATTTATTCAGGTTTTAAGGATGCCATCTTATTTATCCAACACGAAAGCACTACTTCATTATAAAAAGACACTCCTTTTAGCCCCAACAAGAGCTCTGAGATCACACCTAACCTATGAGCTAGAAGCCGTCTCTGCAAGACAAAACAGTAAAAAACTTGTTTTAACATGTAAAATGAAATGCTGCTGATGAAAAATGCAATGGTAAAAGAATATACAGGACATAAAGGATATTTAAAAAATGAGAGAGTTTTTATCAATTACCAATTTTATAATATCCCACGAGATCAACTTTTTAAATAAATCACAAATGAAGAATTCTAATTGTAATAACATGTGTGTATTTAAATCCATATGCCACAAAGAATTTATGTAGGTAAACAAAGGAATATGACCTGAAAAACATGAGGCCTGATCCTTCAGGATTTTCATAGGCACAATTCCTACTGAAGTCAGTGTATCATGAAGGATTGCAAGATGGGCCCATCATGTCTATCAAGCAAACACTTCTTGTCATATGACATTTAATTTATCACACTTTACCACACTATTTAATGTGGGAACTTTGATTTTCTGAATACTAATAAAAGTGTCAACAAATTTTAGCTTACCTCCATCAGACACAGTTGCAGACTACAATAAAAGAGAGAGAAAGAGATGAGTTACATAAATTTCATGACAATACAGAGAGAAACTTTTCTGAGTAACATACAATACTGAAAGTGCTGATCAGTCTTTGCATTTTGGCCCAGAAAATCAATCAGCCCCAGGTGACATGTGGGAGAGACAGTATAAATGAGTCAGCAGTTATTTTCCAACAGCTGCTGCCTCCCCCCTAACAAACTTCTCCCAAGCTATTGAACTAACGTCTTATAGCCTGATCCCAAAAATATTTATTGGGCAACATGCTTCTCAATGTCTGTAGTCACACTGAGTTCAACAGGACTGCTTACAAAGTTACTTGTGTGTACATGTTTTTAAGATCTGATCCTTATATTCTTAAAGGTAACCTTCAAAGGTTAAAAAAAAAGTTGTATCCTTTTTTGTCCCTCTATGACGTATAAAGAAGATCTGAGAGGTTCTCTTTTTTTCCCACCTTTTTTTTTTACAATAGAAATTCAGGCTGGACTCTATATGTCTTTACTGGGGGAAACAAAAAGATGTTTTTACATTGAGTTAGCCATCTTGATGTAAAATCCTAGTGGAGACAAAGTACAGGTAGTTTTTACCTCAGTGTAGCTAGTTAAGGTACAACTTATACCTCCCAACACACTATGTCGAAGTAAAAGTATTTATCTCAACTAGCTATGCTGAGAGAGCCATTACCTGTCTCCAACAGGATTTCACATCAAATTTTGCAGTGTTGACATAGCGTAGGGCCCTAGGATGAGTGGGCAACCATGATGACAATGTGGGTTTGTCTACGCAACACTTCTTACCTTGAATTCCCAATTAATTTAAGGTAGTTAAAACTTTTGTAAAAGCTAGTGGGTGGACATTCCCCGAACATGTGTTACAGTACACATATATTTGCTCTTTACCCTGAGCTGAGCAGAAGTTAAGAGATGGAAGCAATTTTTAGTCAGACTGAACTTTTTCTGTTCATTCTTTTTTGTTAGCATCCATTCAAACAACTAACATTTTAAATAGGGAAAGTCCTTATTGATTATTCAAAAATCCTTGTCCTTTTAATTAACTTATTAAATGCTCACATTTTTACCCCCTAGTGGTCTTCTAACAAGACCAGAAAAGTTCAGACCATTCATTTATGGTATTTCCCAAATAAGGGACAATCAGTGCGGGAAAAAACACTTACATATCTCCTTTCAGGATGTGTACATCATAAAGAAACAAAAAATAGGGCAGAGGCCAAATTAAAAAGCAAAACCAAAAAACAAAAACCCACAAAAACTTTCAGTCACCTTTAAAACTTTAATTGCATTTTTTAAATGAAGTCCTTTCTATAATATTTAAGGACTAGATCAATAATATTGAGTGGTATAAATTAGTACAGCTCCATTAGCTTCACCAGCTGAGGACTTGGTCCCATTTTTTTTTTAAAAAAAATTCAGTTAGTAGTAATTTCGAATTTTCAAAGCCTGTCATTTTATTATGCTAATGTTAATCAAAATAGATTTTTAATCATTGCTTTTCTTTTCATGCATCACTGAAAAAACATTTCTTTTGAAGTTATATAAAAATAAATCTCTCCCTTTGAATTTGTAAAGCATAATAATATAATCCAAGCAGCATCTGTGAATCTCCTTCAAACTCATTCAACAGCACCACCTAGGCACTCTAGCATTTGGGATGATGCTATTCATGAAGGTGCATAAAATATTTTATGCTAACTTATAAGAAAGTATTCTGCATGACAGTCTAGCAACTATTCCACATTCAAATCTGGCATTTTACAATAATTCATAATTGTAAAGTTACTTTTAAAATGGAATCTACATGATTGAAAACTGTGTACTAAATATAATCCACTACATAGTACTTATTGAACTCTTATGAAAGTAACAGATCAATGACTGTTTTTAGATTCCTTTTGTTTTACTCATACATATTGCATGGTGAAACTTTGGTTATACTGAATACTATGACTTCAGCACCATTACTCAGAACATAAACAACAAAGACTGCCAAAAAGGTAATAAAAATAACAAATGAATATAGGTGTACTTTTCAGGCAAAAAGTAATCAGATTACTTCTCAGAATATATTTTTAGGTCTAGTCTGTTACCTTAGCATATCTGTTTGCATCTTAATTCAAACATTAATGGTGTTCCTTTTTTGCTATATTTGAAAGGCATCAATGGAAATGAACAGAATCTTCACAAGCGCCTTTAAGAGTGTGTCATTTACTTCCCATTCAGTAATTAGGCAGTTAAAAACTGTAAAGTAACATTTCTTAGCCCTGGTCTACACTACAAAGTTAGGTCAATGCAACGCAGCTTACATCGACCTAACTCTCTAAGTGTCTACATTAAAATTTCTCTCCCACTGATGTAACTGCCCACTACACCTACTTAATAACTGCACCTCCACAAGAGGTGTAGAGTCAATGTCGATGTAGTTCGGTTGAAGCAGTGTCAGTGTAGACACTGCGTAGCTTACATTGACTGTTGCTGATGTTGAGAAGCTGTCCCACAATGCCCCACACTGACAGTTCAATCAGTGCAAGTGCTCTGGTGAGGACGCGCACCACTGACACAAGAAGCAAAGTGTAGACACACTCAAGCAATGTAATTACTGCACAGCTATATGCCGATGTAAGTTAGGTCTACTTAAATTTTGTAGTGTTGACATGCCCTTAAGGAAGAATAGTATGATTTCCAAACAAACATTAAAAGAACTCCTCCAGTTAACTGACTTTAGTGCTTGTGATAGGTGATAGAAGGCTTTAACTCAACTGATTTAGCATGTGTTATAGACAGAGTGCCTTGTCCACACTATGCAGTGTAGTTGTAGCCGTGTCATTGCCACAGAGACAAGGTGAGTGAGGTAATATTTTTTACTGGACCATCGTCTGTTGGTGAGAGAGACAACTAAATGCAAGGTGCAACAGATTGTTTAGCATAAGTAGTTAGCACATATTTTAAGGGACTCTTCAAGGTAGAATGGCCAGTTAACACCTCTACAGTCATATGACAAAAAGACGGAGTTAGCAGGTTTGTTGTAATAAGCCATATCAATTGCACCACTAAATCAATGATATACCTGAGACACTTGGACAATGTTTTCATCCTCTGGAGATTAAACTCCCTCATAGATTTCCACCACAACTTCAACCACAACCACTTACCCATTAAACTCTCTCTGGAACACTTCCACACTAGCATCAACTTCCTGGACAATCATCTGGAACAATGGAATCCAGAGAACCATATACAAGAAACCCACATATCACCGCATCTACCTTCATAGATTCTGTAACCATCCCAAACACACCAAGAAATCTGTTATCCATAACCAGGCACTCAGCTACCACAGAATATGCACTGTAGAGGAAGTCCGGTATATACACCTTAACACATTTAAAACCACCTTTACAAAAAGAGGACACTCCATCAGAGAAGTAGATCGCATCATGGAACAGGCCACCCAGACAACCTGAAAGAACCTGCTTCTATACAGAAATAAAACTCCATCTGACCACACACCCCTAGTTGTCACCTACCACCCCAGACTGGAACCCATATGGAGTATCATCAAACAACTACAACTCAAACGCAATGGGGACACTATCCTGAAAAAAATCTTTCCCAAACACCCCACTTCTGGCATTCAAACCACCCCCCCAACTTCTCCAAGCTCATCATCAGAAGCAAGCTCCCCACAGACCAGGACACACCAACTCAAAGCAGCACCAGATCCTGATAGAACAACAGATGCAAAACCTGCAGACATATCTCCATTGCTACAATGATCACCTGTCAAGATTCATGGATCCTAGACATGCCTATTACAACAACATGTGGTACACCTCATCCAGTATATTAAATGCTCCAATAACAACTATGTGGGTGAAGCCAGACTATCACTATGCTCTCAAATGAAAATGATAAAAGACAAAAACCACTCACCTGTGGGTGAACACTTTTCACAAAGCCAATCAGTCTATATCTGACCTATCAATCCCCATCCTCAAAGGAAACCTGCACAGTACATTCAAAAGATGAGCCTAGGAGCTTAAATTTATATCTCCGCTAGACACTGAAAATCATTGAACAGAGTCACTGGATTTATGGCTTATTACAACAATCTGTAACGCACTAAGGTCATGTCTACATTTACAAGCTTACAGTCGCACAACTGTACCAATACAGCTGTGCCGCTGGAAGATTGCTCACGCAGCCACGTTATGCCGATAGGAGAAAGCTCTCCCAGCAACATAATAAAACCAGCTCAACGAGTGGCGATAGCTATGTCAGCAGGAAAGCATCTCCTGCTGACATAGCACTATGCACACGAGCATTTATGCCGGCAAAACATATGTCGGTCAGGGGAGTTTTTTTTCACACCCCGGAGCGACACAAGTTTTGCCAACGTAAGTGTGAATGGAAACATGGCCTATCTCCCTCTTTTTGTCCTATGACTGCAGAGGTGTTACCGGATACTCTACCTAGAATAGTCCCTTACAATATGTGCTAATTACTTATTCTAAACAATCTGTTACATCTTGCATTTAGCTGTGACGCTCAGAGTACCTTTCCCAGCCTGAAGAGGAGCTCTGTGTGGCTCGAAAGCTTGTCTCTCTCACCAACAGAAGTTGGTCCAATAAAAGATATTACCTCATCCACCTGCTCTGCCTACAGTAGACTTTTAAAACATATTAGGGCTTGTCTATACGGGGACAGTCAGGTACATTAAAATGAATTAACTCATGGTGTGAAGTTCATTGTGCATCAATTAATGCCACACACAATAGACACACTATTCAGCAGGTTTCAGAGTAGCAGCCGTGTTAGTCTGCATCCGCAAAAAGAAAAGGAGTACTTGTGGCACCTTAGAAACTAACCAATTTATTTGAGCATAAACTTTCGTGAGCTACAGCTCACTTCATCAGATGCATTCAGTGGAAAATACAGTGGGGAGATTTATATACATAGGGAACATGAAACAACAGGTGTTGCCATACACACTGTGATGAGAGTGATCAGGTAAGGAGAGCTATTACCAGCAGGAGAGCGCAGGGGGAGGGGGGGCCTTTTGTAGTGATAATCAAGGTGGGCCATTTCCAGCAGTTGACAAGAACATCTGAGGAACAGTGGTGGGGGGGAATAAACACAGGGAAACAGTTTTATTTTGTGTAATGACCCATCCACTCCTAGTCTTTATTCAAGCCTAAATTAATTGTATGCAGTTTGCAAATTCATTCCAATTCAGCAGTCTCTCGTTGGAGTCTGTTTTTGAAGTTTTTTTGTTGAAGAATTGCCACTTTTAGGTCTGTAATCAAGTGACCAAAGAGATTGAAGTGTTCTCCAACTGGTTTTTGAATGTTATAATTCTTGATGTCTGATATGTGTCCATTTAGTCTTTTACGCAGAGACTGTCCAGTTTGACCAATGTACATGGCAGAGGGGCATTGCTGGCACATGATGGCATATATCACATTGGTAGATGTGCAGGTGAATGAGCCTCTGATAGTGTGGCTGATGTGATTAGGCCCTATGATGGTGTCCCCTGAATAGATATGTGGACACAGTGGCCTGAAGTCACCGTAGTTTAAACCTCCTCCAAGCTACAGCAAATTAAGGCCACTTTACTTCTGAATGAGCGTGTCCATGCAAGAGTTTAATGTGCATTTAATTTATGAACATTAACTTCACACCATCAGTTAATTCATCTTAAATTTTCTGAGGCCTGATCTACACTTAAAAGATAGGTGGACATAGCTATGTTGCTCAGAGCATAGGTGCCGACTCCATGCGTGCTCCGAGCACCCACAGAAAAAGAATAGGGGATGCTCAGCACCCACAAGCCAGAGTGGCTCTGGCCCCAGGGCTGGCTACGGATCAGCTGTTCACCGCCCCAGGGGAGGTGAAGAGGAGTGAGCCGTGGGCATGCAGGGTGGGGTCTCAGGGGAAGAGGTGGAGCGAGAGCGGAGCACCCACTAGGGAGGAAGGAAAAAAAACAAACGAACAAAAAAAACTCAGTGCCTATGGCTCTGAGGTGACCCACTGAAAGAGACAAGCTTTCAAACTCCACAGAACTCTTCTTCAAGATACATAAGTACATTTTAAGATAGCCTAATCTATAATTTAAACTAATCTGCCTTTGACAGCTGTATTTAGTACTAGTTAAAGTTGTTAATGATTGCATTTGAATTTACAGTAATGGGTTCTAAACGTGTTTGTAAATGCTTAAAAAAATTCAATTTACCTTTGTCAGAAACAGTATGCAGTCAGCATTCAAAGGCAGCAATTTCTCGCTTTAAATCTTCAGTAAAAGCTTGTCTAGATTTGTCCATGAGAGAAAGTTGCAAGACCTGATTTTGTAAGTAGTATGGTGATCTCACTTTAACACTTTATGGGTCATGTTCTACTCTCAGTTGTCTATGTAGAATACTACTCAGAGCACTTATGGAACAGATTTGATACAGTATGTGTATAAATATGATTTCACGGAAATAACTTTTTAACATGGAACCAGTAAAAATTGGTAAGCTATTTAGATTCTACAGTATACATGCACAGATCACTGATTTTATTCAACATTTACACACCTCTCTGATTCCTACACAATTGCATAATTCCTACCTCAAGTAAAATGATAAAATACCATAAAATCACCTGGCTACTCTCATTTATTGCTCAAAAGAACCTGGAACCTAATTTTAATGATATTTCTAAACATAATAAAATATTTTATTAAAAGAAAACCTGTTACTACAGTTTATTTGAACTCTGAGAAACCCTTAGACTTTTATTTTGCTATTTCATATCAGATATGCAATTTTGTTTTTTTACAAAAGTATTTAAGTTAGCTAAAAGATTGTGAGAATAGCCAAGAGTAGAAATCTGAATCGTATTAATCATTCAAAATATTTTCACATCCAAATTAGAACTCAAGAGATCCTGGTTTCCAAATAACTTCAATAATAAAGACATGTTTATATGCCAGGAGTGTGGTGGTAACCAATAAATGAAATTAAAAAAAAAAAAGAAAAAAAAAAGAATTAAAGGCCTGCAAAAACAAAAACATCTTGTAGTATCTTCCTCGGCAGGAATCCTTCCTGCTTACCCACTTGGTATGTCTATGCATGTAGGAGGTAGACACTAATGTTCTTCCTTGCAGCTTATTACAGAGTCCTGATTACCTATGATTAAAGTAAGGCGCTTACAGTGCAAAAGACAGCAACATAAGCCATGGCCTCCCTATTGGCCTCCCCATGGACTCCCTATGGAAAGGAGTCCAGGAGAGCTGCCTGTATTTTAAAGAATCCTTATTGAGATGATAGGAACAAACCATCCCGATGTGTAGAAAGAATAGTAAATATGGCAGGCAACCAGCTTGGTTTAACAGTGAAATCCTTGCTGATCTTAAACACAAAAAAGAAGCTTACAAGAAGTGGAAGATTGGACAAATGACCAGGGAGGAGTATAAAATATTATGCATGCAGGAGTGAAATCAGGAAGGCCAAATCACACTTGGAGTTGCAGCTAGCAAGAGATGTTAAGAGTAACAAGAAGAGTTCCTTCACGTATGTTAGCAGCAAGAAGAAAGTCAAGAGAAGTAGTGAGACCCTTACTGAATGAGGGAGGCAACCTAGTGACAGAGGATGTGGAAAAAGCTAATGTACTCAATGCTTTTTTTGCCTCTGTCTTCACGAACAAGGTCAGCTCCCAGACTGCTGCACTGGGCAGCACAGCATGGGGAGGAGGCGACCAGCCCTCTGTGAAGAAAGAAGTGGTTCGGGACTATTTAGAAAAGCTGGACAACCACAAGTCCATGGGGCCGGACGCACTGCATCCGAGAGTGCTAAAGGAGTTGGTGGATGTGATTGCAGAGACATTGGCCATTATCTCTGAAAACTCATGGTGATCAGGGGAGGTCCCGGAAGACTGGAAAAAGGCTAATGTAGTGCCCATCTTTAAAAAAGGGAAGGAGGAGGATCCGGGGAACTACAGGCCAGTCAGCCTCACCTCAGTCCCTGGAAATATCATGGAGCAGGTCCTCAAGGAATCAATTCTGAAGCACTTAGAGGAGAGGAAAGTGATCAGGAACAGTCAGCATGGATTCACCAAGGGCAAGTCATGCCTGACTAACCTAATTGTCTTCTATGATGAGATAACTGGCTCTGTGGATGAGGGGAAAGCAGTGGATGTGTTATTCCTTGACTTCAGCAAAGCTTTTGACATGGTCTCCCACAGTATTCTTGCCAGCAAGTTAAAGAAGTATGGGCTGGATGAATGGACTATAAAGTGGATAGAAAGCTGGCTAGATCATCGAGCTCAACGGGTAGTGATCAATGGCTCCATGTCTAGTTGGCAGCCGGTATCAAGCGGAGTGCTCCAACGGTTGGTTTTGTTCAATATCTTCATTAATGATCTGGAGGATGGCGTGGACTCCACCCTCAGCAAGTTTGCAGATAACACTAACCTGGGAGGAGAGGTAGATCCACTGGATGGTAGGGATAGGATACAGAGGGACCTAGACAAATTAGAGGATTGGGCCAAAAGAAATCTGATGAGGTTCAACAAGGACAAGTCCTGCACTTAGGACGGAAGAATCCCATGCACCGCTACAAACTAGGGATTAGGGGTTACAGTGGACGAGAAGCTGGATATGAGTCAACAGTTTGCCCTTGTTGTCGAGAAGGCTAATGGCATTTTGGGCTGTGTAAGTAGGGGCACTGCCAGCAGATCGAGGGACGTGATTGTTCCCCTCTATTTGACATTGGTGAGGCCTCATCTGGAGTACTGCGTCCAGTTTGGGGCCCCACACTACAAGAGGGATGTGGAAAAATTGGAAAAAGTCCAGTGGAGGGCAACAAAAATTATTAGGGGACTGGAGCACACGACTTATGAGGAGAGGCTGAGGGAACTGGGATTGTTTAGTCTGCAGAAGAGAAGAATGAGGGGAATGAAGATTTGATAGCTGCTTTCAACTACCTGAAAGGGGGTTCCAAAGAGGATGGATCTAGACTGTTCTCAGTGGTACCAGATGACAGAAAAAAGGAGTAATGGTCGCAAGTTGAAGTGGAGGAGGTTTAGGTTGGATGTTAGGGGAAAAAAATTTCACTATGAGGGTGGTGAAGTACTGGAATGGGTTACCTAGGGAGGTGGCGGAATCTCCTTCCTTAGAGTTTTTAAGGTCAGGCTTGGCAAAGTCCTGGCTGGGATGATTTAGTTGGGGACTGGTCCTGCTCTGAGCAGGGGGTTGGACTAGATGACCTCCTGAGGTCCCTTCCAACCCTTATATTCTATGATTCTATTATCATATTCCACATGGACCGTCTGAGGCTCCAGGAAGGGGAAATTCCTTCAAGGCATATCCAATAGCCTTAAGTTCCAGTTGAGAGATACTCTGTGAAATTCCTCTGTGCACCACTGTCCTAGCAAGTAAGGAAGACCATATGGTCATCCCAATTCCTCAAGTTCATCAAGAGTTTCACTGCAGCTTGTTTCAAGAAAGGCTTATCTTAGAGTAGTTTATTGGGAGATGCCAGCTATTTGAGGGAAGGCACTACTCTTTCATATTAGCAGTACCACAGACTTTAATTGTCTTACAAAGTTAAAATGGTAAGTTATGATTCTGGGATAGAGGGGGGTTGAAAGCAGTTGCCTTTTGACATCCTCAGCAATGACTGATACAGCACAGAACAATGTTATTTAATAAAGGCATTGGTTTCAATCTGATAGCTGCTTAAGGGTGTACAACTTGAGATGTCAACTGCACGGGGAAGTCTAAAAATATCCTGAAGTTTATCTTTCAGGGACAGAAGCTGGATTTCGAAATTGTTGCAACATTTAGAAGTCTACATACCTTTGGCAGCCAGCACTTCAGAACATACCATAGTTTTGAATCAAAGGACATAAAACTACGTGTCATATATTTGTCATCCCTTAACCTTCTCTTTGGTCAACTAAATAGATTAAGCTCCTCTAATCTATCATCATACGACAGGGACTCATCCTCATGGACTCTTCTCTGAATCTTCTCCAATTTTTTAACACACTTCTTGAATTAGGCACACCAAAACTGGATACAATATTTCAGTATAATCTCATTTGTGCCAAACACAAAAGTAATATAACCTCTTTACTCCTACTTGAGAGTCCCCTATTTATACACCAAGAATTGCATTAGCCCTTTTGGACACAGTATCACTCTAGGAGCTCATGTTCAGCTGATTATCCATTACTGCTTCCCACCATTCTGTAAGTATGGCCTGTAAGTCTTTGCTCCTAGCTGTATGACCGTATATCTGGTCATAATGAAATATATATATATATTGTTTGTGTGCACCCATCTTACAAACAATCCAGACCACCCTGTATCAGTGACCTGTTCTCCTCATTTTTACCATTCCCACAATCATTGTGTCATCTGAAAAATTTTAGCAGTAATGATTGTATGTCTTCTTCCAAGTCATTGATAAAAAAGCTCAACAGCATAGGGCCAAAAACTGATCCCTGAGGGGCCTCACTATCAACACACTCAATAGAAAATGATTACAATTGCATTTTCATAACCATCAGTCAGTAGTTTCTTAATGAAAATGTCATAGTACCAAGCCCTACAGAAGTCTAACTGTATTACATCAACACTGTTATCTTTATCAATCAAGCATCAGAGGGGTAGCAGTGTTAGTCTGGATCTGTAAAAGTGGCAAAGAGTCCTGTGGCACCTTACAGACTAACAGACGTATTGGAGCATAAGCTTTCATGGGTGAATACATCCACGCATCCGATGAAGTGGGTATTCACCCACGAAAGCTTATGCTCCAATACGTCTGTTACTCTATAAGATGCCACAGGACTCTTTGCAACTTATTAATCAAATATGTATTCACATCAAACAAAGATAAAAAGTGAGATTGACAAGACCTATTTTCCATAAACCCATGTTGATTGGCATTAATTACACTAATTATATTACCCTCCTTCAGTTCTTTATTGAATCCCATATCAGCTATCCGACTGTTTTGCCCATAATAATGTTTTTAGCAGAAGTTGCGATTTTCAAGGAGCCTGAAATTCAATGGGAGTTGAGTGCCTAGCTCTCTTAGACACCCTTGAAAAATCTCAGAAAGAAGTGTAGAACATTTTGTAAACACTTATATCATGCACTAGCCTGCAATAAACCGTGATAGGGTTCCTAGATGACAACACTACAGTAGCCTTAACGGGATACGCCATTACTTTCCTCCTACATCTAGCCCTCTAAACTAAACCAATATTTGGGGTTCCAGATTACAACAATATGGGGAAAATATCAGATACATGCACCCGCCTCCAACTCTCATCTTCTCATATGCCTTTTGGCTTTGCCCCTTCAGTTCATCCATTTCAGCCTGATGTTAACGCATCTCAGTGAGAGCAGACTCCTCTGTCCATGTCCCATAATTGAGACTAAGTGGAGGCTGTAAATTCCAGAAACTATTTACCCTTCAGAACCTCTTTCTAGAAGCTATGAAGTTCAATTATTTTGAGGACTTCTGTGTGAAGTTACTAATACAACAGGAATCTTAATAAAAACAAGATTAGTAAAAGAAATTGAAATTTAAAAATATATATATGGTTTGTTAAAAACAGACCAAGGTTTACAGATCTCAAGCAAAACTACATAAGGTATTCATCTTGTATGTCCAGACAGGCAGCCTCACTGGCTGTCCTCGCACCACCAGATCTTTGCTGTGGACAGAGATCTCCCTCACTGATGTTCTCACGACTTGCTTATTAAGCCTATAAATTGGGATCAGTGTGCAAGTCAACACATTTCCTCTGATCCAAGACAGCTATCTCCACTTTCCAAAGTGCTTTTCTCAAGATACCTATACACACAGAATATGGTCTGGGGACTAGCTTCATTCTCTAGGAGATGGACCACTGAGGACACCAAGACTCTTGCGATTCATACCCACCTTTCAAACATTTAACTACCTAGTTCAGAGAATGCATTTCACACATGAGGTTGTCTGGTTGTATTAGTTTTGATCAACCTCTTGATAAACTATCCCAAGCACTTTTTTTTTTTTTCCAAGATATATGAATTATGGCCAGTTGCCCAGATCCTCTGTCACACCATCAGAAGCATTACGTTATGTATCCTTTTTTTAACATTTTAAATTTATTAAATTTGAGTGTTTGCAAAAGTTTACAGTTTTTACTGTACTGTACTTCCATGACCCTTCTGGGGATTTTACGCCATAATTTGGGAAACCCTATTCTAAAATATATTTGACAATCAAAATTTAAAATATATAGATATAATATAATAAAAGATATATTTGTTAAATATATTTTAGAACTTTACTCTTGCATTTTCATTGTAATTAGTCATCTCAAATATATTTCTTGACCTAAACACCAGTAATTAATATTATTTCTACCTTCTTTTTAAAAAATGGTTGTAATTGATTTTCTGATGTAAGATTTTGTGAACAAGATCCTCACCCCAAAGCCAATTAAATAAGGCATGTTAGATAGCTTATTGCTTTCAGTTCTCTTATGAAAGAGGGTATTTACAATAGCTAATGGGAAAGACATTGTAAAAGTAACAATTCACAGGGAAAAAGAATCAATTTAAACTGCTGCACATTGTTACTCAATGGAGAATTAACTGAATATCTTTTCTACAGAATGTCCTTTAAAATTGTTTTCTTATCACATACTTTATCTAAGCTACATAAAAACAAAATATGCATAGCAAATCTGGCAAAGAAGAATAAATATTTTATTGCCACATTCAGAATTCCTCTAAGAGCTAGGTGATCCTATCAAAACAACTTTTTTTGCATGAACAAAAACAATTAAATAACATTTAAATCAAATGGCTAAAAATAAAATCCACTCTTAAAATGATTTTGATTAAAAACTATGTATGTGCTTTCAATAAAATACAAATAAAATATTGTACTATTTATGATAAAGAAAAGATATATGTAATACATAATGCACATACATTAATAAACAGGTATATATTATGAACAGCTGAATTTGTAAGTATTAGCCACATTTAAGTTTTTCAGTTAAACTTCAGAGTAAATCTGAATGTTAGGTTATATGATCAGGCTCTTTATACACAATTTCCTTAACGTAGGTAGCTATGATGAAAAAATAAAATATATGCCAATCAGAGTTTGTGTTAAAGAAAATCATATATTATTCCAAAAGTTTCTGATCTAACATTGTTTTAATGTAGAAGAGACAAAAACTAAGCCAAAAAAACGCAATAACTCTGAAGCCGATTATAATACTCTCCTCTAATTTTCACTGCAACACTGCCTTGCGTTGGCTAAATATAATTCATATCACTTACCCGCTCTTCAAAAGAAACAGCAGTTATTTTTGCTAACAGTACTCTTCCTAAATTCATCTTCACTTAAGATTGAAAAAAAATTCCTTGACCCATCAGCTACTCAAAGATTAAAATATATGATTCAGCCCTATTCTGTGCCTGTACATGCCAGTAAAGTTTAAAGGCATTTCGTATGAAGTTCTATTTTACTCCCTTTATGTTACCCATAGCAACAGGCCACTGCAGGAAGCTGTGGTTCGTCAGGGATTCAGATTAGATCTCAATTATCTCTCACAAAAATGCAAGATCAGTTCATATAAATCATGCTGTGATTTCATTTAAAGTATATCCTATAACAAATCAGGAAAATAAAATGAAGTGTGGTTGTGTGATAACCATTTATACAGTAAACCAGCTTCTAATAACTTGGCTTTTAATAAATCATTACTGTTAACCACCTTTGTTGTAGTTGTAGAAACATTTCCATAATAAACCACTGTTTTTCAGAGGTTTACACTGACAGACCAGTAGAAAGTAAAGCACCTCAGAATGGCCTGTTACATTAAACTTTTAAAGTGGCTAGCACTACAACTTACATGTAAAGATCTACATGACAAGGAAACTTTGTATACAGGGTTCATAGATTCATAGATACTAAGGTCAGAAGGGACCATTATGATCATCTAGTCTGACCTCCTGAACAATGCAGGCCACAGAATCTCACCCACCCACTCCTGAGAAAAGCCTCACCTATGTCTGAGCTACTGAAGTCTTCAAATAGTGGTTTAAAGACTTCAAGGAGCAGAGAATCCTCCAGCAAGTGACCCGTGCCCCATGCTACAGAGGAAGGCGAAAAACCTCCAGGGCCTCTTCCAATCTGCCCTGGAGGAAAATTCCTTCCCGACCCCAAATATGGCAATCAGCTAAACCCTGAGCATATGGGCAAGATTCACCAGGCAGATACTACAGAAAATTCTTTCCTGGGTAACTCAGATCGCACCCCATCTAACATCCCATCACAGGCCATTTGTTCAACTCATGAGCAAACTATTTCAGAGCAAAATTCTGCTCTCAGATCATCATAGCAGAGCTCGACTGATATTCTGCACTCCCTGCTTACTGTACACACTACCCATGCTTCACTGATGTCAAAGGTAGATATATATAGGTACTGTAGGAAGAGCAGAAGAAGAAATCCATCATGTGACTCTAAGAGTGGACAAAGCCTACTAAATTTGTCTTTTATCGGTGTTTTTATTCAAGTGATTAAATTTGTCCACAGTAGCAAATTTCACAAAGTCTGCTGCCATTTACAAAAAAAATCAAAAACTCAATTGCTTTTATTTCTGCAACATTCATAATACAAATATATTATTTAAAAGCCTCTAGAATTGCCTGCTGCATCATTTCTAATGTATTCCCTCTGTGGACCTGCTTAAAGCACTTCACAAACATGAATTCAGCCTTACAATACCCTTGTCAGGTTTGCAAGTATAAACCTCCTTTTACAGAGGGAGAAACTGAGGCACAGGGAAGTTTTAATGCCTTTATACAAGATCACTTAGCAAGTTAGCATCAGAGGCAGTTGACGACTTAGATCTACTACTATTCCCATCCCACGTTCTAACCGCTAGACAACACACACTCTTTGTTTAGTACAGCAAGTAACCAACATTTATGTCCCTTACTGATTTCATTTAGAGTGAGATTAGAGAACAAAGTTTACTCCAAACACAAGATGAAGGTAGAGGTAACAAGCCCTATTATGCAAGCATTCCAGAAACACAGACATAAGGTATGTAATTGAACAATATACATTCTGTGAATTGGGACTGGTTTGGATTTGATTTTCATCCTTTAAATTTTATTTATCAGTGCAAGTGTCTAGTGCCTTTGAAGTAAACTTGAAGAAAGAAACTTTGTTACACATATTATATCCTCCATTATTTAGGGGCTTAGCGTGCCAATCAACTAAATGGTCTTGTCAGAACAATATTAACTTTACCACATGTGACAATTAAGCATTAAAAACTAAAGCAAGCATCACCAGGAAAGGTTTTATGTTTAAACATTACATATTGCTTTTTCTGAACCACATTAAACTAGTAAAGCTATTCTCAAAGAATCAACAACAGTTTATAAAATCACCAATATTTTTTAAATTTAGCATTAAGTGCCAAATTCTAGTTTTCTGTGCAAAGCCGGAACAAACAGGTTTTTGCAAGGGGATCTCTGTGGGGGCAGAAACCCTTAATATCCACAGAATGCTGCCTGTGCAGCAACTGTAGTCAATTCTATTGTTGCAAGTGCGCTGGCCATGTAAATGCCCATCCTACAACACCACTTCAGAAAGAACCATCTCAGTCTACCTCTCCATGGAACATAAGGATTTCAGCACAATATCTTGTGTGGCCTGCACCACCCACTGCATAGTAAAACAAAAGTGGTTCCCTTACATTTGATGCAATATGATTCACCTCAAATAATTTTGGTTCTCTTTTGCAGTATCTATTTTATTTTACCATCCCACCACTACCATCACCTCCCGCAACCCTCCCAAATATTTTTTGTGCAGACTTTGTCGCAGAATACAAAACATTTCCTTTGCTGGGTATAAAATGGTGACTGATCTAGGTCTGGGAAACCTGATCTTTGGGGTTAGCTCTCGCTCCTCTCCTCGTGAGTGTAGAGGCCTACACTGGGAAAAGGAAATTTTTCTATCCTTTAAACTTCAAGTCTTTCTGCTGTAAAATTTCATAATTATCTCTGTGATCTGTCACATTCACATTTCATGTTCCTGGTTCACTACTCTGGTTGTTCTTCCTGATGTCTGTGAGAGTGCTCATCATATATAGAATTATTCTTTATGTTTAGTTCTTGTAGTTTATAAAAAAACTTTTCCATGGAAGTAACTGAGTCTGGGTCTTTCCTTCAGGAGTATAAACTTGAAACACTTAGATCACCTGTGATTCAGTATGATTGAAATCTGCTTTCCCTATGCCAAATAGTTTCCAAAAGCAGTACCTTGGAATTTATTTTTATACCCCGTTTATCATTTCATAAGTTATCAGGTTTCCCTCTTTCCTCATTGTTTCGGTCTACACAATTTTCAAGATTACTAACTTTTCCAAAGTCCACATACATGACTAAACATACGAATATTTCTATTCAGTGCATTATAAATCTGCCACAACACCTCTCCATTGGTTCCAAACGGAAACACCGCATTGGGAGTAAGGGTTTGTTGGAGAACCGACAAAGTATTCTAGGGCCAGGTTTGTTCTGGGAATTGTATCCTTGAGAATAGCACCTTTTTCTCCACTTATCCAAATGGAGTGCTTCCCAGAGAAAGTGAGATGACTGTTTGCTCACTTTGGACTTTTTCCATCAGGTACTGTACTGAGACAGTGAAGTGAGTTTGAACAGAGCATGAGGCGTGGCAGAGAACAGGATCTAAAGACCATGGTAGCACAGGATGAAATCCAGCTCTTGTTCTGTAGTGATTTTTGACAGCCTTATTATATTGCTCTTAATATTGCACCCAGCACTGCTTAATATTCTGATTTATGCTAAGCTCAGCCAACACAGACACTGTTCAACAAACTAGGCCATGGAGTTCCGTTTGGACTTCATCGCCTCATTGCACCAGGTCTTTAGAAGAGCCCTGATGTCTATGCTGGGCAACCTGACACCATGACGCTAGAACAGCTGGACTGCAGAAGGCATGACTTCAAATCACAAAATAGTGAGTAGCTTGTACAAGAACACAGCAACCATACTTACATGGATGCTGGGGACAAGGTGCATGACATTGTTACCTGAGATGAGGACAGGGCATCACAAGCAAGTCAGAGACTTCCTGGAGAATGTTCCTGTGGAAGCCCTTCAGAGGGAGCACAAATTAAGAGGATTCTTGTCTAAGATGTTCACTGAATGGTGAGTCAGAGTACCCCAGAAAGTATCCTGCTATGGAAAGACCAATTGAACTAGTGCAGCTCTAACACATGTGCTTCCTATCCACATAAGCACCAGAATGATTTGAAATAAACACATACAGCTGGAGACATTTGCAAGACTTGCTTGTAGCTGGTGTACGTACTCACAATAAAACACTAACATTAGGAACACTGTGTGTGGGCAATGTTTTATAAGGATTCCAAGCACTTGTACTTGGTGCAGGAAACCTAATAATTCTATAGTGTAACAGACAGAGTCACTGATTTTTATTTCACTGAAATGAACTTGCATTCCATGTGCACATTTTTTTTCATCTAGCTCACAACGAAAGCCTGTTAATGATGGTGGCTGCAAAGAAGCCCTTTTAAAAATTAATTTCCCTCTATTTTTTTCCGGAGTATCTCAACAGCTGCTGTATTCAAAATGTTAAATTATTTTGAAACTATGTTTGTATTTATAAACCAGCCAGAACAAAATCAGATAGCCCAAATTTGGAAGGGGCTAGTCTATAATACTCCAGCATATTAATTTACAGAAGCTATTAATGAAAAATGTTAAAATCATGACATAGCAGCTCTAAAATGACCAATTCAGATGTATCAACAGAGGCATCTGTAAGTCCACATTCATCTGCTTTGAAACTAAAAAGGGCTGAGGGGCATAAAACCCGGAATTATGTCTTTTTCTCTCCCCATCCTAGAAGAAGATATTTTTTTCCTTTTGTCTACATGGTTGCAGGAAGAGAAGCCTGAGAGAAAGGCAGAAATGACAGAAATGACAGAGTCAAGATTAGTTTTGGTTGAACAAAAAATGAACGTCAGTGAGCAAAAAGAAAGAAGAAAGCAAAAAATCTGCTAAGCAACTAGGAAAAGGGAAAGCTCTCGTAGTAAATTTGGAGCAGGCAGAAAACACTGTTTGGCTAAAATATCTTCATGCTCCTTTACCTTATATCACTCTTTTCTCATTCTTCACTATAGGACAAAGAAAATAACCATTTGCATGAAAAACGGAGCAAGAGAATTTTGTTAGGAACATCCCATTTAATTCAAATGCCCTTAGTTATTGAAATAAAAAAATAAGATAGGTGGAAGAAACACAGACAATAATATACAAATAAAATTACTTTTAAAAAATGATTTTCAAAAGTTTTCCATTAGCTGTCAACTAGTACTTTTTGGCAAGTTTTTGCCTGCTCCTAAGTAGTAAAAAGAGAACATACATTCCACTAGTAGAAAAGGAAAAAAGACTCCCATCCAATGCATTTTAATTTAACTATATCAGCAGAAGGCAAAATTTCTATTTAGGAATATATCCTAGCATATATACTCCTTTTGAATTTATACTTTACATAAACAATTCAAAGACTACACAACTGCAAAATTTGTTGAATACTAAGTTTTCCAATGTAACTCGTTTAGCAAAATGAAGAAGCCTAATTCAAATTGTTGTTGAGTGCCCTCTTCTGTCAACAAAAAATGCAAGTTTTACCAAGATTTTTGTGCACATATTTTCAAAGTTTAGATCCAAACAGACATTTGTTAAACAGAGAGCTAGTTTGAAAACAAATATTTTGTCCTCAAAGCCATATTTTAAACACTTAAAAGAAGTCTTTTGACCCCTTTAATTATAAATTGACTATTGAAATTAGCCTTTTTCATAATTCAAAAACATATTGTTGCTCGGTAAATACAACAGTTTTTTGCAAAGTGCTGATCAACGTATAAAGTTTAAGCCATCTGAATTTCCTTGACAGATAAAATTGTTTAAAAAAAAAAAAACAGGAGTGAATGTTAATTGCATGTCCAGAATGAAAGAAGATTTCATACGTGAATTACAGCCCAATAGTAAAATTTAATTAAATGACACATAAGGAGGATATGATTAAGTGACGGATCACCCACACACATTAAGCCTCTTTGAGCTTCCTCCTACCCCCAAACTGAGTTTCAGAGTTTCAGATTATTGCAGCCCCTGCATTAAAGGACTGCTCATTAGTAATGTAACTAGTGTACTCACTTCTCTTTTTAAGTCTAGCACTTCTAAAATACACATTTCCCTTTTCATTTTAAAAAACAGAGACTTTTCCTTAATCCTAAAATGAATCAGCAAAAAGAAGCTACAGTTTGAGACTTTCAAAAACCAAAGCCTAGTAATATATTTTGCCATTATCTGCAAAATGTGTGTGTTCTGACTAGCAAGAGATTAAGAAAAGAGAAAAAATGAAGCTCCAAAAAGTTCCAGAAGTTATATATTCTATAAACATTGTATAGAGTAAAAAGTTTTTATCTGGTAATTAATAATAAGCCATCGGTAATCTGAATTGTTGGCTGAATATCCAAACCAAAGAAAATCATCTAATCTATACACCTTGGAAACAACTGTGACAATTAACAGATACCTTTCTAAGTTTAAAAAAGCACCCTTATATCATGGATACAAGAGCATTACAGTTTGAAGAAAATAAAGTAACTGCCAATATGACAAAAAAGGAATAAAAACAAAATCCACTAGAGAAACAACTTTACAACTAGTGTACAGTTCCCACACTTGTAAAACTTTATGTTACTCAATCTATATTGAAAATACATCCATATAAACAGCATATTGATTAAATTCTCATTAGAGCTCATACAGAAAGTCAACTCATAAACACTTATAAACTTTGTTTTGTTAAAAGTCTAACTTCTTAGAAATACTTTGTATTGCATTAACAAAATTCCTTAGCTTTGAAAACTACCCTTTAAAGCATATTCCTGCCCTCTGTTCATTTTAGATAAACAAAACTTTATACTTACAGACACTTGAGTAAGAGTAAAAGCTTTCTCCATGTATAAATAGTGCCTGAGTAATGTTTCTCTCATTGTTAGGAAACAGTCCCCTTAACTTCACTGTTAAGCTCTTTCTGAAGTTGAACACATATTTACTTCTTGAGAGGCCAGTAAAATAAATGAAGCTTTCAACCTATTGTCCTTAATACTACCTCTCTCATTCTCCTCCTCCCCAGTGCATTCCCCGCCCTGACTAAGTACTGGTTCTGTATATATGCCTGTCTAAAGAACAAACTGCCTGCGCTCAATCTTTTAACACATTGTTTAGGCAAGTTATACATAATAATAAAGTTTCTGTCAAGATAACAAGATGCCACTGGAGAATCTTCTACTGCAAAACGCATTTAATGAAGGCCTAAGAGCCTCAGTTTTAACGTGTATGTCCAAACTTGTTTAGGTATTAAGTCAAATATTTTCCCCTCCAAATTAAACATTTTGTTTTTAATAAATTCCTCTTAAATGAACATTATATGAATGAATCAGGTCATCAACTTGTATTTTAAATATTATGTTTCAGAAACAAACTAACGTTAACTTAAAAAGAACACTTAAAATTGGTATAACTAAGCTTAGAGAAACTTCCTTGCTTTCTGTTTCTGGGCATGCAGCTGCATGTTTCTTCATGATCGCAATCACCTGTGCATATTATGCCATTTACCTCATCTTGCCTTTCTGCTCTCTGTCCTTCTGAGTAAGAAAAGTATTGAAATTTACAAGAATCCTGTTCCAGGTGAAGTATTCTTGTAAATTTCAATACCACACCTACTCATCAGAATGTAGCAGACAAGCAGGGCAGAGATACATGTGTAATATTATAAAGGAACCCAAACATGGTTTGCACAGCTAAGAAACTAGGATTTCATCTCTTTTTCAGCCTTTGGTTTGGAGACAGGCAGTAGGGAACGGGGTAGCAGTTTTTTCTGTATCAAGAGAACAGATAAAATGTATTTGGTGATTTCAGAATAACTTCTAACTAACAGGTGTCCATATGGTAGAAACACCTCAGGTGGCACCTTTTTGGTATTCTCACTTGACAAACTAACTTGCAAATGGATTGTAGAGACTGAATGGCACCAGCTTTTAGCAGAAGCCCCATCAAGTCAAAAGTGAAGCAGAGTATCAGAACAGTATGAGGGAAGCTTGCACTGCTGTTGCCCATGCTATACATATCCTGTGAATAAACAGAAGAATTCCATCTCTAGAGATGGCAATCCAACACATTTAATAAGCTCTTAATTCATTAAAACATGCACCAAGCCTCTAGCAGTCTCACTCAGCAACATCATGTGGGGCAGAAGCTCAATCACCCACCTACAGGGTGGCCAATTAAAAGCCATGAGAAAAAGTCACATCATCCAGAAGCAGAAACAGCAGAGTGGGGAGGGAAGGGTTAGGGGAACACTAGGCCAGCAAGTGACTTCTTGCCCCATCCCTGGACCTGAACTACACTGATGATTCACTGACCAAAAAAACTTAATTAACGCAGGGTTAAGGTTGCCTGGTAATAATCCTGTCCCCTTCCAGAATGCTCATTTCAGAAAACCCAAACTTTTGAAAACCAGGAAATATGGTAAGATACATGCCAATGCAACCTTAACTCTGACCCACTGGAGGTGGCAGTAGCCACTGGGAATTATCCCTTTCCCGGACACTTGATAGATCCAGTATGCCTCATTTCAGCACTGCTTTAAGTAGGTTGTCTTAGTAGCAGGGCACAGGTGTCTTCATTCTATGGGGATTGTCAGCAGTTAGCTGGGAAATGAGTATGGACTGTCAGTTTTATGATGGTTATGACATGATATGATAAAAGTATAGTTTTAGATGGCATTGTGTGCATAAAGGTGAAAGGGTTTGAAGATTTAGCAGATATTGTGTTCTTTTAGTGAGGTAAGCTAAATCTAAATGGGCGGCACATGTAATTAGCTCTTATTCAGTACAATGCAAAGGCAGCGTTATTGGCATATTGGAGCATCACTCAAGGAGGGCAGAGTTAAGGGTGTGTGGACACGTACCTTAACTCTGTATTTCCTGGTTTTCAGAAGTTTGAGTTTTGCTGAATCCAACATTCTGGAAGGGAACAGGATATCACCAGACAACCTTAACTCTGCTTTAATGAAATTTTTCGTCAATTAACGTCCTAGATGGGCGCCGTTAGTAAGCATTAATGCTCATTTAGGCAGTTTCAGTTATCATGTAGGTTTGCAGGTTAGCCCTACTCCTCAATAGATAGAGATTCTTGACAGTAGTAACAGCACCATGGGACCCAGGAGCTTGCTTTTACCCAACTGCACTGCAGAACAAACTTCAATTAACAATTTATTTGAGGGGAGGGGGCGTAAATTGGTTTGAATGCAGAGAAGGGGAAATACAGAGAGGACTCTGGGGAAAAGGTTAATAGTCACAATATAACAGCAATAAGTAAAGGCAAAGGAACTGGAGGGTAACAGAAAAGGGTCAATTAAACCAGGAAAGGGGGGGTGGGAAAGGACTAAACCAGGGGTCTCAAAGTCCTAGCCCGCAGGCCATCTGCAGCCCGAGAACCTCCCCACTGCGGCCCATCGAGGCGAAACGCATGCAGACACGCTGCCGGCAATGTCTGCCGCAGGCGCTACCCCACACGGCTCCTACTGGCTGGGGGAAAGGGACAGAGATACCATCATTAGTCACCAGGCAGAGTCAGCCATGGAGGCAGCATCATTAGTTGCCAGGCAGAGTCAGCCATGGAGGCAATGTCATCTTTTTCCGCAATGAATATAAACAAGTCAAAATACCAAACACAACTATCTGATGCACACCTTGCTGCAATCCTGAAGGTTTCAACTGCTTGGCCACTGAGGCCAAACATCAACAAACTGACAGAACTGAAGCATTGCCGGGTGTCTGGCAAACACTAAAAACTCTCTGGCAGATGAAGAATTGTATAAAGCGTATGACAGTTTTATTATTTCTAAGAAATTCAAAATAAAACATACAATATAAATGTTTTCTTTTCTGAACACCACCTTCAGTGACATTATTGGCCCACTGGAAGAATTTGAGGACTGGCATTGGCCGTAAGATAAATTGAGTTTGAGATCCCTGGGCTAAACAAACATTGAGTACAAAAAAGAGATTACAAAAACTGAGTGATGTTGGAAGAAAATAATGAGTAAAACAGGTATGATTAAAGGAAAAACATAAGACAAGAAGTAGTTCAAAACAAAAAAAAGAGCAGTAAGTAAATTAAAATCAGACAAGAGTTAAGATCTAAATAGGAAAAAATGAGAAATCACGAAATAAAAATAATTAACAAGGCAAACAGGCAAGGATTAATATAAAAATAGAAGAGCAAAAGTAAAGTACAAAAAAAAAAAATCTTGTGCTTCTTTCTTCCACTACTTTTATATCTTTAATGTTGTTTGTTTTGGGCCCAATCTTGCAAATGCTCACTACAGAGCACAGAACTTACTGCTGTGAGTAGCCATTAAGACTATTTGTGGAAATATGCATTTTCAAAATGGGGCCTTTTTGAATGTAACAGTCTTACATGAGTGAATCAGCTTGCACACTTTTTGAGATTATATAAATAATAAATGTTTACATCAAATGCAGAATGGTATTTTTAAGGTAGGTAAAATTTGATGCCCATCAACGCTGTCTGTGTCCCTTTAATCTATTATTACAAATTACAAAATATTTGCTGTATCAAAACAAACCTAGTAGTAATTATTGGAGTATACTGGTTAGCGATAACAGCCCTAACTCAGGAAATCACTTAAGCATGTGCTTAAGTCATTCCTATACAGAAAAGTACTTAAGCATCTACTAAAATCCAGTGGACTTAAATGGGCTTTAAACACATGCTCAGGTGTTTTCATGAATAGGGATGGCTTTCCAGAACTGGGCTTATAGGAAAAAAACAGGAGTTACAGTTCTGTCAGAGTTTCTGACATAAACCTAGCTCCTCAAGATTTATCAGTCATTATTTTTTTATTTTGGTTTTACAAATTATTTATAATCAGTTCAGTCATTTTTATTTAGAAATTGGAAAAATACACTCATTATTTCGCATGTTGGATTTTTGAAACAATTTGTAGACTATAAGCTGCTTAACTTTCTAAAATGAAATTTTGCAAGGAATTACTTCCTCAAAGGGACTATTTGCTTCTAAACACATGCATCCTGGAGAGGAGTACATGGCCATGCAGATGGTGTTGATGGGAGGGCTTTGGCCTCCTCAACCCTGGGATGCTGTTCTGGGAAGGAGGACTGCGGGGGAAAGATGTCATGCATCTGACCAACAAGGGAAATATTATCTTCAATTCGCCAACCTAGTGAGGAGAGCTTTAAACTAGGTTCAAAGGGGACAGGTGATTAAAGCCCAGAGGTATGTATAAAAAGTTGTAAAAATTATGGACAGGTCACGGGCAATAAACAAAAAAAATCACAGAAGCCCTGACCTGTCCCTGACTTTTACTAAAAATATCCCTGACAAAATGGGGAAGGAGGAGGGTCCAGCACCCTGTCCTTCCTGCAGCAGCTGGGAGCTACAGGGACCGCAGTGGCTGCGAGGGGTCCCCCTGCCGCCCTGTGGGGGGTCCCCGCTGCCAGCAAAAGCAAGGGAGCTGTGGGGGCTGGGCCTGCCAGCAGCAGAGGCTGGGGAGCTGTGTGGGGCCCCTGAGCAGCTCCAGCCTCCCTCTGCCACCACCACTAGGAGCTGGGGGGGGGTGTGCAGAAGGGGGACTGCCCATGGAGTCTAAGAGGCTGCAGGGGGTGCCCCTACCAGCGGTGGCGGCTGGGGAGCTGCGGGTGGCCCCCCAGCCACTGACCAGCTTTGCAGTCCCTTTGCCGCTGCCAGCAACTGGGAGCTACACCTACCCGCAGCCGCTAAGTAGCTCTGGGGTCCCTCTGCTGCTGCCACCGCCACCAGCGGCTAGGAGCTCGGGAGGGCGGTGCGGCTGCTCGTAGCAGCTGAGCAACTGCAGGGGGTGCCCCTGCCAGCAGCAGGGGCTGGGGAGCTGTGGGGGAGCACCCCGCCCACAGCCGCTGGGCAGCTCTGGGGTCCCTCGGCAGCTGCTCACAGCCAGTTGGTCAGTTGCGGGGGTGTCCCACCAACCGCAGCTGCTAGGCAGCTGCAAGAAGGTCCCACACCACTTGTGGAGGCTGGGCTGCCGCCGGGTCCCCTGCTGCCAGTAGCAGTCAGTCAGTTGCGAGGGCCTCCAGTGTCATGGAGGTTGCTGGAAGTCATGGAATTCTTGAAATAATCTTAGCCTTACTAATCATCTTTCTTGCCATGCTAAAGACCACCTTAACAGAGAACTAGATCTTTTTGTGTGCGTATGTTTTAGCGGGGTGATGAATTACAATAGGAGGATAGAAGCATCAAGAAGAAAGCAGGCTGGGGGGGGAGAGGCGGGAGGAGAGGTGCTTAGCATCCTAGATGTCTATACATAAAGGCAAGGATTATGGGGAATAAACAGGAAGAATTGGAAGCATTAGTATACCATTTAGTACATCACAGAGTTGGTGGGATAAATCTCATGCCTGGAATACTGGTATAGAGACGTATAGCTTCTGTATGAAGGACAGACGGGGAAAAGGAAGGTGTTGAATTATACATTAAGAATATATATGGTTGTTCTGGGGTCCAGAAGGATATGAGAGCCAAACCAGTTGAAAGACTCTGAATGAAGATAAAGTGAGTGCAAGTGGGGAAATAAGGGGTGACATGATGGTAGGAGTCTACTATAGACCACCAAATCAAGAAGAGGATGTGGATGAGGCATTTCTAGAACAAACAACAAAAATAGCCAAAACACAAGACCTGATAGTAATGGGTGACTAACTACTCAGATATCTGTTGGAAAAGTAATAAAGCAAAATACAAAATCTCCAATAGGTTCTTAGAATGTGTTGGTGACAACTTCTTGTTTCAAAAGGTAGAGGAAGTAACCAGAGGGGCAGCCATTTTAGGCTTGATTCAGACTAATAAAGAGGAATTAGTTGCAAAGTTGAAGGTGGAAGGCAACTTGGGTGAAAGTAATCCTGAAATGATGGTTTCATAATTCTAAGGAAAGAAAGGAATGAGTGCAGCAGAATGTGGACAATGGACTTCAAAAAACCAGACTTTAACAAACTCAGAAAACTAGTAGGTAAGATTCCATGGGCAGAAAACCTAACGGAAAAAGGAATTCAGGGAAGCTGTCAGTTTCTCAAAGAGACACTATTAGGAGCAAAAATGCAAAAGAAATATAGGAAGAATAGTAACCGATTCATATGGCCCCATCAGGAGCTCTTTAATGACCTAAAAATCAAAAAGGAATCCCACAAAAAAATGGAACCATGGACAAACTGCTAAAGAGAAGTACCAAAGAATAGCACAAGCATAGAAGGACAGGCACAATATGAGTTACACTTAGCAAGTGACAGAAAAGGCAGTTAGAAAAAGTTCTACAAATATATTAGAAGCAACAGAAAGACAAAGGAAAGTATAGTTTCACTACTTAGCAGGAAAGGAGAACTATAAATGACATCAAGAAGACTGAGGTGTTTAATGCATATTTTGATTATCTTCACTAAAATGGTTAATTGTGACGGGATGCCTAATGCTATTAATATTAAGAACAAGAGGGACGGAACACAGACCAGAAAAGGGAAAGAACAGATTAAAGGATATTTAGATAAATTAGATGTATTCAAATTGGCAGGACCTGACAAAATTCACCCTAGGGAATTAAGGAACTAGCCAAACCAGGAGTGATTTTCTTTAAAACTCATGTTGGACAGGTGCGGAGGTCCCAGAAGCCTGGAGAAAGGCAAACAGAACACCTGTCTTTAAATAGGGGAACAAAGGGGACCTGGGGAATTATAGACTAGTCAGCCTAATTTCAATATCTGTAAAGATACTGGAACAAATTAGTAAAATAATCAATTTGTAAGCACCTAGAGGATAACAGGATAATAAGGAATAGCCAGTATGGATTTGTCAAGACCAAATCATACCAAACCAACTTAATTTTCTTCTTTGACAGGGATAATGGCCTAGTGGATGGGAGAAAGCAGCAGATATTGGATATATCTTGATTTTATCACTTTTGACACAGTCCCATATTGTTAACCTATCCAACTATACTCTCAGCCCAGCAGAAGCAGCTGTTCTATCTCGGGGCCTCTCCTTCTGCCCCTCCACCCCCACGAACATGATACAGTTCTGTGGTGACCTAGAATCCTATTTTCGACGTCTCCGACTCAAGGAATATTTCCAAAATACCTCTGAACAACATACTAATCCACAGAGGTCTCCCTACCAACACTACAGAAAGAGGGATTCTAGGTGGACTCCTCCTGAGGGTCGAAACAGCAGACTGGACTTCTACATAGAGTGCTTCCGCCGATGTGCACGGGCTGAAATTGTGGAAAAGCAGCATCACTTGCCCCATAACCTCAGCCATGCGGAACGCAATGCCATCCACAGCCTCAGAAACAACTCTGACATCATAATCAAAAAGGCTGACAAAGGAGGTGCTGTTGTCATCATGAATAGGTCGGAATATGAACAAGAGGCTGCTCGGCAGCTCTCCAACACGAGTTTCTACAAGCCATTACCCTATGATCCCACTGAGAGTTACCAAAAGCAACTACAGCATTTGCTCAAGAAACTTCCTGAAAAAGCACAAGATCAAATCCGCACAGACACAGCCCTGGAACCCCGACCTGGGATATTCTATCTACTACCCAAGATCCATAAACCTGGAAATCCTGGGCGCCCCATCATCTCAGGCATTGGCACCCTGACAGCAGAATTGTCTGGCTATGTAGACTCCCTCCTCAGGCCCTACGCTACCAGCACTCCCAGCTACCTTCGAGACACCACTGACTTCCTGAGGAAACTTCAATCCATCAGTGATCTTCCTGATAACACCATCCTGGCCACTATGGATGTAGAAGCCCTCTACACCAACATTCCACACAAAGATGGACTACAAGCCGTCAAGAACACTATCCCCGATAATGTCACGGCTAACCTGGTGGCTGAACTTTGTGACTTTGTCCTTACCCATAACTATTTCACATTTGGGGACAATGTATACCTTCAGATCAGCGGCACTGCTATGGGTACCCGCATGGCCCCACAGTATGCCAACATTTTTATGGCTGATTTAGAACAACGCTTCCTCAGCTCTCGTCCCCTAAAGCCCCTACTCTACTTGCGCTATATTGATGACATCTTCATCATCTGGACCCATGGAAAAGAAGCCCTTGAGGAATTCCACCATGATTTCAACAATTTCCACCCCACAACCAACCTCAGCCTGGTCCAGTCCACACAAGAGATCCACTTCCTGGACACTACAGTGCTAATAAACAATGGTCACATAAACACCACCCTATACCGGAAACCTACTGACCGCTATTCCTACCTGCATGCCTCCAGCTTTCACCCTGACCACACCACACGATCCATCGTCTACAACCAAGCTCTACGATACAACCGCATTTGCTCCAACCCCTCAGACAGAGACAAACACCTACAAGATCTCTGTCAAGCTTTCTTACAACTACAATACCCACCTGCAGAAGTAAAGAAACAGATTGATAGAGCCAGAAGAGTTCCCAGAAGTTACCTACTACAGGACAGGCCTAACAAAGAAAATAACAGAACGCCACTAGCCGTCACCTTCAGCCCCCAACTAAAACCCCTCCAACGCATTATTAAGGATCTACAACCTATCCTAAAGGATGACCCAACACTCTCACAAATCTTGGGAGACAGGCCAGTCCTTGCTTACAGACAGCCCCACAACCTGAAGCAAATACTCACCAACAACCACATACCACACAACAGAACCACTAACCCAGGAACTTATCCTTGCAACAAAGCCCGTTGCCAATTGTGCCCACATATCTATTCAGGGGACACCATCACAGGGCCTAATCACATCAGCTACACTATCAGAGGCTCGTTCACCTGCACATCCACCAATGTGATATATGCCATCATGTGCCAATGCCCCTCTGCCATGTACATTGGTCAAACTGGACAGTCTCTACGTAAAAGAATAAATGGACACAAATCAGATGTCAAGAATTATAACATTCATAAACCAGTCGGAGAACACTTCAATCTCTCTGGTCACGCAATCACAGACATGAAGGTCGCTATCTTAAAACAAAAAAACTTCAAATCCAGACTCCAGCGAGAAACTGCTGAATTGGAATTCATTTGCAAATTGGATACTATTAATTTAGGCTTAAATAGAGACTGGGAATGGCTAAGTCATTATGCAAGGTAGCCTATTTCCTCTTGTTTTTTCCTACCCCCCCCCCCCCCCAGATGTTCTGGTTTAACTTGGATTTAAACTTGGAGAGTGGTCAGTTTGGATGAGCTATTACCAGCAGGAGAGTGAGTTTGTGTGTGTATGGGGGTGGGGGGGATGTGAGAAAACCTGGATTTGTGCAGGAAATAGCCCAACTTGATTATCATGCACATTGTGTAAAGAGTTGTCACTTTGGATGGGCTATCACCAGCAGGAGAGTGAATTTGTGTGGGGGGGTGGAGGGTGAGAAAACCTGGATTTGTGCTGGAAATGGCCCAACCTGATGATCACTTTAGATAAGCTATTACCAGCAGGACAGTGGGGTGGGAGGAGGTATTGGTTCATATTCTCTGTGTATATATAAAGTCTGCTGTAGTTTCCACGGTATGCATCCGATGAAGTGAGCTGTAGCTCACGAAAGCTCATGCTCAAATAAATTGGTTAGTCTCTAAGGTGCCACAAGTACTCCTTTTCTTTTTGCGAATACAGACTAACACGGCTGTTACTCTGAAATCTGAGTCCCATGTGACATTCTCATAATCAAACTAGGGAAATACAGTCTAGATGAAGTTACTATAAGGTAGGTGCATAATTGTTTGGAAAAAATACTCCATATCAATGGTTTATTATCAAACTGGAAGGACAATTCTACTGTGTACCTGCAGGGGTCTATGCTGGGTCCAGTTCCAGTCAACATTTTAATTAATTACTTGAATAATGGAGTAGAGGGTATACTTAACAAATTTGTGGAAGACACCAAGCTGGGAAGGGTTACAAGCACTTTGGATGATAGGATTAGAATTAAAAATTATCTTGATAAACTAGAGAATTAATCTGAAATCAGCAAGTTGAAATTCAATAATGACAAATGCAAAGTACTAAACTTAGGAAGCAAAACTCAAATGCTCAAATACAAAATGGGGAATAACTGGCTAGGTGGCAGTACTGCTGAAAAGAATAGGGGATCACAAATTGAACAAGAATCAATTACGTGATCTAGTTGTGAAAAAGATTAATATCATTCTGGGGTCTATTAACCGGAGTGTAATATGTAAGACACAGAAGGTAACTGTCCTGCTCTACTTGGCACTGGTGAGCTGGAGCCCTACGGCCAGTTCTGGGTGACAGTGTTAGGGGGCTTATTCCTTCACCCACTTACTTCCCTGGTCCTTCTCACATGAACAGAGAACAACAAACCCGAAGTCCAAAGGTGCAAACAATTTGATGTTTATCAGGGTGAACTTCCAGCAAGCATGATTCCAGTTTCCTTCCTTAGTGTCCCCCTTCCCAGCTCTGACACCACAGAGCCTTACACCTGTGTCCCTGTTCCCATTTCTGCCCTTAGCCAAACATGATTCCAATTTCCCCACCCCCATTCCGTTCCCATTTCCCCCACCCTCCCCAATTCCTGATTGACTGCAGACTATATAGTAAAACTTGAGTTCTGCTTAGCTATACCTTAACCAATCATTTTACTGAAATTTAACTAACCAATCCTAACATATTGTAACATGATTATTTAACCAATTATATCCCACCACCTTAATTAGTTTACACCCAGCAAAATTAATTATACAGCAGACAGAAACAATCACAGAACCAGAGATTATGCAGACAAACAATACGGAAATGGGGACTACAGTGATAGAACAAACACAGAAATGAGGATTTCACATCCCAGCTGTTGATAAGTGAGTTCTTGCCAGACAGGATGCTATCAAACTAAGTTTCCTTTTACATCTTCTAGGCACTTCCCTTTCTCTGGAGGCGATAGGCATTATCAGGACAGGATTGTATTCTTAACAGCCCCATAGCACCTTATTTCAAATGTGACTAGTTTGGAATGTGAGGATGTGACTATTCGCTTCCCATCTTATGGCTGCCTCTGTTGCTTAGCCAGAGGCCTTAGCCTAAGAACAGGGCCTCAGACTGTCACAGTAAGAGAAGGCTCTTACACCGGCAAGACAGTGATTTTGATTCTTTCTTTTATACCTCTATAACTAGCCAAGTGATAAGAATACACCTAAATTCTTAGAGTATTGGCCTTTACAGACAGGCCTGAATATCTATATCCTAACAGACACACCTTCACAAGAGAATCCAGAGGAGAAAAACAAAAATTAAAAAAGGTTTAATAAGTAAATAAATGGGCATGTTTACTCTTGAGAAAAGAAGACTGAAGAGGGGACCTCATAGCAGTCTTCAAATACATTATCAAGAGGACGGTGATCAATTGTTCTCTGTATCCAGTGAAGGTAGGACAAGAAGTAATCAGCTTCATCTGTAGTAATGAAGACTTAAGTTAGACAGTAGAAAAAACTTTCTAACTGCAAGGATAGTTAAGCACTGGAATAAGCTTCCAAGGGAGGCTGTGGAATTTCCATAATTGGAGGCTTTTAAAAACAAGTTAGACAAAAATATCTGTCAGGGGAAGTCTAGGTATACTTGATCCTTCCTCAGTGTGGGGGGCTGGAGTAGATGATCTCTCAAGATCCCTTCCAGTCCTACATTTCTATGAAACATATCATTTTATGTACATTTCTATCCTCATTAAATCTGTTATAATGTCACTCCAGGGAGCCTTTATATGTTTCAATATAGGATGACTTCCAAAGAACGGATACTAGAAGGAACACATTTAGGCTTGGTTCAAGAATGTGGATTGGAGACAATGCATTGAGAGGCCTACAAAAAAACTGTACAGAGGTCAGTCCTAAGCTAAAGAGGGAAGCAATTTTTGGGACAATTTGTAATGCAGGCAGGAGGGGAGGAGAGAAAAAACAAAGCAAATAATGTAGATATGTTTCAGAGTAGCAGCCATATTAGTCTGTATTTGCAAAAAGAAAAGGAGTACTTGTGGCACCTGAGAGACTAACAAATTTATTTGAGCATAAGCTTTCGTGAGCTACAGCTCACTTCATCGGATGCATTCAGACTCTTGACCTACATGATTAGTCCTTAACTAATTTTACTTCAGTTGATTGTGTTGCACCAATTGAAGTGTAACACCAACAGACCGCAGTTGTCAGTGGGCGGGATCGAACTTGGGAGCTCTGGAGCTTAGTGCATGAGCCTCTACTGCATTAGCTCACAGCAGTTTTATAGGGATAGCTTTTTATAAACATGGCTTTTAGCTCATGCAGTAGAGGCTCATGCACTGAACTCCAGAGGTCTCAGGTTCAATCCCACCCACCAATGACCAGGGTCTGTTGATATTACAGAAGTACCACCCACTGAGTTCACATTAGCCACCCTCAGTCAGTTTAAAATTTTGCCCTGCATCTACACTGTGGCTGCCTTACAGCATCTGAGATTTAGGCAGTAGTCTGTCACAGATGTCATTTTTGATGTCAGAGATTCACTAATTCACTAGCTAGAAGAAAAGGACTACTTGTGGCACCTTAGAGACTAACCAATTTATTTGAGCATGAGCTTTCGTGAGCTACAGCTCACTTCATCGGATGCATACCGTGGAAACTGCAGCAGACATTATATACACACAGAGATCATGAAACAATACCTCCTCCCACCCCACTGTCCTGCTGGTAATAGCTTATCTAAAGTGATCATCAAGTTGGGCCATTTCCAGCACAAATCCAGGTTTTCTCACCCTCCGCCCCACCCCCCACACAAACTCACTCTCCTGCTGGTAATAGCCCATCCAAAGTGACAACTCTCTTCACAATGTGTATGATAATCAAGGTGGGCCATTTCCTGCACAAATCTCACCCCCGCACCCGCCTCCAAAAACCACACACACAAACTCACTCTCCTGCTGGTAATAGCTCATCCAAAGTGACCACTCTCCCTACAATGTGCATGGTAATCAAGGTGAGACATTTCCAGCACAAATCCAGGCTCTCTCACCCCCCCCCGCTTTTTTCTGGGGAGACACACACACAGTTTTTGGAGGGGGGTGAGGGGGTGCAGGAAATGGCCCACCTTGATTATCATACACATTGTGAAGAGAGTTGTCACTTTGGATGGGCTATTACCAGCAGGAGAGTGAGTTTGGGGGGGGGGGGGCGGAGGGTGAGAAAACCTGGATTTGTGCTGGAAATGGCCCAACTTGATGATCACTTTAGATAAGCTATTACCAGCAGGACAGTAGGGTGGGAGGAGGTATTGTTCCATGATCTATGTGTGTATATAATGTCTTCTGCAGTTTCCACGGTATGCATCCGATGAAGTGAGCTGTAGCTCACGAAAGCTCATGCTCAAATAAATTGGTTAGTCTCTAAGGTGCCACAAGTACTCCTTTTCTTTTTGCGAATACAGACTAACACGGCTGTTACCCTGAAACCTGTCACTAGCTAGAGTCTCCTCTTCCTCTTCTGCCAAGCTCCCTTCAGCCACTGCACATGCTTCTCTCCAGTAAACTACTGGCCATGTCTTATTCCCTCTACACTATTCTAAACCAGCAATCCATCTCTAGACTTCCAGCTGCAAGTTGCCATTTGATGAGCCACTAGTTTTATCTATCTGCTTAATAACTAAATCCCGATCCTGACAACCCACATGAGTACTCCCACTGACTATTTTTCACTCCTTATAAAACTGCTAGGCCAACCAAGTGATGTCAGAGTGAGATGGATTCTATTCAGGCTTCAACAAAGTTAAGTATATTTCAAAATCTTTACTGTCAAATATGCATTGCCAAAGAAGAACACAGATCAACTCTCAAATTCCATGCTGAGTTTTCAAACTTGATTATTAGAAGAAAAATATTTTTATTTGTAAATTGGGTAGAGTTGTTCCAGAAGTCATTGAAAAAACAACTAACAGAAAACAGAAAACCTAACTGTTAAGGCTAATAAGTATCAAATAGGCCTAAACAGAGTGACTTACCTTGGACACCAGGTGGGTCAAGGAACTATCAACCCCCTACAGGCCAAAGTGGATGCTATCCAAAAATGGCCTGTCCCAAAGTCAAAGAAACAGGTCCAATCCTCCTTAGGCTTGGCCGGATATTACAGGCGATTTGTACTGCAATACAGCCAAATCGCTGCCCCACTGACAGACCTAACCAAAAAGAAACAGCCAAATGCCGTTCAGTGGACTGAAGAGTGTCAGAAGGCCTTTAACCAGCTTAAAGCGACACTCATGTCTGATCCTGTGCTAAGGGCCCCAGACTTTGACAAACCATTCCTAGTAACCACAGACGCGTCCGAGCTCGGTGTGGGAGCAGTTTTAATGCAGGAAGGACCGAATCAAGAATTCCACCCTGTAGTGTTTCTCAGCAAGAAGCTGTCTGAGAGGGAAAGCAACTGGTTAGTCAGTGAAAAAGAATGTTACGCCACTGTCTACGCTCTGGAAAAGCTATGCCCATATGTTTGGGGACGGTGTTTCCACCTGCAAACCGACCATGCTGCGCTACAGTGGCTTCATACTGCCACAGGAAATAAAAAAAAACTTATTCGGAGGAGTTTAGCTGCCCAAGATTTTGATTTTGACATCCAGCACATCTCAGGAGCTTCTAACAAAGTAGCTGATGCACTCTCCCATGAAAGTTTCCCAGAATCAACTGGTTAAAATCGTCCTTGAGATGTGGAAAATATTGTTAGTCTTTATATACTTGGTAATATATTTAGAGGTGCATGTGTCTTATTAACTCTGTTTTCTCCTAGAGCTCCAGGAAGAAATCACAGCCAGCGTTTCACACTATCTGAGATTTGGGGGGGGGGGTGTCATCAATATAAAGGGAAGGGTAAACACCTTTAAAATCCCTCCTGGCCAGAGGAAAAACCCTTTCACCTGTAAAGGGTTAAGAAGCTAGGATAACCTCACTGGCACCTGACCAAAATGACCAATGAGGAGACAAGATACTTTCAAAGCTGGAGGGAGGAGAAACAAAGGCTGTCTCTCTGTCTGTGTGATGCTTTTGCTGGGAACAGAAAAGGAATGGAGTCTTAGAACTTAGTAAGTAATCTAGCTAGATATGCATTAGATTCCGTTTTGTTTAAATGGCTGATAAAATAAGCTCTGCTAAATGGAATGTATATTCCTGTTTTTGTGTCTTTTTGTAACTTAAGGTTTTGCCTAGAGGAATTCTCTATGTTTTGAATCTGATTACCCTGTAAGGTATTTACCATCCTGATTTTACAGAGGTGATTCTTTTATTTTTTTCTTCAATTAAAATTCTTCTTTTAAGAACCTGATTGCTTTTTCATTGTTCTTAAGATCCAAGGGTTTGGGTCTGTGTTCACCTATGCAAATTGGTGAGGATTTTTATCAAGCCTTCCCCAGGAAAGGGGGTGTAGGGTTTGGGGAGGATTCGGGGGGGGAAAGACGTTTCCAAGCGGGCTCTTTCCCAGTTATATTTTTGTTAGACGCTTGGTGGTGGCAGCAATAAAGTCCAAGGGCAAAAGGTAAAATAGTTTGTACCTTGGGGAATTTTTAACCTAAGCTGGTAAAAATAAGCTTAGGGGGTTTTCATGCAGGTTCCCACATCTGTACCCTAGAGTTCAGAGCGGGGAAGGAAACTTGTGCCACTTTTTTCACTGTCACTTTTCAAGGGGAAGAAAATAAAACACTATTTACATCAGCCATAAAGGCATTGTATAATTTTTTTATTGACAATATCTTAGGTTAACTTACATAATGTACCGAGGGCTAATCATTCATGAGGAGTGCTATGAGCTTATACTCATGCCTATAAAACCGTATATTCTTTACCCGTGTTAAAGTCCAATTTAGTAATCCAATCAATAATTAAAAGCTGAAACTTTATTACAAGTTACATAACCATAAAATATTTTTATACAGTATTTTTCATAAAAAGGGCTAGAACATTTATCAGATTAACTCTATAAAGTCTTGGGGTGAAAACCTAGCTTCCAAGTCAATAGGAGTTTTTCTATTGACTTTGATAGGGGCAGAATTTCACTCAGCATGTACAAGTCTAGTACAAGTATAAAGGGGAACGTGATGCAGGAAAGCAGATTACAGTAAAAGGAGTGTTGTATACATAGCTGACTAATGTACTATTCCAAAAGGAGTCTATAATATGCTGAAGAAATTCTTACTAGTACATTTTCACGTGCCTAAATTTTTCTTTAGATTATACTGCTCGCTCTATGTTAGTGTCTTGTCTTTTGTCTTAAGCTAGATATGGCCACTAGTTTAAAGGAAGCACATTTAGAGGAAACTAAGTAGAAGAAACTTTTTTATAGGGCTTTCAAGCAATTAAAAATGAATCGTGATTAATCATGCAATTAATTGTGCTGTTAAACAATAATTGAATACCATTTATTTAAATATTTTGGATGTTTTCTACATTTTCAAATATATTCATTTCAATTACAACACAGAATATGAAATGTACAGTGCTCACTGTATATTTATTTTTATTACAAATATTTCCACTGTAAAAAACAAAATAAATAGTATTTTTCAGTTCCCCTCAAACAAGTACTGTAATGCAAGCTCTTTACCATGAAAGTTTAACTTACAAATTTAGAATTAAGTACAATAAAAAACTGCATTCAAAAATAAAACAACATAAAACTTTAGAGCCTACAAGTCCACTCTGTCCTACTTCTTGTTCAGCGAATCGCTAAGACAAACAAGTTAATTTACATTTGCAGGAGATAATGCTGCCCGCTTCTTTGTTTACAATGTCACCTGAAAGTGAGAACAGGCTTTCGCATGGCATTGTTGTAGCCAGCATCGTAAAATATTTACATGCCAGATGCGCTAAAAATTTGTATGTCCCTCCATGCTTCAACCATGATTCCAGAGGATATGTGTCCATGTTGATAATGGGTTCTGCTCGATAACAATCCAAAGCAGTGCGGACCAACATGTTCACTTTCATCATCTTAGTCAGATGCCACCAGCAGAAGGCTGATTTTTTTTTTTTTTTTGGTGGTTCAGGTTCTGTAGTTTCCGCATCAGAGTGTTGCTCTTTTAAGACTTCTGAAAGCACGCTCCACACCTCATCCCTGAGATTTTGGAAGGCATTTCAGATTCTTAAACCTTGCATCAACTGTTGTAGCTATCTTTAGAAATCTCACATTGGTTACTTCTTTGTGTTTTGTCAAATCAGCAGTGAAAGTGTTCTTAAAATGAACAACATGTGCTGGGTCATCGTCAGAGACTGCTATAACATGAAATATATGGCAGAATGTGGGTAAAACAGAGCAGAGGACATACCATACCAGGGTGCCAAACTCTTGGGCCAGACCTTCAGGGAGGGATTCCTGGAATTTTTTAAGGCCATCCCAGAGATTAAAATTGTACCACTTGATGGCTTGCCACCCGAAATTGCAGGCTGGCGGCTGAATAAATTTTTCTCCCAAATAAATTGAGTTTTTTTGGCCTCTTTGTTTTTGGGAGTTGAGGAGGTGGGGACCTGCTTGTCTTTCTCGTTGGCCGCAGACACAACCAGCAAGCCGCCAGGGGGAGTGAGGGGGGAAGGTATTCAAAACCTTCGGCCAGCACAAATAACTTTTCTCTCAGTCCGTTCTGAGGTGGGAGGGATGGAGGAGGAGGTCTGCCACAAGGCCTTGGCTATTTTGAGGACCCCCTCTTGTACAGGCAGACACAACCAGCCCCCTTTCTTGTTATCCCATTAAAAATCAAATTTCTAGGTGTCTTTTTGTGAAGACCTGACTGCTAAAATATTGCTAGCAATTACTATACATAATGCTTCAACAGAATTTGTCTCTGATTTGTAAGGAGACAATGGACTATATTCTGCCCTTTGTGAATGACTGCAACTCCCAGGACCCAGAATTGTCAAAAAAGGTTTGGACTATAGCCATATGTTTGGTACTTTACACATCATTTTCTGTAACACTACATAGTCTTGGAATTATTGTGCATTTACTTGGCTCCCTCCCTACCTCTTTTTCCCCTCTCTGCAAGTTTATAGTAATCTTGTTTAAAATATCTGCCAGTAAAGATATCATCTAAGGGGTAAATTCTACAAGTCAAAGTTAGAATATAAAAATTTACCACTTCTGTCAATGCATAAACTGATTTCTGCAAGTAAGCAGGCACCTATGATATTACACAGTTCTGACCTCATAAGAATATTGTTTATTCATGTTTAAATCTCTGAATGACTCTTTTTTTAAAAAAGGAAGAGGCAGAATATTTTCAAATTAATTATAACAGTAAACATACAATATTTTACATTTAAATCGCTCCTTTAACAACAGGGAATCCGAAAGGAATCATACGACCACATTTGGGGAAGGAAACCAGGCAGACAATTGGTACATAGCACCAGTGCATAATGGCCTGAGAGAGGAAATGTTACTCAAACACACTGGAACAAACTCATACGCCTACAGAATGGGCTAACAAAAACTCAGTTGATTAAACTGACTGAGCTACATTCAAAATACCCACGTACAAGAAACTACATGGAATACAACTTATCCTGCTCATCAGTACTGAAGACTATATTCTGTTCTACTTTATTAGAAACAATGGTTGTTTGGTGATTATAATACTGAATTATAGTGCTGCAGTAATGCTACTATATTTAGAACTGGACAGGTCCATTCCAAACACTTTTTTTTTCCGTTCACTTATGACATTTTTCAAATTACTGCCTGAGCTAATATTTCTCACACTGGGTCTCCACTCAGATTATTTTGCTTTGATGTTTAAAGGACAGCCTACCATTTTAAACTTCTGAGTTTATGGTTAAAAAAAAAAATCACATTCTTTTAAAACTTCAGACTGGGATATAGATATGTTCTCAATAAGGAATATTTGCTTTTTTCTTTCTTCAAAATATTTGAGATATTTGGGGAGAGAGAAATAAAGTAATGAATAATTGGACTATAGGGTCACACAGTTCATGGCTTCTGTAGGCTGAGCACTCATTGCATCCCTCCATTTCCTGATTCCCCTTTTTTCTCACCCCCACGCTCAAGGCTCCATTTGCACACCCCCAATTCCCCACCCATGCCTGGGGCTTCATGTGCCCCAATTCCTCCTCCTTCCTGCACCCATGCTGGGGAACCATGTGCTCTCCCAATTTCCTTGCCCCCAAACCAGGATCCCCCATTCTTCCCTTCATGCCAGGGGCTTTGTGTTCCTTCCCATTCCTTCCTCCCCCCATGCCAAGGGCTCTGCATCTCGGTCTTTTTTCTCCCACCTCTGAAGTACCTTTCTTACTTCCAAATTGGAAGAGACAGGCAGATTAGTTGGTGTCCTATCTTTCTCTCCCCTCACCCCACCATGGAGCAGCCTTTGGGGAGACAGCACTATAAGAGAGGAAGGAATGAAGCCTCCTTCAACCTCCTCTCCCTCTAGCTCCCCTTGCTGATTGAGCATCTGTTCCATAGTAGTTAGGCAGCTGTCAGCACTATATTTGTTGCTTCCACAGATCCTGTATCATTGGCAAAATTACTAAAATATCACTCCCCAGGAATCATTTAAAAGTTTAGTATAATGTAATGTTTTATGTAAAGCTTAGTTACCTCAAGATCATCCAGTGAACGAGTAATGCTAAATCGCTTAGATCTTCCAAATGATCTCCGAACAGAGGAACGTTGGGGAGCCAGGGCTAATCCAACTGGATGTCCAAATTTGGCACCCTAAAACACAATAGAAAATATAGGGTTACTTATACTTGTATTTTATTTTAGTACTTTATTTACATAAAACTCCTCCTCAGAGACAACATCTGATTTCTAGAGATGTCCGTCTTTTATCCAGTTTTACAATTGTGTTGACAAGCATATTGAACACCAAGGAGGGAGATCTTCAATAAAAGCAATAAAAGTGAGTTAGGTTCCCATTTTGAATGGGTGTTAGGCACCTGTCTCCTGTTTGTGTCTCTGAAATTCTCTACCCAAGTGACTTACTTAAGTTAATGAGGTAACTTTTCCAGCCAAGGCCCCAGTCCTGCAAACATTTAGACACGAATGACTTTATGAACATGAGTAATCAGTGGGACTACTCATCTGCATAAAGTAAATTGTATGTGTAATCAGCAGCAACATGGGAGCCCATATCTGAACATAAGAGAGACCTACCCCTATGTTGTAATGACTATAAAATGCTTGCTCACATTTCCTCCATATGATGCTACAACAATACTAGAATCCATCTCACCCAATCTTTGATGCACTCTTTCTGTATGCTTTAAATACAGCTGGAACATTCCCTGAAATTTTGGAACTGATCGGATGCAGCACTCAAGTTATCATATTACATCCAGACAAACAGAACTGACATCAAATTGAGAGTAAAACTATCTTGTGTCCCCACTTTGATGACTGACATTCCCTTTTTATGGCCTAACATCAATAAATTCCCACTTTCTTGCATGAGGTCTAAAATGAAGTCATTGACTACTCTTTAGCTTTGGAGAATAGAGTTATATCGCCTCTCCTCAACCATAAATGGCATCATAATCCACCTCCAAAGAAAATCAAAACGGTTTTCTGGATTTCAAATGTCTCTATGGAGATGTTCCATCAAATTCAGTTCCTCTTTAGTGAGGGCCTCTTCTCTCATTTCCTTCTCTCTCTCCACACCAGCCACAGCTGGAGAGTCACTATTTTTGTTGCTCCATGAATCTGAAACTTCCCCCAATTTATCATCATCTTCTTCCTTTATGCCGTTTTTCCCAGTGAGGGTCGCAGTGGCGACATGGAGAATAGAGAGAACCAGACCTCCTTTTCTGCCGCAATATGTTCCAGCTCCTCCTGGGGGATTCCTCACTATTCCCAGGCCAGCCAGGAGATATAATCCCTCCAGTACATCCTGGGTCGGCCTTGGGGCCTCCAGCCAGTGCAACATGCCTGGCAAAGTTCCAATGGAAGCCTCCCAGGGGCATCCTTAACAGGTGCCCAAACCACCTCAACCAACTTCTCTTGATCCGGAGGAGTAGTGGCTCTACTCCAAGGCCATCCCAAATAGTCGAGCTCCTCACCCTGTCTCAGAGAGTAAGCCCAGTCACCCTACAAAGAAACTTCATTTCTGCGCTTGTACCTGCGATCTCATCCTTTCAGTCATTGCCCAAAGTTAATGACCACAGGTGAGGATCGGGATGTAAAGCAACCTGTAAATGGAGAGCTTTGTCCAAGAACTCAGCTCCCGCTTCACCACCACGGATCAGTACAGCGGCCGCATCACTGCCGCCGCTGCACCAATCCGCCAGTTGATCACATGCTCCCACTTGCCATCACTCACGAACGAGACCCCTAGATATTTGAACTCTTCCACTAAATGTAGCAGCTCCCCCTGCACCTAGAGAGAGCAGTCCACTTTATTCCAGGAGAGGGCCCATGACCTCTGTTTTGGAGGTGCTGATTCTCATCCCAGCATTCTTCACACTCAGCAGTTCAACATTCAAGTGTGCATCAGAGATCACAGTCTGAAGAAGCAAGAAGGACATCATCATCTGCAAACAGCAGAGATGCTACCTCCGAGTCCTCGTACCGGATGCACTCCACAGCTCGGCTGCACCTTGCTATCCTGGCCATGAAAATTATGAACAGGCGTGGGGACAAGACACACCTTTGGCGAAATCCATCACTCACCTTGAATGAACTCAACTTAATGCCAAGAATATGAATACAACTCTCACTCCGAGAATAGAGGGACCGGATAGCACGCAAAAGCGGCACCAGCACCTTATACTCCCGGCAGCACTTCCCATAAGACTTCAAAGGGAATGTAGTCATATGACTTCTCCAGGTCTATAAAACAAAGGTAGACTGGATTAGCAAACTCCCACGATCCCTTGAGTATCTGCGAGAAAGCAAAGAGCTGGTCAGTTGTTCCATGGCCAGGACAGAATCCACATTGTTCCTCCTGAATCCAAGGTTCAACTAATGGGCGTAACCTCCTCTCAAGCACCCTGGCATAGGCTTTGCCGAGGAGACTGAGGAGTGTCTCCTATAGTTGGAACACACCCTCTGGTATCCTTCCTTAAAGATTGGGACCACCAGCCCAGTTTGCCTGTCCAAAGGTACTGCACCAGCCCTCCACGCAACATTGAAGAGGCACATTAACCACTCCCAATTTATGTTGTCTTAAAATGTTCCTTTTAATTATATAATACTTAACTATCCCTTATTTCATCTGCTGTGGTGAGGAAGGATGCAAGTTGACAAGAATATGTATTGTAGGCTATGTTGTCATGGCTTTGTTGGTCCCAGGATATTAGAGAAACCTGGGGAGACCATTTTATTGGCCCAATTTCTCTTGGAGAGAGATACATGCTTTCAAGCTTACACAGAGTTCTTCTTCAGGTCTGGGAAATGTACTCAGAGTGTCACAACTAAATACAAAGGTGAAAAGAATGTTTAGCATAAGTAAACATATTTAGAGGGACCATTTCAGGTGAAATAGCCAGATAATACCTCTCCAGTCACAGGGGGGGAAGCACACAAAAAAAGAAGCAGAGAGGGTTGGTTTAATGGGTTATAGACCATTGTAAAAAGCCATAACTCCAGTGTCTCTGTTCCGTCCATGATTTTTAGGGTCTAGCAAAGTTATGAACTTAAGCTCTTAGGCTTGTTTTTTGAAGGCACTGTGCAGTTTTCCTTTGAGGATGATGACTGAGAAGTCAGATATAGAGTAATCGCTTTGTGAAAAGTGTTCACCAAGAAGTAAAAGGGTCTTTTTCTCTTTTATAATTTTTCTGTGCAACATTTCCCAGACCTGAAGAAGAGCTGTGACTCGAAACCTGGACTCTCTCACCAAGAGAAGTTGCTCCAATAAAAGATATTACCTTACCTACCTTATGTCTCAAGAATATTTATTAGTGACGACATGGTTTTTAAATGGCAGCTATTACTTTTCCTTCACGTTTTTTTTCTTTTCTGCCTTTATGAGAGTCACTGTTCCCAACTCTAAAATATTTCTGCTTTATTTTCCCCCTAAGTGTTTTGTTTTGCTATATTTGAAATTTACATTAAGCAAAAATAATTCCATTCTTATAATTAGATGTTCACAGCTGATTGTACAAAGTAGGGAAAAAAACAGAACACTATGAAGTTATATCACTGTTCTATAAGATGATATATTTTTGACATCTTCTCGGAAGAAAATGAATATCTGTTTATTTACCCACATGTATTCAATGCTATTCTTTAACAATAGGACTCTCATTGGTGACTTTGCAATTCTCATTGGTGTATATTTACTAGAGACTCCATTTGGAAGTCTTCTTTATTGTAAGACTATTGCCAAGGCCCAGTGTACTTTGCAGGAAGCTGGACCCAAAGTCTGGAGAAAGCCCTTCTTGTTTCTGGGCCATTTCAGGAAAGCTTTAAATAAGGAGGTTCTTAACTCACTATGAAAACAAATGATGCCCTATATTTTCAATTTTCAGTGTACTGACAATGAATAACTACACCATAGAAGCTGCCAGGGAGAAGCTGAAAAAGTAGACTCTTGAGGTTTTTGACAGCCAGGAACAATTTCAGACTGGAACAAGCACATCAGCTAGATATTTAAGCTACAAAATCATCATCAGTTTAGTATGCTGACATTCTAAGTTGCCATCCTTAGGTTTCAAGGTTAACACCCACTGAGCTAAACAGGGCATTTCATATCCCTTCAGAGTTGCATTGGTTCACACATGGTTTATATTTTAAGGCTCTTTGCAATCCTAAGATCTAAAATAACATTTGCCCCTGCAAAATGAAAGCTTAGATCTGAAGCAATACTCTGCAGCAGACTCCACAGCAAATTCAGCAGAATGCACCAATATTAATTATAGATAGTCAAAACAATAGTGTGGCACCTCAAGAGTTATTACCAGTGACACTCGATGTTCCTTGTATGTAAGGATCCAAGTTACTTGCATGTAAGTTTCAGAAAGTTTCACCACTTTTTAAACTATGGAAGTACCCACCTTTGCATTTATTAAATCTTTCATTTAGTGAGAAAAAACACAAATGAGGAATGAAAGGCAGGAGGAACTCCAAAGGCTGGCAACAACAGTAACATCAGTACTTTGAGGGCAAATGGCATACTGAAGCCAACCGAGAAAGTATTAAAGTATACTTCAATGCATGCTCCTCACTGCTCCTCTGTAGTATCATCAAAAACAAAAGTTTTCCCAGCAGGTATCCATCTTTCATAACAGAAGGATGATGAGAAAGAAAACTAAATATCAAAACTGGGCAAACACATCTGGAACAACGGAGAACATGACATTTTCACTTTGTTTCCCAGTGCAGCCCAAAGAGAACACAGAAATAATTGCCCAACATAGGTTTAAATGGTGGCAATCCCTGTGTGCTACTCTGAGTGGTTATCATGTGCGGATAAAATATAATGCAAAAGATTTTAGAAACTAATTACGTCTAAATTTGGGGAAGAGGAGGAGGCCTGCTTTAAGGTAACTCCAACTGCATTCTGAGGGAAAATGAAATTGATCTGCAATCTTCAGAATCACTAGATTTGGTTATTCAGCAAATGTTGATGCCTGAGTTTAAAACTAAAAGCCTCTTGGGTTATATAGGGTCTGTAAATACAGAGACACAGAATGAAAGGGAGGATGAAAAAACCACACTTAGAATCATGTAAGAGTACAAAACAGAATAGGAAATTAGCACCCAGTCAAAATTTGATGTAAGGTTTTCTGACACTTGTACAAAAATAAATATCGAGCACTTGGTTAGAATCCAGCCGTAGCATAATAAAGCAAATGAGAAATATGACCCCAATAAAGAAAGTGAGAAATATGGCCCATCTATACCAACAATAAAGTAATGCTAGAGAACTGCTGATAAAAAGGTGGAAACCAGTTAAAGTTAACCACTTGCCTGGCCAATTTGGACAAGGCCTAAGTGTTTTGAAGCGGCACTTAAAGAAAAAATGTTCCCTAAACCAATGGTCTCTATCTTGCATTGAAGAGCCGAGTTAGAGATACCTATGGGAGATGAACAGAACTAGACACTGCTAAAAAAAAAAAAAAAAGACTACTACTTGAATCTCTCTGCAAAATATTTAAATTTCCAAGTGATTGTTGAAGTCTCCCTTCCTCTGCCTTCTCTTTCCAGAGATTTTGTCTGTACAAATGGGCCTGGTCTCTGGAAGAGGAAATATGTTGGAAGTCTATTTATCTCATGCACAAAAAAAAAAAAAAAAAAAATCTTACAGGAACAGGTATCTCCAGTTAACTACAGCCAAAGACTTTTACTGAGAATCTACTGAGGAAAAAGCACTATGGCTTGAACAGAAAATAGCTATTACAATTAGAATCTGAAAATCAGCTCAGCTGTAGGAAGTCACAGCATTTATTTGCGTAAAGCAGTGGTCCCCAAACTATAGGGGGGACACATCAGGGCCAAGGCCAGCCCCCACGGGGGCGAGATGGGAGGACCACTGAGCCCCACTCCGCTGCCAGCTGCAGCTCCGCTCTGCCCCCAGCCACAGCTCTGGCCCCAGCTCCACTCCGCCCCAGCCCACCTCTGGCCCCAGCCGCACTCCGCCCCAGCCCACCTCTGGCCCCAGCCGCAGCTCCACTCTGCCCCCAGGCCAGCTCTGCCCTCAGTCCCTCTCCACCCGCAGGCCAGCCCTGCCTCTAGCCTCAGCTCCACCCCCATCCTCAGTTCAGCCCCTAGCTCTGCCTTCAGCCCAAGCTCCTCTGCTGAGCCAATTGTGCAGTAATGGGAGAGGGGGGTTGGACAGATTCCATTACTGGTAAACAGGGGTGTGACGGGAAAAGTTTGGGCACCACTGACGTAAAAGAAGATTTCAGAGGCTGTGTCTCTGATGTTTTCTACTAGTAACTGAAAGGTTTTAACATGCATGTAGTCAGTCAGTAATTAGAGGAACTATTAGGGAAAATGTAAATAGTACTCATTACCCTTATTATATACAGTAAAAGCAGTTTTAACCGGCACTTCAATGGGAAAGCTCTATAAACCAGCATTTCTGATCTTCATTGAAATTCCGGTTTATAGTCCAGCTGGCACAGGGCCAAAAGTGGACTGGAGCTTGGGAGGGAGTGTGGAGTGTGGGCACTCAGAGGGAGTTTGGGTGCGAGAGGGGGTTTGAGGCATGGGAGAGGGTGCAGGATCCAGGGGCCGCTTACCTCGGGTGGCTCCCCACAAGCAGCAACCTGTCCTGGCTGCTCCTAGGTGGAGATGTGGCAGGCAGTTCCATGCACTGCCCCCACCTCGCTAGCAACACAGCTCCAATTAGCCAATGGGAGCTGCGGGGGCAGTGCCAGTGGAAGGAGGCAGCGCACAGAGCTGTTTGCCATGCCTCCCCTTAGGAGCAGCCAGGAGAGGTCACCGCTTGCAGGGAGCCACCTGAGGGGAGCAGCCCCCAGATCCAGTACCCCAAGCCACTGCCCTGAGCCCCCTCCTGCACCCAAACTCCCTCTTAGTTAACCAGCATTTTCTACCCCCCATTCTCCCAACATGTCGGATAAAACAGCTTTTACCGTACTATGAACTACTGCAGAAAAATTTGTTAAGGATGAAGATGAATTTTTCAAAGCAGCATACTGCCATCTGGCTAAAAAATACTTTGAATCGTGCATACATACTAGATTAACTCTCTTTTTTTTTTGGTACAGAGTGCCAATGAAGTCTATTACAATTTATTAAATAGTGGTATAAGATATGTTCCCTACCTGAAACATATAATCTCTGGATCAATAAACCAAAATCAGGACAGTAGATAGATATTTGATCAGAGGCTGAAAAGGAAAGTCGAAATTCCTGAAGCCTAACCCTAGAATGGTAGAGAAACTAGAAAATTCCTCTGACAACTTAGGAAGTCTAATACCTGTTAATAAATATTAATCCTTTTAGTTTCTTTTTTTCTTGCATATTAATTTAAATATGAACTATTCTTCCAAAATCTTTATAGCATTACCAAAGTGTGTGTTTGAATTCTAATTGGTTTTTAACCTGTAAGTGACCTATATTTAGGAATTTCATATGATTGAGTGTTGAGCTGCATCTAGTTATCCTCAGCATTTACATATCTTTAAGAATCCAGGTGTCCTGCAGAAAAAACCCTCAAACTACTAAAAGTGTACACAAAAGTATAAACAAAACTGGGTGATATTGTTATAGCAGATTTTTCTATAAAAAAATTGCTAGTACAGATGAGTTCCATAAGAAATGAAAAAGTAACAATGTCCGGATTAGACCTCCCCTTATCTTATCACTCATGTAACGTAAAGATACCACCAAAAAATCCATAAGAAATTAAGTAAAATGAAAATGTCAAGACAAGACACATAGTAAAATTAATCATGAAAGTATTTTTCCCTCCAAAAACAAGTTTTTGTCTCAGACCCTATAAAAAGACAGAGGATTTTAAAAATTAGGTGAGGGAGTGCAAACTGTGGCATCCCACCAGTAACAGATAAGAAAAACACAGGGTACATCTACACTCCAGTGTAAGCTCAAGCTCAGACTCAAGCTCAAGCCTATCCGCCAGTTTTATCCACGCATAAATCATGCTAACTCAGGGCTTCGACCCAGAGTCCCAGTACCCTGTGGGGTTGCAGGATCTGAGACCAGGTCAGGCCTTGATCCAGGGTTCAAGCCCTATTGTTTTGTAGTGTAGACATAGCCTTGCTTGACTCAGGTCCTGGGAGTCCTCCAAAAAGTATCCCACAATCCCACGGACCAACGTCCTTTGTCCTCTCTATTCCAAGGATCTTGAATCTCCTCTATTGAAAAGAGAAGCAACCACCCTTGGCGTACTGCAGCAGCTCAGTGAGTCAATGTTAATCTTTCTGACCACTGAGTTGCAAATACCAGAGAGCATTCTGTGTTTGCAATGCAGACTGAACAGAACATCTCTTTTGTGAATCAAACTGCTTCAAGGTCACAGGAATTGGTGAATCTCTGGTGCAAAGCCAGGAAAACTGTGGACTTTAGTAAGAGTACTAGGAATGACCATACATACTAACAAACAGTGAAGAAGCTGGTAGCTTTGCAAATTTAACAAACTAGTGACCAGTACAAGGAGCAGATTAAGTAGCTCAAGAGTAAGTACCAGAAAACTAGAGACCAGAACCGCACCCCAGGAAACTTGCCAACATCATGCCCGTATTATGAGGCGTTTGACTGGGTGCTGGGCACTGTGCCCAGCGCGGAGCCAACCCTGATGCACAATGACCTAGTCAGCCAGGATGGTGCCCTGCTGGCTCCAGAATCCAGCATGGGGACTAATGGGAGAAACAGCAGTCACTGAATGGGGACACTGAAGTCACTCTGTTGCTGAAACTGGTTCCAGAGCAGGTTTTGGAGCAGGAGCAGCACATTCTGGGTCCATACTAGGAAGAGCTGATGCACCCCCAAAGGACAGCCCACTGCGGAGCCTGCAGCAGACGCAGACAAGATAGAAACTGATCTTAAGTCCACTAAGTTTTGGGTTCCATTTTAACGTTTAACAACACAGTAATAGAAGGAATTTCTGCTCCAGGAACCAGTGCAAAAGTTATGAGAAGCCCCAGTTAGCAGTGTGTATTTGTTAATGGCGGAGTGTATGCCAGCAGCATAGTTCCCCTCAACACCACCACATGGAGCTCAAAAAGGTAAGCAGGACACGTAAACAGTAAAGAATATCTTTTAAGTGTATAGTTTACAGAAAAACCAGAGATTTGTTTTGCTAGGACCATTCCTGTTTCTTAAAAATAATAGCCTTACATTGCCATGCCTGTATGTATGCCATTCTGTAACCATTCTATGGTCTATTGAGACTTAAGTTACTGAAAGAAGAAGTTCCTCACCTTGTGCAGTAACTATGGTTCTTCGAGATGTGTGCCCCTATGGATGCTCCACTGTAGGTGTGTATTCATCCCTGCGCTGCTGATCGGAGAACTTCGGTAGCAGTGTCTGTTGGGCCCCGACATCTGCGGTCTCTCCTCGTGCTGTGCCATGAGGCTAGTCAATGCACACGAGCTAACCCTCCTCAGTTCCTTCTCTACTGCAGAGTCATAGACAAGAACTCTGAAGTAGAGGGGAGGAGGGAGGGTTGCAGAGCACCCATAGGGCCACACATCATCTCGAAGAACCATCATTACTGCACAAGGTAACAACTTCTTCAATTTGTGACCCTGTGGGTGCTCCACTGTATGTGACCCCCAAGCAGTACCCCTTCTGGAGGGCTGGGACTTCAGAGTTGGATCAGTTACAGATGAAAGTACTGTGTAGCCAAAGATGGCATCAGAGGCGGAGTCCCCAGCGATCAGGTAGTGTTCTGAGAAAGTGTGGTCTGACGCCCATGTCGCCGCTCTACAGATCTCTGAGACAGGGACATTCTTGAAGGTGGCAAGAGATGAGGAGATCAATCTTGTGGAGTGTGTATGGATCGACTCCGGAGGGGTCATGTTACAAATTTGATAGGACTGTCTGATACAATTCGAGACCCACTTAGAGAGTCTTTGGGCAGATATTGCTGAGCCCGTGGATCTTTCCGCCATAGAGAGAGGAAAAGGCTAGAGGACTTTCCAAAGGCATTTGTCCTATCAAGGTAGAAGGACAGGGCTCTCCTAACATCTAGGATGTAGTATAGCCTCCCTATTGTCTTGGTGAGGCTTGAAGTAGAAGATTGCAAGGTGAATCAATCTGATTCATGTGAAACGGGGAGGTTACCTTCGGGATGAATTTTGGATATGGTCTGAGTGTAACCTTGTCTGGAAAAAATACTGTGTATGGGGGATGCGCCATCAGAACTGCTTTCTCTTCTATTCTTCAAGGTAATTGCTATCAGGAATGCTGTTTTCACTGATAGGTATGTAAGTGAACACGTGGCTACGGGTTTGAAGGGCGGCCTAGTCAGCCCTTTCAGTACCAGGTTTAGATCCCACATGGGGTAGAAAGTCAAGGTTGACGGAAAAGCTTTATTATACCCTTAAGGAACTTTTTAGTGGTTGGGTGTGACAGCACTGAATATCCCTCTAGAAGTTGGTGAAAGGCTGTAATAGCTGCTAGATGGACCGTAAGAGAGTTTATGGATAATCTTGACTTTATACGGATCAGAGCATAATCTAGGATGTGTGGAAGAGTCACAGATGTTGGGGAGATTTGTTGGGACATGCACCAAATCTGAAACCTGGACCACTTCTGCAGGTAAGTTTGTCGTGTGTAGGACTTTCTACTGTACAATACAAACCCTGGTATCTCCCTTGAGCAGGAGCTCTCTAGGTGTTGGAGCCAAGCAGGAACCATGCTTTGAGGCAGAGAATCCCTAAATTGGGATGCAGGATATGCCCTTTGTCCTGTGAGAGGAGGTGCAGAAAGGTTGGGAGAGAGATCGGCATGCACATCGCGAGCTGTGCTAGGTAAGAGTACCAGGTCTGTCTTGGCCAACTAGGAGCAATCAGGATGATGTTAGCTGCATCCCTTTTTATTTTTAGCAGGATCTTCAGTAGTAGAGAAAACACAGGAAAGGTGTAAAGAAAGTCTTTGTCCAACGGGAGTAGAAGGGTATTGCCCAGAGAGTGCTGCCCCATCCCCACCCTGGAGCAGTAGTGTGGACATTTCTTGTTCTGGTAGGTGGCAAACAGGTCTGTGGACAGCATTCCCTATCATGTGAATAAGTCATGGAGTACTGATAGGTGTATCTCCCACTCGTGATCATGTGAGAATTTGAGACTGAGATGGTCAGTTGTCAAGGTCTATTTTCCCAGGAGGTAAGCCGTGGACAGAGTTACATTGTGGGAGATGCATCAGTTCCATAATCTCATTGCCTCTGCGCATAGAGAGGGAGACTGCCCCCCCTTGCCAGTTGATGTAGTACATGCAGGCTATGTTGTCCATTAGGATCTTTGTATGTGAGATTCTGCGATCAGCAGGAAGAAATGGATGAAGGTGTTCCTGACTGCTCTCAGTTCAAGGAGACCAATGTGGAGAGACATCTCTGTAGGCAACCATTTGCCTTGCATCATGAGACTATTTAAATGCAAATCCCGCCCAATGAGTGATGCATTGGTGGTAAGGAGCAATGATGGTGATGTGTGCGAGAAGGGGATCCCTTTGCACACATTGGCTGGGACCTTCCACCAGTTAAAGGAGTTTTTGATCCTGGTGGGTAGTAACAGGGGTTTGTCCAGCCTGTGTCTGTTCTCTAAACCAAACAGAACCATAGTTGGAGGTATCGCATGTGGAATCTAGTGTGTGGTATCACCACCATGCCTGTTGACACGTGCCCCAAGAGTTCAAGGCAAAGTCTGGCTGGTATCTGTGGACTGTATTGAACAGTATCTATGAGCAAAACAAAGAAGAGAAACCTGTGTTGAAGTAGGAGGGCTTTGGCCTCTATGGCATCTAGGTCAACCCTTAGGAATGCCAGGCATTGCACTGGAGTGAGGGTTGACTTCTGGGTGTTGATCTGTAAACCCAGTTCTGTAACAAGTACAAGTGTATCATAGTGTTGATGGCTTTGTGGGCGTCTTGGAGAGATCAGGCTCTGAGGAGACAGTTGTCCAGATATGGGTAAATCCTTATCCCTTGTGAACGTAAGTTAGCAGCTACCACTGAGAGAAGTTTGGAAAATACTCTTGGGACCAATGATAGTCCGAAGGGGAGGACTCTGTATTAGTAATGGTAGTTTCCCAGAGTGAACCTGAGAAATTGCCTGCGAGCAAGTAAGATCGAGATGTGAAAGTAGGCATCCTGGATGTTAAGGGCCGAAAAACAGTCTCCCTGTTCCAGTGTTGGAATGATCACCAATGAGGTGACCATCTTGAACTTCTGAGCCTTGAAAAATTGTTGAGAGCTATGAGGTCCAATATGGGTCTCTAACCTCCCTTTATTTTAGGTATTAGGAAGTAACGACAGTAGAACCCCTTACCTTGTAGATGCTGAGATAGTAGTTCTATGGCTCCTAACTGGAGAAGATGATCTATCTCCTGTTGTAGTGAACTCTTATGAGAAGGGTCCCTGAAGGATGAGGAAGGGTATATCAGAGGGGGTATGGAGGTCAAATGGATGGGGTGCCCGGATCAGACAGACAATCTCTATAACCCATTGGTCCGACATTATGCGTTCCCAGGCATGGCGGAACACTGTGAATCGGTGGCCAAATGGGTATACAACCATGGTTGATTGCAGTTGTGGAGAGTGGTCTCACAGCGCCTCAACCTGCCTGTCAAAAGTGGCATTTACAGCAGTGGATTGGGACGAGGTTTGCAGACCGGACAGTTTGCGCTTCAGGAACTTCCCTTTCTCAATTTGCAGTTCATAATGGTGCTGAGGTTGATATTGAGCCATGTAAGGTCTGCACTGAGACTGGGGACTAAAACATCTCTTTTACCCCAGTCTATAGATTCCCAGTCACCAGAGGGTAGCCCTGGAATCCTTTAGAGTATATAGGGAGGCATCAGTCTTTTCAGCGAAGAGCTTTGTGTACTAAAAAGGAAGATATTCCACCTTGGACTGCACCTCTTTCAGGAATCCCAACAAATGGAGCTATAACACCCGTCACATCACCATGGAGATGGACCTAGGTACCATGTCGGTGGCATCACTATAATCGGCCCTTGATATTTTTGCTACTAATTGCCCCTTCTGTATGACGGTCTTGAAGGATTCCCAAAGCACCTCCGGCAGTTCGTCAATAAAATAATTGAGTTTGTTGTAATTTGTGTAGTCATATTTGGCCGTGAGCTAATTGGCAATATGAAACTGTAAGGTGGCCGACGAATATGCCTTCCTGCCAAAGAGATCAAGGCACTTCCAGTCTCTGCCATAGGGTGTAGCCCTGGACTGGTGTTGCCATCCGTGGGAATTGATTGCATCCACCAGAATGGAACTGGGTGTTGGGTGGGAAAAAAGGAACTCTGATTCATTTGCAGGGACATAATATTTTTTATCTGCCCGCTTGCAAGTTGGTGCCACCGATGCCAGGATTTGCCACTGTTTTGGCCAGGTCTAAAATGGCCTCATTGATTGGGAGGGTAATCTTTGATGAGGAGGAAGAGTGGCGGATATCCAGGAGCTGATGGTGCATATCCTTTACCGCCTCTAGTACTATGTAGAGGGTGACCACCATGCTCTTTGCCAGCTCCCAGAAAAGGTGGAAGTCATCTACCAGAGATGGTGGGGGAGGCATGACTGTTTCCTCCAGGAAGGAGGATGTGGTCTTTGGTGTTATGTCCTCCTCCATCTCCTGAGATGGTTCAGAGGTCTTAGATGCTGTCACCAATGGAGTATGCCTGGAGGGTTCTCAGGCAAGGCTAGGAGCCCATAATGCAGGCTGTCAGTGTGCCGCCCAAGGGTCACAATACAGCCATTGTGGTATAGGATCTGGTTGGGATGCCCATGGGTGGCCATACCAAGATTGTGGTGATGGTGAAGCCATTTGGGGGTACTGTCTCAGACCTTGCTGATAGTGGGTCTTGTATGGAGCCTGGGAGAAGTACTGTGAGACTGCTGCCTCTGGCTCACTGTCCGAACCCTCACTAGACAGTGGAGGAGCATGGCTTAGCTGAAGG